>NC_141415.1:4073270-4710037 GCF_034619465.1 Leptosomus discolor
CCTCCCTCACAATCTACTTCTTGCCTCTTTTTTGCCCTCCCCTGCCAGATGCTGGTGAGAATGTGTGTGAGGTTAGACATTCCTCCCTCCTCCCCACTTTGTTTGAACTAACATAACACCAACTAGGCAGAACAATAGGGTTGTGTTCCAATGAACAAGATTTATCTTTCCTTTAAGGAGATACTGACTTTGCCTTTGCTCAGTCAATAATTGCTTGCAGTCACCCACAACTCCCCTTACAAGCTGTAATCCAGCATTTACCTTCCTACCTGCAGTCCCAGAGGAGCTGAGCTGTTAATCATTTTTTCTGGATCACAGAAAGAATAAAATATCCTTCTCCAAAAAGAATCATCACAGAAGGGATAAAAGCACCAGGCTGTGAAACACCCTGAAGTGTATGACCACTTAGTGATACTTGGGTACTTCATTGTGTTAACTATTACACTGTACACATCTAGCCATAGAATATTTTTGATGTGTCTGCAAAGCATTCAGTAGACAAGGATAATTCCATACTAAACTGTACATTAAAGAAACATTAATATTCCAAAACAGCATGCTGAAAGTTGCTAAGTGCTAGCAGTAAGGTCACTGTGGCCACCTTTTCCTCTCCAGCTACCTAATGACAGATTTTCTCCATGTCTCATTCGCAGAAATAACTGAAACTGTTCAAAATAGCTCAAATGGAAGCAGGCACATACACATTTTTAACCCAAAAGTGTTTGGCAGAGCAATAACTGGAAATCCAATAAGTGTAAATCAAGTGTCATTGTGTAGTACAAACTATCTCAAATATCCACCAATTCCATTTACTGAAGGCAATTACTACAGGGGTCACTGACTCGCCGTTTGTAAACTGAAGCACCGAGTATTTCAGCAATTTTCCCATTGTGACACAGATGGCAAAGGGAGAGCATGGTAATCCAAATTCTCAGTCCTCCACAAACAGAGTCCACCTTCCTTCTACATAGGTCTTAGAAAGGCAAGTTCTTAAAATGTGAAAGAAATTCTATGGAGCCACAGAACAAGAAAGGAAAAAAAAAAAACCCAAACCAGCTGTTAGAAAAAATAGGCTCAATTTCCCAGAAAGAAAGAAAGATCTGACCTAGGGTTGCTGGCTAACTCTGAAGCCAGGGTATTCAAGTGCTGCTTTCACAGCAAAGTGGAAGAACACAAGAGCAAGCAAAGAGTTAAGAGGGCAGTTCACATCAGATCAAACTTTCAAGCCCAAAGTGCTTTTCCTCCCTGCTTCCTCAAATTCCTGAAACCAGTTGGGCCACAACACATTTTCTCTGTTTCAGCCTGTACACAGGATCTGAAGCTGTTTATTTTCCACATCACTGCTGAAAAAGCCAACTGCACACAAGTGATAACAAGCAGCATTTTCAGGATGTCTGGAGATGTTTATCATAAACGCTGTAAAGTCCGTTCTGGTTTGATAGAAGACAGCAGCTCATCTCTGAGCCACGATTTCAGGCAGTTGCAAGAGATTCAGAAAGAGTTATTCAGTTAAACATGTAATCTTCCATGATAAGAAATACCAACTGTCTGGAGCAGGATTTCTCTCTGTAAATTGAAACCAAGCCTGTATAAAGCTGAATTAAACCTTTGTCCCATAACTGCAGACCTGTCAGTTATATTCTTCCAGGTTAAGCTGGCAGCATCCATTGAGAACACAGCCTTTGAACAGGACTTTTACTGCAGTAGTTGCTTTTAGAATAACAGCAACAATAAGATGATCTGTTCTTCAAAATGCTTAAACAATATTGATTTACAGCACAAAATAATGAACTACACCATGCTCTGCTTACATAACTGTTTCACAAGCAATACTGATTTTCTACAATAAAGCGGCTTTATTTCCTTGACTGTCCCTCTTGAGAAATTTTGTTAATTGTTCCTCCCTTTTCCCCTAGCTTTAATTCCAATTTTCCCTCTCTAGCCTAAGGGAATAGAACCAAATGGGTTTCATCTAGAGTTTGGAAAGCTGGTCAGCTTCCATTATGGCCTCAGTCACTTTTAATCAGCTGCCCCCAAAAACCAATTGAAAACAATTAACTGAGCTTCTCCTGGGCTTTCGGGTCAGTGGAAAGGTGATCATCAACTGAAGACAGAAAAAAGGACAATGCTTCTATCAAAGTCTGGACACTTTCCAAGGTCTGAGCCAAGGATATAACACCAAGCTTCACAATTTCCATCCACACCAGTTAAGAACCTATGCAAAAATCTTGCAAGATCTGTATGAGATTTACTAGTGTAGTTTACACTGCTGGCTCCTCTGGCTTTGTCCTGGGTATCGCTTCTCTAACAACGTGGGTAAAGTCGGTCAAGTGCTCTTGCATAGAGACAGAACCTCATTTTCAAATCTCCCCAGCGCATATTGCAATAATTTACCTGACAGTCACGGGCTGAGGTGTTTGAAATTAAATGTGAGGCCTCCGGTCACTAATGCACATGGAACAACGCACAGCAGAGATAAGAGTGAAGAGCTCCAGAAACAGCAGAACAGCCACAGTTTCTAAGAGCAGCAGGGAAAAATACAGCATTGCAGTCCTTTGAAAGGCTCAGCTTCACCAGATGGGACGGGCTGATATAACAGCTCCGAACAGCAGTTTCTGCTTCCCCTTCTCCCTTTGCTCCCAGACCTCTCATCTCTCCCTTACCTCAACCAGCTCCAAGCCTGGGGCAGTCCTTCCCTGAGCAGATTCATTTCACTAACCCAACAACCAGCCTGTTTTCAGCTGGCTGTACTGACCCACCAGACAGTTAATGAGCACCACCAGAACTAGCACAAAGAAAGGATGAAATCCCATTCAACAGTAACGAGTCACGAGCTCAGCCCAGGCGCTCGTGAATCAGGCTTCTCTCGTGCAAGGTGCTGCAGAGACAGAAGGTAGTGATGGGGTAAGCAATGCAGGCTGAAAGAAACCAAGGGACAGATCACCACCCATGGAAGCTATGAGGCTACTGTCCAACATTATCAACATTATTCTTCGAAATTTATTTTTATGTTTATGGAGAACAAGACTTAATCATCATCTCCCATCTCCATGCTGCAGAGAAGAGATGGTTACAATAAGACTTTTGTTATTCAGAAGTGATGTTCTCTGGCTGCAGGATTTTGTAGCTGTGGTGTGAGAAAGGCAGAGGCCAGCAGGACTGCCATTCCCCTTGGGAGCTGATGGCGCTTGTGGCTAAAAGGCAGTGCAGTTTTCCCTGCTAGCTGAGCATGTTCAGAGAGCCAGATGCGGGGGCAACACCCATAGAAAAACGAAGCAGCCCCATGGCGTGTTTGTATGGAACGGTAACAGCAAACTCCTATGAAATGGTCTTCACTAAGGGGGAAATGTGAGCAGGGCAGGCAAGATCCCCCAGGAGAATTTAGGTTAGGACTAAAGTTTACCAAGGCTCGTCCCATCACCCATCCATTACACAGCCCTTGATCACCCAGTGTACATGTGCTCACTGAATTCCTTTGCAGCAGAAGCACACTTAAAAGAATCTCCTTTCCCTCTTACGTTTCAGCCTTCTTCACTGTGAAATCCTTTATTACAGTGAAGAGAAATCACTCAGAAGCTCTTGGCTGTTGCAGGGCAGGAACAAGAAGGCCCAGAGGCAAATGGGATATCGGGGTATCTCCACTGCACTGTCAGCCAGAATTGCCTCCCCAGAGCAAAGCACCGCGATGGTCGGAGGGGAACAGCTCCACTCCAGCTGCCTGTTGCCTTCCCTCAGAGCAGGTTAAATGCATATACAGCAAAGCCTGTCTCGACAGACTGTGTGCCTGGCTTACCAGCAATTAAACTGCAGATCAAAAGAAACATAAATGTGGATGTTGCTTTGCTTATTAGTATCAGCTCCGTCTTTGATTGCCTGAAGGCCCTTCCAACAACGTTGACTTTAATTACTTTAATGAGAGCGAAAATGATCTGAGGTGTGTCAGCTCAATGGGGCAAGGTCCTGATGAAAATGCTAGGTCTAGGATCATTAGTTTAGCATTAATAGTACATTATCTTATGTTACCGGAGCTAAATGTAAACACCTACTGAAGCCCAACTGCTGCCAGGATTGAAGCTGAGGAAACAAATTAGAAGCAGCTTTGAAGTACAGTTGTATTGGTTCTGCTACCCACTCTCAACAGAGACTGCTCTTTGTTGATCCATTGTAGGAAAAAAAAGTGCTTGTAGAGAGAAAATAAAAGAAAATGTAATACGCTTGTGGGCTTGTCTTCAACAAAACACTCATGACAAGTATTTAAAATGAACTTTTTGAAGTGACTGAGTTTATCTAAAGCAAATTAAGATAAAGCAGATCAAGGCCACTTCAATTCTTAAGGGAAGCCCAAGCTACTAAGCAAGAGACCCTGCATCTGCTCAGTAGTGTTAGCAGTCCTGTGTGCCCCCTCTCAAGCCACGGCAAAGGCAAGACCGAGCAATTTAGCTTCATTTGCAATGAAAAGGGATTAAATTGAATTGTATGACCTGGTATCTGTGGCAGGTGAAAACCATTCACAGCTACCACAACTCAGCTGACATAATTAATTTTAAGCATGGGTAATGTGATTATGATTCCAAGCCACGAGTATGTGATACAACGATACAATATGGTTAAATTAATCCCATTTAAATTTTTACTAGACTTTGGTGCCTGTGCTCATAAGTACAAGCCATTCCTTGTGTTCCCATTGTGGAGGATTAGAATTGCTCGTTGTTTCAGCTTGGAATTAGAAACAGAATTGCATGAAAATAGAATAAACTAAGAATTTTACTTCCCAAGGAAAAATCCTTTCCTGAACTTCCCTCTAGTCCTATGCATAAGCCAGGCACAGCAGGCATCAAAGATAACCAAAGCCATCCTTGGAGATTCCAGCTCATCAGACACGCAGATTCCTATTTCAGGCTTCATTTTTTCTCTGTCTTAGGAATAATTTTCATTTTTTGTACAAGTCCTTTGAACAACTTTACTGGTTTGTGGTTGCAAGCTGCATCTTTTAAATAACCCTGGAGTCCTCATGTATTGCAAGAGCCCCCTTAGAGAGCAGCCCTCAAAAACATAAGTAACATCTAAGAAGCACAGACAAGTGGGTCATTATCAAAAACAAAGACTTCTTGCAGGTACCTTAATGCATTCAGCACTTTAGAGGCCAGGGCTATCATGCTCTTTCCCAAAATAAGCAAGTTCATTCTTGAAGGACTGAGGTGGAAAGCTAAGCTCTGGGCCTAGTATTCCACGTTTTTCTTCAAACAGGGATTGTAACGGCTATTTAGCGTATAGTGGAAACACAAACAAGTTGTCAAGGGAGAAGTTACCTAGTGACCCGCTGACTGCAGAGGGGTGACTCGTTCAGTTCTTGCTTTGAAAACAGCTGGTAGTTGGTTCTCTGGCCTGCACCAATCTCTGGTGCAGGTTCCCAGAGAAAACAGCGGCGCTTCAGGCTGAGCTGCTTCTTCCCTCTCTGGGACAACAGGGCTCCATAAATAGGTGTTTGCCCCTGCAGATATAAGGCTTGTCCAGGTCTATCTGCTAATCATCACAGCACCTTTGCTTCAGTTCTACATGCTTTTACATTTACAGTAGTGACAGTATTTAGTATTTATTTGGCAGGTGTGATGAGGAAGAGGAGCAGTCGCAGGCGTGGAAGGTCTGACAGAAAGCAGGTGAACATGAATACATGACAGGTACGAGAGCGGAGTGCTGGCTGTGTTACCCCTGTGGGGCAATCATAAATGAGCTATACAGGCTGCCCCCATAGCTGCCATGCAGAAAGGTGTCTTGTCTTCCTTCCACAGGCACCAGCAAAGACCAAAGAAGCTGCTGCAGCCTGGACTACTAGGGCCAGGCCTTAAAGCTTACGCAATAATGACTAACTCTTTTAGCTCCAGATGGTGTAAGGTTTGTACTCCTGTTGCTGCAGAGTTACCCCAGAGCCAGGACCTGCTCTTGCTTCGCTTCCACATGGTCCTGTAGATGCTCTGTGTGCCCGGTACAGCGCTTCAGAAAAGGGGCACTTTGAAAATCTATTGGCTCTCTGAAATTACACTGTCAAGATTATTTTTGGGTTTTGCCATTTCTATCCATCTATAAATCCAAGAACCTGAATTATCACCAAGAAAACTACACCGGGTTTGCAAGGAACTATAAAAGCCTCTTCAAATGACACAAAGCAGCTTTGCTGATTGGAACAAGGGCATGATTTTACAGCTGGATAGCTCAAGACATTCCAGAAAAGGAAGCAGGTGGCCATGCACCTCATTAGGAAGCCAGTAACTGGCTCATTCCAGTGAGCTTAAATACTGTTACCACCTCCACATACCAGTGAGATATGAGCCTTCTGTCCCAGGTATGTCCTGCCTGTGTTGAGCTTCAGAATAGAGCCAGGACAAGGAAGGACTGCTAGGCAGAAACAAAGGAAGGAAACTTCTGCAGATTGGTCACTGAAATAAAAGTGGCTGTTGGAAGTTTCTGAGTGATTTTGGAAGTGTGACAGTGCCAGAAGAGATGGATGAGCAGGCAGAGTGCTGGTGACCAGGTCAGAGCATACTATAAACACCTTGTCCAGACCACTGATGCTTCTCTAGTGCCTAATACCTTTGGTCATCGTTAATCCTTGAACACTTCGGTGCTGCTCTAAGAGGAAAAGCCAAAGCTGAATGCTGGCTTTTACAGTCCAGAGAGACTGCAGCTCTGAACTGATCATAGGTCTATGTGAGTGTGTAATTTGGGAAGTGCCTGTTGCCCACTGCATGAAACATAAATGCTACTGTGACAGAGCCCAGTTTACCTCTCAGAAGTATGGTACTTTTTAGGTTAACTCCGACTCATTTATATTGTAGCTCAGTTTTACAGGCATAATACAAGAGATAAGACAATTTCTGCAGTGGAAAAGCTGTATCTTTTTGTGGTATGTTGCCCACTACATTGTCTCTCAAGGCTCGCTCTGGTCCTCTGTTGTTTTTGGTACTCTGCCTCGTACTAGCATGTATCTTACCTGAGAGCATCACAGGAAGCTCCATGTTGAGGTTGAAAGATGGAAACTAATCATATGCACGTCCAGTGATGTTAATGAGGAAATTACACATGGTTGTAAGAAGATACTCTGAGAAGGACACACAGGCGCTTCTGGGAATTTCTGAACTTAAGAGAATGGGAGAGGAAATGAGGAACAGACTGCAGAGCTGAGCCCAAAGGACGCTTCTTTTCAGAGCCAGGGTAGCAGCACTGGAGAGCAGAGCCTGATCTAGAGTTTAAATGTGATTCCAGCCAACTCCAACCACCTTTGGTTGTTCTTATCCATAATTCTTAGGGATGCTTTAGGATCCCTCTGTGTTGATTGCCACCACAGGGTGCTGTGTGCCACCTAATACTTTCCTCATCCAGGTGAAAGAAAGAAGACTCAGAACATGGCACTACCTCTCCCACACTGAGCACTGTGAGTGGGAAGAGGAACGGCGTGGCCTGTAGCTTTTCGTACAAAAGCAATTTTATTTAACAAAGGAGCTCAGAGACTTTCCAGCCTGTCCCTTTAAGACTGTGTTTGCCAGGGCAAAGACAAACATGCTGTTAACCAAAAACAACAGAAACTGAAACCCTGTGATCTGAAACATGACCCTGATTCAACAGCCAGGAAATCCTGGGAAACCTCCAGAGGCAGCATAAAATCCCTTGCCTTGGGGTGAAGGAGAAGGAAATAACCAACATATTTATGCAGACTCAGAAAGGATCAGCCATTTACTGAAAACAAGCAGTGCGTGTGCAATTACAGGAGTTAGGATCATAATTACTAGGGCACCCAATTTTTCTGCTTCAAGGCATAAGCTGATCAGCAGATGGCATCCAAAGAGCTCTTCCATTCCGGTGGCATACACAGCATAATTAACCAGGGCGTGGAAAGTCTCTGACACGAGTCTCACAGTCACAGCAGCCCTAGAGACAAGCAGCGACATTTTCTGATGCTGAAAACCTGACTGCAAGAGAAAACTACAAATGCAACCATGCTTGAATGTGGAGCAGCAAGGGGTTGATGACCCAGCCATTTATTCCTGCCTGTGTGGACTGGAAAAAACAATCAAATGACGAATGTGTTGGACTGTTTCACTTAAAAGTAATCTGCTTTACCCATAGCAAAATGGGAGTTCATGAGTTGACAGCCCCAGGGAGAGCTGTACTATGAATCTCAGATATGAGAAATTGCGGGGCTTATTGGTGGAAGCAAGACTATAAAGAAAAGTGGAAGTGGGCAGTGTTGCCCACTTCAGTGGTAGTTGATTTTTTTTTCCTTGGAAACCTCAGATAATAAAACTGAATGGGATAAGAAAGGTGTGTATTTTTTTTTTCTTCTTTAATTCAAGTCCTTACATAGATCTGAACACAAATGCTACTGTGCTTACCACTGGAATTGCTGTACACGCCAAGCAGCGCTCCCTGCAGGACAGCACAAGCATTCCAGATGCCTGAAAGGTGCTTCACAGTGGATACGTCACTGCTTCTTTTCTTTTAGATCAGGGACAGAGACTAGCCCTTTCTAAAGTGTCCTGGGATCTGGAATGTTTTACGCCCAAGAAGTACTGAGCAGCTTCAGCTTGTCTTGACATCTGATCAAGTTCTCTGGGCTTCACAGACAGCCCTAGCCTCTCCCATTGCAAGCTACATTTTTAAACTCATCAGAAACCAAGTTTCTATTTTGCAGGAAATGCCAGTCCTTTAAGCCCTACTTTCACCTCAAACCCAGGGGAAAACCAGCATCTTCTAATGAAGAAATCAAATGGCTTGTTTTCTTCCATGCGGAGTCATCAAGCCATTTCATATGGGTGGTGCTGGCACTTTCATGCACGTATTGCAGCACCACTTTCATCTGAATGCACTACACAGATCCCATCATATCCATTTTGTTGGGATCAAACAAAATACAGGATGACTCAACCACGGTCACTATTGATGTGTTCTCCTGAACAGCTTTTATTTCAACAAAATGGCAGCTTCTAACAAAGAAAACTACTATTGACAGTTTTCCTTTGTCTCCTCTGTCACTATCCGTAGCTGTGCCAGCTCTGTGTTTGGATCAGCATTTGAGGTAATGAATGGGAAGAAGCTGTGCCAACTTAACCTCTCTGCAGTCCCGGTGTCTTGGTTCGCTCTTACATCCACCATTATGGTTTCCCCTGCCATTTATCAGCTACACTTAGCAGAGCCCTGATTGGCATGCCGAGGCTGTACATGCTTGGGCTCCTGCAGTGTGCTTTAGGGAAAGCAGAACATCCTTGACAAAAGTTATTCCCTTGTATTTATGCCTTAGGCATTGTCTGGTTCCAGCAATAACTGCAGGTTCTGCTGTTTTGTTACTTAAGAACTTTTGCTGCAGTAAGTTCAGGACATGAGCCATGGGGATTTCTCATCTCAGGAGTTTAATTACCTCTTTGATTGAAGTAAATGTCGTATCAAGTGGATAGAGGGAGGTCATGGTTGCAATGATCTCCTCATATACAGATTAGAAGCACAGCCTCCTATATCTACCATTGGCTTCTAATGAGGAATTCCAGATTCACCACCTTCAAAGTAATATCAAACACACAGATGAACAGTGCCAACAGAACAGATGCTACTTTGTTGCTCTGAATTTTGCCACCGTGCCCCCTTTTTCTGTCCTTTTTTTAGCCGTTTGAAATTGTCTGTATTCCTTGTGCTCTGGAAACTCTGCATCAGAGACTTTGGAGCTACAGCTAGATGATGAAAGTGATTAAAAAAGCCAAAGGAGTTGGTTTCTTCTGCTTGGGTTTGGACGAGGAAAACAAACTTGGCACAGCTTCATAGAGGAAGGTCTATTAACAGCTCCACAGGGGAGGAAAAACATCTTGTTGACATTATTTATTTAGTGTCCCACCTTCCCAGCCCTATCACATCCTCATAACACCAAATCCAGCCTTGTCTGAGCAAACGGTGAGAGAAAATACGCTAAGAAATATTGCATCAAAATAAAGGGAAGAAATGCAACTTCACAAGTTCACTGAATCTGGAAAGTTTCAATACAAACTTCCAGTAGTCTTGGTGGATCAAGCCAAGGGCTGGAGACTGGGAAACCAGGCCTTAGTCCCCTACTTGGTACATCCAAAGCTGAAGTGTTAGAAGATGTAGCCTATCAGCCTTGGTACAGACAACCTGGAAGGTAACTGTCTTGAGCTCCAACATAAGCGCAAATTCACGCTGTGCTCTGTACGTGCTTCCAAAATTCCCTTGAGGAACATGCATCTTAAATATCAGGGAGGTAGGTGTTTCAGCAACAAAACTTGCCCCTTGATTCTCATCTTTAAACTTCTTGAACCAGGTCCTTCAGAGCTAAAACGTTATTGCAGAAAATTCAACCCCTGAGTGCCTGAGGCTGGGAATCTAATAACTGAAAGCACTTTAAAATGCCTAAAAGTAGTAGAAATTTAATAACTCAAGTCTGGTTTTAATCGTAACTCTGGAGTACGGGTACCTTGAAGATCAAATTGTTCAATAAGAGACATCCCGGAGGATGGTGTAATTCTTTTTCAGAAGTTTCCTCAAGTATTTAATGAACCAGAGTTCCCCTCCACAAATACCCAAATTTCCTTTTGTTCCCAGTCTGACACATTGCAGCAGGCTTTCACCTGTGACGCACCAGTGCTTCTCAAGAGTAAAAAGCTAATTCCACTGACCTTTTAGGAAGAATTCAGCTCTTCCAAGTGGATGTTTTGTCCTATATATCCAGCCCCTCCCTTATGATTGCCCTTCTCCTGACAGGCTCATTTTCTGAGCAGAAAAGCACAGATGAACAAAGGCACTTCAACCCAGCCTTTTAATGTCCTCCACAGAGAATGTGGAGACTCCTTTTAGCTTTAAAGCCACTGCACATGTCATGCCACTGAGTATGCCCTTTCCCTTCTCTGTATTATTCTGTCCGTGTGGATGGGGCCGAAGACATCCTGTCTGTCCCAAGAGGTCGAATAGAGGAGCCAGATCCTGCCTGAAGACAAGTTGTGATTGCTAAGCAGGTTATGATGATGTCAGAGCTCCAACCCCAGCACAAAGCAGGCCCAAATTCTCCCAGATTGCTCTTTCTCCCCATCAACCTGCTTTCCCTCCAAACACAACTCCTCAGTGGTCTTCCTCAGGGAGGATCCCAACCAGCTAGGGTCTAACACATCTGCTTACCTCCATGCAACATCTGCTTGAAATAGGACCAGCTGCCACCAGAGACACAGACAGATATGAGACTCTGTGGGCTGTTGTCATACATGCTGTTCTGGGTTCAGCTGAGGTAGGTTAAGAGCTTCCCAGCCTCTGACATCAGCTGGCATAACTGATCATATAGTTGCTGTCTAACCTGGTTCTGTCAAAATGGGTTTAAAAAATTCAACAAACAAAAACCTACTATTAGCAATGTTTTAAGCTAATCCAGATCATTTTGATAGAACTGGGCTAGTGAACAATTCCAGCTGTCAGATCAGAAGAAGTGCTAACCTCTGGCAAGGGACACAGCAGCGAACAGGTGGAGAAAGGCAGAGACCTGTAACTCCTCACTCAGCAGCTCTGAAGAGCTCGCGGGACTAGGCTGCTTATACAGCCTCTTTCCAAACCCTGGGCTGTCCAGTTTGCTGCAAAGCATATTCCACAGACAAGTTCAAACCGAGACTACATTTAACTTAAGCGTAAAACAGGACAGACAGATCTGATGGAATTAGTACAGACCATACACCTTGTTTTGCACCCTCGAGCCAGTGCCGAAGTGTCCTCATCCAGCCAGGAATCACAGCTGTTACAGAGATCTGCCCTGGCTGGTCCAGGAGCAAGTACAAAGGGATGCATGTGTGGCTGTGACAAGGCAATGAACCATGCCACAAACACTATCCTAACATAGGGATTTTAAGATATTATCAGGGTGACAGCAGCATTCTGGTTATGATTCACCCTTGGCCCATGGGGCTGAATAATTCGATACTTCAATGATACCGCACGAGTTCAAGCAGATCACTGCATACTGCCCGGGACTGAAACAGCGGACTCGCAGCTCCCCAGCCCTGCTGTGGGACCTGCACCTAGGTGATGGTCCTTGAGAAGCCCAGCCTTTCCCACCACTGTGACTAGTAAAGAATTTGGCTATAACAAACGAGAGGACATCCTTGACCCAATTAACAATCTAGGTAGGAGAAACTGTGCAGGGAATATTTCCCTACTTGCAGATGGGGCACTGAAGCACAGAGATTTTGAGAAGCAGATTTCTGGCTGTGCATTAATCAGAAGTGAGGACAGATTTTTTTTTTTTTTAAGTGACAAGTTCCCAGCAGCTAAACTTACAACAGTTGTGGACAGATTTCCAGTCAGTTACCAACTGGCATGTCAGTGCAGGACTCTATCCATATATCCTCAAGTGACTCTTAAGTAATGGCGACCTCCATTAGGACGGGCTGTTGAACAATCTCCGGTTAGTGACTGTCAGTGCGCAGCAGTGACCTTGCTGTGATATTGCCAGGACTTGGATAAATTCCCTTCGGCTCTGACTTCAGAGTGGTTGTGTCAGGGCAGACACTAACCTCACAGACGGTCGCAGCTGGGCACAGGGAATACCTGTGCTCTACAAGATGGCTCCTTCAGAATTCTCCTTCAGTCCCTCCATTGATCCCATTTCAGTCCAGTGCTAGTCTCCCTAGGAGTCACAGGCTTTTCATCTGCTGTGAAGCTGAGCTCCATGGAGAGCAGAAGATCTCTGCAGCTGCCTGGCAAGAGCAGACACGTTCCCAAAGCTCTCTACTTTAATAGCTACTTCCACATATTCAAAGTGAATGGACTGGGGGTCTTTACTCAAGGTCCTTCACAGATTTCTTACATCCAAACAGGCCTCCTGTTTTGTTTATACCTTGCAAACACAGACACATCCAGCAAAACTGGGCCTTCTTGACTTGAGTAACTAATTTGATGTCATAGGCAATTGTCAGACACCATGGTACCATCTGCTACATTTACACGACTATAATTTGCAAGACACTGCACATCACCTCCCTGTTTAAAATAATCCTTTCCTCTGAACAAAGACTGTCTTTAACATATGCACGGCACATCTAAAGGAAAGGAGGAGTATGTAATGACTATTTACCATTATCCACAGCAATACATTATTCATGCTTCCCTCCACCAGCAAAATCTTTCCTTCCCTAATATTAAAGTGGTACATATTGAAGTAGAATGACAGACCCTCTGGGATTCCAGATGACTTTGCACTGGTCTCATTAGCATAGGCTCTCAGATTAATCAGTATATTCATTATACCACCATTTCACTACAAGGACTTACTTAGGAACACACACAGGCACCTGGAGTGAGAGCACAGCACCAGTATCAGCTTTGATGGCAATCACAGAATGAACTGGCACCATATGCCACTGACTCCGATAACCAAGTTAGTAGCACACCAATTTCCAGGCAGGGTGCAAGGGGCTTGGCACTTTACAGAGTGTTGGTAGTTAGTCAAATCGGGAACAGTTCTAGGAGACACTGAGATACTGGGAATGTCCTTCATATGAGATGCCATGCAGGTCCTGTCAGTTTGGGATTATTTAAAGGGAACTTAATTTAGAGGAAGTTAAATCCTTGCCCTGTCTTGGCAAAATCTCAGCTTCCTTCGTCAGTTCCCGATTTATGGCATACC
The DNA here is from genome assembly GCF_034619465.1 of Leptosomus discolor. Classification (NCBI taxonomy): domain Eukaryota; kingdom Metazoa; phylum Chordata; class Aves; order Leptosomiformes; family Leptosomidae; genus Leptosomus; species Leptosomus discolor. The sequence goes on from NC_141415.1 coordinate 4,086,931, forward strand.
ATATTCTTCACTTTCTATCACAAAATGTTGCTGTGACATACCTCTACCGCGTTTTGCTTTAGAGCTGTGTGAACATGGGATTTGATTGTATGGACTCCTGCCCAGGTTGTGGTTTTGAGAAAAAAAAAAGAAAAGCATATCCCCTTGTGCAATCTGCAATGTCTCTGGAAACACACATGGCCTGTGAGCCAAGCTGTGAGTCAGGTATGCCAGAAACCCAATTCATCTAAAATTACCCCGGGCTGGATCTGGACAGTACCAGCTATTGGCGGCGAGAAGGCAGATGTGGCCATGGAGTGGCTGGGTCACAACAAGGCTTCAGGAGTTGCTCCCACTAGGAAACCAGGCCCCTGATACTGACCTTGCATTTAAGTTGGAAATATTCCTGATACACAGGGCGGTGAGAGGACAAGATGTCTTATTCAGAGCAAAGCTCCAAGGGCAGCAGTCCTCAGCACATGAGCCAGACAGACTGTCCTACACTCCATAAAGCCACCACAGCGTCACCTAAGTGGACAGAAATAGCCAGATGTGGCTTTGCCCAAACACATTGCTACTAACACTGTTAAAATAATACACTGTTATTTTACTTGCTGGTGCACCAGAAATTGAGGTGTGTGTTGCAGAGACATTTCACAGATGTCCACTGGTGGCTATGGAGTGGGACCTGGTGCAGTGGTGTTAAGTGAGTCTTGATGTTGGCACCTCAAGGATTTCTCATCTACAGGGGACCCTCACTCTACAACCAACACTCAGTGATGGCTACAACCCCACTGGCTGCCGTGCAATTTGGACTTACTGGCTCCTGTAGCTCATTAACCAACCCAAACTGTAGGCACTCAAGCAGCCCAAGCAGTGATCCCTGCCTGCGATCATCTGATTTACATGGCCGTGGGCTGCCCAGCCTGTCTTCCTCCTGGTCTTGAAAAACCCCTGTCAGTTTTGGCTCCCCCAGCTCAAACACCAATACACAACACACCTCCAGCTGTATCCAAAGCCATCACGGAGCAGAGATGTGGCAACTGTAGCAGGTCAAGAGGTGCTCCCTGGTGCCTTCATTTTGACCTCTCATCCACAGACATTCGGTGACAAAGATATTTATTAGCATTGTACTAGTGAGCTCTCATAGCAGTGTTGCAGTTGTGATGACCTCAGGACATTGGAAAGAAAAGGTTTTCAGGGAGAGGTAATACTTTTTATGTGAACAACTGATGGATTTAGGGGATGAGTGGGAATAAGACAAACTTTCAGGTACACAAACATTCAAGGATTTCAACCACTAAATGTGCATTGCTGTAACATTTGAATTTAAAATCCTAAAGTGGACTTCTGAGTATCAGTGCATGAAACTGCGAGTCTTCCCTCAAAGCTCACTATCTAGAACACAGATCACAGCAGACGTAATGTTAGCTCTGACACAAAACAGAGAATGTCTCTCTGCAGACAGTGTTTACCTACCTTACAGCAGCAGCCAAACAGTAGAAAACATTTATTTGTGAATAATTTATTTTAAAAGTGATGGAAAAGCTTTGTTCCAGGTCTTTTTCTCTGATTACCCAAACTGCTCCTGAGCAATTCAATGTGAATTCTTGCTATTTCATGACCTCCCCCTCTTCACATTGCAGAAAGACAATGTAGTATAGACACAGGCAATATTCAGCTATCTACAAAGGATTTTGTATCAGCTAACCCACTCGTAAAAAATGCAGTCACCTCCAGGAAGCGTGAAGTTCTCCTTTATTTCATCCTCCCTCCTTTCAGTTCTGGGACCATGCATTTTTATAGAGAAGTTATTTTAAAATTGGTTTTGGTAATAACGTTTCTAATAACATGACAGGTCTTCATCTCTTTCAACTTCTAAAAAACCAGCCCTGAGCAAAAAAGCTTGTGAGGTGTAGAGAAGGGGGGAGTTCTTGGTGAACTAACACGAGTCTCACAGGGACTTCTTCTATGACCAGACTTTTACAATTTATCACCACGCTCCTCTCTGCATTTAAGTCCACATCTCACACTCCAGTGTCAAGGCTTCTCTCTTTTATTCAAGGAGCACACATGCCAGATACAACTCATACCACTGAGATATGATTCACCAACCCGCTAGGTCAAAGCCTGGAAGGTCCCCAAGCAGTGAACAGCCATGAAACAGCACGGGGAGTGGCAGGCCAGGTGCAAGAAAACCACAAAAAAGCAGTCAGAGAGCTGGAAAGCGGATTCCTTAAGCCAAGCACTGTGTCTGTCAAGGCTGTTATACCTATGAAAGAGAGCTCAAACAGTGGTCATGGGAGTTCACTTGCACAAAGACACAACACTGGGTCCGTATGAAGTCTTGTCTGGAAATGAAAGACTCAGTGAATCAAGTCGAAAGCCAGAAAAATTGTATATATTAATGACAAACTAGAAAGAAGTGGTCAAGGGAAGTGGTGCATTCCAGTTTTTGTGACGCCTCAAGCTAAGGAGGAGCAGGCTTCCCAGTTGAGACATTTCAGCCCAATACCCATTACCTGAAGAGCCAGATGGATTTCTACAGTTTGCATTTTGCAGGAACCGGGTGGGAGGGATGATGGAGGATGGCGTGCTCCGTCATAACCTTCAAGCCTCTCCTAATTACCACGCTTCAGTGACTTCTCTATAAAATCTTTAATGGCTTCTTCATAAAACAGAAGGTCAAGGACTTAAAGTATAACAACTGTGACCTTTCACTGTCAAACAAATTCCTCAGCCAAAAGAAAAGGAAAACTTCCAGCACCTCCTGGATCCTAGAAGCTTTCTAAGATTACAGCCTTATCCCTAGGAGTAAGCCACAGTGCCATTGCTTTCTGCATGTGTATTCTTGCAAATAGTATGACACAACACTGCCATTTGTAACCAATTTCTAGAAAAAACAGTTTAGTAGGCAGTATTCAGACAGAATGACCAAAGCTACAGTGACAAAGGCTAGTGCCTCCAGCCACTACAACATTCAGATCACAAATATAAATCCAGGAAAATCAGAAACTAAGGAAAGTGCAAATTGGTCTTATCCCTCCTGCCAAGCCTCACTCAGCTGCTTCTAAAGCAAGTACAAAGGAAGAACTGAGTCAGGTTTCAAAGCAATCTAGCACATACAAAAGGGATCTTCTTTAGATGTGAATAGTAGAGGTGAAGCAGAATTGCAGCCAGCTGGAAAACAGTGCCTACACCCCTTCTGGTCCCTTTCCGTCTCCATTCTGTCACCAGAAAATTTCTGATCTTATAATGAAACTAAGAAAACTTATAAACTTGAAAGCTTCTATATATTAAAAAGTAAAACTGCAACTTTTCTGCTAAAGTGATTCAGTTGGGAATTTCTGACAAAAAATAATACAGCACAAGGAGAAAGAGAGAAGGCAATGTGTTTTTAAACATTCAGTTTATTCTGATCTAAGTCCCTGTAGACTGTGCTGAAAATCTCAATTCAGGTTGTTTCAAATTCTACCTTGTAAACACACGATTTATTGAAGCTTTATTAAATACAATCTAGTATTTCTGCTCAGATCTGCAAACCTTTTACAAGTTGCAAATGATCTTTTATTGATTTTTCTCTTTATACAGTTGTTATTATTTACTTTTTTTTTTTTTCAGGAAAGCCTTTCCTGGGAGCTAAAGCCCTGCTGGAGAGAAGGTTCATTTCACCGCAATTTGGATGAAAATAACTTCAGCAGTAACTGCTTAATTGTTTTGAATTATTATTGTTAATTGGAATTGTGTCTTTGATTTGCTGAAAGGCAATGATCAACGATTTAACTTGCACTGCAGCTAATTAGCAGCATTTATGATTACTGTGAGCTTCAAGTGGCACTAACCATTTGCAAACAGATTCTTGAGTGATTATTTTGCCAAACATGACAGGAGGAGACAATGGCAAAGCTGCCATCAGGGCCAAGCAGAAGGACATCCAGTCGATGGAGAATAATGCTCAGGGAGTGGCTGAGCTCCAGAGACAGAAACCAGGAGTACCCGAGCTGCTGACTGCAGAGGAAAGGAAGAATTGGGAGCTGTAGTGCAGGTATGGAGGTAAAGTTTAGCCCTTTACATGCACCATGCCATTACATTTGGGACTGGAAATACTTTTCCTCATTGCAACATTCACGTTTAAATTTCTGTGCATTTGAACTGGAACATTCCCATGATCTGAGTGAAAGGGTTTGGCTCCATTTTGAGGACATCTAGCATTGCTGGAAGTGGAGATGTAGTGTGTAGGAGGTTTGAAATGCAGAAACAGGATGGAACAAGGCCAGCTCTACCCTGCAAGGAAATCAGCACAAGAATCACTAGGAAGAAAAAAGACATATCCTTTAAGATCCTGTATTTCCTCTCCACTAGCAGCAGCTGCTGCCTCCATGTGTGCTTTTAAAGTACCTGATCAAGAATTCTCAATCCTTGCTCCTGTCATATACAGCATGAGTCAGCTGTGCATCCAGAGCCACGGCAGGGCCCTGGGGTTGTGCTCAGCACTGGAGAACTTTTACAATTCATGAGTGGTTCCAGGGTGCTTCTATTAATGCTCCAGCTCCTGGGGTCACACAAAGCAAATGAGAATTGAGCTCTGAAAAATAGATGTAAAAGTGCCTGGAAGTAGGTGTCTCGGTTCCTCATCACTGCCTTGAAGAATGTGTTTCAGATGTCTCAGAGCTACTGTTTCAGGCTGTCTGCAGATTCAGGAAGGGAGCTCTGCATTGCTTCCAGTCAGGTCACAAACTGGGGTGGGAGAAGAGAGCAAACATTTGAACTGAAGATTTACGATCTTTTACAAATGTTTAATTAAGTTTTTGGAATTGAGACAGAAGACAACAAATCCTCATTCTGACAAGTTAACTGAGACAGGAGGGGACATTTTTCTTCTTTGGTACTGAAGGGGTCTAGACTTCACCTCCTTGTGCTCCAGATTAGCCAAGAGTGGGGAGCAAAGTTTCTGCTGAGAGTTCTCCATGTGCTGAACTATCCACAGCCAACACTCTGCTTGCAGAGGAGCTCTGTGTTTCCCAAGCGCTGTGCTAGGCCCGTGGAAACGGGCAGCTTCCACCACAGGGCCTGGTGCACAGAAGGTGGCAAACCAGAAGGAGCTCTGGATGGATTAGCACTGTAATTTTTTTCACACCCTTGCTTTTGCCTCCAACATAGCAATCCAAAAGACTGGCTTTTATCACAACCAGGATTCAATATCCTTTAAAGTACTAAAATAAAAGTCAAAGAACAAGAAGCATGACAAATATTAACTCCTAAATCATTATCAGACAGGATGGGGAGTACAAAGCAGAGACACTGTGCTCAGTCCTTCACTGATGTTTCAGTGGAAACTCTTGTTCAGGGAAGACAAGCTGTCCTTCGAGCCTGATTTTTCATCTATCATGAAGACACTGTTTTCTTCCATACAAGCTGGCAATCTCTCAGCTTCATTCTACCCTGGAGTTCTTGGCCTTGTTCGCCAATTAGAGATAGGAAACAATTTTTGGTGGGTGGGAGGGAGCAAAGGAGACTGGGGGAGCATTGGAAAGCTAGAAGGAAAAAAAAAAAAAGATACTGAAAGCTGTTGCCAGGTTAAAAACACCATCTTGCCACGATGCCTGAGCATTTTTTCAGAAAATCCCAAAGATCTACAAGAAGCAGGGATAAGGTAGTCCAAATGATCGAGGCACATTAAACATATAAAAGTTATTTAAGAGGTTAAAAAGGCAAGACTGAGAAACAGTTTGTCCCCAAGATAAGACGACTAACATTTCTCCATCTTCTTCTTCTGCCAGTAGGTTCAGGGTACAAGAAGGGTGAAGGGCCAGACAGGCTGTGCTTTGTTAAATTGTCTTCTTAAATCTAGTGAGAAAAGAGAGTGATTTGGTCTTGTAACATGCTAAATCAAAATTGGGACTGTGACAATTCGAACTTGATTCACTTTAAAAGACAGCAAGCTGCTCTGAAGCAAAAGCAAGCTGCATTAATTGGCCCCTGCCCATTTTCAGTCCAATCTGACAGTCAGCTCTTCACGAGTTTCCTGTCTTCTGTGATTCCTTGAGCCCAGTCAGTCAGGGCAGGCAGAGAAGGAATCAACAGCCACTGGGTGTGCTTTGTACAAAGCTCTTGTGCAAAGACATACAACACATAGCTGTAACTGGGACTGTGCTGCAAGTGTGGGACTCGGGATCTCTTTATCTGATGCTACACTGCAGCTCTGCACCCAGCTCCACAGTTAGAAAACCACAAATCTATCTGCTGTTGTGCTCGGAGAGAGTAAGAGAAGCCACAGAGCTGTCTTCAGTGCAGGAGCTCTACCTACAACTATGCAGAAACTTCAGTAGACTGATGTCAGTGAGTGAAACTCGACAAATCTCTTTGTATTGCAGTCACATCACCACTTCCCTCAGAACAGCACTGTGCTAGGCACTGCACATACAGCTCCCAGTCCAGTCCCCCCCAGAAGACAAGCAGCCTAAACTGCACTGATTTTAAAACACCAGAAAGTCATTTTCTCTGCAATAGAAGTTGTTTTATCATTCACTAGCTAGCACTGCTGTGTTTAAGCTACAACTCAAATGATTATAAAAGAAGGAAGACACAAAGAAAAAGGCCAAATGCGTCACAAGGAATGTCCTCAGGGTCATGTTATTTGGAACAGGAGTTGCCTGGCTCCTATCACTGAAGAATCTCTTATGGGAAAGCAAACATAATCACTGCAGTATTGAATTTCACTGAAAGATTTATGATCTAATTTTAAGGTATAGGGATTTATTTGTTAATTGTAATAAACAGCAAGTTCATCACACTCCAGCTTCCAAAGAAATAGCATATTTTAAGACATGGGATAAAAAATTAGTTTCATTCACTTGCAGGGCAGGAGTTAACCAGAGAGATGCCAAGAACTGAGAACAAAAACACCACTGTCCCTCTGCCAGTACATTGTCTTTCAATACAAACAAAACAGACACAAAAAGAGGCTCTTCCTTTGAAAGAAATACCTGATTCCTAGACAACACTTTCATCTCGCAGCACCACGTGATGGAGGTAGCCATTGTTCTCTCCTTTGTACAGAGAGACAGAGGCACAAACAAGGTGAATCAGGCTAAAATCAAGATCCTCTGGCATTTTGCCATAATGGTCTGGCTAGAAAGTTGAGCAGGGTGTCCAGTCCAGAGGCCTGGACCACATCATCTTCTACAATAGCATCCTGTCCCAAAGTCTCTGAACTCAACCACAGGATCAAACCTACATGCTGCCGCGTTGCCAGTTCAGGAGGAGGGGTTTGTGATGGCCCCATGTTGGTATCTCAAACCAGAAGAGAAGCCCACAGCATAGACAGCACTGAGCCACACCTTGACCTGAACTCACCAAGGAGCTATTCCAGTTGCCAGTGGGGAAGGACTAGATCTAGGCTTGTATCGGGTTTGTTACGGAGGGGTGGGGGGAAAGTGTTTTAAGAATGGGTCTTATTTCTCGTTACCCTACTCTGATTTGATTGGTAATAAATTAAACTAATTTCCCAAAGTCAAGTCTGTTTTGCCTGTGACAGTAATTGTTGAGTGATCTCCCTGTCCTTATCTCAACCCACGAGCCTTTCATTGTATTTCCTCTCCCCTGTCCAGCTGAGGAGGGGAGTGATAGAGCAGCTGTGGTGGGTGCCTGGCATCCCACCACAACGCCTGAGCATTCCAAGCAAATTTTTGTGTGTGAATAGGATCAAACTTTTGTAAGGCAAGAGATACATATTTCCCTACATGCTATTCCTCAAAAAAACATGACTTTTTTTCAGAGGAATAGCACCCTGAGAAGCTTTCCCAAGTTAACTCATCCAGTGTTGCAGCACACTACTGCCTTTCTCAGCACCCGAACCATTTTGAATACATTTATACATGTGAACTTCAGCTCTTCCTTGCGGTGCAGCATTAGCCTTGATGATTCAATACTTTTATTCACCTGCTTTTATTCATACACCTTCCGATGTTGCCTGTTAACAGCATGTTTTCCTCTGACCATGAATATTCATTGGAAAATGGCATTGGCCTCTTCAGTCTGAATGCAAAAATTTATCAGCTGGTTCATTCAAGAGCTTACTTGCTTCAGCATCTGGATGCTTGGCAATGATTCATTATTAAGGGGACCTGCAATTTGTCACAGGCTTTTGTTGTTGACTTGTGCAATTTGCTGATTATATCTGCAAATCACAATTTAAAGTTTAATCTGATCAAGAGGATGGGCTCCATATGACATGCTCTGGTGAAAATCAAGGAAGCCTTTGAAGTAATTCAGTGAACAAAAAAAAAAAAAAGAAAAAGAAAAGATATCAATCAGACACTAAAAAAATGAAACCTGTCTTAAAAGTTGAAATACTGCTTATCAGAATTAATTCAGTTCCCTTAGGAAGCAGAACATTGTGCCTGGAACACAGGTAGTCAGAATTACTGCTGGGTTGAAGATTGAGGGTGTTGTTATTTTTTTTCCCTCTGGAGTTCTTGCGGGGGAATCATCATTTGAATTTTCCCACCGGGAAATAACATCCCACTTGAAATGTCAAACAGGAAAACACAGAGAAAGAACACACCCTACCCCCATATTTTTCCATCCACCTTTACAGTTTTTCAGCCATCTGGAACACAGCACTGAATGGTAACAAGTGGTTCCTTAACTCGCTTTCAGGCCTCCACTTTTGGCTGGGTTTCCACTGGGCAAAACCTGGAGATATAACAGCAAGAGAGAGGAGGGTACATCTGACAGACTTGGATGCTGTTCAATGCTTCAGACAGATGTGGACTTGCCATCAGTGCTTGGGGCCCCTTGTCTCACCACTCCCTCTTTTTCCTGTCTCCCAGTCTTGCCACAGAACTGGCACCATTCCCAGGACCATGAACCGTACCAGTTGTGTGGCGTAACAACAGGCAGTGGGGTAAGCAGTGAGGGTAGAAGCCTTCCCTTTCTCTGCAGCATGGGAGAAGGATTCATTTCTCCCTCCCTTCATTAGGCACATCGAGTTTGCATCTGCCCTGAGCTGGAAAACAGTCACTGCAAGTGTTATTTCTCACACTTTCACCACTCAATACCAGTCAGATTCTGCAGTCTAGGAAGTGAAAGTATTGTTCCTAAAAAGGAAAGCAATATCCTACACCTCCTTCAAAAATAAGTTTACCCCAACTATCCTAAGAAACTAAGATGAAAACTGTTTTCTTTCTTTGATAAACACAACCCATGACAGATACAACTGCTGTCCTTCTTCCCAGTATTCTTATTTGATTCCAAAATTTTGTAAAAATTCCAAATATTTTTATTCTATTTTCAGTAAAACTCTATTTTTTAATCAGCACAAGTTCACTGTAAGAGAAACAGACTCTCACTACCGAATATGGAGAGTGGATCCACCATCTGGACAACAGATCCAGCATCCACAGAAAACGAGCAAAATGATCTGGCATCTTCATTCTTCAAAATATCATTGGTTTTCTTTTGCAACTTTACAACTTAGGGAGATTTCTGACTAGTCAGAGTTTGATGTTGAAAATTCAGGTACTGTTCAACCCTGCACAGTGTTTTTAACAGGCATCCACAGGAGGACTATGGATTGCACACTGAAGTGAGAGCTCCACTTTAAAAGACACTTCGGTTTTGCAGAGATGTGCACCACGATGCTTAGGGCTCCCTGAGCCAGTCTCTGGCTTGTCAATAGGAAACTGCTTTGACTGTTATCAGCGTGCTTCACCAAATTGCAGCGCAAGTGGAAAGAAGTCAGGGCAGGCAACACTTGGGATGGGGTTCAAATGCATTAAACCTCTGCCTCTATGGGATTAATTTTCCAGCACATTTTGTACCTTTACTCAAAGGATTTTCAGCTCTTTGAAACTATATTAAGTAGGACCAAGCCAGACGTGGCTGTGATGGGGAAGACCATTCCAGCTGCCGCAGAATGTGCTTACAAGAGTGAAAATAGATATTCTTTAATCTGAATCAAAACTGGATTGATGCTATGACATGGAGCTAGAAGGTGCTGTGCTATTATAGATGCTGTAGCTCAGACAAGATGTAACAGCAAGGCCTGCTTTGTTTTCATTTGTTATGGCCTGTGGCAGCACCTGCATGAACTCTGGTATTAAACCTGCCCAAACTCAGTCACAGCTAATCAGATTATGTTTGTTAATCTGTCTATCACAAGAGAGGAAAGACAGGATGTAATGATAATAAATGCAAAGGTAGAAGGTTACAGAGGCTGCTGGACTGAGACTCATCCTATGGTTCTAGCTGTCTGAGATCACTGTCATAAAGCACTGTTTCTGTGAATCCTCAGCCATATTAAATGGGGAAGAAGATACCGAGTAAGACAGCCATTCTTTTAACTGAAAATATTGACATTTAAGTGGAAGTGCCTGAGAAGGTAATAATGCACACTGTAATCAAGTCACCTCTTTTCACACAAATCCTAGATAAACAGTTCAGATTCACAACTGAGAAGAATAAATCAGAAAAATTGTTTCATTAAAAAAGCAAAAATACAAAAAAATATGTACAGACAAAAGTTTTTGGCTTTTCCTTTTGGATCAAGAACTTCTTAAATAAAGCCTGTAGAGAAAAAATCCAGGGATTTGCTTTAGTTTTCTTCTTTCCAACTTCACTAAGTCCATCAAAACACAAAGTAGAAACCTAACTACTAATATGCTATAAAGCACTTCTCTAGGCCATAAAGCCAATCAAAATTGCATTGGCAAATCCTGCTTCAACCCGTCTACTCACATGGCCCTTCTGTGACATTCTCTCTCTGATGCAGCAGTGCTGCTCACGCAAAGACAACCACCCAAGACTGCCCAGAGTTCATGGTGGGTGAGCAGCAGTTGGCCAAAGCACAGTTGTCTATTTAATTTTGTACAACCTTTAGAACATAAACCTGCTCCCGAGATCTACTTAACTCGCTCTGCATCCATGATTGCTTCACCTGCAAACAGAGTTGTCAGGAGGTGGCGAAATGAGTTAAGAGGCCACTTCATATCTCACTGTGCCTCCCATAGGTGACACTCACTGCCCCTTTTGCTGAACAGCCATTTCATAACCTTTCAGCGTTCATTGCGCCACAAGACTGCTTAAGTCAGCCTCTCTTGTGTAACTGTCTAGGAATCTACAGAAAGGTTACTATAGAGCTACACGGAGACAATCTACCAGCAAAGGAGAGGAGTTCACAAGTATCTGAAGGTTGTGTATGAAGGGCAGGAGCTGGCCCTCCAGGCCAGGATATTTTCAGGTGGCTGAGGAGGATGAAACCACTCATAATGACAAAATAAAAAGCTTAGAGGAACTCTACACCAGGACTGTCCCTATCTCCAAGGTAACAGGCAGAGGGAAGAGCCAGTCAAGAGAAGAATTCCCTCTAGAAAGGGTTTTGTGATGGAGAAAATCCTTAAAGAATCAAAGCCTGCATGCAGGAGAGGGAAAGGCATTTGTGCTTGAGCAGGTTTTTTCCCAGCATTAAGATGGAACACAAAAATGACTGAGGACCTTAGATGGCTTCTGGGACCTTTGTGCATGTAGGTCTTACACAAGTCATATATCGTACTTCTACAGAACAGTTAGCAAATCACAAAGCTACTTATGATTAATGGTTATTACCAGAGGTGATGGGGACACTACAACCATGGCAGGTGCTTTATTCCTGCCTCAGAGGGCCCACAACTTAATTTGGGGAAAAAAAAAAAGGCTAGTAGAATGCAGAGAAGGAGAAAGGTGCAACAGTCTTGCATCCTTTATGAGGGCACTACTCAAGAAAAGTAAGAGTGGTCACGGGTGACAGTCATTTGAAATGAAACACTTCTCATTCTGTTAGGACATCATAGTCCTGCCATATGTAGCAAGACCTCGTTCTGTCTTCTTTTTCCTCCGTGTAAGGAGAAGCATTTGTTCAAATGGTGAAGGTGATCTAAGTATAAAACTAGTTCACACATTGAAGCAGTGCACAGGGTTCACTGGGGCTGCTGGCAGAACTGCCACACAAGGAAAAGAGCTGTAACTGCAGCTAAACCCCCTTCTACCAGGTAGCACGTGGGAAACGAGCACAGACAGTTGTCAGAGGTTTGGGGTTTTTTAATAATTTGTACCTGATTAAAAACACCCAGAGAAGCTGCGGTGACAGTTGTCTAAAGCCAAAGGTACTGCTCCAAATGGACAGGCCACCCTGCTTTGAAAACCACACCTGAACACAGTGCTTACAACCTAGAGGATCAGAGACTGTCTAAAATACCAGTCAGAGTTAGGCCATCATTTGGCGAACTATTTCTCCCCTCCTACAGTGCAATAAAAGCAACCAGTCTCTGGATACATACTGTCAGGTCATTCAAATCTCTTTTGGGAGCAACCCTCTGCTCTTGTAGAAGCAGAGATATTTGCTCTTTCCTCTCTTCCCTGACTTCAAGAAAGCCTCAGAGCAAGTACATTTTTTTTAAAAAAAAAAACCTGATCACTATCAGACTTCAGGTCAGAGCTGATGGATAGATACTTTCAAGACTTTCTTGGGAAACCAGGTGGAAAATGTCACTAGGCATAACATCATCTGTACTACAGATGCAGGAGCTGACCTAGCAGAGGAGAAAGGTAGTTCAACGAGACATTCCTGGAAGCAGAATGTAACTCAGATTTCTCATTTGGCCACTGGGCAGAGGGGAGCCAAGGTCAGTAATTCCTCAGATCAGAATTTCATTATCAAACTAAAGTCCTCTGTTGTGATTATGAACTGATGTGAAAGTCTGAATATCTGAATTCAGGATAAAAGGACTTACAGAGTTTCCAGACAAGATTTTCTGCCTCTCTCAGCCACAGAGAAAACAGGACACTTCCCTTGTTTTATTCTGGGCAATGAGATGGGCTACGCATCGCTTTCTTTGAAATCGTTCACCCCATCTGTTTGCCGCTTTATCTGCACAGTATGTTTGCCTAGTTTCCAGCCTTTCCCGTTCTCTCAGCCCTTGCTTTGAGTATACAGTTCCTTACAGTTTCCAGCTGATAACAACAGCCCTGAAGACCACAGTGGGCGAAGGTCAACCCTGTCCTGAAAATCTACCAAGGGCAAGCTAATGCACAAAGAAACAATAAACCCCTTCTTTTCTGTCCTGTGGTTTTCTTAGAAATAAGGGACTTACTGAAGTCAGGCAGGCTTCAAGAGAGTCATTCAGCAAAAAAATTCCACAAGAAATCACTGCCTTGGGACCATCTACTTTTTCTGTCATGAAAAACACCAAATAGCATTTGAGAACATCCACAAATCATTCAGCATTAGGAGGTGTGCAGAACCAGTAGATATAAAAACTCTGGAAAGAGCCACATCCTTATTGCTGGGGTGAATATTTACTGACAGATAGAATTAATTTTCTTAAGCCCGTCAGCATCCAAACAAAGGCACAATCTACATGGAACCAAGAGGTCTCATTAGCTAGAGGCTTCAGATCCTTCAGATAAGATTTTTTGTTTTCAAAGAGAAACAGTTGAAAAATAAATTAACATATCCTCCCCTCCTTCCCTCACATACATCACTGTATTATACTTGCAGATTTTGCTCTGCAAGAATGGAAGACAACAGATCTCTACAAATAGTGAAGGATGGCAAAGTCCATGTATTTTAAAAAGAGGTGCTTTGATCTGAGCACAAATTGGTTGTCTGTCTCGCTGGACATTTGATAAAGACCGATAGCGGGTCTCTAGGTAATTCCACCAAGCTTGGTCCATACATTTCATTGCACAGTCCAAATTCACGTGTTCAAGTGGTTATGGGCCCTTTGCTCCTCCACCCAGACTGCTCAAGCTATCCCTCATCTCTTCCTTCTTGCCAGCCGTGGCCGTCCAGCACTCCACTCCTCCCTTCGCACTTGAGGTAACCAGCAATTATTTCTCCTGAGGCTCTCAACTGGACAGGGCAGTTCTGCTGCTCTCAGAACCAGTGCCCAAGAGCTGCTGAGACACACATTGGCAGGAAAAGTCCCCTTCAGCATCTGGGTACTGGGGTACCACGGGCTCCATCTATGCATGAGGCTGGAACTTCACACCATCTCGTCACCAAACTCAAAGCTGTCATGTTGCAGGAAAACTGCAAACATCATCTTAAAAAAAATGAAGATGTAACTTCCATCGCAGATGCTAACCCCTCCTCAGATCTGCCAGCAGCAACTCTTCAGAGACAATTTCTCTAAATTCAACTTTTTTTAAAAAATTTAAAAAGACACAAAATCACCTATCATTTAGGAGTTTCACTATTTGGGTTGGTTTGGGCTTTTAAATTTTAATCCTTTCTCTTGCCTCTACTCTGCCACTCCTTCCCCCTTCCCCGCCTTTAAGTAGCACATCTTCAAAAGTCTAATGATATTTTTCTGGGTTAAAATGTCTGGTTCCTTCTTGTATGTTAGCCAGCTCAGATGAGAAAGCAGATAAACCATTTTTTATTCCCTATATACAGTCTGTTTCACCATATATCATCCTCAGTTTCTTAACAGCTTAATTTTGCCTGGCTTTCACAGAAGCAAACGAGTCTTTACATATTTTATGTGCATTATTCTTGAGAATCATACAACCACTACATTTTCAAGTCTTAATGTTTTGATTAGCAAAACTGAACAAATACCTAACAGAAAGGCATTTTATCCAGGGGATCTTGAACCTTTCAATGTTCACTTTTTGATTTTGGTTTGACTTTTTTTTTTCTAGTTTTCAGAAAAACAAAAGCTTCTGTTTAAGTGTAAATTAATTGGCAGGACTCCTTTCAACATTCTCCAGCTCTTCATGTAGCCCTCAGCTGGTAATGCATGTTCTACATCCTTTACACTTCTATACTACCTTTCATCTGAAAATCTCAAAGTGCTTTGCAAAGGACTAATTAATAAGTTTCAGCATAGCTCTCAGTGAGGCAGGTAAACTTGACAAGTAAAAGTGCTAACATTCTTGCAAGAATCAATACAGAGAAACTCCCTACACATCTTGTGCAATTGTTAGACCCAAAAGAGTTTTCATGCTCTTTGGTTTAACGTAGTATGTTTGACCTTGCTCTGTTGAACGCAGCGCGAGGGCAGCCTGTCTCAACACACAGGTCTTTGCATCTATTTTAGTCTCCATTTGAAACGTCTGCATTAAGCTGTGTGTTGAGCGATTCCCAAGGAGCCAGACACTCTAACTGAACAAGCACACGAAATAGATGGTTCTCTCAAGCCAAACAAAAAATTTCCAGCTATCTGAACGATGCGAAGATTGACCCCAGCAGCTTTTCCTGAACTTCTGCAGAACTTTCAGCCAAGAGCCTCACCGGCTCTTCTGTTTTATTCATGGGTCTTTTCCCTGCAACACATGATTTACCTCATGTAATACTGGCTCTAGGAAACTCAAAATACCTAAAGAAAAAAATTCAACATGCTTTGTTCAAACACTATTGACAAGGTAAGGTGGTGATCATCAAACAGGGTTGTCTGCAATGTGACTCACTGAATGCACACATCTACTCTATGAGAACACAATTCTTACTCTGAGCTGCTCTGACTACACATGTCAAATTACAGTAAAGCTATTTATTATTCAAAATCTCAATAGAAACACCTTTTTTTCAACGCCAGGAAGAAGATTAACAGGCACTAGCAAGCAAACATCCAATATCTGTGCATTAAAAGCACATATCCAAGGGACTTCTCTCCCTCCTCGTTATCCTGCTGTATGGACATTCATCTAACCCTGTAGTTACCATTCCAGTTCCAGTACAAGTTCACATCCTTGTGGCATTCCCAAAGCAGGATCTAAGCTACTCAGCCCTTTCCTTGTGGAAGTGTTCCCCAGAAAGTAAAGCTGCACATCATCAACATACATGGGGCCACTCTACAACCAAGACATAAAGGCTACACCTCCCACCACAGGGATTTCCCACCTCCCACCACCTCCCTATTTCACAACCCAAACACACGAGATGGGCCCCTTTTATACAACCCTACACGTGGCATAGGCTCCCTTTTACATGACCCTGTGCCCAGCCCATCTTCTTTTTCACTGAAAGGCAAACTGGTCCGTTTAGTTAAGTACAAATCTAGAAACGTGTTTGCACGTAACGCAGACAGTGGAAGAATCTGGACAAGCGGTCGGTCTCTGGAGCACCAGGTTGATTACCTCTCTAAAACAGAAGGCCCCAGCTTACAGCTGCTGAAACCCATTAGCAAGTACACTACAGTGAGCGTGTGCCTTGTGGCAGCAAACGGCCCTTTGTGAGAGATGAAGCAGAGCACAATAATCTTTTGGTACTTTCACCAGCAAGGCTTCCAGTCAGCATCCCAATACTATAACCACCACCCTCAGCTCCAAGCAAGTTAGCTCTATGTCCTGCCCCAACATTCCACCCTGGTTTTGGCTTACAAGCCTCCCTCATCCCCTTCACACCCCTGGAGTCTTTTCAGAATCAAACCTCGCTTCCACTGCGCCCTTTGCACTGGTTGCAGTTTATGTGTTCTCACTGAAAACAGTTCATCAGAGCCCTCACTAGTTTAAGCCAAATGGAGAATGACAGCTCTGAGTCTGTTGAGGAAGCAGGGTTGTCATCTCTGAGCAGTTTGGCTTGCTGACAGTGCCGTGGGCTAGAAGACGCTCCTGTCGTTTTGAATTACCATCACCCATGTCCCACAGATGCAGAAGCTATTCACAAGAGATGACCCTTAAAGCCCTGCTGAGGCAGGAGACGCTTCTCCAGTTGTTGAACGCATAAAGTCACTTTCGAGAAGCAACATGGCAAAGTGCAAAATAGCTTCACACATGCGTGCCCAGTCCCCCATACAAACCCTCCTGTGTCCTCAGACATGAAGAGGAATTGCAGCCACTCCCGCTCTGACTGAACAGCCACCTGCCTCACCGCTGGCTGCTTCCACTTTAAGAATGCAGATCCTTCTCCTGAAGGTTACTTATAACTCACATTAATGTCTCCATCCTGGAGGGACTGCAGATGAGGAATACATGCTATAGCCATCGTTTAAAGAATAGCTGTTGCGTTTATAGGTTGATCCAGTGCTCTTACACATGGCTTGACATTCGCACTTGTGGAGGATGGAGATCTGTAGCATCATGTTGTACAATCCATTCCTGAGTGTTTCTGTCCATAGATGGATAAGAACCAGTCTCTGCTTCCTGGGACCCCACAGCCAGAACAGCAGAACTGAGGTTTTGAAAGTAAACCTCCTGAAAAGGTGGGATTCCTATTCTGAAATTTAAAGCTTTCCACATTTATTTTAATGCCAGTGCAGAAGAGGTTCTGCACAAATATTCTAAATTATGCTTGATTTGCTTTCTCCTATACCGAGAATGCAGACATTACATGATAAAGTCAAAACATGTTTTCATGATTTCCGAAAGAAGTTGATGAATGTCAACATTGTGCCATGAAATGCAGAGCTGGTGTTTCTCTTACAGAAAATTGCTCCAATGGAATATTTTGGGCATTTTTAATGCAAAAGTGGCATTTTAAATACCTCTGGTTCTGCTAGGCAACCTGAGAAAAGTGAGCTTTGCTGTCTCTGGACCTGCAATGTCTCCTCTATTCAAATCAAGAAAACTCCCAGTATGAGCAGATTTCCCTGAATGAGCTGGAGGCTGGCAGGGCTGGGCTTTGTGTTTTTCATGCAACAAAGCAGAATTAAGCTTTCTCTCATTAGTGTCCGTAGGAGTCCAATAACTAAATCTCATGCTGGGCTTCAGATTTGAGGCTGTGCTTGGGAACCATGGACCATTTTGCTGAGATGTGTTATAAGATGGCATCAGGTATCCCTGCTCACAGCAGGGGGGTTGGAATTAAATGATCTTTTGAGATCCCTTCCAACCCAAACCATTCTATGATCTATGAAACCGGAAGCAAAGAGGGTGTCTTAATTTAGAAGCACCTGAACATTTATTACTTCAGAGGACTAAAATCTTTCATAGGATGGTATTAAGACCTGCAAATTTTGTTTTTACTTTTGTCACCTTCTTAATTATACATCCACAGAAGAAGAATTATTGGATTTGGAAGTGCCTATTTCCACTAATTCTGAAAACAGCATCATTCTGAGGTAGATGCCTTGCTGCTGGCATTTAAATTCCAGTATAAAACCATTTCACAAGCAAGGGAACAACATAAGCCTCATTCCCTATGGATGGGAGTCCTATAAGTGGAGACTCCGAGCACCACAGAGCACAACTTCATGCAAGCTTTTTCCCCTTAAGAATCCTCTTATGACTAATAAGCGAATTCATGTCATCGCCATCTCCTCAGTGGAGACACTTATGGGATCTCTTGCCTTTATCTAGCTTCTGATTTTCAAAAATTCATAGGACCTTTATCTTCAAGACCTCTAATTTCTCACCAAATTCACTTGAACTTGACTGATGGGTTCAAAACACAGTAATGGAAAGAAACAGACACATACATGCACAGGCAGCCCAAACACACCAGCCTCATTTTGTTAGAAAACTAGGCTAGAGAATCCAAAAAGAGTCTTACGAAGTTCAGAATTCCTATTTCACCAGAAATTAGCATTTGACAATTCATTTTCAAGATATAATACTTCATTAAACAGAAATTCTGTAAGATAACAGCTTTCTAAAAATATTTCCTAGTTTCAGAAAAGGAATTATGTTCCAGATTGTATTAGTTTTATTATTTCCCCATTATTTCATGAAACACACTGCTCCCACTGGCATAGATAATATGACATCATATAAGAGTTAATGTAGTCTATTTTTTAGGGGTTTTTCACATCATTAAGTGCTGCTGCTATTCAGCACTGATTGAAATGTCTCATCTCTTTCTAGATGAAAATGTCTGCAGCTTGGTGTAATCAAACAGTCTGACACTTTACAGTATAAATAGGAGATATTTGGATGTAGAAAAATGAGATTTTCCATCAGTGCTAAGTAACCGCTGCACTTAGCTGAAGTATTATACACTTTTAAATAGTTGTATTGCACATTCATTAATAGTAGCATCTCTTAGGGTCTACTATTGACAAACAATGAAATACGAAACAATACAAACAGCAAAAATGCACAATATAAACTGAAACAATGTCAGAACTTGCTTATATGAACACACACATTTATTAAATATTTTCTTACAGGAATTTTTCATTCAAATCAAAATAGGCTTTTACACTGGCAAAGAGCATTCATCTAGCTACACCTGCATAAGATGTCATACTGTGCTCCGAACTGGGCAAGTGTTTCAGAGAAACTGGTCAGCTACTTGACGTCGTTTATTCTTCACTTGTGAGAAACCCCCAAACCCGTACAGAGCATGGGCTCAACTGGCTACAGAGGAAGCTGACAGAAACAAGAAACAAGATCAAGGGGATAATTAAAGCAGACATCTAAAACAGGAATGGCCCCCAGAGACAGGAACCACCAGTGTAACACCTCTAACTCAGTGCTAGTTCATTAGTCAATACTTGTTCTGCTGTTAAAGAAACCACCCATGTGTTCGGTTCATTTGTGCCCAATGAATGTAAGGAGCCTTCCAAGGAAACCCACAAAGAATCTGAAGAAATACAAGCTCTGTAAACACAGGTTCATCTAGGCCTCTTCTTACAGTTCCTGAAGCTGTCACAGCAAGCACAATGCAACTGCTGGCAGAAGACTACTGCAGCACCAACCAACCACATATCCCTTCGACATCTATCCCTTCACAGCTCTCCTTAACACTTTCCTCAAATGCCCATCACCTGTATTTCAGGGATCTTAAAGTCAGCACTGTTACCAGAGGTGAAATCATCAGCTCCTGTTCATTTACTTCCCACACACAGTGAACAAATCCTTTCCTGGAAACCACATTTCTGCCAACATGCTGTGTCCCAACCTCATAACAGCCAGATCCCTAGAGACACAAAACACTGGCCAGGAAGAGGGATGTTTTGTTCAGGGAGCGAGGGATTTCTGAAAGGAGATGGAGGCATTTACAAAGACTCCTTAATCACTTGCAGCATGGAGAGCAGTCAACACAAAGGCAGCTCTAGGCCACTTACAAAGGCAAGAGGAGGAACTGTTGGTCACCCAAAGGGGCAGTAGCATCTTGGCAATTCAAACAAGGGTGAGATGAACCAGGTACGCATAGAAGGAGCCTTCTTAGAGGGTTGAGGAACATGTTGGCAGGGGTCCTGTATCACTCAGAAGGATGCAGCTGTGCCTATCAGGGAGTTCCTGGGTCAAACATTTGGGGAAGAGCAAGGTGCACATCTGGTGCTCAATGAGAAAGGAAGGGCTTGTTCTGAAAAATCACAGCTGGCTGAGAAGAATCAGAATGATTGGGCAAACCTAACAAGAACCAAACACAGCTGAGCAACCTGCAAGTCTCCTGCCTTCATACAGAGTCACTATGGAAACCAGTAGGCTAGGCCTGCTGAGAAGATGAACATTCAGGGTGCTAAGTCCCTCAAGGCTCCCTCTACATGTCTAAGCACACCAGTCATATCTGCACAGTTAAGCACACATGTCGCCTGGAAGCAGGGATATACGGGTGAAGGATGAGACATGAAGCGTGCCTAGGATGCTCTACAGACTGCTCTTTCAGACAGGCACAGATTACAGAGGAATCTTATTTATGTTGCCTCTGTAGTCAGAGCAGCTTGTCCTAGGCCCTTCTTTCAAGAAAACCCAGCATTGCAGGACTGTTCATTCAGATGTTACCAGCAATCAGCATGCTGCTATCAAGTCCTCTCTCCCTGTGACACTACCTGACAGGTCTTCTGCAAACACAGCCCAAGGAAGAAAAAAGCACCTTCATCTTTGCACACTTCAACCGAGGATACCAACTGAATGTAGTAAATAGAGGAGAAAAATGACTGGCAATTTTTACAACAGAAAAGCACTGTTCCCATATGAAACAGAAGCAAAACTTTTCAGTACTTCAGAAACACAAAAAAAAAAAAAAATAGGTCAAATGAAAAGTTTAGATTTTGTATGGTTTGTTCTTTTCCAAACTTGCAAATTTTCCCTCCATTTTGCATGTCTTCAGATAAGGATTTAAAAAGATTAAGCTCAAAGTTTTGTAATTAAAATGCAAGTAAAAATAGCAAAACTGTTCAGTATTTCAGTTTACAACCGCACATCCACTCCTCCCCTGCAAACGTATTGCAAGTGAAAAGCAAAAAGCTGTCCTACAAAAGCTTACATTAATGAAAAGAGAATGCCATTTATCACTGTTAGCAAGATCAGCATCTTCGCCTGCAGTGATCCACAGCCATGAGTCAGCAGTTTCTGGCTGAAGCCTCCAACTCCCTTTATGCCGTTTGTGATACAGAGCTTTGCTGCAGCTGAGACAGGGTGCACAGAGCCTGGGACGGCTGTGATGCAGGGAGTCACTCTCTGGATTGCTTTTTAAAGGCTGAAGAGCAACACGTACTCTGCCTGTGGAGTTACGAGTAGTCTGTTTAAATGTGGCTCACAGTGAGAGCGCACATTATCCACGATGAATATGGAACAGTCAGGAGCACTCGCTAGAAGAGAGGCTTCTTTTGGGATGCAAAGTTCACCATTCATTTGCTTCGCCAGTAATGCACCTACTGTGTATATAATTGGAGTAAGAGGGTTAATGTATTTTCTGACTGGTGTATTAGGCATTTCATAAAAGTGCAAGCTGAACTCCAACAATGGCAGGTTCAAGATGGCACAGATTGTTTAACAAAAAACCTGCTTATTGTGGAATATGTGAAACCTTCATAATCTAGTTAGAAGAGCTGCTCATAACAAGTCAAAGACTTATGTATTGTCTCTGTTGAGTTTGTGGGAGTATCTTTGGTTGAATTCAACAATATACAAATTGACATCACTCAAAACAGCATCCTAAAGGCAAAGGGGCAGAGTTTATGGCTGAAAATGCTGCCATAGGTGACAAAAATAAAAGTATCTACTCAGTCAAAAACTCAAAACACTGAAGATTTCTTTTAATCCCAGAACTGGGGTGTAACACGATTTTGTGTGTATACATATATCTACAGACAGAAATGGACATTTCAAATTGTCTGCTTTAAGTGTCATGATCTGAGTGAGTCCAGCAGTGATTTGCATTATCTTCCTGAAAGAGTTATTGCTTACGGGAGGCTGTTCAAAAACTAGGTGCCCCAGTTTTCACAAACTGGACATTTTCTTCTCACTGGATGAAAGCCTCTGAACACACAGATAAACTCCAGAAGGGGCTTGCAGAAGAAAGCCCATAGAAAACACAGTTTCTCTACACAACAGCAAATCTCAACAGGAGAGAAATAACAATTCAAACTACAAATCTCATAGGTAACAGCTGGCAGGGAAACACATTCCAAGTTCTGTCAAAGCAAGTCATAGACTTCAGGGCAAAAAGGGATCACAATAAACACGAGATCTGATTTTCTGCATAATACAACTCATTGGCTTTGCCTGAATTACTTCGTATTTCAACTGGAAAATATCTTTCTGGGAAAAGAAAGTGATTTTTCTTTTTTTTTACTTAAGAATTCCTAGTGGTGGAAAATTCAACACTGTCCTTGGTGAATTGTTCCAAAGCTTGATTAACCTCTGTTAAATATTTATGTCTTACTTGTAGTCTGAATGTCTCTGGTTTAACTTCCACGGGCTTGTTTCCTTATAACTCTGCCTGGTAGGCTGCGGAGTCCATCAAAGTTTTATGCCCCACACACTTAAATTTAAACATTTGAAGTATCTGAGTCTTATAGCCCTGGCTCCTCTTCCTCCTTGGTGTGCATGAATGAGGCCTGATTTCCAAGGCTTTTAACATTTCATTTTGCAAGAGGTGTTTTGTTCTGGAGGTTGTTTTGGGTTTTTTGGGGGTTTTGTTTGGTTTGGAGGGGGGGGGGGTCCCCCACACCCTTTACTAGATTCAAAGTCTAACTTTGGGAGACATTTGGAACAGTCCTTTTGTAATCCACACTCCCTCTCCAAAGATCACATTTCTCTACTGCAAATATTCACAAGCTCCCAGAAGGAGACAAAGAAATGGTGAACACGAACTATTCTTACAAATCATTTTCTTGAAGTGACAATATGACAGACTCTTTGCTAACACCAACTAGTCCCACTCCATGATGCTAAGCCAGGCATGACCCTAGTGCCCTGCGTCTGAGTTACTGACTACTCAAGCAAAATGAAGGGTTCCATAAAGCCAGGTCCTCCATACCCAAATATATTTGTTGAATTCCCCATAACCAGCCTGCTCTAGCTGGCGAGCACAGGGCTAGACCCAGCCTAGGCATACTGTCCATTTTGTGCATCATTTAACACCTCTTCAGGATTTTTTTTTCCACTTTTGTTTTTAAGGTTCCCTTCTGCCATGATGATACTCTCATGTCCTCAAGTCCTTCTGCATCTAGGCTGTTACAGAGTACCCACACCCCTTACCCAGCTGGAAAGCAGTGGGACTACATCCATGTGCAAGCAGTCCTAGGGAACAGCTTCATCAGCTGGTGATACCCCTTAAGAGCCTGACAAGTGCTGAGCAGTACCCCAGTGAGGACAATCTGGCTGTGTCAAGCAAGGAAGTTTCCTTATTCCTCTGAATCCACCTAAGGCTTTATCATTACCCAAGAATCCCATGACTATACAAAAAACAGAAGCTGCAAACACCAGATAACTGAGCTTTGACTAAGCCTCAGTTTTAACAGAAATTACTAGAAAGGGATAAAGCTATCCAGCAAGATCAATAAATACAACACATTGTTTTCTTGGTCAGGTGTCAAATGAGGAATGAAGGTGGCGCAAATAGGTTTGTTCTTAAAGTTACCAAAGTGCCATGTCTTCCTGCAATAGGAGCAAAAGCCCAGTCCCCTACCTTTGTTTCTCAGGAAAGACAATAGAAATACACACAGCAAATAATTCCTTATATTCAATTCCATCAGGAGCAATAAAGACAGTGCTCTAAACCCAAGCCATCTCCATCATATAAACTCCTAGAGTGTAGTTACCAAGCTCTCTTAATTATAAGACACCAGTAAAGCAAAATAACAACCCTACTTAAATTGCATAAAGCTTAGTCTGATCTCAGAAAGCTGAAGTCAGTATTAAGTAATACCACCAGAAACCTTTGTGAGACTTCAATCAGTTTGCACTGGCTCTGCATCACAAAGTAATTACAAACCAGTCAATCACTTTGGGGGAAAAAATAAAATAAAAACAATCTATATCACATTAGCATATAAAGAATAAAATAATCTGTGCTCTTACAAATTATTTGAATGGTCTTTATGAGACACCCAAGCACGGTTTAGCCTCATGACTCAAGTTCTGCTCTTGAGTAGAAGAGCACAGCTCAACAGGGCAAAATTTCCCATGGCCATTTCTCTTTGACCATATGCCCTGACAAGGTTCTCAAAGGCTCCTCCAACACAAACCTGCATGCAGCTGGGACAAGTGTGCATACGTATGCATGTATGCCTGGCTATATACATACATGTTATATATTTATATATATATATATAGTTGTACGCACACAAGAGACCAGGGCCAAAAGCAGCATGGCCATATATAAACTGATCAGAGGGGCATCAACACTTTTGCTTGTGTCTTATCACCAGAGGCAGATGGGCCACCTGGAGCATATCCCTGCGCAGACAATTTAATGTTCTAACTGCCACAGAGATGGTTCATTTCTTCCAGCTTGGCCACCAGTGGAGGAAGAGCTGACAGCTGCCTAGCTGCGTACCAGCTCACATAACATAGACAAGAATTTGAAATGTTGATCATTTTCATCAGCTGAAAAGCCAAGAAAATACTGATTCGGTTCAGTCTAAATATTTGATTTTAATAATTTAGAAATCTTGCATTTCATATTCAACTATTTTTCATGTAGCAAAAATTTAAATTCAAACACTAGCTTCAAAAAGGAAAAATCAGGCTTGGCCAGTAAAAAACATCCACATTTTAACAATTTCAACTTCCCCTCTCCATCTTTTTTGAGTGTTGAGGAGGAAGTTAATTGGACTACTAGACTAATTAACTAGTTGGTTAGACCAAAACCATATTGGTTTCAATGAATTCACTTTATTAAAGTGGAAGTTGGCACACCAAAACATTACCAGTCACATCCAGTAATGTTCTCTTTTTCTAAACTCTTTGAAACCCACGTATAAAATCTACCAGAAACAGATGCTTTATGATGAAGAACAGGATTATCTCTTTTCAGCCAAGCTATGTCTCTTATTTTTAAACTATATCTTAAAGTCAGAAATTCTAATTTATTTCAGGCCTTGGTCAAAGCTCTACAAAAGAACTCTAAAAATTAAAAACAGAAAATAAGGAGTCTTACCAAAAAAAAAAATAGTAGGAAAATAAAAGGAAAAAAAAAATAGAGGAATTTGAAATGTAATGAAGTAATAGTACATAAAATGTTAACACACTGTCCATCAGATACTTCTGTGAACAATTAGTTGTTATTAAGTTATGTATTAAGTAGGAGGCTCATGCAGAAATTTGTTGCTGCACAGAAGCTCCATCCCTGAATCTCAGAAGGATGCATTGAAAATGCATCCTCCCAAATGTCTCAGAGTCTGCTTCTGATTTAACAAGAAC
Organism: Leptosomus discolor; assembly: GCF_034619465.1. Lineage (NCBI taxonomy): Eukaryota > Metazoa > Chordata > Aves > Leptosomiformes > Leptosomidae > Leptosomus > Leptosomus discolor. The sequence goes on from NC_141415.1 coordinate 4,112,431, forward strand.
CTAATTGCCTGATTATTGATTAGCTCTTTGAAGTACAGTAATCATGATATTGCAGCAAATTTGCCATCTGCCTGTCTTGTTAACAACCCGTCTATTTTCACCACAAGCTGTCTTACCAAATGAAAACACATATGGTTTCATCACAGTGCACGTCCTTAAAAGGGTTGCAAACACAGATGGCTTTGAGAGGAACACAATGGGGTGACAGCTCGTGTTTGCCACTCCTCTGGAAACATGGTGATCATCTGCCTCCTATCAGTGGGTCTCTGTCCTCCTCTTGTGGTGCCTGGGATGCCTATGGAGGTTGCTAAACTTCCAGGCTTGGTCGCCAAGATAAGGGAATTGTGGCTTCAACCATAATCCTCATAGATCACATATAAGTACCCAGAGACCCTTTCTGAGCCAAGCAACCAACTTAGAAGGATTAGGCAGAATCCAGGCCTACCTCCTATTTCAGACCTATGAAACTGAGTTTCTTTTGGTACCCTAACTAGACTCAGAAGACCCATGATTTCTCTAGGATCACCGTCTTTGGCATGGGAGCCACCACCCTAGTTTGTCAAGAATTATTTCAACAGAAAGGGCATCTTTCCAGTAAATCGTATTCCTACATCCAGGCAGCTCCTCCAATTTAAATGGCTTTTGTACCAATACAGTTGTCTTCATGCTGAGGCGCAGATTTCTCTCTGTTAATATCAGATGCCTATAATATAGCCATCCATGTCAAAGCCCAGTAATTCCTGGACACAACTTATCTCATTCTAAGGTAGATATCAAAAATTAGCTCAGTTCTCAGTGTCTAGATGTCCAAAATAGCTCTGGAAAATACTCTAGATAACTGACCCAGGTATTCCGAGCCTCAGGAAGACAAATTCCACCACCAGCGCTTTTGCTGCTACTACCAAAGTGATATACCTTATATATGTAGACAAGCCTCCAAAGAAATTAGAGAGAAGCAACAGGCTGATGATGAGCAACTAATAATTAGCAGAGTAATTAGAGCAGGCAGCGAGGAAAGAACTTGCTGGCTGTGCTCTGTATGACCCCGAATGGTAAGGATCGTAGAACACAGTTAGGGTAAAATGAGAAGAGAAACAGAAGGGAACTGAAATACTCCCAACTAGCAGAGTGGTTTCCCAACACCAACGGCAGAGCTGGGGCTGTGTATGATGTTTTGGGCCCACCACCAGCCTCTTCAACGTGGCATTTTGGGAAGGGTGGGAGAGATTTAATCTTCACCTAAAACATTTCCCCTCCTATCAGCAAAGAATTACCCTGTGCCTAGGTCCATACAAAGCCTGCTGAGAAGGGATGGAGGGATCTGTTCAAGACACTTTTTTTTTTTTCTTTTCCAATTACTCTGTGGTCCCTGCAGCTCTCCCCTTTTCCAAGAAAGTCTTTGGAAAGATTAGTTCCACCACTGGCTTATTGTTCAGAGCTAGGTGGTTCCAAAATGTGTGAGAGAAGGAGATTAGCTTGCTCTGGGACGGAGCACTCGGAGATTCACGCAGCTGCCTCCGACCTTACGTGGTGCACAGGAGCAAGCAAATGATGCCAAAATGAGGATTTTGTTTTCATTACCGTTTTTATCCAAATGTCAAATAAAACTTGGCAAACAGCTCTGAAATGTGAGCTGCTAGGAAAGTAGTATGCAAAAGCAGAAACTGGTGGTCAGCGAGGTTAGTGGGGCTTGTTACAGCCATCTGCAGAGCGTGAGCTAAATGACAGTAACATGAGGAATTTCTCTAGAACCAGAGCAAGCCTTTAGGAAGAAAGATCACCTAAAGTTGGGAACAATGCCTATAGCGGCAGTGTTTTCCACAGTAGGCAAACCTGTGCACAACAAGGTGATGTGGTTGGAATGCTGTTTTCATGGAAGTCCTTAAGATTCACAGCTGAACATCAGGCCCTTCCCAGATAAAATTTCTACCCTGATACATTGTTCACTGATTAAACCAGCCCCACTACGTCTCAGTTGATTTTTTTGTTATCTCCAAATTCAAAGAAAGAAGGCACCCCTGAATGTACTTCAGAAAGCCCCGGCTGAATTCTTGCTCTACCACTAGCAACAGGAACTCAGAGCTTATGACAATAACACACTGCTGTCAGCCACATCAGGAGAGATTAGAAGCTTTCCCAGAACACGTAATTTTTAGATCGCATTTCAGAAATATCTGACTCTTTCCATTGACCATATGGGAAGAGGGAATACACTGTTTCAGCTCTTTGGGTACAACTGATTGGGCAGAGACCTCAGGCACTTGGAACCTTAAGTCATTTATCAAAGGTCACACAGAAACTTCTCAGACACACGCTGCAACCAAATCACCAAGCCCATGAGGGCTTCAATCTCCAGACGCTGTTCTCCTTCCAACACCTTCCTACCCCTTTGTTAGCCAGCTTGCCCATCTGGTACTTTCTACCAGTACTTATGATTACAGGGAAAATTAAATTGTCAGACTTCAAATGGACTTTCATTGTTTGAATAAATTTGCCAAAGCAGCTGTGCTGTTTGGAAAACTCTCATAAAGGTTTAACACAATCATCTCTTTGAATAACAAATTCTCAAGCCCCAAAATCAATTTCCAGTGTGATAGCCTAGATGTAGGCATAAATTGGGAAAGCACAATCATCCAACAGCAGTGCTTGCAAACCACACACAGGCGAAATGTTTCTATCAGAAGAGCTCCACACACAGGACTGTTCCCTTGCTCGCTTCCTCCTCCACCTTTTCACTCACTCCACACACTGAATACTAACCAGTAATCCAGCCATCCTCCTCTGTCAGCTTCAAGCCCTTGCACGAATAGCCAGTGGCTGGATGAACAGACGTTACAGCCTGCAGCTTTAACTGGTCCTGAGGCGCCTTCTGCAGCTGGTAGCCTTCAAAACTACGTTTCCTGCTCTTTACATGAAATGATGCGCTCTGGATCAGGCTTAAAACACCAGCATATTGCACTGTTTAGCCTTCAGAGAGATGTGTCAAGTAATTGCTGCCCTCTTAAATCATTGTTGAGCACTTTAAATATACAGGAGATCAGCTTACGCATTTGAGACATGGGTTTTAGAAAATGTTGTGGAAAATGTCCACAATACAATCTGCCTTGTTAAACAGACACAGATCTTCAGGCAAGAGAATCCAAAGACCCCAATTCTTGGAAGAGACAGCACAGAGAATGTACCCCAGTGCTCCAAGTGTGTTACTCCAGCCTCGAGCCTGCAAACAACTCCGTGTGGGAGGAAGCGTGTTTTTCTGTAGAGCTCTGTGTATCCAGGGCACATCTCCAATGCAGACTGCAGTGGGCATACCCAAGCAAGCTTTCCATTTGTTTGCTGTAATTTTGTACCAGTTATGACAGGTAATGGCTTTTTCTGGGGTCTTCCGTGTTCACACTCAGTCTGGAAGCTGCACATTATCAGAGGTCCAGCTCGGGGCTTGCTCCTTCTTGCTGTAGCTAGCCTGCTCCCATTACTTGAGGCTTTTACACCACAACTGTCCCCCATACATTTCTGCAACACCAAGTCTCCAACCTGATTGCATAGCCCACTCAAAACACACCAATATGTTTAGACATTCGAACACTCTCTGAGGTAGACATCTTATCTCAGGTGCTCTACAATTTCTGGCCACCATGCCATCAGTGATAAATGAAGCACACAAGAAAATAAGTCTGACCAAAGTTCATTACAACTTCTCATTAGCTCTTGGGGAGAGCCGTAGCAGAAGACCTGGTGCCAGCGTACTTCAAACACTGGCACCTCCTTCCCACACGGCCCCTTCATCTGCTATTAGCCAGCTGCTTCTCTGCATAGCTGGCAGCAAAGTTGCAATTTGCCTCTACTCAGAGGTCTCAGACACTTGCTGGAGGTTTTTGACATTTAAGCAGGTCAGGCATTTGCAATGAGTATTGTGAGCTGTCTGTCCATTGTGAAGCTGGAAGAGGAAAGAGAATCAAATTTTTCCAGAGAGATCATTTGGCAGCAGGAAGGTGAGGCTGAGCAGAGACAAATATCCTGGTTATACCAATCAGCTGAAAAAACCTCTTTTAAGGGTGACAGGAGCCCCTGCCAGGCAAAGCCAATGATAACTTTCCATCTATAGGTGTTTTACAATAGCTGATAAAGAATTCCAGTAGTCTTTGAGAAGCATTTTACAACCCTAAGGCCAGACTCAGCCTGGAGCGGCACTCTCCTTCAGCAACACACAAAAAAGGCCCAGAGAGAAAAGCCCAAGAGAGAGATTTCACACGAGCAAACTTCACGTGTTCTCCGTCAGGGCAGCACAGGCACCCACAGGGACGACGCCGAGGAGACCCGTGAGCGGGCTCGTAGGCTCCCGAGCGCTGAGGCGGCGGCGCCGCAGCCCGGACTGGCGGGAGCCCGACCGCGGGCAGCGGAGAGCTAACAGCAAGCAGCCAGTAATGGCAGGACCCCTCAAGTAGGCGCGCGGCGATTGGCGGAGCCCCTCAAGTAGGCGCGCGGCGATTGGCGGGCTGCTGTTAGCGGTCTCTCAGGGCACACGGGCCTGCTCGCGGTTTCCCTCAGGGCCCTGCGGGCCAGCTGGTGCTGCGGGGGTGAAGCCTACACCCACGGACGGGGATGTTCTGCTCGAGACTGAGCAGGGCTGCTGGGAGGCTGTCCCCTCTCCCCTCTTTTTCTAGTTCAGGTGGGTGACAGCACGCTGAAGTGACAAATTAGGGGCAGGCTGGAGAAACAGGTTGGCCAGGACCTCATGAAGTCCAGCAAAAGCAAGTGCAAGAGCCCGTATTAGGGAGGAATAACCCTCTGCAGTACAGGCTGGGAGCTGATTGTCCTGGAAGCAGCTCCTCAGGAGAGGACATGGAGTCTCAATGAAAGGGGGGGGGGGGGGGAAGTAACCCCCCATCCTCCTTAAGCTGTAAACACATCAGTATGAGAAGTGCTCATGGGAGAGGTGATTCCTTCAGACTCTAGACTGTCTCTGAAAAGAGCCGGTGTGGTTGCTGCCGGAGTTAGGTGGGATGTGGATAAAGTGGCTGCTGAGCCCTGCACCAGTGGGAGTGCCTGGAAAACCTCCATGAGCACAGTTGTTACACATCAGAGAAGGGCAACAAGGTTTCAGGTATGCTATTCATGTTGAAGAGTGGGGTTATTTGTGTTTCCAGGCATGGTGCTATTCCTCTGCATAAAAGATTCTATATAGTGAGTGCATAGCTGCATGTGAAAAGGTCATTATGGAACTGCTGAATTCCTGTCCTTAACATGGCTGCAGAATGAAGTCATTATGTATTATCACAGGTTGCTGGTTAATTGTCAGCATCCCTGCACTAAGAGTCATTACTGAGGAACTGCTGAGACATTTAATTGCTTAAGCAATTAATTACTGGGCAAAAATGGAGAGAAGTGTGTTCCCATGGGTGACTCCCTGCAAGTGTTAAAAAGTTATGGCAACTAACAGCAAAATGAACCATAAATGTGAGCAGTCACCATCAGTTACTACACACTAATCCTGAGCAGGGAGTTTGCAGGAGAGTTTGGAGAGAACTAGCAGGAATTGCAGCATGGAGAAAGTCTCTTGTAGGGCCTCCTCAAGGAGGATGACTAATGCTTGCTACTCTGCCTCCTGCAGCTTGAACAGGAAGGACTGAAGTTGATGGCATGAATTCTGATATTCACAGGGAACACAGAAGAGACCTTTATAAGACCCTGCAAGCAGTGTTGGCTACTACTGGGAATGCTGCCTCCACGTATTCCCCAACACTAAGGTCAGCCAGAAACCAAAACTAGCCTTGGCCCTTTTCATTTAGTCCTAAGTGTTTACAGCTTCAATGAGTCACTCCACAGGCTAGAAATGCCAAGTTACGGGGCAGCACACTCTTGCCCTCTGACATGAGGGTGCTGCTTTGGATCGACACCACTCCTGTGGGTGGATTTACAGAGGGTGAAATTCATAATGAGCTTGCTGCCTTGTGCTGCTTCAGCAGCTGCAGAGGAAACCAGAGGCCAAATTCTCCATGGCCTCCAAGCATGCTGTGCTGAAGCTGGATAATCCACTCATGAGGAACATGCTGCATGGCTGTAAATAGTAGTAAATGCTCGAAGATCAGAACAGCCCCGGGAAGTAGAAAATGGCTAGTGTACAACAGAGATCCTCACTGGCATAACTACACCGCCAGACTCTCCTCACATAGGCTCAGTGTATGGCAGTTGCCAGCTTCATTATACAGTGCCCCCAAGTGCATGAGTTGAGCCGACAAAAGTGGTCTGTTGCCAGTATAGCACCATCCTTGCTTGGAGTTTTGCTGGCATCAGCAGGTTGATTTTTTTTTAAAACATTTCTTAGCTAATGTAGTTGCAACAGCCAAATTGTGCTGCAAATATCAATTCCTTGAATTCAGAATCACATCTAAAATATCTAACCCTCTCCTCCCTGCAAACACTGCTCTCAGAGATTCCTCCATACTCCATGCTTTTCCACTTATCAGCAACACCCCACCAGAGGACCAGGCATAAACACCACAGAAGGGCACTGGGCATTTCAGAGCCACTAGGCTTCAGTTTCAGAAACAGAAATTGGTGGTGGTCATTCCTCACTTATTCCTGAATGCAGTGATTCACAAGCTAATATTAAACTAAATGAACATACTGGTGACGGTTATCCTAGCAGTCACCAGTAACATCAAGGAAGTTTGGCTCTTAGAAGATGGTACCGTATGTGCCTATTGTGAAGGAAGAGCTGAACGCTGAATCCAAACATGTCTGGCTGGGTCAGACCCGAGTGCTATTCCCCTGCCTCTAGAACTTACTCAGAGTTGATGTAAAAACCTGCAAAGAAGTCAATTGTAGTAGGAAAAAAAAACCCAAACCAAACCAGCAGTAAGTTTTCAGTTCTTTTAACGCCTCAAGAACAGTTGCATTCTTTAAATACCGTTTTCTAGCACCTTAGCTATCCACTACTTAAACAACAAAGAGAGGCAGAAGAACTCTTGTAACCTGACTCAGCTCAATCAATGGGTTTACGTTTCTCTTGGCAATCTGAAAATAAAGACTGAACAATACACTTTTTGAAGTTTCTCTTCTGGTCATCCCTCTTCTATGTGCTGTGCTAAAAAAAAAGGAAAAAAAAAAGAGGGAGCACACCAGAGAAAGAACTCAGGTGTTGTATTTTACTTTAGTAAGAAGGGAAAAGGCAGAGACAGCTTGTGAATGCAATTAAATCAGCTAGCAAAAAGCTGAAAATCGGCATGTGTGAAAAGAATTTGAAACAGTGAGTATAGTTCTATATTTAGTGGAAAGTTTCTTTTTTCCTTTGCAGCTTTTGGTTAAAGCCCAAAGGCATAAAGAGAATAGATCTGTCAATAGCAGTCCGTAGCCCAAAGTGTCAGAAGTCTACAGTAAATATGTAATGCCCTCAAAGGAGGCTTTTAAAAGATGAATGCCCCAAAGCCTCTGAATTCAAAGAGATGAAATCTTTGTAGTGCACAATACCACTTCGGTACAACTCGAGGTAACAGTGCCTAAAATAAATCTGTGTATATGACTCACTAACTCCCTCCTGCTTACACTGATGAGTTACCCATGCATACAGTGCATGAACCCCATCTCCATAGATAATCAGATATTACAGGAACACACAGCATAAGCTCAGATTCAGAAGCAAACACTTGCTTTAATCCTGGGTCATTTCTTTTGCTGGTCGAGGACACAGCCCCAGGACAGCTGTAACATTCTTAATAGATAGTTATTATAAGAATTTTCTTAGGTACAGCTCTGTGTTTAATCATTTTCTGAGGAAACTGCATCATAGGATTCTCTTGTCTATTTCAGGCAATATATCAGATTAGCTTATTACCTGATCAAAAATAATTGGTCCACAGGTTAATGATCTTTTTTGTAAACAGGAATTTATGAGAGAAACAGGAAATCAGATTACAAAACTATTTCTGGCATTTTTACTAAAAGACTGTCAAACACAGGCCATGCCTTGCTTGTTTGATCGGGCAATGGTTACTCAAGATCTGGGAGCTCACTGTTTCATGTAGCCTTTCAGCCAAGCAATGCTATTGCCCCCACTTCATGGGAAGATGGACAGTCATAAGGAAACCTGCTGTTGTAGTGGTGATGGTCTTGCTTGATTTTGGCTACCTAAGGAGGCTAGGTGAGTCTAAGCTAGCCAGATATGCTGCTTGGGAGAGAAAGATCCGGGAGGCATTTCATCACACCCTAAATGTCTAACATAAGTGAGATGTGAGAGGGTGGTGAAGAGGGAGAGGTTATATAGTGCCTTCCTGTACCAGGATATTCTAGGCACCCTAGCCTACAAGAGGGAAGGCCCATGGCCATATACACACTGCCCTTGGATAGCCAGACCTGAGGTCCCTTCCTGGATCCCCGTCTGCTTTGAGACTTGCTGTGAAAGTGAGTGGAGAGCTGTCATTCTCTAAGGTGCACTGTGGTGGCGATACAGCACCCCGTGAACATGCATCATGGGGATTTATGCAGTCATCAGACCCGACTTGAAAGCCTGCCCTGCGGCTGACCCTCAGTGCACCCCCAAACATGAAGGCAGTAAGGGAAGGCAGCAAATTCTGTTGGTAGCTGTGGGTTTGCAGCTGTGGACACAGGGCAAGTGCTTTTGTGGGCATCTTTTCAGGAACTCTACCTGAGCTGTGTTTGAACCAGGGAGGTTCTAAAGGGACTGGCCTGGTCACAGTAATACTCCTGAAAACTGTAGATTCCACTCTGAAGGAAGGTCTTTGAGCATGTGTATCTCTGTGAATAGACTGGCGTTCTTTTGCTCCCCAGCTTTACATGGCTCTGGCCTGCCCTGAAAGTTTGCTAGGTAGCCAGTCTCACACCTCTGATCTGGCAGGGCTCAGGGAAGCTGTGAGCACCATCGGTGACTGCCAGACATTGCAGGGAATAATTTAAAATGCAATTAACAGGCTCTGCAGCTCACCGTAGAGGAGACAGAAAGTGCTGCATTTAATTCTGCAGATCTGGTGAGTAAAGAAGTTGTGAGTAAAAGTGAGGGCTGGTAGAAAAACTTCTTTCAACTGAACTTTCTCCAGTTGGAGGAAGAGGGAGAATAACAAAACAGAATTTTATCAAATCCTATTCTTCCAATGAGAATGCATAGGTAAGCTTTGTTTGGACACAATGGGATTGATCCTTGGAGCAGGAAACAGAAAGCATTTCCAGAAAACAAGAGCATGAAAGGGTGGTAGGATCAGTGTGACAAGGCACAAGTCCCTCTTCCAGAGCCAAAATAATAAAGGCAAGGCTTTGTTGCAAACTTTAACTGTTCCACTCAGTAGAAGATGACTCTTTCAGGCGTATCCTTTCTTTTTTTGGAGGAATAGAGAAAGGAAGCTAAAACAACTGCAAACTGGACATCACTAGCCAGGCAAACTGCAGCATCAGTCCCTAACTGCTTCATCAGCTGCAAGGGTGACATTAGCAATGGGCTCCATTCAGTCCTTTTACAGTGTTATTATTACTTGTTTAGTCACACACAACTCCCAGAAGACCCCAGTTCAACAAGTACCATTAAAGAGAAGATTTGGGAAGAAAGATCCTTCCCTACTTCTCATCAGCTCCCACTTCAATCCAAGTTTTCTCCTTTCAGTTCTTGAAATCAGACCCAAGTTTGTAGCATGGATAATATTTGCCTGGTCGCACAGTCCCAAATTATTACCATGAAAAAAATAGAATTAATTGCATGGGGGACTTTCAAATGAGCTTCTAAGGAACAGTTTATAGCTCAGTTTTAACCAGCAGTTCTCACCCTCGCATGTGCTTCTTCAAAAAGATAAAGGTCCCTTGTCCCCTGCTATGTTTTTGGGAAGCGTGGCTATCGTTTGATCTGAAGATCCCCTGCATTGAGTAGTGTGGGTATCAGCGGGCTGCTGTCACTTGAAAAACAGCTGAAAAACACCATGGGAATTGAAAAAGAGGATAATGGGAAAGGGAACTTGAGCAGAGAAAATGGGATGGAGAAAGCAAAAAGAATCCAGAAGGGAAAAAGTGATGGATGACCTTGGCTTTTGGAGAAGTGCTGAAGGATCTGAATTCCAGTACCTTGTCCCAGGAAAGAGAGAGGCTGCTTCAAGTGACATAGCCCCAACTCCCAGAGGCTTTGGGTTGACTTCTTGCAGCAGAAGTTCCTGGACAGCTGACCCATCGCACCCCCAGGGCTGTCATAGGGCAGCCTGGGCTCACAGATTCAGCAGCTACGTGAGCAGAGGGAGCCAAGTAGCCCAGCGAGTAGCTTAGGAAAACAAGCAGGAGCTCATCTGTCAATTCTGACTCCCTTGCTGGAAGGGGAATTTGTTGGCTCATACCTGCCAGCAGAGCTGCTCTGGTGCCATCTCTGCCTGCCTGCAGAAAATGTGTATATCGTTTTGTAGAAGCTGAAAAACACCTTAATGCTACATCACCCTGCATTCGCGCAGCGTAAGGCTGGCACCTGGCTCTGTTCATCCTCCATGCTTCGATTTTGGGTTATCTGTCATTTCCAGACCAATAGCTTAAAACATCCCTTCTTGCTGGAACTGTACTTGCAAATCTAAGGGATTAAATACTACCAATGAGAGAAAGAAGAATTTAGAGCTACATCGGCTGCATTTCTGGTGCTGCCAGTGAGCAGGGCTGCCTAGGCAGAGTCTGCAACTGTACCCTCCCAAAAACAAACAAGACTTCCAAGAGTAACTTTGTCAGAAAGCTCCAGATTTTAGAGTCATGTAGCCATGGAAAACTCAAGAACGCACTGTGAAAATAAAAAATAACCTAACAACAAAATTTTGCTGTAAAATTAAAGTAATGATATACAGGGTGAAAGTCAAATCAAAAACGATACCAATATTGGACATGAAATAATTTTACTCTGTTTAAACAGAACACTTGGATACTGTAAAATCAAAGATAAATGTCAGAATAATTTGTACTGATTTTTCCTTTAAAAATAGTTATGAAAAAACTAATGTGTTCTCATGAAATGGTTTGATTTATATGAATATTTTCTAACAGAAAGTCGTTCTGTCAGTGTGTTTTCCAGGCCCCTCTGACAATAATTAATGCAGTGTTGAAGAGAGAGATCCTATGACTGAGCCATACTGAGGGCTTATCTTTGGCGTATAGAATAAATAGTATAAAAGTATAGAATAAAGAGCTACAGTGTCTTTTTATTTCTTCCACTTCCGTTGTGCTTCCAAACTCTCAGAAAGAGAGTATGTGACCAGGCTGTGACCGCCACAACATGACAGTTTCTATTTTCTGTTCCTATGACTATTTCATTGCAGTCCATCCACAGGGACAAGTAGTAACAGTGGCAAATTCTAACCTGCTGTAAAATCACAGCAGTGTCACTTCTGTCCTGCTGCCACCCAAAACATTGCTTGAAAATGCAGGGCAAGACCTCCAAGCTCAACACCGAGCCATTCAACCTGTAATCAAACCCGCACAGTGCTAGTGCTAGGTCCTCACAGGAGCGGCTGATGATCCCCCAAAGGGCTGAACTCTACATTTAAGAGTACTTCTGCTAAAGCCCTGGTAACATTAGTTAAGTGGTATAAACTGGAGCCCATTTTCAAAGTGGTGCAAGTTTTATGCGTGGTGAATGGTACAGATAAAATCAAACATGACCGTATATATAACTGCAGTTGTTGTCCAGACATGTAAGAAGTGTTAGAAATAACGGTGCTGATCATTTTACCTGAGGAATAGCGTGAACAGTTTATTCAGTTACAATATGAAAAGTCACTTTCTCTGCCAGAAGCATTTGTCAGGTCAACAAGAGACTTGCAGCGTAGACATGGGCCTTGTACAACTGCATAAAGCCAATGGAGATTTCTCTTCCTGCCTCTTGTAACTATATGTGCACCACAGCAGACCATCTCTTGATGCCCCTCCCTGTTGTCTTCTCTACAAATATTCATACAATATCTTCCAGCAATGCTTTCCTGAATTTATGCTCCAAATGCACTTGCGTTTTCTGGCCAGGCATGAAAGCGTGTGGCCAAGTCAACAGCTTGTGGCCCAAAGGGTTCAAACACTAAGGGATGCGGTACGGCTCTGTTCTCCTTCTTTTCTACTTAGGAAATCTTGGCCCCGCTAGCTCTGCCCTCCAGAGAGATCAAGTTTGATCTTCTTACTGCACACCAAAGAGCAGCTTGGGGAGGGAAGGATAGCATCACTGAAGCCCAGAGGGTTGGTATAAACACCACCGAGCTGAGGGGACTGCGTTTTCAGTTACAAATTATCATTTTATTGAGCTCAAGGAAGAACAGAAAACCACATTTGTCTATTCCCTTCATCTGTGTGAGAGAAAGAATTGTATTCTCAGCAGTGCAGGGAACTGCGGTGTTGTTAAATCCTCCTGAAATGTTCTGAAATACAGGAGCGTGAGTGACTTCCAGGGAACATGGGGCTGCTTTGTTGTAGGGAATGGAGTGGGAATTCACGTCATTGCACAGAGCATGCCAATCTTTTCACTGAATTTAAACACACCAGACTCCTACATCTTTACCTAGCCTTGACATCTGGATCCATTAGGAATTTGCAATTCTAATTTGAATCAGCCACACTAATTGTGCTTTTTTTTTTTAATTGGCTGTACTATTGATTTTACAAGATACGTGATGCTCTTCCACCTGTGTGCAAGGCTCCTGCTGGGAGCTGCTAATGGAAAAAAACACCTCAATTAGCAAGAATCCCCTCTGAAATCCTTGAAAATCCAATATTGCTGATTAGTTTGTTAAAAAATCTTATTAAGAAATGCTTGGTGACTTCTCTTATAATATCAAGAAGCAGATCCTCATGCTGGGCTCCATAGAAGACTAATCTCTCCCTCTCCTTTTTCGTTCCCTGCCTCCAGCAAGGTTCAGAATTTGCAGCATATAGGAATTAATTTCCCAGCTCCTCCCTAGTGAACTATGGAGGAGAACTATGCTTCCTTTTTTAGCCCCATGTGGGATATATAGCTGTGTAAAGAAATTAATGATGTTAATCCAGATTCAAGGAGACCAGTGGAAAGTAACATGAAAAAAGTCCCTTTCATCCCTTTAGTGCTTCATCAGGCAAATTAGCTGTATCCCTTGCTTATTCCTTTCCTACTTCAGTCTGGAATCCATATTAGCTTGGTTGAGTATCTCCCCCTGACAAATGGAAAAGGTGTGTTCTTCCTGCATCGTCTCTTGCCCGTCACCCTACCACAAGAGGTGGCGGAACCCAGAGATAACAAGGCAGTTTGTGTTTGGGCCACAAGCCAGCATTCACTCAAAACTTGATGATCTCTCTCCCGCAGGCACAAGTCCGGCTTCCTTTGCTTTAACTTGTGCCCATGGTATCAGGTAACAAACAAATTAATACAATGCAGAATTAAGGCAATATATGCATCTGCTCACCGTTTAGCTGTTCCTTCATTTTCAGGGAATCATTGCAACATCTGTGAGCCAGCCAGACTTTTAACTTTCTTAGAAAAGACTTTTTCTCCCTGTGTATTTACTTTGGCCATATCAGCATTAGAGACCTTCTGGGAGAAATGGAGGGATCATAAGTGAGGCCTTCTCCTTTGAACGCATATAACTGCAACCAGAGTTCTGCAGGAGAAGTCTGGCTTCATGATGGTGCTCTCTGCAGCTCCCTAATGTGGTTTGAACAAGTCTGTGTTGGTACCCCTGTCAAGATAGAGGAGATAACAGCTCTATTTCCAGAATTGCTAGGCGAAGGAGAACTAAAGCAAGCAAGCAAGCACAGACAGTCCTTCCCTTCTTCCCTATGGTAGTTAACAGATCAACAGCTTACAGACATTCCTGACATGCTTGAAGACACTTTCAAGTTCAAAGAGATCTGAAGCAGCATGTCCTACCAGACAGGCTGTGCATTAGTCTAAGAGTATTCCTCATTTCCTTAGCCAAAGAGTTTGACTGAAACATTTCAGCAAAGTTTGTACAAAACTACATTTTGTACAAACAATAAGCCACCCAGAGTTTTGGGTAGGACTCCCTGACCAGCTTTAAAGTTTACAAAATACCATACCTGTCCAATTGTGGGTTGTTTTGTTCATTTCGTTTTAAACATAGTGTAAGCATGGTGAAAATGAAAATGATAAGTCAACAGCTGGTTAGGAAGCAGTGAGACTGAACACAAAGAAGCCTTCTTTACCTTGGGGCAACCCAGGAGCTCTGGAAATGAACCTTCATCTTTTCTTAACTTTAAAGCCTACCCTTTGTTACTCCCCCTATCAGTTCATGGAGAAACAATACACTGCGGCAAGGCAATTCAGAGCAGGAATTGGGTTGTTTGGGTTTTTTTGGGGGGGTTTTCTCTTCTCACGTTACCCCTCTTGAAAAAGAACCGGCTCTGGCAAAAATTGTCCATATGGTGGATTAACTGCTCTGCAGAGGACAGGTAGGAGCAGCCACAGTGAGGAGACTATTTCCCTTCCTCAGACTTCCCTTTCCTTGCTCCTTCTGAGCCTCTGGACTGTAGCTAGGGCCATCCAGCCTTCTCATTCAGCACATGCTAATTTTGACATTTCCATAATGTCTGCTTGTCATCACCAACTCTTAATTTAACCCCACTGCAGAAATGCCTCCTGCATTTCAACCAGACAGGCTGGAGTTTAATTACACAGTCAGGCGGCTGGACTGTGTTGCAGTATATCCAGCCAGTCTCTGGTTTCATGTGTGTAATTGCTGAAATGCTTCATTTTCTCCTCTCCAATCCCCCCTGCTCCCAACCCACATTCTCATTTAGCAACCACAGTCACTTGAAAATATTTTGCTAACAAAACAAATCGCTGCTGAGTTCAAGCAGGGCTTTTTTCCACTCCTGTGTTTCTGTATCAGCCTGTTGACATGGAGAGGATGCTGCAGGAGTTACTGAGCTAATGGGGCCCGGAATCCTGTTTTTCCTAACACCCAGCTGACACCATGCCTCAGCACTGAGCACTGGTAGTCTCTCACATCTCTTACTCCTTGACGCAGCACAATTCTGAGTTCCTCCTTTTGAGATGAGTGGGCACTTACGCTGCTATAGTCTTTTTTAAATGCTGCAAAGACTCCCCTGCCTCTTGAGAGCTTCATCTGTCTTTGAATCCCTGGCTCTGGGTGCCCCAAAGACACAACAAACTGCAGAACTGGGCAGCCCCAGGAAGGCAGGCTTTTAAACAGCCAGCGATTCAGGTGAGCACAAATGACACAAGTGCTGCCACAGCTCAGGGTTACCCAAGAGCTTCAGCTAAATCCCACCCTTCTGTGGGATGCATTTTCCCTTTGCCACATCGGGAAGTCCCAAAACCCCAGTGCTGTTCTAGGGAGAAAAAAAATAATAAAAATCTTACTAGCGTTACCCAGTGACACTTCAGCAGAACAAACATCTAGCTCTTACTGAAAGACAGTAGGAGAGTAGCTCCGGTCTTGAGCCTTTGCAAATGCTGCCACCCCAGACACCTACTTATATCTTCTGGTGGACTAAATCCGTTCATAATTTTGGCTCCCACTCCGTAGCTGCCCTGTCTAGACAGCAGTCCAGAACATTAAAGAAAAATGACCTTAGCACTGAGCTGAATCTTGTGGGGTTCAATGCCTGTCTCACAAGATCAACTTCCCTTGCAATAAGGGTGGGAATCTTGAAGGGAAGTGAAGGGCTAAACTGACAGCAGTATCGTATTTTGCTTAATTAATGCATCAAAACCCCAACTAGGGCCCTATTAAGTACTTAGCAAGGCTCTTAGGACCTGACCTTGTCCATGTGCAGGAATTATATCACTCACCTGTGAACCAACGTCACTGCTGGCACAGGGCGTGGAGAGAGCACATCAGAGGGGTGCTTGAAAGAGGTAGGCCAAGGAAATAGTGAAATATGCAGTATCCAAACTGTATTCAAATACAAATCATCAACTGTGTCCAACTGTCCTGGTGTGTGGAAGTAATTACTCTTACACTCAGCCTGTACATCCCATCCCAAGTCACCCCTGTGTGACTCAGTACGGCCAGCTGCAACCATCAGCAGGCTGTAACAAAGCAAAGACGAGGAACAGGCCTATCTATTGTAAATAGGAGATTTCTGTAGTATTATTAGAATTAGCCTCAATCAGCTACTGCCATTCCTTTGATCTAGTCTGCTAAACAACAGCTAATGTTGTTAAAGCACTTCCAGACTCCTTAGGATCCACAGCTGAAAGTATTAACATCTCAGAGTGGCAGCTGGAATCAGACTGCTTAGGCAAAGAGGAGGAAGAAAAGACACTAAATGGAAAAATGCAAGCTGTACTGTCGAAATACCTGACTTCCCACTGCTCTGCCAGGCAGCAGAGAGGAACTGAAAAGTGAATTAAGCTTTCTCCTGTCATAATCTTAACTTGTGCTTTTGCATAATAAACTGGAGTGACTATGTCTCTGCTTTAACCTTTTACGATGTTTAATCCCAAAATTTGACTCATTCCCTCTCACTGCTGGGGATGAGAATGCCCCTTAGCGATGCATTTGCTTAGGGCTTTGCTTGCTATAAAGATGTCCGTATTTCCAGGAGACTCCTGTGAACCTGCAGCTACTTCCAAAGAGGGCCTCGGGAATTTTTTAAGGACAGCAAGTCTTTCGTTAATTTATCTGGGAAGTCATACTGCTGTGTGCACCCATAGGCATTTTCCCATGGCAAAGGAATTCCTTTAATTAATTCCTGTTTAAACTAGAGCACTGATTTTCAGAGCCAGTATCAGCCAGTCCCTCTTGGCCTTGCAACCTGTTGCTGTATGAAGTCTTGAAATCAAGATTAATTGTCTGTCTAAAAGCTCTGTGGCCTAGAAGAAGAGAGCACTGGAATAGCATTTGCTGACCTCTATTATTCAGCATTTCTCTAATGTTCCTTTCTAGCTTTAAAATATGTAATTCTCTAAAATCAACTCACTCCACATTCCTCAGTTAGGGAGTTCATAAAGAAAAGACAGCTTTGCACCAAGCACTCTGCACCTTTGTCTACTGAGATGTCTGCTTTCACTTGCATGTTTGTAGGAGTGCTCAGTAAAATCCCTGAAGACCTCAGTGGAGGGAGCCTGTTCTGAAGAGAAATAATAGTGCTTGTAATTGTTCTGCAGAATCCTGGAAAACGTCGTGTTTCCATTTTCCTTTGCTAGTATTAAATGTTAATGCAGGAGTGTCCGTTGATATTCATTATTCATCTGCCCTTGAATTTTTAACCAACATGAACTCAAGATTATTTCAGAAATTCTGTATTTATAGAGAGCTGGGAGTGAACAGCTATTCAGCTGGGCTGGTAACTGCCATCACACTTCACTATCTATTTTCAGCAAAAATAGGTGGCTGATAACCGTAATTGGAAAAATTGTTAAATTTTACAAACAAAAGGATGCCAGGAGTCATCTGCTCGGTAAGAGTGAAATTCATCTCTCCTGGGGATCTGTCTCAAGAGCTGTGTGATCTCCAGCACCCCCAGTGTGAAGACTCTGTGATACATAGGCCTTGTGTTGGCTCTCAGCATGATAATGAATCTCACTTTCTAAGAGCCAAGTTACATGATTTGTTACAGAGATTTTTTTTTCTCAAATATAGCTTATTTCTTCATTATTTTCCTCAGGAGTAATCCAAGTGCAAACTGTACCTTTCTTTAAAAGCATTTGGAGTTCAGCTTTGTTTTCTTTTTCCTTTTTTCACTCTATAAATAGTTTGCAAATCAGTATTCGCATTTCAGTTGTGTTGACTTGATGTCTCTAGTTCTCTTCACTTTTTAGATAAGATTCATGATGTTTAGAGTGGTTTTTTTTTTCCAGCCACAGCTCTTAGAATCATATAACTGTGAGAATCTCAGTTTGCACTTAGGAAAGTATTTGTAGCTTGGTATTGCAAAGGAAGTAGGAAAATATCACACAAATGTGCTGAGAAGGACTGACAACCGGGAAACAAATAAAGAACTTTACATTTATTCTCCACAGAAAATCTGGACAACTTTACCCCTCCCCCCAGCTTTTCCTGCTTTATTTATAGTTTTTGTAGAAGAAGGAAATAGAAAATACATCTTTCCAGCTGAAGGCACCTAAGATACATGGGTTTAATTTTCTTCTGGAGCTGCTTGTTGCCTTCCCCTGACAATGCAGAAAGGTTAAAGGCTGGGATTCAGCCTACACAGCCTTGGGGCACCAGCCCAGATGTAGAAGCCTTTCTATAGGCACTGGAGACCTAGTGAAGGGGTTTGGGCGTTCTGCTTTTCAACAAATGTAGATGTTGATTTTTGTGATACAAATTTGCTCCCCACTGTAGTCAGTAGAGCATGCATGAAGACAAGGTTACCCTGGTTACAAACAACATTGCGTTCCCTGAGTCCATCTGGCTTTAATTCCCCCTGGAGACCCTTCTGAGTGCTATGACCACTGTGAAAATGCAGGAAAGCAGAACACCTTGCCCCAAAGAAGGAACTGATGAATTTTTCACTTAGAGAGGTTTGCCATAGCAGTCTGGCACACTGAAACGCACAGGAGAAATGGCAGACAGGAACAGTGCAAAGATGCAGATTCCACCTGAAAGGCGATAGAATTTAAGAGATACAGACGAAAGAATTGAATGGGCCATTTGAACAAATATTTGCAAAGCTTTTATTTTAGAATTCATAGTGTTATGGCCATTTTCATATGAAAATTCTGCCACCTTCTCTTTGATAAAACGGTTTGGTTGCTGCTGTGGGTCAATGAAAAATAAAACCAGAAGTGGGCATGAGTTCCTTGGGATGCTCTGTGAAGTCTACAGGCCAAGATAGTGGGATACTGTGGGATAGAGAGGAAACAGTCCCCTTTGTGATTCAAAATGGAGACATCTGTTTAGTTGCAAGTATTCCCAGGAGCCATCTGGTGAATAAGAGCAGATAAAATTAATTACCCTAAACTCAGATGCCAGAAGTCTGCTATGGCTAGGATTTAGACGGTACTAAAGGCAATCTGAATCTCAAGCTCCATCTAAAGAGATACTCTATTTACAAGGGAAATGTGTTAGCCTACAAAATAGATAGCAACACTGGAAACCAGAGCTCTTAACAGACAAAACAGCGCAAGTGCATCTCTCCAGACACTGGTCTCATGCCTGTTGTTATTCACCAAAAGAGCTGTCCTTTCTCTGCCTGGCCAGCCTGAAACACTCACTCCACGTGCAGAAGCGAGCAAAGCTTGGACCCAGGGCACTTGTAGAAAGGCCCTGATTCGCAGAGGCTCTGAAAACCAGGCTGTTTGTGGGGGTTTTTGTGTATTGATCCATCCTTGTGAACATATACAGTGTGCCAGGCTCAAGGATCAAAGAAAGCACTCTCCCTGAGTTAGATATTCTCCACAGCAGTGAGGAGGGTTCTGCTCAGGGATGTACATGATGCATTTGCAGAGCTTGGGCACCGTCCCCTGTGTGTTCACTAAAAGGCAGGCCACTGTGTCTTCCCTACAAGCTTGATGATTTCAGCCATCACATGGCTGCAGTCAAGTGGGAGAGAAAGGAAGGGAGTAAACATGATCAATGACCACTTCATAACAACTCCCTTGCACTTCATTACTCCCTCATAAGGCACTGGTCTCCTCTCCCCACATACACTCGATCTCCCTCCGTCTCTGAGGGAGTTCTTGGCCAGGCCAGTGATTTCCACTCACAGCTAATGACCTGCTGCACCATCATTTTATGACTCTTGAAGCGGTTTTGAGATAGAATTGCTGCCAAAAAAAGCTGCCTAGACCGCTCCATCTGCCTGGGTGTCTGTTCCCAGTCTGTCCCTGTGCTGTGCTGGGGCACACGGGAGCATGGGATGGACAGAATCTGGGAACGTGTGGGTGAGAACCAAGGGGACAGACTTCCATTTCCAGTGGTGCTACTGGACACTATCAGTGCAGTGACCAATGCTCACTGTAACCCTGGCTCTGCAGGGCAGTGACTCAAAGCACTGCAGATCTCCCCAGGCTGATACTGGGGGTTACTACCACAGCAGCCTGAGACCTCTCTTTGTTCTGGCTCGTTTTCTACCAGGGCATAGCCCATAAGGCAGCAGGCTGGAGAAACAGGGTCCGTAACTATGATCCCAACTCTAATCATCAGAGCCTGTGGGCCAGACCCCCACACTTTTAGAGAAAGCCCATTGCAGCCATCAGACACTGGCTATCTTAATCATATCCCCACCACAGCTTCCTCCTCTTTCCAGGAACAGCTGCAGTATTTGGGTTGGTTTATATAGCACCTTGCACAGCAGATACCATGTTCATGACTGGCCATTCTCAGTGTTGTATAAACCACTGTCACCCCCTCAGCCTCTCCCCTTTCAGATCCCCTTTTCCAGCTACCTCAGACTAATTCCAGCACATGATTGATTTCATCTTCCTGCTATCCTGAACTTCCAGTCCCTTTTTGACTGCAGCAGTAGTTACAGAGCTTAGGTATGTGCGGTGAGCGTGAGTGACCTTCCCACACATTCCTGGCTTTTTAATATATTGCTTCTCCCAAGAAATATCAGGCAGGATTCTGTTGTAATGAACCCAGAGGTAACCCTTTCTCAAGGCCCAAATATTCAGGCGTAGATCCAAAAGAAGAGTTTATCTAAGTCATACTAAAAATCAATGACAATTATGCATTTAAATGTTTTGCAGAGTTGGTCTTCTGTGGTGACAGCTATTGAGAAATATTTGATTTTTAATTAAAATTTAAATTTTCCATAACCATGGCAATAAAAAGATGGATTGCAGCTAAAGTTCACAATTTTCTTCTTTTTGTTATTATTATTTCCCCGAGGTCAGAAACAGAAACAAAGTTCTGAGTAAGGAGAGCCTTTTCCAGAAAAAGTTACAGATATTTGAGCTGTGTGGAGAATGGAAAACCCATTCACAAAGGATTGCGAACCTCTGGGGCATGACTGTATTATTTCTGACCAGAATAAAACCAGTATCCAAAATGTGATCTGAAAGCATACTGAGTGTAAATGTTGCATGTATTGATTAGCACAAGTGGTCTATATTGTAGATCAACATCTCATTCTGAGAATTTTTTATTTTTAGTGTTTTGTACAATAGTATGAGGCCCTTGGTTTGCACTGAACTTTAATCTACAGAAGCCTGAGTATTTCACAAGATAAATGTGATCCAGCAGAAGTTCATTTTGTCTTGGCCTTCATAGAGCATTTTCTAACACTGCCTAAACACACTATTCTATGTTTCTTGATGGAAAAATACTCTACAGATCTTGCTAAAAGAAAAGAAAAAATGTGAGGTAGACACAGAGCATGAAAAATCTTTGAGGACTTATAGAATCAGACACATTCCCAAGCAGATGAAGGCTGAGTATTATAGTGAAAAGCATTAGGAAATACCAATATCATTACCAGAAGAGGACACAAGAGAGAGAGAACATCAGTTAACATGGAAAAAATTTGTTCCAGAGACTGTTCCATGAGTTTAGTAACAATCGATCTTATTCCTATAAGTCTCTTGAATTTACTAGTGTAGGTACAGCCTTGTTTTCTCAGATAGCAGCTTTTATTGCCCCTTGAAACATCACTCTAAAATGGCTCCTTCTATTCACCTTGAAATAATGGTGGTTTGTAAAGTCATTTGAAAAGCACAATGATTCCCACTTCCCTGACTTTCGGACTTGCATGTTAAACAAGACAGTTTGTCTTCCCAGGCCTTGGGCAACATCCATGTATTCAACAGCAACATGGGACCGCAGGAGAACCCAAGAAAGAAGGCAGCATTTTTCAACAGCTCACAGCTGTGTCAAACATAGAGTGGTTTTCCTTGGACCAGCAAAACTGACTTTTTTGATGTCCGAATTACGTTAGAAGTGACAACTAAGTATGAAGATTCTTTTGCAAAGCTGTCTGAGATCTTCAAAACCAGTCAGAAAGATGGACACTGGAAAGATTTATATCTTGAATTCCTGCTGATCTCTGAAGAACTTTAACACCTCCATGGCTGATAACAAGCATTTAAAGCTGGCCTTTAGGAAAAGTCTGTGCTAAACCTGTAAAAAAAATTTATTACTTACGCCTCTTCTATGTACCCCTGCTTAGGAGTACTCTGTTCCTAATTGTGTTGTTCTTTGAAACAGTCCAAACAAACATCAACTCATCCTTAATACATTATTTTCTGAGCTTGGCTAAATAAGCAGAAGATAAATCTACTGGTAATGCAATTAAGTTATAATTATACAGAAATACATATGCAATTACTTTCCCATCCTCATTAAAGTTGAATAAATGCTTAGGGGTTTAACTACCTTTTAACTACAGAGCTAAAGAAAGTTAATTAGATAGTTGCAAAATCTTACATTTTAACTTTTCCTAGTAGAAGTGTGACAATAGCTGCCTTTGAAAAAAGTTACTTTAGTTCTTGGAGAGAAAAATACAGCTAAACATTTTGTGCAAAGAAATTAAGAATGCAGGCAAAGCGTACTAATAAAAATTCAATTATACACTTATTGCATGTGCGGTTTTCAACTAATTGCATTGCGGCAAGATTTCTCTCTTGGATTGGCACTACATTTTCACCAGAAAAGACAACTTGAGATGGTATCTAATGAAGGTTCGTTAAAAGAGTGCGACAAAGAAAATTAAGTCTTGTTAAGGGCATGCCAAATGAGGAGTTTCTGAGTGTCATTTGAGAAAGGCCCCTGAAGAACAGTACGGTGTATACATGGAAGTAAGTGCTTACTGAGTTATATTCACCCATGCAGACACAGGGGGCTCGCACAAGTGTCACTAACGTGGCTTTGGCCAACTCACTTATCCAGAAGCATGGAAGGGTTCCTGCTGCCAGGCATGTAGGAACAAGGATAAATTCTAGTTACACCCTACAGTGAGAGTTTTGTTTTGATCCACAGTTCTAAGTTTGCAGGTTTGGGGTGCCCATCCCCTGCGGATAGGTGGTAGATGTCAAGATGGTGCATTGTGCTCCCAGTAAGAATTTTACCCAAATTAAATTAAATCCTCTTAAATCCCGTGTTAGAACAGCAGGAGCTAAAAGGCCTGCAGCAGGGAAGCTGGGGCTTCTCAACTCATCGCTGTTCTTTGGGCAGTCAATCTGCTAAGCCAAAACCAAGGAAAATTAGCTCCAGCGATCTCCAGTCCAAGGGCCCTTGATGGTATAAAACGCTGGACTTGGTGTGAGAGACACCTCTCTCTTGGCAGGAGAGATCATTAAATACCTGGTAAAGGCTGACATGATGGACAGAGAGAGGAAGGTGACTAATTTGAAGCACCTGACAAGGCTGGCCACCACAGGAGTCTTCCCAGAGGGAACGCTGTAATTAACACCTCTTAGAGGCATGGTTTGTCACGGAATTGTCTTTCCCTCAGGCAGAAAAATGCAGTACTTTATTATTCTTTCTCCCCTCCCCTGCTGGTTAGTTGGCTGATGAATTTACATGATCAATATGTCACACACAGACTAATCTAAAGTCTGGCTGGACAATATCGGTTAGCATGCAATTACCTTTGGTTTGTTAGGGGTAAAGCTCTTCAGCAAGCCTTGCCTATGTTTTAAAAAAGGCTAACAGTGCTTTGCTTTCTGCCAGTTCCCGCCCTGTGCAGTGGTGAGGACCCAGATATCCTCTAAGCCCATCTGAGATGCAGAGAGCAGGCACTTCTCTGCTGCTGTCCGACTGGCAAGCTGCTTGCTCGCTGGGTGTGCAGTCTCAGCACTGCTAGAGCAGCAGCTTTCAGTCCACTTGACTTGCTTTCTGAGAAATGTATTGCACGTCCTTTGACACCTAAGGAACAGCAATAGACTTGTAACAGTGCTACTGGGATAAGTATCTGGCTTGTAGGTCCTGTTCTTTCTCTCCTCCACTGTCAAGTTCTCAGCCATCATCCCAGTCATCCACGGTGCAGGTTTGCAGTTGCCTGCACCATCACTGTGTTCATTTTGCCATGGCCTTTACCAGGAGAAGATAACTTCCAAGTAAATCTAGAGTGGCAAGAAAAAAATCACAGCTTTTTGGAGAGGCTCTGCTGAAAGAAGCAGTAAGCAAATTGGGAGTTCCCTCTGTTAAATGTATACCCTCTGTGCCTTGGTGACCTGTCATTGCCCTGGTGACCGTGTCTGCACACAAGCGTGAGCAGCAAGCTGTCAAGCTGTTTTACTGGGATGACAGATGAGTCAGCCAAGCAGAGACGTACATTCCCTTATGGCATCTGAAGCGTGGGGTTTTTCAGAGCAAAGAAAGCAGGCAACCTCCTTTCTTCCCTCCTGTGCCCCTGCCACTATCCCTGGCTAAAAGGCATCAGGCAGCCTGTCCCAGCAAGCCTGGCATCAGTAAACAGCCTGCTGGGCAATTGCAGGATGGAGCAGAATGTAGACATGATGGTGGCAGAGGGCAGATAGGCTCACGAGGGTACAACATCCTTATCTGGCACCCTCCTCACCTCCAGTATCTTGGGCTTATCCTCAGAGGAAAAAAGATCATTGGCCAAGAGCACCAACCACTTTTGGTGACACTGAAAATAAGCCCAGAGGTATTCATGTTGCTCTGTAGGATCTAAGCCTTAATTTAAGAAATATAGAGGAAAAGCAGGGAAAGGCATTGAGTTACCACAGGGGTAAGGACAGTCAGCAGCTTACTGTGAGTCTGTCTGGTCTTCATGGTCATGATCTGTGAGCTATTCTCTGGTCACAACTGCAGGAAAAGAGTAAAACGTTAACTTTGGCAGCCAGGTACTGTGACAATTGGTATTCCTGGGAGAAAGGACTTCATAGGTAGCAATAAGCCAGCCAGCCAGCCAGCCACATTGCCAGCTAGGAGTGTCCAGCTAGACATACGTGTACAGTCTCTCTTAGAGTCTGTCTCACTTGTAGCACGTTGCAGTCACGAAGTCATGACCAAAGCAAGTTTCCATCGCAGCGATACCTGCCAACCAGGGAGAAAGTTCGATGCCATAACGACAGTCTGAATGTTGGCCATCAGAAAACTGCACTTTATCAGCTGTTCATTCCCATTGCTGGGAATTTATGGCTGAGAAGTCATTCAAGGCAAAGCTTTCCAAAGGGTTTGAGGGAGGTGATGATCACAGCAAGGCCACAGCTTTGGTACCATGGCTGTAACAGTAGGGACAAAAACAAGGGAGTAGGTGTATGAGTGTATTAAGATTGTGAACTAAGAGATATCTGGTGTATGTGAAGCTTTTGTATCACAAGACAGAGTGGGATTTAAGTGGAAGCGCAAGAATGCATATCCCTGCAAAAGTACTGGGCCCTGCCTGTGCAGACCTGGATGATCTCAAGAGCCAGGTACGTATTAATCCTTTTTGTTCTGTTGTTTTTTCTCTTATTTTTTCACTCTTTGCCCTTAAACATCTCAACCCTCAGAACAAAAGGTAACTAAAAGGCACTTACCTAACACATTTTTGAATCTCTTACTGATCCTTTGGGCGGAGTGCCTTCCTACTCCATCTGGCAGCACAAAGGAAAAACAGGAAAGGCCAATCTAACATCTTTACACTGGCATTACTTCCTGCACTCCTTTATTTTGTTTTCTCCCGAAGCTCACAATTTCAGCCTTTTAGGCTTTTATCATTTTTACTGCCTGCCCTCAGCCAGGGTGACTTGACCTTGGACCAGAAGAGCCTGGCAGAGTGAAATTAGTCTTTTGTTGGAGGCAAAGAGCTAAACTGATATGAGGAAAGGTAGATGACGGAAGCTAGTTCAGGGGATGTTTCTCTTCATTTTCTGTGGAAGAGGCTTAGATGTTATGATGAGTAGTGGTAAAAGTGCTCAATGACAGATATTTTCGCGTGCATCTTTCATTAGACCCTTGTATTACTGAAAGCCACAGTATTGCTATACTTTTTTGAAGTGAGTGAAAGCAATAGAAATAATAAATAACTCTATACTCTTATCCACTCTCTGATCTGCCAGAAAATAGTTATTGCCTTTCAGAAGGTTTTCTGAGGCCATCTGCAGTCAATTCAGAGGCTAAAAGCAAACCAGCTGCTGGGCCACAGATAGAATAGAGTCACATGCAGTGTTAAACCGTCAGCCTTGCTACAAACTGAGTTTAATATATTGTCAGAAGCCACTTCCTACTCACCCTACTACTTCTCACATGCAAGTAGGCATTTATCAGCAGTCACTGGTAGCTGTGAGCTTCAGTGGCCCATGTTAAAATGGCTCACACTGCTAAAATGGCTTGTTTTATTCTAACAAAATAGCAGTTTTCTGGGCTGCTGCAAGGGTTTTATCAACACCGACCTGCTCCCAGCAGCTTCTCTTTCTACCACCATTTACAGTGGCACTTACTGGTACCACTGCCTGGGCATGTGTGACTAAGCAGTTACAAGGGTGGTCCTTGGGAGTACTCAAGTACAGAGAAGTTTATTCCTACGTTACTTCAGCCCAGCAATATAACCCTTTTATAGGAAGTCAAGGTATTGGTGTACATGTCTTTACTCAAGCTGTTACCTACTCCATGCCATACCCAAGAGTGGCCTTACGTGGTTTTCCCCTTGTTAGCATGCTCAGCAAGATTGAGGACAAATTAATCTAACCACGTCTCCAATACAGACATCTACAGCCCTGCTGAGAGTCACTTGAGACTCCTGTTACGGCCAGCGCATAAGGAGGCTTTCTCCAGTGAAGGGCCTGGAGTGATACAGAGAAATTTTTTCCTCTCCTATGGCCATTAATGCTCCGCTTAAAAACAGAGGGACTTGTATTACAGAGCTCTCAACCCTGTACTTAGAAGTGGATGGGGATTGGGTATCAAGATGGATTTGCATTTCAGGAGTGAAAAGGCTGACGGAAAAAGTGACATTTTCAATTTTTCAACATTTTTCCAAGGGAAATGCTGAATTTTTAATTTTTGTTTGGGGAAGTTGAAGCAAAACAATTCAGAGATGGGGCACTTGGACAGATCTTGAGTCCATCAGATACCTCACCTGAATTTCAGCATGGATTCCATGTGCTTCTCTTTTCAGACATGATGTACCATGGCAGTGCAGGACTGATGCATCAGTCCAAAGAAGACCACGAGTTCAAGGCAGCAATGAGTGGGAATAAGGTACAGAGTATCAATTCTAGAAGGAAACACAAACAACTGAAGTGACTAGTTTGGAAAGTGTTCTGTGTGGTAGTGTAAAAATGGTCTTTTTAATGAAAGTCCCTTCACATTTTCCATTTTTATCTTTCACCCAAGAACAAACAAGGGAGAAAATATTGGTGCTTCCTGTGGCAGGAAAATTCCAACTTTCGATCAGCTGCTTCTGCTGCCTTTTACTCATGCTCTGAGAGACACCTGGGTTGCTGCTTTCCCTTACAGATTGAACAAGGGATGAGATGCTTTGATCTTTCACATTCTAATGGATTAATTTGTTGCTGCCTTCTGAACTGCAAAGAATAACTTGAATTACAATTAGCAAACCTCTGTGCGGAGTCAGCACCTGGTGAAGAACAATACTAGGAAAATAAAGGACCTTCTAGGTGAGACATTATGAAAATATTAAAAAGAGAAGGACCAGCTGGGCACTCGGCACGCTTTCCAGGTCATGTGGTGAAGGCATCATCATCATCAGGAGTTGTGTCAGGCAAGCTAACATGCTGGTGTGACTGAGATCAGAGCTACAAATCCTGTATGTCATTACTCATGACTGATACACATTTTCACTTACGCCAGTCAGTTTGTCCATCTCCCTGCTCATTTGGGGTATAGTCGCTTCTGCGTGTCTATTAACGTGAGCAATGCTGTGAAACTTCTTCCGTTTCTGGGACAATTTGAGGAGGATGACTGGGATTTCACAAGGCTGCCTGCCGTTGAACATTCATTAGTCTCACGGCTTCTCTCACTGCACAGCCCATGT
Source organism: Leptosomus discolor (assembly GCF_034619465.1). Classification (NCBI taxonomy): domain Eukaryota; kingdom Metazoa; phylum Chordata; class Aves; order Leptosomiformes; family Leptosomidae; genus Leptosomus; species Leptosomus discolor. The sequence goes on from NC_141415.1 coordinate 4,140,229, forward strand.
AGCAGCTCTGGCAGCCAGCTGTAAAACCAGCTGCCATTTATTTCTCCCTCCAGCAGCCTGGAGCTGTGAGGGACAGAGTTAGTCCAATGAATGACTTTGATCTTGGATAAAGACATGGAAGGAATGACAGTGAGATGTGTTTTTCAGCCAAGAGACCTCTTGTCTTCCTTCTGCTGTTAATCCAAAGCCTTTCCCTGGGGATTCTCCAGGGGATCCTTGCTATGCAGTGATGTCTGCAGATTACCACATTTACCATCAGTTTGGATACTGTCACCAAGAAAGCTGGACCAAGAATATGGCCAGGCACATAGCTACTACCAGATGGGATGCTCCAAGACCAGACTGGTACCTAAACTCACCAGAAGACTGTGCGGCCTGGAGGAGGAGGAGGAGGAGGGCTTGTATTCCCCTTTAGGTGTTTGTCATTTCTGTAGGTCAGGAATATATAAAGAGGTCACAACTGAGGCAACTGCAGGATCTCCTTTTCTGGAAATGCTGTACTCCAGAGTCTTCCTTTCTTAATAAACTCTATCTAAATCAGATTTTAAAAGCTGAATTTCATTTAAAATAGTATTTTCAAACAAGTGGATAATGAGTTAACGGTGACCATAATGTTCTTTTCCTGTGCCACTCCTCACACGAAACTGTGATACAATTCCCAAGAAAGCAACCTCCACAAGCACCCTACATAAATCTCTTGTTCAGAGCAGCTCTTGAACCTGTGAATGAACTCTAACAGGACTACGCAAGTCCCCAACGCAAGCAGATTCTCCAGCACAGGGTTGAATCAGAAGCTCTATTTTCTTTCTTAAAAGGGTCAGTTTCAGCCTTAAATTCTGGGTCTGTTGAATAACAAAGAAATCACCGAATCAAAGAAAATTAATTCTGTCATTGTTTAGGCAGAGAATTTCACACATTTTTGCTCATAAGCATTCAAAAAAGGTTACTGAAAGTGTTAAATTCAGTTCGGTGTCCTGCAAGAGATATGTGTGTATGTATGACTGCCTAATTATAATTAGAACCACAGAGTTTAAAAAAAAAAAATCTCTTCATTATAAGAATGTAATTGTCTTTGGTAATTACCATGAAGTTGCAGATCTTTCTCTTTGCTCTGGCCTCAATGCTTGTCTTTGATTTTAAATAGAGGCATTGTACTCCAGAAGCTTTGTTCAAATGATGTGGGTTTTGTACAGCATTTTTAATACTTTCGACAGTAACTATACATGACAAAAATATAGATGTCAAGGTTACCAAGCATGCAAAACAATAGAGATTTCTGTACTGTGATGCTGTGTCTGAAAAGAGGTGCAGTTTGAAGGCCAAATTCCCCGTTTTTCTGTAGACATGGGGCACCAAGCATTTCCCTGAACAAACTTGACTGCAGTCCAGGACACTAAAGGTGGATTCAGCTCACATGGCCTTTCATCAAGGAACACAAGCATGCACATCTGAGTGCTGATACCAAAACAAAGCTATGAAAGCTATAGCTTAAGGACCTCATCAGAACCTGAATAAAGTCTTATACATTCTTAATGGCTTTGTCACATTCTTCAGATATGCACCTAGGGATTCTAATAATATAAATCCTATTTATTTATCTTAGTACTTAAACATAAAATAGGACAGAAGACTCCTAGAAATAAAGTCAACCCAAGTTGGAAAAAAAAGGAAATTCTCTACACAGAAAAGGAGAGTAGACCTGGTGTGTCCTGCTGCTGCCATGCAGAAAAACCTCAATTTAAAGCAGCATTTAACACAAAACTATGCCAAAGGCAACCTGAAGATGTTCTGTCATATCTCATTTATGCTCCAATGCCACAATAAAAACGAAGAATTCCCTGTCAGCACAGCAGTCCTCCTCTTTCAAAGGCTGAACAAAAATCACCAAGGAATTTAAGTCATTGATGAAGGCTGTAAGTGAAATATCTTCTTTCTGACCCTGTGGAAAATGCCTTTCTTCAGACAGCAGAAAAGTAATAACAGAAATTGTCAAGTTTTGCTACAGATACCGGTGCCACGGGAATTGGCTAGCTTGCTAATTTGCTTTCAGTTAGCAGGCTGAGGGGACGCTGGCTCATCAATACTGACAAAGTACATTCAACATGTGGTTGCACCTCCCCACTGTATGCTTGCACTACTCTCAGGCATCGCTGGAGCAACAGTGGTGCACGGGGAGCTAGTCTTGGACCTCCACTTTATAGCTCTTGATATTAAACATATGATCCAAAAGGAGACCGTGAACTACTGGAGTTCAGCAACACTTTGAGAAGGAATCATCACCTTGAGAAGGAATGAGCCATTCTCTGAGGTCCAGCTGCCATTTTCCTCCCAAATACCACATATAACTATTTTCTTCTTACCAGCAAGAAAAGTTTTGGTGTGCTTGTCTCTATTCAGTGGAAAGAAAGTACTGTTCAGCTTCTGTCCACTCCATTTCCGTCAGACCACCAACAAGGGTTTGGTTGAAAAACTGAACATGGCAAATATGGGACTATGCAAATGCTAAACTCTGCTGTGTTTGAGTAGTTAGGGCACCTATTAAATGGAACAATTATATTAGTCCCCTAGAAAATATTTTTTATGGAAAATCATTCAAATGCTGTTGTGTTATCCGTCAGGAACAAATCTGTGCCGACAATGGAGATTTCTCCTACGTCCCGAATCATGCTGTTTGATGCGTTGAGAAAACATGTGTGCGTGCCTTAAGCTGCCAAGAGTACTTGTTGTAAATGAGGAAGCAGAGTTAGTGTTTCATCAGCATGTTTGTCGGCTGTCAGAGGAAAAGTCCTTTGAAAGGCTTTGGGAACAAAGAATTGGAGAACCTGCTGACATTTTTATGATGAGAGAGGAGAGATTGTTGAAGAAAAAAACGTAATAAACTGTGGATTTATGCTTAGATATATTTTCTATGAAAACTCAACCATATCTTTTCTTGTCAATGCACTGATTAATTAGCCTGCCTTTTTTATGTCAAAACTGAGACTCTTTCAAAACAATTTTGCTGATAATTTGGACCCTTCACTCCTTTGCAACAGTTAAGAGCTGTTGCAAGGATTGACAAGGATTATGAGAAATATCCCAAAGCAATCTCTTTCTTCTATGTTGGCATTATGAGAGTAGACAGTTTGGAAATTCTGAGGCAACAAGGGATGGTCTGGCTCATTCTGTATAATCTTCAAAATTTTCTGACACTGACATCTCTTAGAATTTTTTGTTGGAAGTGCTGATAGGGAAAATTCATCGTAGCCTTGAATGTAAATTCAGTGACTATGAATCAGAATCTAGAAATTTGTCCCTTAAACAACCTCCTCAGATACTTGATCTCTGCCTGTGAGCAGGAATGGACCAAATGGGTTTGAGTAGTCTTCTCTAGGCTTAGCTGTGCTTGGGTACTTCCAACACTCTCAGTTCCCATCTCAATTCCTTACTTCTAATGGTGTCAAAATCAGGTTTGCATGATGTCATGGCTAAAAAGGAGATCCAGAAATCCCACTAGACTGCAATCAAAACATCCTGATTACAGTCAGATTTAGTCTGCATTAATTATAATATAGTGCAAACTAACTTCCTACTCACTGCTTTAGTCCTTTTTAAAAATCAATTGTCGTAACTTCCAGCAATAGCAGTGCAACAGTCATAAAATGGTTCAAGGGTCATTTCAGAGGATGCCTGGCAGCCAGAATGACCACCATCATTTTAATACATACATTATATATCTGAAGAACAGATCTGGAAATCCCCTGAAATTAAAGTAAAGAGGAAAAAATCTTTTTCAATATGATTAGATGACAAAAATGTCTGCATCAGAATTGGAGCCAGCAACATTAATAATGACTTGAAATCCTAGCACAACTGTCTAACCGTAAATAGCCATTATGTCTCCCACACTTTTTTAACAATGTAATAATGAGCACTAGCAAGTTATTAAAACAAAATAATAGGGAAAATAAAATACTTTGCATTTGCTCTGTCCTCTGAGCCTGTCAGGTTGTGAACTGCACACCCCGGTTCTCTAAGTGGCCAGTTATCTCACAGGGTCTTGGTAAATGGTCGTGGTGACCTGCGTTCCCTCCCTTTCCCCTGCTATCTCCCTCGTTACCCATTTCTCCCCTTCTCACAGTGACAGTGCCCCCAGTAAGATTGTCAGAGTGAGCGTGTAGCAGTGTCTGAGTCATTTCGGGCAAAAAAAAAAATCACCTCAATGAGCGCAAAGCTCTGCACAAGCTGGTAGTCACCTCAGCTGAGAGATATGGGAGGGTGTGAGAAGAGGAAGGGAACCATCTTTTGCATGTGGAGAGGAGACCTCATTTGGAACTGGAAAGCAGACAATTATGTTCCTAAAAAGCTTAAACAAAGCACCTTTTTTTTTCCTTTCTTTTTCTCCCCCCCCACCTTCTTCTAAGTGCAAAAATGTCCATTTTCATCCTGGAAGTTTTTTGAAAAGAAACTGGCCTGTTACCTGTTACAAGTGCTTGTCTTGCTCTTCTCCTTGACAATAAGTGCTCTCAATGTGTTGTTCTCATGAGATTTCCTAGAAGGTAATCTTGGAGAACTGATCTAAAACCTGATCTCTTCCTTAGGAATCAGCTCCTTCCCCATCACTCATACTTGACACGTTGAGAGAACATCAGACTGTACCTGCAGGCTTACTCACATTGAAGAACAGACCTCTTGAAGTTCCCCTGTCTGTCACAACAAGATAAGGCCTTTTAATCTTTCAGATCCTATCTCTGCTCAATCACATCTCATGCCACAGGAAAGCCCATTCTGGGACCCTTTTCTTGAACATTAAAAAGACAGATCTCAATGTGACACTGATAATGCATTATTTTTAAAAATTAGGACCATTGAAATATTCTGAGAGAAGCAGAAACACATTAAAATGTGTTTCCAAAGTACCAATGCATGGCATATGTACAATCAAAAATTGCATTAGCTAATAAATTACTTGCATTCCTTTTCTCCTGCTGCAGCTCCTCTAAGCAGTAAACTTGGGTCTATCAAAGTTTGTCCTTTCCATTTGACAATTACTTCAACACTGACTAATGAAATCAGACGTATTCAGAGAACTACAGAATGTAAAGGCACTGCCATTACAGCCAAGCCTGTGGATGTATTTTTGCAAATTATATACCAAAACCAAGCAGTAAATCAGTGTCTGATTAGCTCTGGGATTTGAGGAGGTTCTGATTTGAAAACTGATGAGAAAATTCCCCTCTGGAATGATAGATGGGCTAACTTGTAAGGTCTTTGTTAGCTTTTGGGAGAGCAGACTGTATTGTCTTCCCAAATCACAGCTGTCTCATGGCAGTGGTTAGGGGAAGATCTTAACATGTGTTTTAACTCCCAGGGGACATCAGGGCCATGTTACGCTGCAGCAAATACTCAAAGCATGGACTAGACAAGGCAGGACCTAAAGCAGCAACCTTCCCCTGTCGCTAAAAGGTTGGTACCTAGCGTGACACCGCTCCCAGGGTCTGTGGATGTGCCCGTGCCTGAGCTTCAGCTTTGGCGCTGAATGTGTCAGGGCTCAGCGTCCTCGTGTCTAAGCACCCTGGGTCTCAGTTCAGTCTTTCCAGCCCCTCCTAGTTCCTGCTTGGTACTGAGACAGCAAACTCGTCGGACCTGAGACCGTTTTTGGTTTCTGTTTATCCAGCAGCTAAACACACTGAGATGCTGCTCCAGTACTGTAACACTCCTATTAATAATAGCGAAAGATGCAAATTAGCCCTTGGGTTTCCCTGAAGCCAAAGCTTCCCTGCAGTCAGAGATCACCTCATCTATCACAACTACGAGATGATTCACCACTATTATTTAAAGATCACATGCCAGTTTAGTTTTCAGTTGCTGACATTTTACCCTATCGATATTTTCTGATTAGCCCTCCCTGTTTTGGTGTCCATGGCGACAAGTGCTTTTGTTCTGCAGCCAGAATCCCAGTGCCAGCGTGGGAGTGCTGATGAGACCCCTCTGACTTAGCAGTCATTCACACGTACTAAGAGGGGCTGATCTTCCTCCATGCTCAGCACCTGGGGAACCATGCGACATCAAGGGAAACAAGGAGGAGGCATCCCCAGCTAGCTGGGCTGGTTCATTTAACAAGCCAAGTTCAGCATTAACACTTCAGAGCACATTCAACAGCCTCAAGCATGTTTTGGAAAAACAGAGGAGGCGACCAGTGTGTTCACTTTTACCTGCTGTCTCCTGTTAAATAGTTGATGGAAAGGAAGATGGAGGAAGAAGAAATCAAATATGAGCATTTTATAGCACCTGCTTTAGTTAATTGGACTGACAGAATTTCCACTTACACTGGACTTTAATTAATGACAGTGGATGAGTTAATGTAACATTGCAACTGTCTTTTCTGTATTTTATTTAGTTATTTCAGTGCACCTCAGATGCTCACTGCTCGGAAAAAAACACCCTTTGAAAACAATAACACCTCCTGCAATGAAAAAAATTAAGAAGTGTTGATCAGAGTTGATCTGATCAACACTGCAGGATCTCAGCCAGACAGTCAGATGCTAAAGAAAAACATGAGCAACATTTCTAGCTGTGCAAGGTTCCATGACCAGAGTATCTCATTGCCTTGTCAGGAATACATTAATGTTCATATGGGTAAACTGAGGCATGAAGAAACTGAAATTAATTATTAAGTGAAGAACAGGACCCCAAAGGTGCAATTCCCAGTGTCGTGCTGTTTCATAAGAGTGTTTCCTGTCTAGCCAGGCATTCTTAGAGGATTTGTGAGATGTTGAGTATGGAGCAGCCATCACATGTTAACATAACAGATTTAAAGCATGCCTACAGTAAAGAAATGCTGTTCTGTGCATGTGCTCTATGAGCTGGAGATACGACTCCAGCAAACACGTGACCATTTTACCAAGACTTGTTAGAATATTAAGTGGAAATAGTGTGACAGAGAGTACAAGCCATTCCCAAGTCACACAGCCCACCATTCAGCCATTCCTCATGGATTCCCCTACAGAAGGGGAAAGAAAGCAGGCAGTTCCATTTGTAAGGCAGTAATACTTGTCCTGCTACCTGGATCTGCTAGCAATATTTAGAATGTCTGAAAAGAATTTCTGCCAAGCATTCAAGGAGAATGAAAATATAAAAGATACATTTGTAAGAAACTGAGGCAAAGGGAGTAAATAGATTTTTTTCCTCTATCTTATGTGCTCTTCAAATGAATTTTGCATTTGAGGAATGAGTTTACAGCTGCAACAGACAGCGGCCGGACTGGGGCAAAACTCAAATGCAGAGGTTGGTACAATGCGTAGCCACTCATCTCCAGTGTGTGAACAGGGGTGCACAGGAAGAATTGGAAGGTTGTACCGAGCTGCAGAGCTGCAACCTGGCTGGGGTCACAGATTGGTGCTTGCAAACGAGAAGGTTGTAGTGGATGCTTACACAACCCTTCATCCATCTGAGCAATCTCCTAATCTTGGACGAAGAAGCACTGGCTTGGGAGAAATAAGAATGGGCCAAAATCCAGGAAAGGGAAGGAATAGCAAAGACAAGACCCTTGAAACCATTCAAGAAGGTGAATTCCACTGAATTTTTTTGTGAGTCAGGGTCCCTGCCTCTTGTTCTTGCTCTTGACTATAATACGTGATGTCATTTTCAAGTTGATTTGATTTACCAGAGCATGTACAGTAATACTTCATAGCCCTGCAAGTGTGTTAATTCCAGAGCAAATACTGTTAGTGCTATAATCACTCATCTGACTAGGTAATTATACTTTTACGAGATAAAACAACAGTTTTTATATTTGTATGTCAAGCTGAACACAAGCAAAGCCTTTTGCCCTCTTCCAAATCCTCATCTGTTACTGAACCAGGGACTTTGTGCAATAGTTTCAGTCTTCAAAGAGCTAAATGAGACGATCAATTAGCTCAGTTCTGCCAATTGCAGAGTCTTCGTATGCCCTACTGTGAAAATCGAGACAGTAAAGGTGCTACTGGAAATCTGAGAAACCAGCAAGTTGCTGGGGTTTTGGTAGCACCAGGTAATAAACACTAAAATGCACAAATGGGAAACCACGTGCAGAGCAGAATGAGAAAACATGGAAAGGTTTGTTATTTAATGGAGGTAACAAGAATGGCCAGAAGCGACGGTATTTTCAAGGGTAATTGATATTTGTGGCAACTTGGGATGAAAATAAGCTTCCAAAAGTCTGTGTTTCTCATTTCCTGTGGAACAGGTGTGAACAACGTAAATATTTTTGTTTCATTTCAAACTTTGTTTAAATAGGAATGGTTTATGGCAACATTTACGTATCACAATGCTGCTTTACATTATACATGCTCACAGGACCTGTGCAACATTCACCATCTATAATAATGTTCAGGTTTTGACAGAAAGTAAGTCATTTTAGCAAACGTCAAAATAAAGCCTTTTAGCTTATCGCAGTGAACCAGCAGCAAGAGGAAACCAAGAGGTTAGAGTGCACATTTCAGTATGCTGCGAACAGTCAAAATCTAAACATCCCCACAAAATGTTAATTTGTTTATGATTTTAATGGAAATCAATTGGAGGAATTTGAAAGGGAAAAGCAAAACAAAACAAAATTTTGCAGTTTTCTGTTAGAAATACCAGACTGCTAGAGAGCTGAAATTGTCCAAAATCTTCCAGTGCTTGTCTGAACTAGTGAGCACAAAGCAGCTGAGAGCTGTTGGTCTGCTAGAGGGATGTAAGGAGCACCATGAAATCTTAAATTTAGATCCACTATTTTCCATACTTGACGTATTTCAAGAGAGTCAGAGCCCACACTCATGCCAGGTCTTGCAAACCTCTGCTCTCCTCTACAGGAATCACTATTTAGGACTTTTAAGTCAGGTTTGAAATGTGGCACCTAAAAGTTCCCCCAAAGCCATGCTCTGTCCTCAACAGCAGCAACATTAGGAAGTGGCAGAAAGCAATAAATAAGCATCGATGCCAGCCCATCGCATTCTGCTATTACAAGTAATTCAGTCCTTTGATGTTTATATTGTTACTGAAATTAACTTAATGAGTGTTCACTTCACTAGAGGCATAATCAAATATTAACAGCTGAATGGGATGAAACTCCCTGCCAGGGCTCACCATAGAGAAAGAAATGGGTCTGTAAGCAAGAAGGATCAAATGAGCATCAGCAGGTGGGCAGAGATGAGTAACGGAGGCAGCGAGGAGCCTGCATGAACTGGAGCGGGTGGCAGCGGGAAAGCCTTACCCAAGGGAAGCTTTTTGCTGCTTATCCTGATGGTGCAGCCTGGTGCCTTCCTTCCCTGGGTTGTTTTGAGGCAATGGGATGTTCCCCAAGCAGCTGGCTAGTGAAATCCCAGGGACAGGAGCAAGAGGCTGTGGTGTTTCTCCTCCACTCCCTTGGCTGCATAGTGAGTCTGGTGTTCCCTGCGGAGACAGATGACTGAGCAGAGACTGGCTGAAAAAGTCCTCATCCTTTTTAAGCATAAGATTGTTTCCCAAACCTGACACTCGCCTTTGCTTCTGTTTCTGACTTGTCTTCCTGATTTTCTGAAGCTCAATTGCAAAGAAGGTGGGAAATTTTGCTTCATCTGGAGTAATTCGTTTTCGTTATTTTTACCTACTGAGAATAAAACATGATCTGCTGAAGGCAACATGGTTTAATACAAAAAAGAGAAGAACTAATTAAGTAAGCAAAGGCGCATATCAACTTTTGCTGCAAGGACAGAGTGTGCGAAACAAACAGGACCATTTACTGGCTGTGCAGGTTAAATAGAGGTGCTTGCTCTTGCATTACAGAAATACAACCATTTTAAGAAAAGAAACTTGTATTTCAGCTTGAGCATCCCTTCCTCATCTGGGAATGAAATATCTATAGTGTACCAGCATCCTTCTGTTTCTTAGTAACCATGGAGCCAGGCTAATGCATCTAATTTCTCTTATGTCCCTATATTTCTACTCTTATTAGACAAAACCACAGCTCTACTAGTAACTCAAACACACATGCAGCATTTAATACCCACGAGGATGTTTTGTCTGGTCTTGTAACAATGGCAAATGTAGAAAAATCTCTTTGCTTCTGGAATAGTTTGTTAACTGGATGTGCACGTGAGCCTTTCATAAAGCCGGATGGATTGGCAGGGAACATTGTGTCCAACTGAGAATGGAAACCCTTCCTTAATTAGAAAGCCACATTTGGCAACCCTTGAGGAACAGGGCTGCAAAAAACGTGAGACCGCTGAAGTTCAGGAAAGGGATGTCACAACTGGCATCCTTAAGCACCACAAGATGAAGGTTTAGCCACCAGGAACTGGGTAGACAGGACCTAACCAGCAGCAGCAGCAGCAGCCTGGGCTTGGTCTTTACACTGCCTCTCAGATATCCATGGAGTGGAGTGTGGGAGAAGACAAGAGACTTACAGATCCAAAGTAAGCAAGAAGCAAATCCCTAGTAAGAAACCCAGCTATCCCACTGAAAAGATTAATGACACACTCCAAGAATCTGGCATGGCTGGAAAAGATGAATTGTGAAACTATTGGAGGTTTGCACATTTGTTTTCATTTTGCATCAGAACAGTCAGAAGCTTTTGAAAAGTTTCATTAAGAACAGAGTAAGACCAATCCATCCTAGAATGACGAACAGTCTGAGCACTGGAGTGCTCAGCTGGGGTATCCCAGAATCACAGAATGTCAGGGGTTGGAAGGGACCTCGAAAGGTCATCCAGTCCAACCCCCCTGCCAGGCCAGGACCACCCAGAGCAGGTCACACAGGAACGCGTCCAGGTGGGTTCTGAATGTCTCCAGAGAAGGAGACTCCACCACCTCTCTGAGCAGCCTGTTCCAGGGCTCTGCCACCCTCACAGGGAAAAAGTTTTTCCTTATGTTACTGTGGAACCTGCTGTGCTCCAGCTTGCACCCGTTGCCCCTTGTCCTGTCATTGGCCATCACCAAGAAGAGCCCGGCTCCATCCTCCTGACACCTGCCCGTCACGTATTTATAAACATATTTATATGGGAGGCTCCACTTTGAGCCCTTGCTCTGGATGCGTTGAGAAAATGAGTCCTTGGAGTATTGGGTGTTTTGAACGTGGTGCCACCGACTCCTGGCTTCAAGCCCCACATGCTGCAATATTAGTTGGGAATTTTTCTTCACTTTGACCAAGATTTCTTCCGAGGATAGGTTTAGTGAGAAGAAACGAGGCAAAGAAGTTTTCCATTTCAGTTAACAGAGCTCTCTCTGTGGAACACACAAGATCCAGGCTTTTAGTTAATTTATCTCTTTTCAGCTTACATTTGCCTTTGTATCCATCCCCACAGAGTCATCTATTCACTTGCTGCAAAGAAATCTCAATTACTGATCCTTATATAAATATGAAACCTGTGCTGAACGGAGCCCTTTCTTGAAAAACAAAAGAAGAACCCCACAATTTTTACAAAGGTTTTTCATGCCACAAGATCTTCAAGATATCTGGATTTTTATCTGATTGTTCTCCTTTATACAAATACTAACAGAGCATTTAGCAATAACCTTGTTGTTCTCCTTTATACAAATACTAACAGAGCATTTAGCAATAACCTTGAACTGCACTGCAAAACCTAAATTACATGAGTGAATGAGACTTGTGTGTGCATTTACCTACTGATCTGTGGCCAAAAATTGAAAATTCTGAGAATAGCATGAGAGAAGTAATTCAGAACTGAGCAAGTCAGACTAGACTTCATCTGTGTACTAGGATTCCCAAACACCCATTTTTAAGGCTAGGACTTGACCTTTGGCAAAGCAGGCAGCTGCCTGAAGTGGCAAAGTGGCCCTCCAGGACCCCATTCCTTGCTTTACTGATGCTCAAGGAAGTGGTGGCCAAATGATCAGAGAGAATAATGGATTTATGTGTTTCATATCGGAACAGGGAACACACGTGCAACTCTGGGCTGGACTAGATGATCTTTCGAGGTCCCTTCCAACCTCTAACATTCTGTGATTCTGTGTGATTGTCTGATGACGGTTGTCACCAAGGCAAAGACTGGGTGCAAGGCATGGAGGCGTGATGTTTTTCCCAGCAGGCCCACTTCTGCTTCTCTGCTGGCAGAAAACCCAGTTCTCCACAGCTCATCCCACCTTGTTATTCTAGAGGAGTTTTGTCTTCCTCTCTGCTGATCCAAAATGTATTTTGCTGACAGAGCCCAAAATCCTTTCACCAGCTTTCTGTGAGCACAAGCTTTGTGTTCCATAAGGTTATAAAATGCAAAATCAGGCCCCTGCATGGACTTTCAAGCTTCCCAAACCTTAAATTTACCATCAGATTGATAAAGCTCATTTAGATGTCCTGACCTCTCGCCTCCCCTCTAATTAAAACCAGTAACTGATGAATCTCCAAGGAGCATTTGGGTATCCAGAGAGGGCAACACAGGGCTCTGCCAGCCAAGTAACATTTCGGTTAAAATGTAACGCATGATGCTGTCCTCCTTGCATGTAAATCTTCTTAATTTATAAAAATATTAAAAGGCAAAACAAACTTTCTATGAACAAATGAAATAATGCAACTACCATAAACCACATCAGCTTCTTGGACCTCATGCATTTGTGAGGGGAATGTCACACACCTCATCAGTGAATGCATCCGGGCCACCTTCTAGGGAGCAGGCTTTGAATTGCTGATGCAAAGAAATAAAGAAATCAAGGACCGAGGGGTGGCAGCTGGCTGCTTCCCCTAGTTTAAGAACAATTTCAGTCTTCTCACCTTTTGCAAACTGCAAAACAGAGAGTAGGTCAGAGAACAGCCTGACTGTCGCCTCTATTTCTTTTTTTTATATTACCCCAGGACTTTTTATCTTGAGAAGCACTACAGTTGTAATCACTGGCAGCTCCAGAGCCAGGAATCTTTAAAGCAGATTAAAGCATCCTGTGAGAAGCTGGTTCCATGACGGCTACCCAGGCAGACTCAGCCAGTGTTAAATGGTTAGTTAATGCAGGTCCTTCCTTCTGAGATGGTCATCTTGGGCTCTTAGTGAAGAGAAGTAGGAATTTCAGCTTATTTTACCAGGGACTATTGAGAACTTGGGGAATTTACCCAGGATGGGGGCATGGGTCGCTAGCCCAAATGGGAGGGTTGCTGCTGGCACTGTGGGCCAAAGCCCAGTAAGAATCATAGTATGGAAGGCATAGGATAAGATAAGGCTGAAATCAGTGCTAGGTGATCAGAATTCACTTGGTCTGCATGGAATGGCTTGTACCATGGGAAAAGCAGGTGGCAAGATAGCCATTCCCATGATACAATAGAAAATGAGGCGTGAATAGTAAGATGGACATTATAATTTCTAAAAAGTTCAATTATTGGTGGCGTGTAGCAATAAGAGATTCCAGCAGAACACAGTAAAAAAAAAAAAAAAAAAGAATCTCTACTGCAATATATCTTCCTCCTACCAGTGGGAAAGAAGCCACAAAATAAATGCATGTAAAGAAAGAATTCTCCCCCAGCATGAAGCTCTTTGGTTCAGGCAGAGGAGCCTTTGTCAAGAACATGCCTATGGCAAGAGCTTTTGACTGACTGTAACCCTACTTTGAGTCCTGCTTTCAGCAGGGGGTTAGACTAGATGGATCTCCAAAGTGGCCTTCCAACCTAAATCTTTGTTTGATTTTAAGTCAATTGCAAGTAAAGAAACAACAGATGGCACTGTAGAATATATCATAAAGCTTCTGGATTTTAGGACGACTAAATCAGGAAGCCCTTTACAGTCTTTTTCTATTACTTCTTAACAAGACTTCAACCAAAAAGGGCCTGTCCATGAAACAAGCTCAAGGCTGAGCCAGACTCTCCAAGCCATCAATCTTAAATTACTCAGCCACACCAAAACACACAATAAAGTAATAATAATTTTTTTAAAAAAAATTAAAATACATTATTAGGTAAAATGCTAGTGGATTTATACCCTCACCTTCTGTGGCATTAATGGGTATTGAAATCTATGGATTAACAGTGCTGAATAACAGCTTGATGTTATTGTATTACCAATAGCCTAAACCACCTTGTCTCCTTTTAGAAATTCTCTGTGGAGTTAGAATAACATAAATTTGGTCTAAGTGGAAAATCAGGCTCATTTTTTTTTTCAAACCCAGTATCTTGCATGTACTTTCGTATCAACTGCTTTGCCAAAGTCTAAGTGTGTGAAATGAGACCATGTTGACTTCACCCATTATGGTTACAAGTGATGTTCAACTGGGGCTACACTCTACTTCCTTTCGTAACAGCCTAGAATTATCCAGTTATTTAAGTCATTAAACGTTCAAACATTTTTGCCAGGGGTCAGACCACCTGCTTCACAATCCTACCAGATGGAGATTGTTGCTAAGGTAACAGCCAACATCAGCTCCCTCTGTATCCTTGGTCCTCCCCTAGCAGCACACTCAGAGGATTATTTCTTTCTGACTGAGCTATTTGCATGTTTAGAGATGTGGGTGCCCAATGTAAGTGATCTATTTGCTGTTAAATTGTTGTGACAGGACATCAGAGTCAAAAGTGGGGGGTGGATTTTGGTCTTATTATTGCTAGAGTCTGGGGAAATTCGGTCATCAGGTTCAGAAGGACTAGACTCAGGTGATATTTTTTCCCTAAAACATCAGTAGCAAAGCAGAGCCAGACAAGCTGCTGACAAATGATGATGTGTGACCATAGACCTGGGCTTAGCCATTGCTCTGCAACTGTGTGAGGCACTTTAGCTAAATCCAACCATGAGTCATCTGCAAAATATGTATTGACATCTCGGCTAGCCACATTGACTCCTTTTATAGCCAAAGGATAGATTAGTCATCCTCTCTTTTGACTGTCTGAGAATGAGTTGTCTCTGTTGAGGAAGAAAAAAGTCTAGATGCCTTGGCTCAGCTGTTAACATCCACTCTCTGGACACCTAAAGCGTGATGAGATGCATCTAACCCCTTAGACACTCTGGACTGATATTCTTTGTCCAAATGTCAATGTCCTCAGTATTGACATCTCCATCTGAACAAGTTATCTGGACTCCCTTGACATTTAATGGAGAAAAACAGGCACCCACAGGACACAATTCATCACATTTCAAGTGAGATGTGTAAAAATAGGTTAGACAAAGCAGACAAGAAATGCCTAGTGTGGTATAAGAGATAAAGACAGGAGAATGATAGCAGTTAAAACCAGCTGCTGTTGGTGTTCTTCTCTTGTTACCCATTATAGATTAAAGGGGAAATTTAGTAAATTGGAGGAAGCATTGGAGAAAGAGGGTTAGATTTCCAGAAAAACCTAGTTAGCAGTGGTACAAGCTACAGGCCTGAAGGTTAATGGTCAACCTGTAAGGGAAGAGACATGTTCCTCTCTGTTACAGCAGCCTCCACGTGTGTTCAAGGACACTTCTACAACTCTGAGTGACCAATAATTGAAGGTGATACAAAGAAATAGTAAAGACCTCTACCAACTTGCTTTTCATTCCCTCTTGGTTTGGTTTCCATCTGCAGGAGGTGCTGGCTGAGAACACAGAATAAACAGCCAAAGTCCATTGGAGTTGGTTCTGTCATTTTTTTCAGTGATGTTCCTGCCAGAATGTGTTTCCTTGGGCAGTGAAAGATCAAATTGTTTTGCATAAAGAAGAGAGTCTTCCGAAGTTTTAAAAACTTGAGTGGGAGGAAATCAGAGGGTCTGCTGCCAGCAAAGGCTGCTGGAAATGGAAACAAAAATGTCAGCAAGGTTTATGTAGTGGCACTCGGCCAAAGGTGGACTGAATTAACTCAGCCAGGATAACACTAAACATGATGTACTAATAGGCTCTCAGAGTATATTTCAAACAGATGAAAGCAATTGTCCCTTGACCTTATGCACCACAATTCACCTATGGCATTTACAATAGCCCAATAATATGCATTTTGGAGGAAGATTATTGCTGCCTTGGCAAAACTATTTCATTGCATCCAGAGCTCTTTATAAACTCCACAACACAATGGACTTCTCTTGGTATACCCTAGAAGAAGATTCTCTGTGCTGAAGACATCACACCTCATTAGGCTCTTTCAACAGTCTATGGAGGACAATGGGATGAATTCTGCACCTCTGTCTGTTCTGTCACCTAAAGGTTAACTGCTGGACACAACACAGAAGAGATGCAACCAGAGAGGAAAGTCTTGGGTTGTTTTCCTGTTTGTGGAAATCCCAGACTGACCCTTCAAGACTTGCAGCCAGTAACACGTTTCAGCCATGCAATACTTCGTTGGCTGCTCACAGCTCAACGTCATTTCTCCATTGCTCCCTAGGGAACTATCAGTGATTTCCAGGTCCTCCCTGGTGATGAAAGCCCTCTGCAGAATCACTCACTGGGACGTGTGACAGAACCTCTTTGAGGCACACATGAACGCACAACCTTCATTTATTTACCTTGCGATCGTTGTTACTTTGACGTTACCTGTTGGAGCATATTTATAGCTAATGTTAACAGAGTGGATCTGGGGTGGACTCAGAAGCGGTAATGGACATGATATATTTTTACAGTGAAGACTTTAAGAAACTCAAAGACAGTCTGCAAGGACTGCACATTTGAAAAAGGTGTTGTTCTGCTCATTTATCCTAACAATGAAGCAGCCATCACACGTACAGGTTCACATTCAGTCTCCAACTCAATTACAGAACTTTACTCAGGAGACACTCCATGAGCTTGGGAATCACTCTGACCAAAACAGAGGGTTGTGAGTCTTTCTAAGCAGAGTCACTCCCTGGATTTTAACAGCCTCATTAACATTTGGCAAACTTGACCAACATGGACTGAGGCTAGTGAGAAAAACAGCTCTGAAAGTCTATTTCTGTGAGCAATTTCTGTGAGCCCAGAAGGCACCTGCTTTACAAACTGAGTGCTGGGACAGTGCAGAAAGGTGGAGGCCCTCAGGTGCTGCCCTGAGCTAACATGTAATTGCACAAGACTCTTCTGGCTCATCATAGCAGCTGCTTGACAGGATCAGAATCAAAGCTACCACCTCAATTAGGTCAAGACAGATTTACTGCTGCCTTCCAGCCTCCAGTGGCCAGCATAGCCCTGGGAGAACTTCACTAGAAGTTCGGGGGTGTTGGAAGCAGTGCCACAAGAGAGACTTGAAGTTTGAAAGACCGGTTAAACAAAAGCAGGATCGATGAGAGCCCTGGTACCTGGGCTCTTGTGCTGACTGGTCTATAGTCCTGTCACAGCACAAAACTCCTGCATTTCTCACAAAGTCTCCTGCATGCATCATTGGTCGCTGTACCTTTTGGGGTTTTGCTTGAAAAATATTACAGCATACAAGTCTCCGTAAGAACATAAGCCTGGAGGGGTATAATGGTAGTTGGTATTTCTTGTCAGCTCCTGCTAGCCTTGAAATTGATTTCATGACTGAAAAGTTGGTAGTAAAAATGAAAACTCTAATAATCAGGTATTCTGTAAAACTCTTTAGTTGAACGGCCCTATATAGCTGACATATTCAAGAAGCAGAAATAAATGACAAAATTACAGAAGTCTTACAAAAACTGCCAGGGACAAACCTTGTGCAATTTAGGCATTACACAGGTCTGGCAAAGGGCTCAGGTGTCACTTAATTTCTAGGTCCCAGAAAATATAGGTTAGTATATCTAAACCTCTGTGAGGTAGGGTACGTTAGAGTTCCCATGTCAATGCTTTAACAGGGCAACTCATGCCAACAAGGCATCTTGAGGTGTCCTTCCACCATGGGAAGGACTTGGCTTAACGTGTATGCTGTATGTAGCTGTAGCATCTGCCCATCCCAGAACCAGCAGGGAGCCTGCACATGCCCTACTTTGAATACACGAGAGATTTACCCTGTGCTAGGTGGACATTGACTATTCTGCAAGAATAGAGTCTGCTGAAGTCCTTCAGAGCACAGATCAGCTAACAAAGATGTTTACAGATACTTGGTTTGCTAGGAGAGCTTTTCTTGGTTGTGCTTTCAGATGGTTTGAATCCTGGGAGCAGGGAGCTAACAGACTCCCAACCTAATCTGTGCCTGAACAAGAACACCAAATCCCATGGAACACTTTTCATGGCTACATCTCCCAGCAAGTTATGGAGGAACACAGCACTTCTCTCCATTTCACAGGTGGATCAATTGAGGCATCAGACCAAGCCATTCAGCTTGGCACATGACAGATTTAGGAACAGAAACTGCCTCAGTGGCTGCCTGGCCTGTCTTACTTCATGCAGCAGCAGATAACAAACTCTCACAAAGCAATTACTCAGCTGAAGGGAAGCGCAGAGAAAAACAACTTTGTGTGCAGATCTGGCAGGGTGACCCAGACAAGTATTGGCTCAGTCTTTGAGCACACTGCAGTACTCCATCACACGGCCATCACCCTGCAGTGGCCTGTGGCTGCATTGACACTAACAAAGCTGTGGTGTCCCAGATTGTCCTCTGACACCGATAGGAGGTGATGGGGAGCTGCCCAGGTCACTACAATTTAACTCTTACTCTCAAGTATGAAGTTTCTTGAACTGCACTAGGGATTTCTGTAAGAAAAGCCCACTGGTACTGGTCCAAAACCAAGCTGGGGACCAGGTCTAAATCTACCGCTGGGTATACTTGAGTCCTGATGGCCAGGATTTTTCCTTGCCATTCTAACTCAGTAGTCCAGATGTTGGAAGTGCCACAGAAAAGTACAAGAAAGCCCTCATGTGGGTAATCAGAGCGGGGGTCCTTCCTGCCAGCTTGCCCTCTTAACCAGCACTGGGCAGATGATGAAGAATGAGGAATTTACAGCCCAGGTTCATTTTGCATCCTCCTACCCAGGAGGAGTTTATTATTCTGCTGGATTGACTTTTTCAGCCTCCTCCTTTTCCTGACTTCTCTCTCCTGGGTGGTGTTTCTCAGCACTACTCATGACAGTTGGGGCATCTGCAGTTAATTAATGGTATGTTTATTTGTTTGCTTTTGAGAGGACAGGGAAGGTGAGAGGCTGGAGTTCACTGGCTTTGCAGTCTGTGCTGGCTGTGGCTGCTTTGCAGCTCCCACGCTGAGGGCAGCTCAAGGCTAAAGCACCAATTAAATTCCACTTAATCCCTCTAATAATACTAAGAAAAAAAATAAGTAGCTTCACCCTTGCACCACGCACCACGTTGAGGGGATTTAACCCCGTCCTTCATGCTCCACAGCCATCTGTCACTTTTAGCCTCCCACACTCACCTCCCAGCTGCTGCATAAAAGCCAGCTCCACCTCTGCTCATGTTGTTTGGCTGGACCAGCCTCCCTAGTTAAGAAATGAAGATGCTGGAGCAACCACTCTGCCGTGCTCGTGGCTCAGGCTGAGCCCAGCTGCACAATGAGCCTCTCCTGCCCAGTGGGCAAGCCCTTCTAGCGACCACTGCCAGTGATAGAGCATCTTTCCCTCTCCAGAAAAAGCAAAGTAACTCTGGGGCTCAGAATGGGGGAAAAAAAGAGACACAAGTCAGAACAAAATGAGCTGAGAGCTGGCACTTGCACACAGGCTGTACAGCACCTGCTTCCACCCACAGCTGCAGACATATTATTGCATGTGCAGCATTTGAATTTCCATCGTGGTGTGATCTTACATACAAGGATGCATTGAATAGATGCAAATGGACGCTGAAACACATGGAGAGCAGCCAAAAGTAAACCCCAGTGTCTGTGCAAAGACATACCAATCCCCAAGCATACAAATATTTATGAGTTATATTAATATTGGGTTGTTTTGATACATGGAATTGTTCTTAACCCTTCAAGATCCTCTCTATAAAGCCCAGACCATCGGATAAGGTGTTGTCCCTCGTGTTACTCCAGCAGAGGCTGAATCTGCCTGTGTATGTTGGCAGTGAATTTGTGCAAAATACGCTTTTTCTCCTACTGAAAAAATATTTGGGTAAAGATATTTTGTGCAGAACATTCTGGAAGTTTAATACATGTGAACACCAACACAACTTCCACTTAGGTATTAGTTATACAGAAACATTTCGTTCGCTGCTCCCCAAAAATTGAGATTTTAATAAAATCTCAATCTGCTTTCCTGGAAAGAAATACAAGTTTTACATATGTGTAGGATGTTTTTCCCATATACATTTGAATTTCCATGAAATGGACCATAAACTGTCCTCTGTTTTGCCCAACGCACACAAAAGGACATTAACCCACCCCACAAAAGAATATGCACCAGCTCAAGTCCTCGGCGAGTCCACCCTGACCTGCATGAAAATGCTGAAATGCAGGAAAGCTTTGACCTTCCTGAGGAGTTCTGGCAAGTCAGGCCCTGGAACTTGGATCCCTTGGAAAAAAACAGCCCTCGTTTTGTCAAAGTGCTGTCTTTCCTCTGCAGAGAGCAGTAATCATATTTCTCATCTGAATTTCCCCTAAACAGGAGTTATTGCCCATACATATGATTTGTGAGGCAATTAAGCAGGTTGGGATTCTCGCCTCATACTTTTCCCATTTTCAGGCTCGACTGCTGACTCTGGTAGACGCAGCTTATTTGTTCTTGCAGATAATGTCATTTATACTGCTAAAAAAATAATTTTTGAGCACATGGCCCATAAGCTCTGATTGTATTTTCACAGATGCATTTTTTTAAGGCCAGAAGGAAATATTATCATCACCATATAGCCTGACCTCCAGCATAACACGGGACATAGAAATTCACCCCGTAATTTCTGTACTGCGCCTTGTAATTTCTGCTTCAGCAAGAGACATGAAGAAACATCCATCCTTCCCTTCATTTTTTGCAGTAAGAATATACCATGTCACTAAGCAAGGTAATTCAACCACTTTGATATTGAAAGAATTTGATTGACGTGTGTGAGTGTATTTATATCAGATATATTACCTCAAATTTTCTTTGACGTATATGGTGCTTTTCCGTGACTGATGAAGATTCAGTGTAATATTTTTTTTCCTACAGCAAATTCATTACTCTTGAAATTGCTAAGTTAGAGCTGGTCAGAAAATAGTTGCATTTGTTTTTCAGGCATGATGGCTTGTTCTGCTGCTTGTAACTGAAAAAGGTCTGTGTTCATGAAGTCAAGTTCAACATTTTTCATTTCTCCTGCTGGAACTTTCCAATCAATATGAAATGAGAAATTTTATGTAATGAGGATTTTTCTTCTGCTGTGACATTTTGATTTGTAATTGCCAACATTTGAACGTGTTCATTTCACCTTTAAGAACGGGAGCAGGAGAACGTTTACACCAACAAGAGACATTTCCCTCTCTGACCAGGACCCAGTGAGCCAAACAGATGTGCTTAGCAGGGTTGGTGTTTCTGGCAAAAGAGGCTGTGGAACATTTTGCTTTAAGGTAAAAAGGTGTAGTGGTTCAGAAGTCTGCAGATGGCAATATGCTAATACACAGAGGATTTAAGTTCAGTAGGATTATTTTATTTTCCTACACAATATTTTAATTAAGCTGTAGCTATAATTACTCGAGTTAAAATGGGATTTCTAATGCATTTAAAAGGTCTTTTCCTGCCTTCTCACATTTGCCTAGACTTCTCAGGTTCCTGGGAAAAAAAAACAAATATCAAGACAACTTAGTACGTGTGTACACTTAATGAAGCCAGTGCTGTCCCACAAGCAGCACTGCAGGGTCTGGATCCATTGCATCAAAGCTGCAGAGTAACGTGCAGTTAGAAATAAAGATTCAGAGGAGCCGGTTAAAACACTGTCATACAAGGCATTTTATTGCTCTTACATGGAATCCAATTCATCTCAGCCAGAAAAGCTCTTGAGTCTGTATCAGAGGTGAACAAGGGAGCTTTTTAAATTAACAGCAGCTTAAAGACTGAAAGTCAATGAGAGAATATATGACATGCCAAGGCGGAAAAGACCAGTCATAATACTGTATCTAGCTAGAGGAGGCTGCTGAGGAGCCGTCACATCATCAGTATCCCTCTCTTGCAAATAAATTGCATGGGATTGCTTGTCTCAGGTACTTTCCCACCTCTAGCTACTGTGAGCTTCCAAACATTTGGTCTCTGATGTATTTATTTCAGCTCACCAGCTGTCTTATGGAAGTGCAAACACACACCCAAGGACACCAAGGCTTGAGTTCGCCTTGCTTTTAGCATGGACAGCTCCTGCAGGCTTAAATATTTCTTTTGTCGTAGCACATTGCCCAGCATTGCCCCTTAAAAGAGTCACTGTCCTGAAGAATAAAGGAGCCCAAGCATGCTCCAGCGACAGACATGGCCAATATCCTGATGTCACATGCCAGGCAGACACCTGGGCTTGGCATAGTTGAGAACCATGGGGTAACTGAAGCAGAGAGGTGGATCTTTGAGAAGATGATAGAGACATCTGCCCCTGTGAAACACAGGCAAGTTAAAAGAGGAGAACTGGTGCTATGGTCAAGTAATTGGTAAAAAAGTCTTAAGAGATTAGGTCCCAACCCTAGACTAGCTCAATTCTATATGAAATGCAAGTTCTTTAGAGCTCTTCAGCTCAATTTCTAAATGTCCCTTTTGTGATCAAAGCTCCCAAATCACCTGAGAAATCTTCCTTCGGTACCTCTTCGTGCTTCAGTTATCCAACTTCAGATAAGGCTAATGCACTTTTCTTTGCACCCTAGGGTGGCATGAAGAGCCCTAAACCTTGCTGTAACAAGGTGCAGACAAAAACCTTGCCTCTGGGTTGAAAACCAAAAACTTTTCAGACAAAAGGACAGTGCCTCTGACTGATTTGTGGAACTTTTTCAACAGTCTTTGATCTTCATTGTTTTGGAGCGAATGATGGAGATTTTAACTGCTGCTGCAATGGCAATTATAACAATGATGTGTCCCTTTTAGATTTACTGGTTAAATTCGTGCCAGCTGACACTGGCAATTTCTTGTGTGATAAATTCTAAAAAAGTAACTAAAGCAAGCTTCTAATTACGTACAGATCCTGCTTTGGTGTTGATTATAATTCCCAGTCCTGCAGAGCAGGGTGTAATTATTATTTTCTCATATGTTGACAGGGGAATAAAATATTAGAAATGTTGAATACATCCCTGTTTATCAGAAAGGAGAAATAGTGCAACTCTTCAGTGCCAAGAATGGGAGCCCATGGCCACGGTTGTAGGGCACTGAGATTCAGAATGATGGACCTCATTTAAAGTGATACTTCCAGGATTGCACAGATGGCCATATGTAGTGAGATGCGAGACCCAGAAAACGGTCACTGTAAAGAAGGAGTAATCAAACTGATGTTTTGAGAAGCTGAAATGGACCCTGGACAATCTGATTTACAGTTTATCAGAAAGACTGTAGAGAGGATTGAAAATAACAAAAGCGGCAAACTTGGTTTTCATTAAAAGTTTTTAGTTTCTTGCCAGAACTTCTTGATGTCTTGTTAAAAAAAGTCTGTGGCCTTGAGGATTTTTATTTGTCTGGAGAAAATAATGCAATGAGGAAAGTCAGGCTTATTCCATAAACATCTGTGCCTCATTAAAAGCCCTGGTTTTCTCTTTAGAAACATCATTCTGCTTTGAGTAATGTTGATTTGAAGTACTTCTTAGAATAAGGTCTCCATCTAGTAAATCAACTTTAGGCAATAACTTTGGTCACCAGACCATCCAGAACCTGCATCCAGAACATCAGCTGCGTTAGTAGCACTAAATGGTGTTTCTGTCAAGGTTTCCTGGCTTCTCAATGAAATAATCCTCAGTCTGTCCTGAATTTTTAAACTGAAAAACAGGTAAGAAATGTCCAGCCCTGGCATACCCCAGCCGGAACACTTTCATCAGTGATGCATTTTTACTTTTTCAGAGCCATGCTTGGCACAGAAGTGTGGATAGTCCTAACCAAGAAGAAAGCTTTTCTTCTCTCTGGCTCTGAAAGAATCACAGGATTTTCTCCCCCAGCCAAGTAAAATAACAAAATCCACAGATCTTTGCATTATTCAATGTTTTCCATCTTCAAACTGCAATCACTTATCTCTGCTATTTTAACAAGCATTAAAGAGCCCTTATGCACTAGAGTGGAAAGCTGAAATACTAAGTATGCATGAAGATAATTTATTGACCTAAAATATCTAGCAAGGTTACCAGGTTTAGATTTCACTCATTTATTCTTTTGCTTGCTACTTCAAAGAGAAAATTAAGACAAATTATTATTTGTAAAAACAGTAAACTAGGTCATTGCAAATGTCATAGAGGAAGCATTACAGCAAAATATCCACCATTAAACTGCCAGAAGGAATTATTTAGGATAACTTTAGACTTAAGTGGAGTGGAGTGTACTTTTAAACTGGACCTCCGGGAACTAATTTCTACATTTTCAGCTGTTTTACTCAATGTCATCCGTACAATTGGGGTTGGTTGTTTTTTTTTTTGTTGATTACATAGGTGGGGGCATTAATTTTCTCTGACTGAGCTGAGCAAGAAACCATCTAGGTCTGAGTGGCCACCTTTGTAGTTAATGGAGAGAAGGACACAGCCCTGAAGCATAAGAGATGCCTCTCTTGGGAAGTAGATGTAGGATAGGGAAGATGAATTGCCCTCTAGGAGCATCTCACTCCTCAATAACTACAAAAGAAGCCCAGAATGACCACTTCAGACTTACACATCTGCATCTAGATGAGATGAATCTTCTACTCGAGAAAAGAAAGTCTGTGAGAGTCAGGGCAAGGCAGGATCAAAGCAGGAAGACAGAAGCTCTACTGCATAGTCTGCTTCTAAAATACTAGTGACTCTGAGCTAGGGCAGAAGAAGAAAACCCTGGCACAGAGGGTATGCTGTGGTATTTTTGAGTAGTGCAAGCTGGCCTTGCTTCTTAGAAGTGTTTTTGGGTTGAGATAAAAGCGATGTTCTCACTCAGCAAACAGTGTACATCTAGACGAGACAAAACCTGAACGCCTTTCAGCTTTGAAGATCCTCCAGGCATGAACAAGCTTGTCTGGGGAGGAGAGGAGGAGACCTGCAAAATCCAGAGCAGCAAAAGAGCTCTAATGGGATTAAACAGAGCATGGGCTGAGGAGGGACGGTGGGTTTGTGGTGAAGCCGACAGAAAAAAACAACACAATAAGGATTCCAGCTTGCAAGCGGTTTCCAAGTTGGTTATTTTTCTTACTATTAGATATATATCTCTATAAGCACAAGAGGCAGAGCCTACATTCCTACCTATCTATCTCCTGGGCAGGAGACATTAACACATACGATGATGCGCTTGTGCCTTTTGGCCAACTGGCAAACAGAATGGATAACCTTTTAATTTGTGCCAAAGCTTTTCTTTTCCCATCAGAGAACAGGGATTTCCTAAAAACCTAGATGAGCAGCTACATAGGAAAGACAGACATAAAGAGAATATTGCAAAAGACTTCTGGAAAAAAAACCCAACATAATCCAAGAAAACGAAAATAAAATTAATTCAAACATCAATATTTTGAAGCCATTTTTCAGCAGTTCCACTGTCCTCCTTTATAGCCTGGCTGATTACAGAAGATCTAACTTGGCTGGACCAGGGAGGCTCAGAAATAAAACTCATCATTGTGCAAAGGCACATGAAGATCAAGCTTGTTCCTGTCAGGCAAAAGGTAATAAGGTATGGAGCTTGATCACACCATGGATGGAAAGATAGAGTCAGAATGAAATTGTTTTGGACACTGTAGAAATAGAAAAGTAGATCTGCACTTTGTGGATGGGTAGACTGAGGGACAGTGAGTTAAATGGACAGTGTTGACTTACAAGCAGAGAGCCCGCGGGACAGATCTTTAGCAGTCATGACATTTATTGCTAACCACCACAGCAAGTGATGATGACAGGAATTGAAAAAAGACCCAGCTGTAGTGGGAGAAGCTGTCACCTGTCACACCCAAAGGCACCCTGCATCAGGCTTGATGTGACAATCGGTAGGATCTTAAAGCAAGTGATCTACCACAGCACTATCTTGGCAGTCACTGAAAAAGGGTGCCAAACCTGAAAGAGAACTTTTTGCAAGCAACAGCTTGAGAACATCCTTCGATTTCATTCTGCCCCACCAGCCTTGCTGCCCTCAGCTGTACTTCCCTCCCAATAAACCCTCTTGTGAGAGCTATTTTTTCCCTTTAATCTGCAGATGATTCAGGAATCTTTTTGCATAACCAAAAGCCTCCAGTTGTAACTTTTATTCATGAAAACACAGACTTAACCTTCAGATGCCTGCATTGTCTTGACAAAGTTCCAGTCGTAAAAGTCTCTCACGCAGCTTGGGCGCTGATGGATTGGAAGCCATAAATCTTGCTGTTATTAGAGCCACAGTTCTCCACGCTCATTGCAACAAGTACTCACCAGCCATAAATCCTTGTCTCCTTTTCTAAATGAGCCCATTTTGAATGCTTCAGTGAGATCTGGATTATTCTTTAGCTATTTGGGTGCTTCTTGAAAAAGACATTAGAGGCAGTCTCAGAGAGGAAACGAGTCTCCTGGTGAAGCTTTCAAAGGAATCCCAACTTTAAAACAAACACCATTCCTGAAGCCACAAGGGAAGCAGGTGAAGAATTGTCTTCCTTGAAATATTTTCCCTGTTCCCTAAACACCAATTGAACAGAACTGGAGACCAGACACTTAGAGATTCATTGCTTAATTTCAAACGAAGATACACAGAAATAACAAACAAACAAATAATTTTGACCAGATGTGGAGTAGTATTTAGACGTAAAGACGAAAAGGTGAGAAGTCTTCATATCAGGGTAGAAATGTACTCCTGAAGTGATTTTCAAACCCCAAAGTGTTCTGTGAAAAAAACCTTTAAATCAGCTTTTCCTTGTCTTTTGTAGACAGTACCAGAATGACAACCAGTTGCTCTGTAAAGCAGATAGGGCAAGTTATTTTTTCCAGTAGCAGTATCAAAAAAGAGTTAATTCAGTTTATGAACTGAGAAATGCATTGATCAGTTTTGAATTCGGGCTTGTTGCACTGAGTAAAAAACCATTTTTTAAATCTTTACAGAGCCTGAATGATGCTTGCTTCCAACTCCATGTCCCTGAAAAGATACAACACATCCCAGGGTGTTCCCAAGGCCAGAGCTCTGAAAAAATTGCATGAATAAACCGTTCAAGACAGACAGCAGAGGTGGAAGGAATGAGCAGCCGTAGCGCTGACATCAAGTCACATGTTCAGGTATCATCCTTAAAGATCTCGATCAGGCCTTCAACAAAACCCAGGAGCACTCTGCCTAGATAAATGCTGATGGAAGACCTCCATCTCCTGTGTGTATTCAGATGGCTTTGAATGTGTGAACATTTATGAATGTGCATCTGCTCACCCCTGTGCAAGCTGACATGGGTATATTCACACACTGCACTCTCTGAAACATCGGAAAACTCAGTGTCCGGGACCTAGGCTCAACCTCACCAAGATGAACCTTCTCATTTGAGAGGTGATTCACTGGGACCAAACCCAGGGAAAAAAACAGAGACTCAGTGTCATCTGCTTGCCAAGGTAAGCGTCCCTTATATGCTTATCAATGCGTATAAGAAGAATCCTGCCCTAAGTCAGAGCAAGCACTTGGATGACTCAGCTGAGAAAAACAGGGGAATTTTTGTTGCACTGTCAACACATTGCTTTGTTATATGGCAACTGAGAGCCTTTGACAATTCCTGGATGTGTTTGGGTCTTTGTCAGGTAATTCTGGGATGTCAGCTCTGGTGGACACATGTCCATATTGCAGAGACAAGTATGGTGATCTCTAACATCTTCAGTAAGAGGCTCACTGGAGACACCAAGAGCAAAGCCACGCTGTGCCTGAGCAGGTCAAGGTTGTTGCATGGCAATAAGGTCAGGAGAAGGACAGCAACCGAGGAACCACCTTACCTCTGCCACAAGGACAAAATTATAGGAAAGGAAACCACCTACCCAGAAAATTTCAAGTGTAATTTATTTGGAAACATTGATGTCTGTAAGCTCAAAGTTCTTCCAGACAAACAGACGCACACCCCCAAAATAGCCATTACAAGTATTTTCTTCCTACTCAGCAGGAAAAGGCACCAGGGATAATTTAATGGCTTGAGTCATTAGTTGCATATTGATGACAGGGGATCATGCCAAATCCTGAAACTTGGCAAGGAGACCAAGATCCTATTATAGTTTCTGTTACACTTGCAAGACCAGAGTGTGAAAGCTCCTCACTATAGCATTAAAAAAGGTGGGGTTTTTCCCCTGGTGAAAGCTCTCACTGACCAAAATAACATCTTCAGCTAGTGTATTCCTTTTTTTTAGAGAGGGAAGAGCAATGTATATGCAACCTCCTGCTGCAAGTCATGTAGCAAACCCAATGAGCCCCTTGCACTCAGCAGTCAGCAGCTCAGTCCCTGCTCTTTGCACCAAGCGTGGTCAGCAAATCTCTTCCTCGTTCCGAAGGCTCTGGGCCACAGGGCAAAGACACAGTCAGGGCATGGCCCTGCAGGAAGCAACAGTCGTGTTCCCAGAACACAAAACTGTTGAGTGAGTATTGGCTTCTCTTACTTGTTTTCTGGTGCTTGAACTTTCAGGTCATTCTTGGGTTTCACTTTCAAGCTTCCCCTAGTGACCAAGTCAGTGGAAAGCTCACTGTTGGAACAAAAAGCAGCACTTCTCACTGGTTCACAAAAGCATTCAGAAAATCACCAATTGTCACAAGGCAATAAAACCATGAGAGCCATCAAGGGAAGGATTGCCATAGGATATTGCCTGGAACCCATCACTGAGGACTATTTTCAATGACCATGATTTTTCCCTTGCATGAAAAGCAAGCCCCTCACCTAAGCCATATCAGATTGATACCCAGGACTCAAATTAAGCCCTTATTCATTGATAAACACAGATTACCAAGAGGTCGTATCTGAGTAAGAAAATTCTCTGTTGATAGCATATGTGGAACTGCCTGCGACCCCAGCCATAGCAAGAAGGAAGCAGATTTTCTCTCCAGATGGCAAGCTTTACTTCTTCTCATTACAGATATGTCCCCAAACACCTGAACACTCTCTACATACACACTGAAACGTCACTTTACACGCTAGTGATTTAAAGTAAAATTTACTTAGTTATTTAGCAATTTTTAAAAATCAAAATTTCAGCTCTCTTTACTGCCTGTTGTCTTTCTCCAGACAGCCTTTTGGAGTCAGCATGTTGCAGAGGTCTGCTTGGCCACAGTGTAGGGCATCTCTGGAATAAAAACTTTCATAAAGAGGGAAATAAGCTTTAAAATTAATCCTGGGATTAATTAGGAGGGAGATAGAACTACAGAGTTCCAAACTGCCTTGCTTCCTAATTAAAGACTGCTCACTGCACAGCCTCATGATCCTGAAGCAGTAAAGATAGCGCCAGGTATTTAACAGTACAAGTCGATATATCCCCATTGACTTTGCAAAGTCAATTTATGCCTCTTCTACCCAACCTGGCATACTCAGAAATCAGTGATGAGACTCGCAATGACTTAGATGGCACTTTGGGTCAAGCCAATAAAAATCATCCATACTTATAAATTCTTACAGTGTTTGGCTGGTCGTTAGATTTTCCCCATTGCCTCCCCTGCTTCCCTATTCAAAGTCTAGAGAGGCAAATTCTGCTTTTTCTCAGCACTGGGCTGTACAAAAGAACATGTTTCATTTTAATTCATCCCACTGTTTGACAGGATGAGCCAATATAAAGCCTTATTTCTCTGTCAAATAACTGTTCTACTCAATTCACGGGCAAAGTCCAAGGTTTGCTGAAATAAAAGAGTTATCATCTCAAGCTCCGTGGTATCTGATAGAGGTCCACAGAGATGGAAAAGCCTTCACCATTCAAAAGGATACTTAAGATGTCACAGCAGGGTTTTTGGTTTTGGTTTATTTTCCCCCCTTTTTACAAAGTGGGAACTAAACGTCGAAATCTTAAAAAATGTTTTGAGTCCAGTCAACCCAAACATCCAGGACATGGTGCCTCAGGCTGTGATTTCAAACTGTATGAAATGTAAGTTTTGCATAAATTAGTGGCTGTGAGTTTAAACTGAGGTGATTTTTTTTTTTTTTTTTTTTAATTGGCCCAATGATGATTTCATTACATCTCTAAGGGTGCTCTCTGTTGTGTATTTCGGAGGTGGAGACAAGTGGAATTCATCAGTCACAGTTCCCAACCACTCTGACAGCTCTGAAGATGATAGACACAAAAAGCCAATACCCAGAGTGTATCCAAATGAGATAAAAATCAAGGATTTTTGTTATAACCCAATGCACACACATAACCCTCTGCATGTCTAATGCCAGGCATTACTTTGTGGTGACTTGAAATCCAGCAGCAGTTTTTATTGACTGAACATGTGCCAGAAAATCATTTCACAAACGTCAATGGGCTTGAAAGAGAAAATGAAAAATTCATCTAGAGAAAGAGACAAATGAGCTTAACTCATTTCTTCTCCTAGAGTTAACAAGTGTTTAAAGGATTTTATTCACTGTTGCCAGTGTTAAATCTGTGCAATGTGCTGTAATGCAAATGTACCTTCCTTGTAAAGCTGTTTTACAACCGTGGGACCTGTCGGGAGTTCAATTAAATACCTGGTCAGAAAGTGGTCAAGTGCAGAACAAAAAATTACTTTCATGCATGAAGCAGTTACTGTGAAAACAAAGTGGGGATGCGGAAACTGCTGAAATGGAATATTTGCAACGTTCCTTTCAAATCAAAATGTTTCATTTCAGACTTAAAAGGACATTTCTGTGAAGCATTTGGAAATGAAATGTAATTTCAAACCCAGATCAAGGTGCTCTCGGTGTCTAGGTATGTGAACCAAATCCTTCCATCTTCCTCTTCATTTCAAGTTGAAAGTGAAAGCTTCTCAGTGATTTAAGCAAACAGTTTCATTCTGGGTGAAGAGAAATTTAATTTCATGAAGAATGTCGATTTTCGTATTTTCTTGTCTGCCCTGCATGGGAAAAGTATTTGATCTCTCTAGCAAAAACTCTTCCTACGTCCAGGGAGGATCTTGAGTGCAAAACATTTATGTTCTATCATCAGTCATGTAGGGCCAATAGGTTTCACCTTTTCAGGGCAGTTCCACTTTGTGTATCTAGTCCTGGCCTCCCAGAACAAAGGTAGCTTGACTATAATGAGTTCTTCAAAATAAGGCTCTTGTGCTTCACTAAAGCAGAAAATTGAATTATTAGGGTCAAGTACAGTGCAGTTCATTATCCATCCCTGCCCTGCTATGGCCTTCATGATGCTAAAGAGTGACAGCAAAAATGGATTGGCCTCACGACAAATTTAAAACGATAATGGTGTTGCTGATTCTAGGGCTGATTGCATTTGCCACTTAAGCATGGAAAGATTGTCTGGCCTGATTGGAAAGCAGCACTATTAGCTGTTGCCCACAAGCATCAGAAGCATGAGGTCATCTGATTCTGGAAGAAACATGTTTTTTTCCATAATGTCACCAGCTCTGTTTATCTACAAGCAAGGTTTTTACTACCTCTGAGCTTGGGAATTATCTAACCTTGACAAACGACACTAGTCCAATCCCTCATCTCTGACCCTGGCACACATCTGTTCTTCAGAAGGCTGAAAACATAATAGTATGCATATCTGGGGGTTTTTTAAGTGTCTCTCTAATTTTTTGAAAGTCCCCTTGTTCCTGTGGTCTGACCAAGGCAGAGGAGAAGCTCCTGTTTCCCAAGGCTGCAGCACACATTTGCAGACCCATAAAGGAGCTATATTCACATTTAGCAACTCTATGGGGTCTTAAAAGTGTTGGTTAGCTAATGGATATGAAAGGTTTTGAGGCACCCAGGATAGTGGTGTGTTATTTTTGAGCTCCATGTAGCTAATGAAGGTGCACAAGGACAGCCCATGGAAACCTCATCTCTGAAATACAGGAGAAACGTCAAGATGTAACAGCTCCTGGCAATCTTCAGATTATGCTCTGGCCGTGAAGAGCCAAATATTTCTTCCACTCCTACTAAGGCCAAAACTTTTGCCGTCAGGAAAAATATACTTTTGAGTAATCAAGGTTTTCTCAGGAAGCATCTCAGTTGGGATAGCAGGGGGAAAGGACTACAGCCAGCTGTAGTTTGTAGCTTCAAGTTTGCCAAAACTGGAATGTGCTTTTATTCTTGTTCGTGTTATAAAAGGCAGAAAAAACCTTGAAACAGTATACTTCCAGAGCATTTTCATGACTCTCATACTTAGGTTGAGTGTTGTGATTTTTAACCTTGGAATCACAGGATTGCTGAAACTTCTTCCAATCCCAGTTGCCCACAAAATAGCACATAGACACCATGCAAGGCACAACATCAACATCGCCTGGACCATGTTGCACAGGGGAAAACCCTTCAGCTTTTCCCCCACCACTGTCAATGCTCCCTTGCAGTCTGCTCTCTCCCTCCCAGTCCCAGCTTTTCCAACCTCTTGGCCAGGTGAACTTGCAGATCTGCTCACTTGCTACCGTTACAATGGATTAACTTGACACCAAAATGTAGATGGAGATATGTATAATGGAGATAAAGCACCATCTAACCCAGCCTGGGCTGCATGCTGGAGTCTCATGTGCAGGTGGGCTCCATGTCACCAGGCACAGCAGAGCATTTGGGGTTATTTGCTTTTGGGAAAGGAACTGGGCAATGGAAGGCATCTAAAACTGTCAAAGAAAAATGCAGCAACTTGAATGCAGCTGTAAAAACGCTAATAAGAGAAAAGCAACTTCCCCTCCCAGCTCAGCTGTGGGACAGGGCCTTTGCATCACCTTCAGCGTTTAACTTCATGGCAGCTGTTTGGACTGAATAAAAAGCCACCCTTCCCCCCGTGTGATTACAGGACCCTTTCCTGGGGTTTCTATGGAAACCCAGCTGCTTTTGGAAATATCTGCTCCTTCCTCCAATGGAAGAGACTCAAACAGCTAATTTCCTCCTGTCTAGTTCTCCCCTTTGGATGGGCTGTTTGCTTATTGACCCACTAGTTCAAGGGCTTTCCCTTTCTCCAGCATGGCCATTGCTTTGCTACAGGCAAAAGCAGCACATAAATTCAAAAAGCCATCACTGGACACAAGCACTGGAAAGCTGGACCTCGAGAGCCCCCAGCTCCCAGGAGGCAAAGCCCAGGAGCCACTTCTATAGTTTGCCAGCGCTTGGTGAGATCATGGGCTGAAGATCCTTTGTCCTGGCCAGTCTGGCACCCACACGGCAGCTCAGCTTTGTTCACCATACAGTCCAGTCACTGGGCAAAGTCTGAAGGACGTTGGGGTCTGGCCCAAGTGCATCTTTGCACCTCTTTTGCAGGAAAGGCTGCCAGAAAATACCCTGCTGTGTCCACGTCTGGTGCACCAGCACCTGATGCAGACCCGACAGGCAGCATCCCTGCCTCTCCCAGGCCATGTGCAGCCTCTGGCCCCGCTGAATTCGGCATCAGGAAGGAAACAGCCCCCCAGGCTCACTGGCTTCCCGAGGCGCATCGCTCCTGACAGGCACCGCTGCCTGTCCGTGTTTGCCATAACAACCGTCTCCAGGCAGTCGCGCATCCTGGAAGCACAAGTCTCAGCGCTTTAAATCAGTCTAAACAGTTTCACAGACAAAACATCTTGTCAGCATCTACACAATCTCTCCTGATTGAACCAGTGATGGATGTGACACATCAAAAACACAGTGCTTATACTTCTTCTCTGCTTGCTAAAGCTCTCTTGGAGGGGCTGGAGAAGCAGCTTAGGGAAGCGCAGGGTAGGGGACCCTTACTTTGCTGACATACAAAGCACATTCAGAAGACATCCTGTGATTACTAGCTTGTGTTAAGCACAAATCGTTACTTACCCTCCCATCTTCTCATGCAGCCCTCACAGTTTCTCTAAATAGCACTGCAGATGATTTAGAGAGGGCTGCAGCGCTTGGCAGAGGTTGGGGCTAGTGGGTTTCGCAGGTGTTTGCATTATATTTTGCCAAATATTTGCTCTGCCGGGCTCTCCAGATTTCTGGGACAGAGTGAAAAGAGAACCCTGGGAAAACAAGATCTCTAGGGATGAACATCAGGTTTTGCATCATTGAAAGTTTAGGACATCTGGAGCCAGAAGCGTTGCAATGAGGGTTTTGCTCAGAGAACTGATCTCAGCACTGCAGAGACTCAGCAAGATGCTTGCAGGGAGTGGAGGGGTGAGCAGCTCGGAAGCAAGGGCTTGAGGACCAGCAGAGGATTTGACATGCGATAAGGGTTTTGTGGGCAAGCAGCATGCTAGCCCTACCCCTCTCTGCTGCTGCTAGCTCAGTATGCTCACACATTTGCAGGTGTGTACATATGCGTGCCTGCATTTATCTGGGTAGGTACTGAGCTTTCTGCCCCTCCAGAAGCCTGGCTCTGAGCTAGCTAGTTATCCACAAAATAATGAGATTTGCTTTAAAGTAAGGAGATTTAAATGAAAGGACATGAGTACCTTTCATTTACCGGCTGGCTTTTCAGCCTTTTCAGTCGCACTTGCAACCTTTCCTCTGCACGTCAAAGCCCAGAGCTGTGCTTTGTAATGACATTGGTGCACAAGTTCACATTTCATCAGAAGAGCTGATGCTTTAAGGAAAATATTAATTTTGCAAGAGTTTTGATAAAATCACTAGAACTGGCAACCATGTAATCGGAAGTGTACATTTCCAACCCTTTTCCCTGGCAAAGACAGCTGTCAAGCTGATAACTCACTGCCAAAGCTAAAGTTTGTCCAGTTTATTTAGCAAATACACACAAGTACTTTAGGAGAGAATCCACAAACAAGTCACTAATCCAAAAAGGCTGAATTCAAAAGGATGACTGCAAGTTGGCTATTCCTGGCGTGCTTAGAGCATAGAGATACGAGTAATTCTGGTGGTAGGATTAAACACAATTTGTGCTTTCAATCATGTGATAGAAAGTGTATTAGGTCTATGAGAAAAGCAACATGACTGAGGGGTTTTTTCCATTTTAATAGCTTGAGACTCTCACCTAACACTTTACCCTGACTTTTTCAGTCTAGGGCAGTCTTCCTGCCAGCCCCTTGTACCAAAGGAACATTTCATATACCCAAATAGGGGAGTAAAAAGCTATTTGCATAATAGGACAAGACACGGTTGTAAATAACTTCTGATGGGCTGGATCACAGGGGAGCCCAGGGAACGTGAGTAGTACCTGCTGCATAGTCCATTATATATTGCTTTAATACGTCGTTAATATGTACCTCCCCAAGGCAATCCTGTATTTTCTCATCAAAGATTAAAGAGAAGGCAATTTCTACTAATCACACAATTTTTCTAGATTGCTCTCTCACATTTTGCTGAAGGGGAAAGAGAGGACTGCCTCTTCTCTCCACAAACATCCCAGGGATGGGGTTTGTTTCCTGGCAAAAACACCTTGCAGCAAGGCATTCCCGTGATGCATCAAGGGAGCGACCCAGCTGCCTCTGGGATGCCAGGCTCTGTGCTGCCGTGGTCTGCAGGCAACCCCTCTACTCCTGCCTGCTTTTCTAAGTCTTTCCATTTCAGAGCCCCCCCCTAGATGGCAAGTTCAGGGTGGAAAATCCTCCTTCAGCCTGTTAATACAGCACCGAGCCCTCCCATCATAGCTCTCAGCTCTTGGTGGGGTTACTCAAGGCTTCTTATTGGGAGGAATAAAGGCAGCCAAACCCATTTTTTGGCTCTTAACCTGTTAAAAGCTGGTTCCTGGACTACAAGAAATGATATGTGAGGAGAAGGACCCCAAAGTGTTTGGATGTGACCAGCTCTGGATGTGAGCATCCTGGGGTCCAAGAGCGCTTCCTGCAGAGGTGGCTCTGGCTGCGAGCCCAGGGGTTTTGCCTGATTGCTTGACAGTGGTTTATTTGCTGAGTCCTGTCAACCGTCTTCGTTCCTCAATGGGGCAAAGCCAAGGGAGGGGAAGGATAACGGCCAGCACTCCTGGTGCCTCGGTCTCCTTCCAGGTGTAAAACAAACTCAAAAGGAGTGACAAGCACTCACTGAAGAGGAATAAAGTACAGTGCAATTCTTTTGACAAGTCTTTGCCCATCTAAAAATTGTCAAGCCATCAAACCCAAGCTTTTTTACACCAGAAGGACAGTGTTTGGTGCATAAGGGAGGGTTTCTTTTAAATTGAATCAAACAATTTTTTTCAAGCTCTATAAACAAGAAACATCCTTTTTGCCTTGTGATTCAGCGTAACTTTTTATTTCGCCTAAGTGAATGATTACACCAAAGATGTATGACAGCCCATGCAATCCCAGTCCAGCCAGCTCCAGGCCTCTCAGGCTCATACCCCAAGACCGGCTGTCCCTGTAACACCATGCTCAGGACCCGAATCAGTTTTTCTGCTGCATTGCTTGGCAGACACAAACTCCCCAGGCAAGGAGGTTTTTGCACATGATTCCTCTTTCTGCAACAAGCTCTGAGCAGGAGGTGCTTCTGCGTCAGCCGCAAGAGCCCTGCCTCATTCAGCGTGCAGCCCACGGGGCTGGGGAGGCGAGGGGGAAGCCCTTATCTTCAGTGAGCACCATCCCCTAAGGATCCAGACAGAAAATCAATAGGAGTGCAGAGATTTGCTGGCTCTGAAGTGCTACGGAGATAGGAGCCCATCATGCATGATTAGGTGTGTTGATTATCTGCTGATTTTCAGCAGAGGGATTCCCTCAGCATCTGCCTCTGGCTCTTCTGTACCTCTTCTGTCCTTCTCTGCCTCTGCTGTCACATTTCTGGGGTCAGCAGCAGCTGTGGTTCCCTGTTTTCACCCATCTCTGAGCACTGGGACCTTGTGCAAAGGTCTGTTTGTGTTTTTAGAGAGAGAGAGGGAGCACAGAGGAGGGGTGGATGCTCCTGAAAAGGTCCCATTTTTTCTTCCGTCCTGGGATACCACCTCTTACTGCAAATTTTGATCCTATGTCAAAATTCAACAGTAAAGGCAAAGTGAACTAGTCCATTTTAAACTGTCCGGGATTCTTGCTCCCTGCTATTTGGGGAGCTCTACGAGGTTTCACCATACGCCAGTTTAAGCTGCTTCTCAGACTTAATATTTAGCATTTCCCTGAGTCAAGATGACAAGGTTGCCTCATGGGCTGCAAGTTATGGCAGTGATAAAGCAAACAAAGTTTCCCCTTGCAGGACAGGTTTTTCTAGTGACCAAAGCAATGGCAATAATTGACAGCAGCATGGAGCTCCACAGCTGGTTGATGTCTCTACTTCCTAAATGGAAGTTATTAGCATATGTGCTTGTTCGTTTGCATATGTAAACACTATCTCTACATGGGCTCTGCAATCACTTGGATGCAGCTACTGTGCAAAGTGGATAGATTTTCATTTCTACAAGTTGAGTAAGATGCCTGGAACAGTATGATCCACACTTAGAAATATTGCAGTCACATTTTCAGGAGCTTATCATGCTTCCAACCAGGCAAAGCTCCAAGGTCTTCCAGAGGATCTGCAAAGGAGGAAAAGTGTCTACTGGTGTAGAGTTGCTCATTACCTTTCTAGCCTTTATCTCATCCTGAGGCAGTTCCTGATTCTACATAATCTTTAGAGAAGAGGAATAGTAAATTCTTTGAGTAGGAAAAGAGGAAATTGTAAAAATTACACATCTTAACAGCTAACAACATGATTTCAGTTGTCTTTAAGCTTAATAAATTCCCGATCTTGACATGCTGGGGACACTGGAAAGAACACAGAATCATAGAATATGGCATCAAGAGATCAGACAGAGCAATCCACTTAAGCCTTCCAGCTGGGTTCTCCTCTTGGCTGTATTACGGACTTGCTATTCAGCCCCGCAGCTTGTCTGAACTCCCCTTGTCTCCATTTCCCTTCTGCAGCACGTGGTTGGTAGCAGTTCATCAATCCCCATCTTTTTCTTGCCTTCTCTACTTAGGCTGCAAGATGTTGGGCAAGAGGCTGCTGTGGTCCATCTTTAGTACAGCTGTGTTCTGCCCTTCAACAGGGCTTCCAAGCATTTTAATCCAAATATCAGGGAACCTGTAATTAGATCTACAATCATTCCTAATAGTGTCTCATAAAGGCTATTTTGTGTTTCCATCACTTTTGTTGCAATGCTCAGCATTGGGCTAAAAGCAGTGGGTGTGATAGACAGCAAAGCATTTCACTGCCAGTCAGAGGTGAGAAAAAAGAGGAAAATGGTGATTTCTGCTCTTATTTCTTCTTCAGTCCATCTAATCTTAAATATTAGTACGAGCAGGTACAATCTGAGTACACCACAACGCTTTTTGTCTTTATGATGTTTACAGCTGTAAACCAGCCAAGTATGACATGCAATTTCCCTAAAGAGCTTAAACACTTGCAAGCCTAGTCACATCCACACAAGCCTCAGCTCTTTTCAAAATAAGGCAATTGCACTGGAACATTCCTACCGAACCCCAAAACCATTGCCCAGGACCGACCTCTGGATGGTGCAGGAGACTCACTGCAGGAGGAATAGGTGCCTGCCCTCAGCCGAGCTGTAAATCCTGCCTCTGTTATTTAGGCTAAAGAAAATGATTTTTTAAATTATTTTTTTCCATTCTGGAAAGGAGGAGTGCTATGTGGCTCACAGTACTTACGAGATTAGATAGCAGAGGTCCCTACTTCAGTATCCATCTCCTTTATCACTGTTGTAGCTATTAAATAGAGGTAGGCACTGCCTAGCAGTTTAGGTGAGAAGGAAGCTCAGAAGGAATACTTACAGGTACCTACAATGAGTATCTTAAATAGAGATAGCTAGCACTAAAAAGATTGAAGTTCACCCTAAGGAAGAGCTTAGATATAAGCATCTATAGCTGGATTCATGGATATAAGGAAGAGCAGAGAAATTAGGACCTGCAGCTGAAACCCTGAGCCCCAGGAGGGAAAGGGTCCTGCCAGCACCCTCCCTGTCAACCCTGAGCCCCTTCAAACTCCATCAACTGCCTCAAAGGAATGAAACTTGCCCCTGTTCGAGTCTCATGTACCCTAGGAGCACAGGTGTGCCTCGATGGGAAAATACTGAAGGAAAAGCAGGAAGGACTAAGAGGTATTATTAGCAGTTTAATTGCATAAAGAAAGTCCCTAGGATTACTGAAAGAACTTTCGCCTAGTGAATCGCTTTTCTTTTCAATTACGGGGGAAATATCTACCTGCTCAGATAAGGTTCGTGCCAGTGAGATGCTCATTAACCCAGATGTATTTGCTTTGTTGGACCTGGCTGATAATTAAAGTCTTTCCTTTTGCTTCCCTTGGGAATGAAAGGGTCTGACTGTCTTTGCGTAGCTCTGTTGGTGAATAATCCTTGAGGCAATAGGCTTGTCTGGGAGAATGTATCTGTAAACTGCCTTTCTTCGAGGAGCCTAAACTGGGATCTGCCCTGGGCAATGCTCCTCCATGCCCAGCCTGGATGAGAGTCAAAAGAGAGGTTGGAAGGAGAGTCTTCCCTAGCTTGTGTCAACAGGGGCTTTAGGGTCTCTGTCCTGGCTCTAGATGCTCTGCACCGAGAGATGGCATCCTTCTGCTCAGGGACACTGGGAAGGGGGAGGTTTGAGGCTCTGACTGGAAAAGCCGGGCTTGCAGCTCCCTCTTGCAAGAGATGCCAAGTTCTTTCTTGGTTGGTTTGTGAGGGCTTGAAGTGGTGCAGCCCTCGGTGTGATGGTGGAGGAGGTACAGATCAGATGAAGGGTTGGAGCACGTTCCTCCAGCACCCCCACCTTGCATGCAGGCACAGCCGGACACTCGGGGTTGTCACTCCCTGGGTCACAGTGCCCAGCCTGGCTGAGGCTGAGCCTTCCCCACATACAGCAGCCGTGGGACAAGCTGTAAGGACTTGTCCCTTGCTGCACCCCCTTCCTGCTGGTACTGACAGTGTCCTGCTCGAGAAATCTGATCTTCAGAAAGGAGAAAACACCCCTATTCCTCCTCCGCTTTCTCCAAATGGATGGAACTCTGTCTTTTCTCTTTTGCCTATTTCCTGGCTCCAGCAGGTCCAATGCTTATTTGTCCTGACAGTTATTAGCCAAAAACTCTAGCATAAGCCATCCTCCCCAAGACAGAGCATGACACGCTGCCAAAAGGCCTTTACCTGCATTCAGACACGCTTATGCTACGTCGACCTCGGGGTGACTGATGAGACCGCCCCATAAATTCGTAAGCCTTCAGAGTAGTGCCTGTGCATTCACCAGTTCAGCAACCTCTCAATTAAAAAGCTTCCCACTACACTTGGGCCCCACTGAGACACAACTCTCTATTTATGGGTGAGGCTGTTCTGCTTTTAACAGCGCTGGCAGCTGCTGTTGGGCTTTGCTGCAGTAGCTCAGCACCGAGCTGCCAGCTACGGGTGGCTGCGTTGCTCATGCAATGATTAATGAAGCTTGAGGGGACCTGGGGTGGGGGTGAGGGCCCATAAGTTCAGCCAAGCTCTCTTGGGTCTGATTACCACAGCTGGAAAGTGGGGGGGCCAGTGCTCTGCTGCCATGGGGAGGAGGTGCTAACGGGATTAAACCTGTTAAAGGTTGCAAAGGGCTCCAGTCCTGCTGTGGGCTGGTGGCTCACACGGGTGCAGAGGTGAGCCTGAGGATGGGGCCGGAGGCAGTTTCTCTTTCCTACATCCCTAGAGGCACCTGCCTGAGGTATTTTTTCAGTAAGCATTTCAAAGAGTATATTCTCTGAGTACTTCTTTACGTGACAGACCCCTCATACCGAGATAACTGAGCAAATTCATCAAAGACCAGAATCCCATAACTGGGATACCAGCTTTTTCATTTCCTCGAACAGTCCTTCCTCTTTCAAGCTTTCCAAAGGCACCAAACTGGGGAGTTCAGCACTGCCTCCGCCTGTTCTTGCTGCAATGACAACGAGGGATCAGGCCCAGAGAGATTTCCAGTGTGTTTGCTCAAAAGTGGCACTCCTGCCTGCGCACTGCTTTCCAGCTCAAGGACTAATGCTGAGAAAGGCACTTTGAGCAGAGTTAGCTAGATAGCTTTCGTGCCAAACTTGCGACTTATATGTGAGATTAATCCTTACCTCCCGAATCTTTTCATGTTAAGGAGGAAAAGAAATGTTCTGTCAATGTCCAATAAACAATTGCAGAGACGAGCTTTCCACTGGAGGGAAACAGAAATAAAATACAGCAGCCCAGGATTTCAGTACCAAACATTTAACTCCTTCAGAGCTGGACTGCTCAACAGCAGTCAGAGGCATTGCTTGCTTACACCCAGGGTAGCTCAGCACCTCCTGGTCACAAATGACACTTGGGTGGCAGCACAGACCCCTTGGCAGGGCAGAGCAGCTCCTACTAACCTCCAGAGGTGGAAACACCTCCATCATTTGCTAAACAAATAAGCTGCCTCTAGCTGATGGTCACCTTCAGCCGGATGCTGAAATTTGGCACAGACAATTTCTGAGCTCTGCGGAAAGCCTTGCTCCCATGGAGATGTGTGTCATCACGCAGACTTGCCCCTTGTAATGCCCATGGGTGTGTGGAGCAGCTGGGTGCTTGTGCAGGATCCAGTGGTCTGTGTGTTGCTTGCTTTGGCTCGAATTGTATGTAAAAGGTTGCTGGATGTTTTTGCACAGGTACCTACAAGCTGCAGCTTTTGCAACGCAGTGAGCTAACCCTTTCTCTCCTCCTCTGCTTGCTCTTCAGGAGCAAAGCACCTTTCCGCTCTGGATTTTAATCCATTCCTCATGCAACGCTAGGGAAAAGGCATCCACACACACACACCTACTTGTCTGAGCGTTGCCTGAGCCCGTGCCCTGGGCTGAACCAGGGGAGCCAAAGAGTTACCAGAAATTTGTAGGTGTGGTGAAAAACCCATCTCTGCCCTCTCCTTGTTGGGATTCAGTGCTGATGAAACTTAGACTAAAGTGACACTTTGCTCAGTTGCTTGTAAATGCCAGGGCAGGCACTGCTACTTGGCAAGGTGAGCAAGCCTCCGGTGAGCAGCTACTTCTCTGCTTTTTTTCCCCATCAGGGTGTAGGGTTCAAAGCCCTGCTGCCCTCCCAGCACTGCCAGAGCACTGCAGGGCTGTGCAGGGTCCAGCCAGCCAGTGCTCCTCAGCATTTCCCTCCTTGCCTGCCATGCCTTAGTCTCTCTGAGGGCATCTCTGAGCCACCAGGTCAGACCAGGGAGCTCTGTATGCCCCTATTTGTGCTGACCCCAGCTTCTGGGCTGTGCTGTTTCCCAGACACCTGCTATATCTGAAGGGATTTAATGTCAAAATCCCCAGAAATTCAGAGGAACTCAGACTTCAAAAGCTTTGACCTCCAGGCAAACGTGAACTCGGAGTGACAGGGCATGGCTACACGAATTATAAACTCTGCTCCATGCCCAGACTGTGAGTACATTTTGTATGCACCTTGCTGAGGTCCCATATGTGCTGACTCCAGTTTTGCTCAGTTTTGCTCTATCACTCCCCTCTTGACACAACGCCTTCAGAAGGGGGATGAGGGAGCATCTGTAATTGCTCTGCACTGCCACTTGTTTCTAAGCCTTTAAGTGTTTTTTGGTGAAAGAGTGGGAAGAGTGGGGTGAAACATCATCCCCAGCTATTTCAAAGCAAGACTTAGTTGGAGGCACTTACCAGGTGCCTGTTACCAAGTCCCTCATATAAAAATGTGAAAGCAGAACCCATAGGATTCACGGGGTCCCCTGGGCAATCTCACCTCCTGGCAGGCTCAGCTCTCCCCAAAACCACTTCAGATCTTTGTCTGACATATCGTTAAAAACCTGAAGTGATGGAGACTCCACTTCCCAGGCACCCTAACCCAGGGTTTCATTTTTCTTTCCATTCCATTAGGAAGCTTTTCTTAACATCTAACCTACATCTTTCTTCCTACAACTTAAATCCATTATTTCTCGTGTTGTCCCCCATGGACAAGGAGAACTCATTATTACCTTCCTCTTCACAGTTCTCTCTCATGCACCTGAGAGCTATATTTATCTTTACAACATCTCTGGAAAATAGAGCATTGCCATTATCTCTAGCAAACAGATGGGAGCAGAGGAGCTGAGGGTGGGGTTTCTTGCTTAATTTTAGATATCCAGAAGTTAGAAGTCTAAACTAGTTGTGTGATGCTCGCTGTTGTACCTAGCACAGACTTCTCCAGCTGGGATTAGCCTGAAAGGGCTTCCCCATGCCACCCCTCCATCCCACTGCCTTAGTGCTGGGATCTTGAGTTTCCCCATCACAGAACAGGACGAGTGGAATGCAGGGTGCTGCATTCTCAATTACTGTAGCCCCCAAGCACCCATCACTACTAACGAGGTTGGAGAAGGTCGTCTGTTGAAGGGGTGCAAGCACAGCAGTGTTGTGGAAGTGAGTGCTTTGTGTGCTGCATGGCATCTGGGAGAGACATCCTCAGGTGAAATAGCAGTTTTGAGGCACATCTGAGGGAAAAATGTTATTTTCAGGCTTACTTATAATGCTGTCTTTCATGTGCAAAGCAACTGTCTCACTTCATCAGAGCAAACAGCGTATATTGGTTGCTCCTTCCTTTTGATTACTTGTTAACACTAAGTTTGTGTTATGTTTGAATCTTGGCAGGAACGTAAGACTGTAACAAGTAGGAGGTAAAGCTCGGTTAGTTTAGAGAAAGGGAGATAGAATCATTTTTTCCAGTTAAAAAAAAAATAGTTTGATACTAATATATGTTGTAAATTCAAGCTGTTAATTGGAAAAAAATGAGAACATAAACATTTCAGTCTTTTTAGTGTTTGTGTCAATCTGGCACTTTGAGTAAAAACAAGCTTTGATTATTTTTCATTTGAAGTGATGTTTCATTTCAGAACTTCCTTCAATTGGATTTTTTTTACTGAAAATCAGTAAGAAATGCTAGAATGGTAAGTCATGTATTTGGTTAATTTCTAAATTATTTTTTCAGTTCATTAATACTTCAAAGGTCAGGTTTTTCCCCCCCTCTTCCTCTAGAATCACCAGCCTGCCCATTGAACTGCTTCTTTACTCAGCTCAGTGAAGGTGTGTGTTGAAAGAGCATTTCAGCCTCAGCAAAGGGGGGATCAAGACAGCCAGGGCCAGGCAGGGCTGACTCGCTGCCTGAGCTGGCAGAGAGCTGCTGCATTTTGGCTTATGAACCCTTAGCACCCCCTCTCTGAGAAATCCCAGCATTTTGCCAGTTGCTTTTTGCCAAGCTTGAACAAAGTGAAACCAAACCCAAATTAAAAAAGAAAAACCCAAACCCAAATTAAAAAAGAAAAAACAAATGGGGAGAAGGAGAGAGAGAATTCTTTGAGATGGAATATTTTGTTTTGAGATGCCTTTATTCTGAGTAGGGGCTTTCTCAAATTAAAACTGAGTTAAAAAAAAAGGAAAAAGCTTACTCAACCTCACAGTAAACCAAAACCATTATTGTTTTGCTGTACCAATGGCAAATAGAATATTCCTCCTCTTAAACTTATTTTCTAAAGAGGACTTTTCTGAAACAACACCACATTGCAGTCTAGCCCTAAATCCAATAAAACAGATGAAAACTAATTGAGCTGTAAAACTCTGAGCCAGCTTGGCTTGTGAACTGGAAGACCTTTGTCAATGAAAGCTGTGCAGGACAACAGTTCCAGAGCCCAAATAGCTCATATGGTTTTCTCTACTGGCACATGACAACCTCTGAAGCCCAGGACCACTAGCTGTTGCTATACAATGTGACTATGTTCTCGTCTGAGAGCGATGGCGTATCCCTTCCCCAGAGCCTTGCTAGGGCGGTCCATCCCCTGTTCTCTCTGGCAAGCTGCCCCAGGAGGAGATGGGTGTGCGTTTGTTGGTGCTATAGGACGTTAACACTTGTCTCCATCTGCTAACATGACCCTCTGCCTCCTTCCGAGTCTCCTGCCCATTGAACGCAGAGCTT
Organism: Leptosomus discolor; assembly: GCF_034619465.1. Classification (NCBI taxonomy): domain Eukaryota; kingdom Metazoa; phylum Chordata; class Aves; order Leptosomiformes; family Leptosomidae; genus Leptosomus; species Leptosomus discolor. The sequence goes on from NC_141415.1 coordinate 4,184,892, forward strand.
TGCAATGCTTCAGGTACCAAACAAACCTGGTTTAGCGGGGCAGCTTGCAAACCCACTTAATGGGCCCTTGTTACGCAGCCGACTTGCTTGCCTGGGAAGTTTGCCAAGAGATCAGGGTAGTGCATTTCAGTGACTGAGTGACAGCTCAGCATCCCACCAAGCATAACAATTTCTGGTGTTCACGTCTCCTAACAGGAGTTAGCTGCTAGTTCAGTGGAACCAGGGCTTGGTAGCAAGAAGTTGTGGCTCTTTTTGGCTCACCTCACAGATCTGCTGCAGCTAATGCAAAGACCACTGCCATGGCAGGACATCTTTTTTGATATGAGTTCTATGTAGTTACTAAAATAATTGGGATGTAAAGCAGAACAGTATCCTTCTGTTCCAGAACCAGGCACAGAGTGCTTGGATGATGCCTCCCTTTCTCTGGGAACATCTCTGCAGCACCTTCTAGCAAGTGTAGTCCTTGGCCTGGGTCCATGTGAAGATTGGCCTGGCTGGTTGGATCCGTATGAAGTAACCCTAGAAGGTAAACAGGCCTCTGAGATCTGTATCTTCCAGGATGGATTGTGATGAGCTTCAGAGCCTGCATCATCTCCTCTAATACCACACTGACAAATAGCAGGTTGGGAAATGTCTGTCGTCTGCAACAGAATCCCTCCAGATGATCATGGAACAAGAGAACCATGCTCCTGATTTCCACAGCTTCATAAAATATTAGGTGGCAATGACAAATGTCCTGGTATCAAAGATCTGTCCTCCTTTGGTTCTTCCTGGCAGTTGGAGGGACATTTCCAATGACTCATGAAGGGCAGACTTCTGGATCTGAAGAGGCACCATGCTCCCTGTTTCCATGTGGTGCTGCAAATGACAACAGACTGTGGGAACGAATTTGTTGCTCACAATGAAAAACCAGCTTATGTGTGGTGGGGAGAAACACAAGCATCATCCAGGAGAAAGAATTTTTAGTGAAGTCCTCCACAGTTATCATCAGTTTTCATTCACAGCAAGTATCATTTGCAAAAGACCTAGATAAACACTGTGTTTCCAGCTCATTCTGTGTTGAAGCAGGAGAAGCTAAATTGCTCCCTTTTAGCACATACCACAGGTGTCTGAGCAGAAATGAAAGCAGATTGCACCTTAACATCTCTAAAGAAGCATCTCAGCCACCTTTACTAGCTAGTTCTGCAGGCTACATGCTCAACCGAGACCGGAACGTGGTGCTATGGAGTAAGAAGACAGTCTGAAATGGAGAACCTGAACACGAACCAGATACCCCTGCAACCATGGGTCAAATCTTGCAGCCATCAATCAAATATCACCACCTAGAAGCAAGACAGGAGATGCCTCATGGGAGACCAGTTTCTGCTATGCACACTGCTCCTGAAGCACGCACACTATGACATTGTCAACCCAATGTACCATAACAATGCAAGAGATCCTACTGCAACCACTGAAATGAGGAACAGAGGGATGCACTCAGGAATATTTCAGTGTCTGCAATTTGAAGGCCGTGTAGGCCAGAAAAAATGATGCGGAGGAGCTGTGTTTGGGAAAAGTTTTCAAATGAAGATTTAAGTCAGTTGTGCAGTGGCTGGGTCTTCTGAAAGCTGGTGGAGGAGGTCTTGCTTTTGACATTGTATTTTTTTAAGTATTTCTTAACCTAGAGTTGACAACTGTTCAGGAAATAGGGAAAGATGACATCCAAAGGCTGTCTGAAATCCAGATCTGGGTCTAATGTTGTTTCCTTAAAACACAGACTGTGAAATGATTCTTCACAAGACCATGAGGTATTCAGTGCTGTGGGTGCTCTCCTCCTGCAGTCACTTCTGAACCACTGTCCTCTTCTTATGGGCAATGACAGAGTAGGTGACACCTCCTGGGCAATGCCTATGGTAGAGATACCCATAGTGACATCCCTCTTTGGGATGGCTGGTCCAAGCTTGGGATGGTGACAAGTATCGGGTTCAATGCTTCTCCTTCTCCCTGCATGGCCACACCACATAGCTGTGGTGTTTGGTGATTCATGTTACTCCCATCCAGTGGCAGCTGTGGAGAAAGGAAACACATGACACTGACATAATCCTTGCTCCTCCCATGCCAACATCCCGTTCTGCCTGGCTTGGGGGATATCCATAGTTAAAGGGACGTGATCTCCTTTCCCTTTGGCACAAGGAGCTTTAGCACTCTTCCCTTCCGTCTCTTCTATCTCACCGCCCCCTTTCCCTCCAGAGCAAACAACATTCAAAAGATTCAAGCCGACCTTATTAGAGCTTTGACACTACCACAGCGTTCTGGTCTAACACATCAAGGACAGACTGCAACAGCGTCCCTGAGACGCGTCATTGAGAGAACGGCAAACACATCAAGACTTTCCTCCTAGGATATACGTTACCGCACGCATTCTGCCTTTCACCTCCTCAGTGGGCGTCAGGACCTCACTTATGGACCTCAAGCTGCAGAATAGCTGAACCTTCAGAAGGAAGTGGAGAGGTTGGCTGCCTACTGGCTCTAGCATTTGCTGAGGGGGTGTTTGTCTGTTCCTGCCAGAAGCAAAAGCTGCTCTGCATGGACCTGTTAAAAAAGAGTAAGTCTGGCTGTAAATATGCATTTCACCATGATCGCACTGCTTACAAATGTAATTGAGGAGAGATGACTTCTCACCAACACACATGCAGAAAGAACTACCCTAATGTAAACCCAAAAGGGATAAAACTTATTCTAAATCAATTATTTGCCCCAAATGAACACAACAAGATAGTGAAGCTGAAACAGTTTGTACTAAGTCAAGAGCAATCCAAACCAGTGCTACTTCAATGAGAAGGTCCTACCAGCAAAGCTCAGAGTAGAGCCTGCCAGCCACCTCTGAGGCAGCAGATTATATTCTCCACTTCAGTTACTTCAACAAGGCTGAGAAAGACGTGTTGTGACACCCCTTGAAAGGTTCCTAGCTTCCTACCGCTTGTGCTTGTGCTCACTATGATATCAGAGAGGAGGAGAGCAGTATGAACTCTCTTGGATCATCAGCCACAACCAGTGTTTATGGCCAACTGAAACAAGGCTGAAAAGGTGTCGTCGTTTTTCTATAGCTCATTAGCTTCAGAGGATGTGAAGCTGCCTTCCTGTTCTTCCTGGCAGGCTGCTGACATCATCCAGTTTGTTGTTATGTGGCAGAGGTCCCAAAAAGGGTGAAAGACTCCCAAATGTGCCCAGAGCCCCGAGGCATTCTTCTCTGCTGGGGATCAAGTAATCCAGATGCTGATATGACTGTGGACAGTGAGATGGAGGAGGTGGGAAGGCAGTCAAAATATTAGTAGCTATCAGTGTTGAGAGCAGAGTCTTGTCTCAAGAACATAATGGCCCATCCGTCACCTCACCTGGAAATATGACATTGGTGGCAAGTCTTACGGGTCCCAGGCTAAAGAGTTGGAAGTGGGTGAATTGACCCAGCAGAATGGATTAGTCGTGGAATAAGGTACAAAAGCTGGCTTAAGTGTGACATGTTTGTCACCTTCCCTTCCCTTTAGTAATCATGATGCATATGAATCCCTTTGCCCTCCCCAGTAACCTTTCTTTAGGCAGGCTTGTCAAGTACTAAACCAAAACCTGGTCCTAGGTGGTGACATGGGTGAGTGATTTTAATATCTTCTCATGCTCGTTCTACAGACAGCAGTCTCGATGACTGTCACCAGAACTGACACAAGATGACTATGGCCCACCCAGCTGCACCGGCCATGGCCAGCATGAAGCGCCCCAACCTGTGACACCACAGGGATCCTGCTTCAGATTTTAAATGCAACCAGAATGGTGTGGCACAGCTCCTCTCTCTGGGTTCCTCGGGTCACTCAGGTGAATCAGAAGGGATGAAGGTGGTGGCTTTTCTATACCCATGGGGCACAGAGGCCATGTGCTTCCTCCATAACATTATGCTCCCACCAGGAGCACCTCTGAGGTTCAATTTGTCCTCTCAGATCTTGCATGCAATATCTGTAGGCTCTGAGCCAACCCTATTCTTCATGGTGCTCCAAAGTAGCTGATGCTGCTTATTGCTTCTGTCATTGATGCCAGTTGGTCATGTACAACCAACCAAATGAGAGGTTTTTCCCATGAAACTTCGTAATGTCCCCACTCCCCAGACTCAGATTCTTCCTGCATGCCAACTGTGAAAGAAATGTTCCTATTTTTAGCTTTGAGGTGTTGGCAAGAAATGCAATGTATGGATCTGCATTACAAACAGTCAAGTAATAGCACAGCCCCTAATCCTGGGGCTTCGTTTCGTTCTGCCTATACCAAGGCTTGCAAACCTTGGTGCTTAATCTAGTACCCTAATTGCCTGTCAGCCGCTCTCCCAAATGCAAATAAGATGGAACAATATGTAAGGTTTTTCATGAGAAAATTCATGAGGATTGAGAAAGCTTTATGTAGGCTGTGTTCAATAATGTCTGTGTTTAAAGTCTGGAGTGCTTATTCTGTCAATTTTCTCCTTCTGAGTTTTATTTTCAAACAGGGAAAAATCTTTTTCAAGGTCACAGAGAGGTTGTGTTTTAAGACGTTTGCAGTGCATAGCTTCAGGCTAGGTTAAAATTCCCTTAATGATCGTAGCCCATCTTGACTGGGATTCATTTCTTCTGCTATCTTTATCTTATACCTGTTAGAGCTATGGTGCTGCTAACATGGCACGACACCAAGGACAGACGACACTTTTCTACTTCTTTTTTTTTTAAACCTGCCATAGTGGTTTGCTGTCTCTTTTTGTCTTCCTCCCTCTGCTTTCTTATGGCTTCTAGTTGACAGAAATGAGCTGCTTAGCTTTGCAGTCAGGATACCAGCAAGAATGCAGCAATTCTCTTTTTTTCTAGGGGAAACTGGGTACATTCTCTGTGTCTTAGAAAACCCATTCTTTTTTTCCAGTATAACAGATTCCTTTGCACTGCCTTACTATGTGCTACCTGTGTCATCTTTCAAGTTATAACCCCAAAATGGGGCAAAAGTACCACACTACCCCTTTTGTGAGATGCAAACCCAAAGACTTGACTATATTCAGGAATTAAAGGCCCATGGCATTGCACTGTGGGAAAATTAACTGTCAATGTGGAGCAAACACATTGAGCCTTCCTCCATGGTGCCTGCAGCTCCAACCTAACCTGCATCTCCCATCACAAACTGCTTTTATTACAGAGCCATAGTCTGTCTAGCTGGTGAAATGCCTTTGGTGAGGAGAAAGATGCTGTGCACTAATAAGTAATGATAAGTGATGATCCTATCTGGGGGCTAGCAGGGAGGCAGAGCGACGAATTCAATGAACAGGTGCCATTTGCATCCCCAGAGCCAAGTACATGAAAAAACCTGCAGCTGAATCATTAGTGAAAGGCCAGGGCCTCTCGTAGGACAACCAGGGATACACCTTGGCTTCTATCTGGATTTGAGAGACCTTGTCTCCACCCTCATGCTTATAACAGGGGCAGATGACCCTATATGTGTAAGGACAGAATATAAATTGCTCTTATATTAGCTAAGGCCTTGAAGCAAAATCACTGGATAATAGGCTGTCTTGGCCATTCATTGCATGGGACAGCTGCCAGGGCCCTGCTAGAGGTCCCCTAAGCCCTGTCACCTCTGGGTCTGCATTAGGTGCCATCCACCAGCTGAGCTGCCACCCAGCATGGAGCAGCCAGAGCCAGAAATGACTTGTGAGCACTGCTGAGAGCTCCCCAAACAGGCTCCTGCTGCTCCCGCAGCGACCCCAAAGGCTTTGTCCATCTTCCCTCTCTGCCCACACTTAAGATAAGCCTCTGCTGGGATTACTCTCTTCTTGGACTTTGGGTCCTTTCCAAACTGTGGTGAGCATCAGGGGCATCTGTCTAACGTTTCTTTAGTAGCTGTCCTAGCTTTCATCCCACTAGCTTTGTTGGGACACAGTGACAAGTGATTTACATGCTTAAGGAATCTCCAAACTTTCCTGTTTAAGATTATGCTTCCCTCCCACCACCTTTGGCTTTGGCCAGTTTGTTCCACCAGCAACCGGCTGTGCGCAGAGGAATTGCTGGACGAACAACTCCTACCAGGAAAATGGTCATTTTCCTCACTGGTCTTGTGTTGCCATTGCTGAAGATTTACTGCTACTGGCAGGACAGTGTGTTCTGGGTGTTGCCAGAGGAACAGGCAACCTAAGGAAGGTCAAGGGAAATCCATTTCTTCTATGATTTCTTGTTTGTGTGACCAGAATTTCTGTGTGTACAAGTGCAATAATATTCTTCTATCCCTATTTGAAATGTTTTGACTTGGTCTGCATTTGCCTTTATCCTCGCCCAGTCGTAAGTGGTGTCCTACTCTTGTCCCTAGGCCAGTGATAACCCCTGTTTCTTCCTCCTCTCTTTTCTAACTGGTTTTCTCATCACATAGCAGAAATAACATAAACATAAGCACAGTCATAAAATACAAATGAAGAGGATAATGTGATTTCTAAATTCAGTGACAGCCATCACGACTATGTTGGTAATATTATGGTGTTCTATATCTCAATTGTTATGCAGCTACCATTACCTCTGGTGTTGAATATTATCCAACTCCTGTAGTATGGGAGGGAATTTGTACTTAGACCTGTGCTACCACATCAGTTTACAGTGTGTACATAGCCTGCCCTTCAGTCACTCACAGTCTGCATCCTCTAGTAAAGTCAGTGAGTCAATAAAAACCACAGGAGAACCAAGGTACCCGATTCCCCTACGTGATGCGGATATGCTGTGCTCCAAACTAAAAGCAGAAAGTAACCTTGTGAATCTTAACTTTTCTGTAACTCAGTACAATGACTCTATCTTTAGCACTTTCTCTCCTGTGAGCAAAAACCCCCTATTAACAGATTCCTTGTTCTTTGACATGCTTATACTTCTGTTGTGCTCCTTATGCTCTGCTGAGAGTAGAAGCAAAACTGTAACCAGCTCATGCTGGGCCAGTGACACCAGTACAACCAACAAAGAAGCATGAAGATGATCATGAAGAGCAGAGCAAGCAGCAGTACGTTTGGAGATGGGCTGTTACACAATGTCTGTAGGAGCTGGCATACGTAATTTCCCAGGGTGAAGGAGGGGACTGCATCTGCACTGAAAAATAGCTATATTATAACCAGCTAACTGCAGGACAGCATCCAAATTATGTCAAGGCAATGATATTAGCTAGTTAAATGCCAGTATCAGCAACAGTGATTGCACGAGGAGAGAGAAAGAGCCAAACATGCCAATTAATCCCACTGAAACAGTTTTAACAATTACAGAGCCCTAAGGCTGATGGCACCTGGGTATATTTTAAAGAAAACAGCGTGGTGTGCTCAACAAGATCACCACCCAGTAGCTGACTAACCTCAATACAAGGCTGACTAACCTCAATACAAGGCTAACTGTCCTCAGTACAGGTAAGAATCGTGTCTCAGATACTGGGGGTCATCTGCAGCCTTCTGTGCTTTGATGCAGAAGTGGCTTAAAAGAGTTACAGGTCGCAGCAGAAGTAGACAGTATTCTCCAGGTTTCCCAGCTTTCAGAACAGTGAACTTAAACCAGACCGAGACACACATGCAAACGTGCTCCCTGAGCCTTCTCCATGGGATATGGTCACCATGGGTGCGCAAGAGAGAAAGAAAATTTAAACCTTAGACCTATATGGAGAAGGGAGAAACAGCCTCATTTGTGCAAAAGTAAATTGGGAAACGATTACATGGTGTAGGAGAAAAATTATAATAGTAGCCAGTAAGGAAGACTTCTCTTAATCATCGCGTATTAGCTCAGTGAATCGGAAAATCATGGCAAGTCTGTCAGAGAATATACTGCCCAAACCTCGTATCAACTGCTGAGCTACATAATATGCAGCTGCTTGGACAGGAAAATGCATTTCTTCCCATAAAGCATGCCTCCCAGAGAATTACAGTCTCTTATTTGTCATGCCAAGGTGGGTGTGTGGGGGGAGAGGATTGGAAATAAATGCTACAAACACTCTCTGTTGCAAGTAGGGAGTTAGTTTATCTCCTCAGCCCAGAACATAAAACCCACAGCTCCGAGTGGAAACAGGGGTTATTTACAGCGCATCTGCTTTGATGAAAGCCTCCTAGAAGGGGCGAGGAAGGTGTTCTTCATCACAAATCTGACCCTTGCCTTGTGTGGATATGGGAGGAATAAAAAGTGTGAGACCTTTGAAGGGAGAGGAAAAATAGTGTTTTCCTACCAGATGTCTTCCCAGGGCCATGCTGACAAATCTGCAGTGCTCTTCATTACGGTACCATGGAGCCCTTAACAAAAGCACCCAGGGAAATGAATTCTTCCGTGGCTCCAAAGCCACAGAGGTACCTGTGGTTGAGAAGCCACCAGCAGCTCAGGAGAGGAGCCTTCTGGGTGCTTCGACTGAGCTCTGACACCTACCTGCCCCCCCCATATATGCCAGTATATCCAGCTCAGCCAGGTGTTTATCTCTGCGTTGGAAGCCGCAGTGGTTTCTTTGGTTGTACCCCACCATGGCAGCTCCTAACCAGGGGCTTCTGCTGTGATTAAACAGTCAGGCTGGGATTCAGGGGCCAGTTTGCTCTATCACAACTGGGTTGCAGAGCCAAAAGAAATCTCTTCTCTCTTTCTTACTTTCCCTGCTGATAAATAAAGCGAAATCAGCCCTTGGAGAGGAAGGGAAGTTTATAGTCCACTGATTAAGAACTCACATTCACATTAATCCTATTTTAATGACAATAAAGATTCAGAGTTTCCCCTTCCATATGGGGAACCTCCACTTCAAGGTGAGGAGCTCAGAAACCAAGCACTTCCTTGAAGCAGCCTCAGACCTGCTGGCCCAAAATTGCTTCTCATGCTGGCTTGCCTGCTTTCACAAATGCTTGTCACCAGAGGAGCCAAGAGTGGAGCCTGGATGTGTGTGACACCTCGTTGCATGTAACCACCAGATGAAGCCAACTGTGAGAACTGGTCTGTGGGCAGGATGAATAGTGCTGGTGTACAAGAAAAAGGAAGCTTTTGGCAATTGCTCCTGACTTTGTGGGTGTTCTTGCTTGGGCTTTCTGCCTGCGCACCTTCAAGAGCATTCACAGCTCCTCCTTGTGCTGTGCATGTGATTGCAGAGAGAACCTCTGCCCAACTCATTGAAGTATGAGAGGTCCCAGGCACTAAAAGGCTCCTGAGCCTTGCCACCTCTCGATAGCACCTTCCATCCAGGAGCACATCACCCAGCCTGTACGCACGTGCAGCTGGGATTAGCATCTGTTCAGCTGAAAACGCTGCACTTTGGAAAAAAGAGCCCTTTTCCTGCACAGGGAAATGCCCTGAAAGAGAATCAAGCTCAGACACATCTGCTTTGTGGGAAAGCAGCTCACTGTGACTTTGCATCTGTGAGCTGGGAAACATGATGCTGTATCTCATGGCAAGTTACTCTTTTAAAACTAACTGAAGCACACTCGAAACAAGTTTTTTTGTTTGTTTGTTTGTTTGGTTTTTTTAATACGCAAGACTGTAAGAGAGAAGCTATTTGATATTTAACTTTGCAAGAGCTAAAGGAATGGCTTTAGCAATGCTTAGCTGGCTCCTCTCGTGAGAGCATCTCAACTCCTATAAAAGGTCTAGAAGTATTTTCTAGAAAACACCTGCCTTTAAAGAACAACTTCAGAAACGCTGTTTTGAACGTAAAGATTTGAGCTTTGTGGATGGTAATGGACTTGCAAGGGGAGCTCGCAAAGCTGGTGAAAGAGTGAGATTTGGGGAATATGCACAAAGGCCCCAACACTCTGTAGTCTTTGGATGGAGCTGGCTATTTTTGCAGTTTCCCCCCACCAGCCTGGTAACAAGCAGCAATACATTATAGGAGGAGAACCTGGAGATCCCCAGTCACTTCCACACAAGACTTAAGCTTCTCCCTGCTCCCCAGCTGTGGCACAGAGCTGGGGAGGAGAAAGGGAAAGTTGTCCAATGTTGAACCAGGTCTTGGCTTCTTTCTGTGCTGATTTACAGCCCAGGGAATGGTTTACGGAGTGGGTTTGATGTTAATCGGTGGTTGCATCCTGGAAACCTCTTTTCTGCAGCTGGCTGATGGGTTTTCAGAACAGCTTAGGGCAAATTATAAGAGGGGGAGAATGCAGGATGTCCCCTCCTCCGTGCAAGGGAGGGGATGACAAGAGGTGATGCTGACCCACCACAGCTACTGATGCTTTTAACTGCTTTTACAGCACAGATGCACCTGCGTGAGTGCGAGACTCAGACCCCAGAACTTCTGCTTCACTCCCTGCTCACTCCTCCCGTAGCTTTGGCCATCTCTCCTGTGAAACTTCAGGACCTCCCAGTCCCTGAGCCCAGAGCGTGGATGCTGGAGGAGAAAAGAGCCCCAGGCACTGCCTTCTCCCCCAGCAGGGCTTGGGAGAGCGGGGCCCCATGGGCAGGTGAGAGTCCCACTGCAGCCCACATCTCTCTCTAATGAACCCATCACAATTTCTAGCCCACAAACGAACAAACTGTGGAGGTTTGTAGGGCCTTTTTACTGCATCCCTTGAAGGACGTATTTGGAAGATCTGCTAGGCTGTCTGAGCCCAAGCCTGTCATGACCTGGCTAGTAATGTCTCTGTGGCTCTATAAACAAACCTCCTCTTCCTCCTGCTAGAAGCCATCGCAGCACAGAGATGTGCCTGCTGCCTCTCAACACTTCACACTCCTTGCTTTGTTGCTGGTTTTTCCTTAGGCTTCCCCTGGGGCCATGTCTTGCCCAGTAAAGAGAGACATCAGCAGCAGCCCGCAGACACCAGGGACAGCCGAGCAGATTGCGCAGGGTTCTCCATATGGCTCTCACCTTCAGCTGGCAGAGGCAGCCCTCGCTGCTGTGGTGTTTGCGACCACATCTCGCCCCAAAGCTGCTTCAGAGGTTTTGCTGTTGCTGAATCAGGCCAGATGAGCCTCGTGGAGGTTTTTCCAGGGAGGCAAAATAGCTGCCTGCCTCCCCATTTGTCTCTGCTCCATTTACCCAGGCTCTCTTAAGTTCAGCAAAATCCCTCAGCTCTTCTGAAATCAAACATCCAGAGACACAGCTAAGCAAACTAAATTCCTCCTGTCCTAGGCTGTCACTCTGAGCGGTTTATACCAACAAGGAAGGCATTAGTTACTAATACCACAGGATCTCTATGTATGTTTGTGTATTTTGTGGCGTGTTTTTCCGTTGTGTGTGCCCGTGGCGGCTGCGTATCAGGAGGCTCAGGTGGCTTCCAGCTAATGGGGGGTCTTTGGGGACATCCATACTCATGGAGAGCCCTTCTCTACCTACATGTGCATACACAAATGCACACCCCCCCCACACCCCCCTCTGACTGCTCTCCAGCTGCCCCCTGGGGAATGCAAATAGCTTGGAAAGCCCAAGAGATAAGACTGTGGTAGATAAGGCACAGGAACAATCCCACACCTGGCTGTTTTCCCCAAGGTGCTGAACGTTTTCTCTTTGCGAACACTCAAACCCTTGCTCTGGTGGCTCCCACTTTCCCACCACCCTCCCAGAGCCCACGTGGCCCTAGCTTGAAGGCTGCTCCTCCCAAGGCTGGGACGAGGCAGGCGCTGAGTGGAGAAATGATCAGAAAACACTTGAAAGGAAGATGTGGTCTCCTCTCATTTCTAACATTTGACAGCAAGATGTCAATATGATTCAGTGAAATCCACTTCAGGACAAAAGTCTAAATGAATCGCTTGGACTTTCTTGTTTCATTTCAGAAATGCTGAAGTGTTTTATTTTAGGTAGGTAAACCAGACAGTTCCAACTTACCATTTTAATCCCTTTTATTTTTAACGTGTTGCTGTACTGAAATATTGATGGCATTTTATAATATTAAAACCACCTAATTTATACTAAGTATCCACTTAATATATGTTTGCAGAAACCTGTTTAATATCATATTTAATATAAACTCTTTATAATATATGAAGCCTAGTATAACACAATATAAAAATCTATCGTGTTCCAATATAGTTTCACATTAATAAAGAAGTAAAATGCAAACAAGCCCACATCAGCATTACCTTCATGTTGTTCTGATTTTTATTCTGATTTTTTTTACATGCATCATGCAGCAAAACAACATGAATTGGTCCCAGCACACCCCTGCTGGTTTGACTGGGCTCTGGTCCAGCAGGACAGGAACCCATCACAAAGCAGCAGCATTTCCAAGAGAAGCCATCAGGCAACGCTCTGAAACGAACCCACCGCAGCTGGAAGATCTCGACTCAAAAGCACCATTTCCAAGGTCTGTCTAGACAGAGAGAACACAGGACTAATTCCTGCCTGGCTCAGTAGAGCTCTGCTGGCTCAAATCGAGCTGCTGAGGGCACCAACAGCAAACCCTGCCTGCAGAAGATGTGCTCTTTGGGGTCGTGGGTCCACATCCCACGCACGGCTGATCTGACAAATCCTTCTGTCTGCTCTCCCCTGGGGAGATGAAGGGAATGCAGCTACGCCTTCGTGTCCTACAGTCTCAGCTCAGTGGAGAAAAGAGAGATTGGGGTTTAAACTGTCTGTTGAGAGTGTCTCTCTGAAGAGGAAAACTTGCTCATCCAGTGGGGGACAGCATACAGCAGAGAGCCATAAATAATGCATAGATCCCTCACATGGAGTTTGCTTCAGCCTTGCATTCCTCAGAGAGTCAGCAAATATTATCTTTCTACTCTCTTTTGTGTTTCTGTTGAATGGTGGGCGGCTCTGGGAGAAGGGAAAGTAGCTCAGAGGCACTGTGCTGATCTGCTTTTACATCTTCCTCCTCCTCTCCGCTCCTCTTCACTGCCTTCCCAAGAAGCCTGCATACCAGAGCGCTGCTGGCAAGTGGTGTCAGATCGGCAGCGCTGCCAAGCTCCCCCGGAGGGTTGTACTTGCAGCTGGGTTTGGGAAACAGATTGGCTTAATGTGTTAAACTAAACGCAGATTTTAGAGCACATAGCGAACAGGGCAAACTGCAGCTTAGCAGTCGCGGTGCCTGGGACTGCTGCCTCCCAGGAAAATGAAGCAGAAGGATTTGGCTGCTGGGGAATGACAGGAGACAAAACGTGACATTCTCCCCGGGCTAATGGAAATGCTTCCCTGAAAACAGATTTGAAACTCCCTGGGACTGGTAACAGCGGGGATCCAAAGCTCACAGCTGCTGAGCAGGTGCCTGAAGTCACGATTCGTTGGTGTCACCTTTCCGATTCCCCAAACACTAACAAGTTGTTCAGAACCCTAAACTGCTAATTGTGTGTCTGAGACCTAAAAGAGTGTCCAGGATGCCTTCGTGCTACTGAAACAGTCCAGACTGAATTGCTGACAATCAAAAAATAATCTAGAATTACTTAATGAGACACTAGAGTCTGAGTGGATAACTGTTTTTTTTGGGACCCCAAACTGCTAAAGAGGTGCTCAACCCTGGTGCTTCTCCAAGTTCATTTATTTGGAAGCAGCTTGAGAATTTGAAACTCCACTCCCATGTTTCTCTTGCGCTGTCCTCATCTCTGCTTGAGTCCACCCCTTCAGGTGGGATTTGTGACCCATGGGTTGTCCCAGCTCAATGCAGCATTTCTTCTGTGGCACAACCACGGTCTGAATCACATGGATCAGTAAATGGAAAGTAGCTATTAAAAGCCACTGTGCAGAGTGGTGTCACACTGACATGTATTTCTTCTTCTACAGAGCATCCTGAGATGACTTCAGTTCTACAGACTCTGACCTACTTTAAAACCAGGCTGATTTTGTCCAAGCAGCAGCTGCAATTGAGGGCAAAGAGATAGAAGTAAAAGCTTCTGAAATGAGTCCAGTTTCCTGGTCACAGCCTCGTGCCCCCAGCAGGATTCAGAGCTGCTCGACATTGGCGGCCCCTCTTCTGTCCGCTCCTTGGTTTTCCTGAAACATCCTCCCCAAGCACATGCTGTAGCCTTGGCTTTCACAGCAAAGAAGAAAGGAGAGCAGTCTCTATTAGTCATTGCATCATTTGCACAGGCATCAAATGGGAGAAGTAATTAACTTGAACATGTTTATCTACAGCAATTATGAATTTGCATTGCTCTCTTTGTCAACAACACTCTCTGAACTATTTGCATTGCCCATGCATTCCCTTTTTTTGCATGAGTCCTGGATCTGTAGAAGAATCACGTTCAGTCCTGTCTCTGTCTATATCCTTTCTGTCTCTCAATACCCTCCTGAAGATCTGGGGCTCCTGGGGTGTTTCTCAAAGGCCACTCATCACATGTAGTCAATAGACCCTGGTTTGCTTCCCAGATTCTCCATGTGGATGATGGGAATAGCAACCCAGATAACAAACCTTGTGGTGGGAACAGAAGATGGTGAGGTGCCTCAGTGTGGCAGTGACTGAGACTGTATTTGGATTTTCAGGGAATTTCAGCAGGGCCATGATTATCCCTGGGATTTCCCACTGCATTGGCAAGAAGTGTTCAATCTGCATGGCTGCTAGGACTTTCTTGCAAGACTCCCGTTCACAGAGTCCCCCTCTGTCTCACACTGCAGGCGGCGCGTGTCACATAATATAGTCTTGATTTATTTCTGAGCTTGATTCCTCGCCTTAGATTGTGTTGGAGGCTGCTGGGATGTGGGCTGGCTCTGCACACCACACACACTCCCTGGAAAATGCTCCAGTGAACAAACATTCATTAAAAACCAGCAAATGTGAATTATAACTGACTGCGTAAAGGTGCTGGTGAATTGACAACATATGCACACAGTCAAAGCAAATGATCTGGAACACAACAGCGAGAGATGGAAAACTCTCATATCCCGGTCTGACACATATCTCAGGGGTGATGCTGAGCTGCTGGCTAGGGCAGATCCTTCTCGCTTCTGTCCTGCTGCAATTTCACCAGCGTGAACCTTTCGCTGCTGACCAGGAGAGGTGATTTCAATATCCAAAGGAGCTCCGGCAAAGCCACCCCCACCCATTCAAACAGATTTGTTTTTCATACCAAACAACCAGTATAACCAGTATGGATTTACTTTTTAGACTCTCTCCTTGCTGGCTGCATTGGTTAAGCAGAGCAATCCCTCCTTTTGCAGCAGGACCAGACGACATCCAGCTGGCCTGATCCATAGTACTCCTTTCCATCAGGGTAATCCCTCTGGGGATGGGTCATAGGTGGATCTAGCAAAGCACCAAAGGGTTTCAGTAGTACTAGCTCTGACTGCAGCACAAAGCGGTGTTAGCAGGGTCATTGCTGTCCTTGCTTTGAGTGGAGCTTTTGAGTACAAAGTTTAGGACTCAAAAGGGGACAAAATGGACTCAGAGCAAAATCCCAGTGCTGGCACTAAAACCAAGAAGAAAGGAGGTTGAACTGCACATTCAGCACAAAGCTAGGATGCAAGTCCCAGATTTGTTAGATAATAATCCCTAAGTCAACAGAAAGTGAGTCTTAATTAGTCCACATCTGGACCTTGGTTCATCCTAAATGCATTCCAGATGATTGATGCCAGATCTCTAGTTCATGCACTTGCTCCCTTTAGGCATCAAAGTGCATCTTTCAAGGGAGTTGATTTGCAATTTAGGTTCGTAACGCAACCCTGCAAGGCGTGTTTGACGTGGCTCCAGGTTTGCCTGTGAATGTTTCCATACAGCTCTAATTAATAGCAATAACAATCACTTTTCAGCCATGGGAGGGAAACTCCAATGGGCACAGTGAATATTTCTCTAACTGCTACCACAGCCTTGTCTCTCTAGGAAACCTGAGGGCAAACTTCCAAATTTCTTTCCTCCTCTGCAGTGTATTCCAGCTCGTGAGGCAGCCCTGCAGGGGAGCCATGCTTTGTAATGAAAACACAGTGCATTTGCTCTCGCTTATTTAGGGGATAATAGACCAGGTGCTCTGTTTCATGAGACAATCATCAGAGTTCCTAGGTGGATAAAATCAAGACCAACTAACTCATTTCTGCAGAGGGAGTGTATTATCGTCTTTTCAAATAAGGTTTGCATTTCTCTCTCCGTTGTATTATGAGTGCTGGAAAGCTGTTGGTGAGAATCAATCTAGCTGTTGCTGTCCCGTCTTTTTCTCCCTTGCTGCTCAGAGACCCCTTAAATCAGAGAGAACACTGTGTTGCTTTCAAGCAATAGAGAGGACAGACTATTTTTCTGATCCATTTTTGTACGATGTCTAATACACCTGCATTCCAGGGGCTCAGAGTTTCTGTGTCAATATAGATAATGAACAGAAATCTCACCACATCTAGTGCCTTGAATTTAGTCAGATTGGCCATTAGCAAAACCCCAAGGACATTCTTACCACGCCTTGAAGTTGAAAACATTGAATAACACTCAGGGGTGCCCTCAACTTGACATTAACATATAAATTTGAGACCTTGTCAGATCAGAGCTTGTCTGCACTTCAGGTGCCTTGCAGTCATGTTTGGGGTAGATGCTTGGAGCAAGAAACATCAACACCCTTAACCACAGAAGCTGCTTCAGCTGCCACATGGGATCTTCACACAGCACTGGGCAGGGTTAAACACCCAAAGGACTTGTACCCTGACAGACTAAATATTAATACCTCCATCCAGAGGTGTGAGTTAATTAAATTTCCAGATCTGACAAGCTGTGTATTAAAATCTTCCCATGATCAAGAATTCACGTGATGTGTCTCCAAGAACTGAGGGGAATGAGCTTTCCAGGACATGACTATGTTTTTCCAGGTTTCCCAGGCACCCCACCCACCTTGCTGAAACCTGATCGGATGCAGACCCACGATCCAGGTGTGCACCCAATCCATGCCCGCAGTAAAGGAAAATTTTGTTGTGCATCAAATTGGAAAGGTCCTTGAATGCAGTCTCCTGTTACTGGCAACCGCATCATATAATCCCATCCACAAGGGATGATCCTGTTTTAAAACCTGCTAGGCTTTTTATCCCCATTATACCCACCGAGCAGTTACTTCAGGGTTTCATTCCTTCAAGCATTAAAAAAAACCCACCTTTCTAACTTCCAGCATAAAGTTATCTATGAACAATTTATACCATTTGCTTCAAAGCCAGCATCATCATCTAGCTGAAATAGCTCCGTTTCCCTCTCAGTGCTTATCCCCTTGACGTATTTTCTACAGCGTAATCACCGCAGTTCACATAGCCTTTGCCTTGCTAACTTAAACAAGCTAAATTCTCATAATCTTCCCTCCTAGAACAGGTGCCTCTCTTCCTTAATCCTCCTTGTAGCCTCTCTCTGTACCTGTTCCAGTTTGGGTTCATCTGCTTCTGAACACATGAGACTAACCTTTCACTCTGCACAAGCATTTATCCCTGCTTTCTCCAGTGCCATTAACATATCCCAATCTCCATGAGAAACAGCTTTGTAAAGATCCTTGGCAAGGTACATGAAGTTAAAACAGCCACTTAATTAAAAAAAAAAAATAGTCAGGACCTCTGCCTTATCGTTCTGGTAGTTTACATATCTGCACAAAAATTCTCAGGTATGGACTTCTCTGAGCCACTGCATGTGTCAGCTCAGATCAACATGTGCAAAACAAATAAGCTGGGATGGGGCACTCAGAAGGTCTTTGCTGAGTGATGTTTGAGTTCTGTGATCTTCAAAATATTTTTGTTTATTGCTCTGTGATGGTGCAGCCTTTCCCTACATTGCAGAGTCCACAGCCCCTGCTGTAGGTTTATCCTACCCACAGGGAGGACAAAGCTTTGGCAGGATCAATGAGGAGAAAAGGCACCAGTTGGCTTAAGGGCAGACGATGGTTTCATGAAGGCAGGTCTGGCAATGCCAGCTGGCAATAGCAGCTCCCTGCTATCAGCTCCAAAAAGCTGTTGTAGACCTAACTCCACAAAGCAACAGAAACCTCCTCTCTGGAGCTGAGCCTGAATCGCTCCACGTGGCTCATGCAGGGGAATTTGGTTTCTGAAAAGGAAACATTTTACATTGCACTCTGAGATCTTAAATATTATTATTCCCCGTTGAGTGTGGGTTAAGGGAGGTAAATAGTGGTACTTTTCTCTTTGGCTCTTTTGCAACTCTCATAAAGGCATATAAAAACAATTATGAGCCACCTCACCACTTTAAGCAGTCAGGCAATGATGAATGAGACCCACTAAAACATTTCTGTCTTTGCCAAGGGCACTCTGGATTATGCTTGAACCTGTTTTAACCTTAGCACTTAACCTCCTTTTCCACAAAGTTGCCATTGCATAGCAGCAACCATGATGGAACTCAAAATAACAAGTCAAAGGAGTGGTTCCCTGACATGAAAAGGATATTTGCTTCACAGTCGGGGCTGGGTTTTTAAGAAGTGTAATTTATCTACTTGCTAAACCTCAGAATTTTAAAGAAACAGAAAGATAATTCTGTGTTACCACTAAAGGAGGGAAGCAAGCCATGAAATTCAGCATGGAAGTATTTTTTTATGACAGACCGAGATGAACAATACGGGAAAAGAATAGAGCTAAGCATTATTTCCAGCAATGGAGGTTCATACAAAGTCCCTCACTCCCTTGAAATCAAATCCTTTCTTGGAGTCAAGATCACAGAGGCAGCAATGAAGACAGTTGACCTCAGGGTAGGGAAAATATCAGCTGACATCATTAGACATGCTTCTGCTTGTGCTTTTCCGTGGCCATCTGTGCTGCACAATGTGATAGAGTTTGCAGAGACCCTAAAATGAACCAGCATGGAAGAGCAGAGCCCAGGTTCCCAAAGGTGCATTCATGTCATGCTGCACTTGGGGATCCGTTCCTGCATCCCTGGAAAATGCGGTAACTCGAGCAAAAGCTTGGCGTTTATCCTACAAGTGTCTTACTTTTACCGTGTGAAGCAAAGGATCACACATTTCCTCTTCATCCTTGGACTCAGCCAAAGACCTGCACATTGCTTCTACCAGTAGAAAATCTGCCGAGCTCACAGCCACCAGTGTGCTCTTCACTTCCAAAGGACCAAAGGCACATCTGACAAGACCTGCAAGAAATGAGCTGAACATTCTAGCGTTGTCCCTGGGGACTATCCTCTGCTGCAGCCCTTTGCCTACCTACAGGAGAGACAGCAGCCTCCCCAGTCCCCACCAGCCCAGGCAATACTCCAAACAGCAGGGTCCCCTTCCCCTGGCCTTTCCTTCCCCTCCCACCTTGCACTTCGTAGGTAGAAGAACACAGCATGTAGTTACTGGAAACTGTCTCTCGACTCAGGAGCAAGATGCGAAAACCTCCCCTGTGGGGCTGCCCGGGTGGATATCTCGGGAACATGGATTTCTCGGTGAGTAGCAAGCATCATACGCATAAAACTGGGGTTTGGTGCATCACTGCTGTAAGAAGTGATAAAAAAATCATCATCTGCATCACTGAATCATCACCATCCTTAACAATCCAGTGAGACAGGAGCCGATGTCTTGACTGAAAAACACGGCATTGATGTGGCCTGAAGGGGACCCTCTGGTCGCACGCCTGATAGCTGGAAAATCTCAAGCCTGGGTGTGACTGGACAGAAAGCAAAGAGTAACTGTTCAAAGTGGGACCATGAAACACTGCAGGGAGATGGACCTGCTTGGGCATGCGGCTTAGAGGAAGGGCGGACTGAAGGTGTTCTGAGCAAAGAAGCTGCATGCTGTTTTCTGGTTTTGTTGTGTTTAATGACAGTGTGCATGTCCTTTTTGAAAGACAAGTGCAATTACAAGAACACACCTGACACACATTTATTTCTCCTCCTAATAGAAAAAAGTATGGAAGGACCAGAACACACAAGGTAAAAGAGCTGACAACAACAGTGTTAACAATTCATTTACACGTCTTCCCCAGCTTCCGAGATTACTTTGTAAATGGGGACTGTGTACGTACCTACCTGATCTGCAACAAAATAAATGCACAACACATTTCCCTGTCCCTGGTGACTAAACTGTCCTTGCCTGATTGCTAGAAATAGTTTGCCACATGAATTTACCTGTGGTAGCTGCGCTTTACTTTAACCCCCTGCAAGGGGTAACGTTACAAATTGTTTTGAAACATGGGAGGAAAATAAGCTGCAATTAATTGTACCAACAAACAGCCAACGGCACAAGAAATGGAGGAGTAATCTTAGGCTTAAAAATACCCTTCCACATTTAACAGCATTCCAAAGAGGAAGGGAGGCAGCCGTTTTTCTTAGGGATGCTGTTTAGCCTGTAGGCGCTTGCAGAAGCTATCTGGGGTTTGCAGAGCTGGGAATAGCTGTGGATGCTCAGGTACACTGTGTACCTGACTTGCAAATATAGTAAGCAAGGCTATTGAAATGTTTTTTGAGTGAAGACATTTGTAGAAAAATCTTAATTAATTCCGTCCAAATGGGAATGATGGACATTCTTGTCTCTGCACAAAATTGCAACCCACGCCGTTCTCTGAGGCAGGCTAAAACAAATCCCCTCCCTTATTTAATTTTTCATCAATTTTAAAAATAAATATTTAATAATAAACATAAATAAACATAAACCAGGAAGACAGTCCTTGCCCTGAGGAGCTGACAATTCTTTCGTTGATCCGAACAGAGGCATGCGAATGCTGCACCGACGCGGTATGACGGAGGCTCAGAGCTGGGCCGGCGGCGGTTCCTACCCGTGCCCCATGGAGCGAGATGCAAAGTTGCAGTTGGCTCCTGCATCCCGAATCCTGCAGTGCAGGTCCACAGCAGCCCCGCGGCCTGCTCCTGCTGCTGGGAATCAGGCAGGCTCAGAGCTAGTTTGTTGAAGGGGGAAAGCTGTTGCCCACGGAGTGAAGCCAGGAGTGGATCCTGGTTAGGTAAAGCATCATCACCGCTATGTGGGTTTTGGGGTCTTCTCTTAGTCCTCCTTGGTGTGGCCCCACATACACTGTCTTTGGCGATGAGTATCACAGAGAGTGATCTGGTCCTGGGAGGAGGCATGCAGGGCAGCTCCCACCCGTGCCATCCCTCCTGGGCATGCCGTGGGGCAAGATATCAGCACCTCTGTACTCTAGCCAAGGAAATTAGCTGCTGGCTCACTTCAGGTTGGAGTCCGAGAGCTAGCCACGAGGGATGGAATGGGGCCAAATGGGTAACCTGGGTGTTGAAGAGAAACGGTATTTCTGCTCACAACCTCCTGTTTGAGGGGTGGAGCAGAGGGCACAGCAGGAGCAAGGCTGGAGGGCTCCATACAGGAGCTCTTTGCCTTTTCCCACCTCTTTTGGAGAGCCATGAGCCACACGTGCAAAAGAAGTCACACCAGGATGGTTGGGGACTATTCAGGATAGCAAAGCCCAGCCAGAGAAGGTGTTAAAATGGTTTAAACTTGTACTTTTCCCACCCTTTCCCAAGCTCAGGAGGGAAGAATCAGATTCCTACTATCTGTCTGGGCTCTAGCTTAAAAATAAAAGTGTCTCCACTCTCTCTTCTACATTCCCACTTTCTTTCTGAGAGATGGGCTGTGGGCATAAACCGCCTGGCACCATGAGGCTCTGCCCCCCACTCCCCCAAATCCTCTCTGTGTAGCCCGTGTGATATATACAGCACTGTATTCCAAAGCCCTGCCTCCATAACAAACCAGCAGGTGCATCTCTGACTTTCTGGACAACGTGGTCATTAAAAAATCAGGATGCAGCACCCGTGCTCCTGGCAGGAACTGCAGTGACAGCCCAGCAGGTCGATTCATGTGTATATAGGTAGACACGTGCTTGTGCATGTTCAATTACACACACATTCAGCAGAAGAGAACTTCTTCAGCAAATGCAAGGGGAGAAATGAATGCTTTACACAACCTGTGAAAAACCAAGCCCACTCTAAAACAAGTTGTTCTTGAAACAGATGAAGCTTGTTTTCCTAAGGATGAGGATATTTTGTCTTCAAACTCTTCCTGCTCTGTCCCAGGTGCCTTAGGATTCACACCAGGCAAAAGCAGAATAAACCAGGAGCATCTAATATCCACATCCATGTACCTACCTCCACACGCACATAGATCCACCTCTGGGTTGTTTCTCCATGTCCCGTGGGTAGCACAGCCCCACGCATACTGATTTGTTTCTTCGTTGTGCTGTCTGTACTGTCAGAAAAGTGTAAGCTGTCTTGTTATTACCAGGCTGCTTTTGGAGAAAGTGGGGCACATATGTTTGTTGGACAGCTGGTCGCTGTCAGACAAAATGTATAATACCATCGTTGGCCCTGCTTGTCCTCAGCGGACTTGAGTTTGGGTCTCTCCCAGCTGCCAGTTTTCATAAAACTTGTAGAAATCAAATGTTTTGGAGACTTCTCCTGCTCTTTCAACTGGAGGCAAAATTGCTGAAGCCTTCTATTATCAGGAAATAAGGCTAAAATTGAACCACCTCCAGAAAGCTCAGAGGATGGTCCATCAGAAAGCATCTTTCTCTGAAACCTGCCCCTTGAAAGAGAGGACTCATTTGAAAGCAGTGTATGAAACCCCCCTATTCAGGGAAAGCCAGATATGAGTGTATAACTCAGGGTTCACCCTTACTAACACCAGATGATACCAAGTTTTATCTCAAAACTCATGTAAAATAGAGCCTCGAGTGCACCTGGTCTACAACTGCTAGATGTAGAGACCGCAGATGGTGGAAAGTTCCCCAGCTCCAGGTGACTTATTCCATCACTTAATTCAGAACTAGCTGAAAATCAGAACATCCATTTAATGAATCATTCCAGGGTTTCGAGATTTTATTTTGCCCTGAGATTTATTTTTAATAAATTTCATGGAAAATAGTAATACTTTAAAACAAAAAGCTTTCATTTTTCTTATGGGAAATCTCATCCCAGTCAGGGTAACTTTAGGAAAGCAATTTTTTGCATTCAGTAAATGTTTTCTGATGGAAAGTTTTGAATAGAAATGTTCAGACCAATTCCAGGCTCATCAATCTGTGTTTCCAAAACCCATGCTTGCTTCTGATCAGAATTAGTTTTTCTTTGAGCCAACCTCAAGGCTCTGCTTCCTCATGCTATAAACACAGTTTTCTCCCATTTCTGTCTCACCTTCCCCCTTCTTCTGTTGCCCTCCCCTATTCCTTTCTCCCACCTCGTTTAACCTGCCGCTTTACACCCTGCACAGCACCTCCAGACACACAACACAGATTGAGAACGAGTTGCTGGGAGCCACAGCTCAACCTGACATGACGGTCTGACAGAAGCAGAGATGTAACACAAGTTTCTGAACACAACAGGGAAACAGTTTTTAGAAACTTTAGAGTCCTGTATGCACTATAGGAGACCCTTGCACATTTTTCTAGTATTGTGCATGAACACCATAGAAAAATCCTTTCCCTCTCAATCTGTTTTTACCTGGATAGATGCAGATCTGCAGCGACATCATCACAGGACTCACCTCTAAGCGTCTTCTTGTACTACCAAGTGATAATGAGAAAAGAATGGTTTTTTTCCAGGGATGGATGCAATTGTGGGGGCTAACAGCATGATCTCACTCTCATTAATGTCTTTAGGAGACAAACTCCACTGGGGTTCAACAGAAGTAGGATTGGTTTGTCAGCCCAGGACTTGCTTTCTCCCACAGCTCATCCTTAACAACCATCTATACCATTGCATCTTCTCACTCACGGCATCCCTCCGCTGTCATTTGTGTCCCTGTAATTACACGCACCCTGCAAGGAACTTGTTGCAGCTGATGTAGAGCAGCAAGTGGCACTTATGTTAATTCGACTGCAATCCGTTGTCATTGCCTTGACAGAAACAAATTCATTTGTTGTTCGTGTGGATGTCACATGTATTTCAGGAGATGCTCCATCATAATTTAACATTAGTTAATGGCCACTTAGACTGTTCCTGGAGCATCTGTAGAAGTGATGGTGGCTGTGGGATTCATAGCCAGGGTGGAGTACACAAAATGCTGTTCAATCAGTAAGTTTCTGGCACAGAAACTCCTTCTTAATGAGGGCATGATATCCACACCCTCTCATGTCATGCTACTCATGCAAACGTTTCAACTTTTTACATAAAGATTGGTTTAGATGAGAATGTTGTTTGAGAAGCTACCACA
Organism: Leptosomus discolor; assembly: GCF_034619465.1. NCBI lineage: Eukaryota > Metazoa > Chordata > Aves > Leptosomiformes > Leptosomidae > Leptosomus > Leptosomus discolor. The sequence goes on from NC_141415.1 coordinate 4,208,828, forward strand.
GCAGCAGATTTCACAAAACCTTCTGGGAAAACACTTTATTTCTTTTCATTAAAAAAGGAAGAATCCCGAAACATTAAATACTTCAAGGAAAAAAACTAATACATCAGGATCGTGTGTCTGCTGTAATCAGCCAACACCTCCCTAGTAAAAGAGGAGACAACATGTTATATTCTGGGAGATATAATCCAACCAGTGTGTCCAGAGAAAAATAGCAGTATGATGAACAGAGACTGCAGTTCCTAGCAGAATTCATAGTAACATTTCTGGTTCGTATTTTCAGAGAAGAAACAAGAAATCTGTTGGCAAAAATTCTGTTCTAATCCAAGGGGCCCCCTCAAATAAATCACCACTTTCCAGATGGCTTAAATTCTGTCTCATCTCCCAAAGCATGACGCCACCACCCATCTAAGGTCACACCGAACTTTCTCTGATACCCTTGTTCAGCTCTCACAGGTTTCTCCATCACTGGAAAACTGCTGACGGGTTAACAGCACTACTGACTCTGCTGTTTCATGCATAGTAGGCAAAGATGGATCACACATGCTGCTCTTTCAAAGCGTAGCAGGTGGCAGTGGAAGAAATACAGAGACTCTAATGGGTGTCTTTATACATACCATCCATTTTAGTGCCAGTGAGCAGTGGAGTGTGGTGCTGAAAGTTTAGATAATTAAGGGTTAAGCTTGCATTAGTTCCTCCCATGGGTCATTAACTCTCTTCTGCAATTAATTTAGTCCCTTATTGTCCTGCCATACTGTGGTGATGTTGCCATTGAGTGATCCCACATAATGATTATACTCTCCTCTCTGCTGTATCAGGGCTTCAACTCACCATTTTCTACTTGAACTGGGAGAAGTAAGACACTTGTCATGGGGGCAGAGATTTGAGCCCTTAAATTATCCTGCTCACAGTCCACACAGTTAAGGCACCAGAGAGCATTTGCTTGGGTTTATTTATTCTCTTCTGATGGCCTAAGATTAATTTCCCTCAAATGTTCAGGTGAACAAACAGTTTGAAACACTGTTATGGGATTCAGCCCCATAAAGTGAAGTCCTTGCATGACCGTCCTCCACTGCATGAGCGTGGGATTTCAGAGATCTTGGAAAGAACATGGATGAAACATGAAATAAGAAAATGTCTAAAATGGTTGTTTTGACTTTCTTCCTCCAAGAATGTCAAAACCTTTAAAAAGGCAAACATATTTTCAGTTCTTTTCATTTCATGCCCGTCTTCATATTACATTCATTTGTCATGGAATCATAGAATCATGAAATCATAGAATTATAGAACAATTTAGGTTATAAAAGACCTTTAAGATCATGAAGTCCATGAAACTAACAATGAACTAATTTTTGGCCCTCAACCTGTTTGTCTGGGTTTCTTTTCAGGTATGGAAGGAGGGCAGGATCAAAACTGTTGGTTTCCCTCAGGACAAGCTCCATTTCCCAACAAACTCAGACTGGAAACGAGATCTAAACAACCTTTAGACTGACTGAAAGGGAAGCTTGGAGTGAAGCTCCAACCACTTGGGCAGAGCCTGGAATCACCTTCTCATGCAAAGTAAATCTGATCTGAAGAAGCACTTGATGAGCAGTTTAATCTGTAAATTTGGCTCAGTCTTTTTCCCTTCTGACTTCCTTTTCATATTCCAGTCTCTGAGGAAATCACAGTGCAGAACTGGCTCATCTTACAGGAGCGGACAACTGAGAAGCTTCTAGCGCACACGATAAAGCCCTGATGGCCCAGGTTCCCCTGCAATGGGCTCCTCTCTGGAAATCTAACCAAGTGCAGATTAAACCTCCTTTCATCTATCTCACCCTGAGCAAATATATGTGCATTTTCCATTACCGTTCACTTCACTTCACGCTCCCTGACTTAACACACAGGCTAAATCCTTTCTGCAACAACAACAACAAATGATCAAAACAATTCAGCTTTTCTTCAAATAATGGAATGTGCTTCAGTTGTAAATATTCATGGCTGGATGGAAATTGTTTCTTGATGGGCCCTGAGCATACTGGTGTCAATCTGTTTAAATGACTCACAGTCTTTTTTACCTCCAAGGGGCAATTTTTGTTTTTCTGGTGCTGGTCTCATAGATTAATCCGTGGCAGATGGAGTCAGACATATCCCCCTTGTCTAGCTTATTTTCCATCTTATCTTGTTGAGCTTGTGATCCCTAAGAGGTTTCCTCACAGCTATTCACAGGTCTGGAAATCCCAACAAGCTTCTAGAAGACCTTCCAGGTTATGCTGATCCCTCAATGAAGTGAATACATTTAAGGGTTTTTTTCTTATCCTTTCAGAAGACACAAGTGGCAAAATAGCGGCTGACTTTTACAGCCTGCAAATATAGTCACAGTTCATGCTTCCTTCCCTCTGGGAGACCTGTGTTCTCCCCCCACATCCAGTGCTCTCATAGCTGTGCTTATCTTGTAGGAAAGAAAGTTTTTCATGGATCTGTTTTTCCAAAGACCTCTTCCTACGGAAAGCTGCATGAAGGGTCATACCAGCCCAGTGGGCAAAATACTTTCTGTGTATTTAGAATACTATACGCCGTTGGTGTAGCTGTGGCAGCAGCACATCCATCTGGCACCCTGCTTGGGCCTACCTTATCCCGGGATCTGAGCAGTATATTGCCTTTTCTTGCCCACAGCCTGACCGTGCATCCCCCTGACAGCCAATTAATGTGTAATTCTGCTGCACTGGCCAAGCTGGCTGGCTGGCACGCCAGGTATACCTTCCTTTAACAAATGCTTTTGTGAAGGCGTAGGAGGGACTCGCAGACACCAGGCTCTGCCAGAAGAGGTGGAGATGCCTCAGATGACCTCGCTGTCCCTGCTGCTGTGCAGCCGGCTGCGCTCTTCAGGAGCTGTGAGGCACATTTTCTCAGTCAAGAGCTGCTGAATGATGGATTTGAGCTTTTTTTTCAGGGAATCTCCACTGTCTCCTTCTAAAGTGAATGGGGATGGTTTCAGGACATGGAGAAGGACAGGGGCTTGCTCAGAGAAACTGTGACGGGCTCATTATGGAATCAGAGCTGTGAAGCCTCGGATGCTCAATGCAGATAGAATCGTCAACAGCTATGCAGTTCAGATCAGTTTTTTTTCCTTAGGTCATTAATGCGAACTCGAACTTGTACACAAGGCTCACAGAGGGGAAGGTAACCATCTTCCAAAACTGGCTATCATTTTTCACACTTGCATTGAAGCCTGACAGTGAATAGATCATGAGTGGAGACTAGTGACAAGTGACATTCCTCAGGGGTTGGTATTGGGACCGGTGCTGTATTGTCAGCGGCACGGACAGTGGAATTGAGTGCACCCTCAGCAATTTTGCCAACGTAAACCAAGCTGTGTGGTGTAGTCAACACGCTGGAGGGAAGGGAGGCCATCCAGAGGGACCTGGATGGGCTTCAGAGGTGGGCCCATGCAAATCTCATGAAGTTCAGCAAGGCAAAGGGCAAGATCCTGCACATGGGAAGGGGCAACCCCAAGCACAAATACAGGCTGGGCAATGAGTGGATTGAGAGCAACCCTGCAGAAAAGAACTTGCGGGGGTCTTGGCAATGAGAAGCTCAACATGATCCAGCAATGTGTGTTTGCAGCCCAGAAAGCCAATTGCATCCTGGGCTGCATCAAAAGAAGCGTAGCCAGCAGGTCAAGGGAGGAGGTGATTCTCCCACTCTACTCCACTCTCATGAGACCCCACCAGGAGTACTGCATCCAGCTCTGAGGCCACAAGCATAAGAAGGACATGGACCTATTGGAGCGGGTCCAGAAGAGGGCCACGAAGATGATCAGGGGGCTGGAGCACCTCCCCTGTGAGGACAGGCTGAGAGAGTTGGGCTTCTTCAGCCCAGAGAAGAGAAGGCTCTGAGGAGACCTTATAGCAGCCTTCCAGTGCTTAAATGGGACCTACAAGAAAGCTGGAGAGGGACTTGTAGTGATAGGACAATGGGTAATGAAAGATCGTAGATGTAGATTAGATGTAAGGAAGAAATTCTTCACTATGAGGGCGGTGAGACACTGGCACAGGCTGCCCAGAGAAGCTGTGGCTGCCCCCTCCCTGGCAGCACTCAAGGCCAGGCTGGCTGGGGCTGGGAGCAACCTGGTCTAGTGGAAGGTGTCCCTGCCCATGGCAAGGGGCTGGAACTGGGTGATCTTTAAGGTCCCTTCCAACCCAAACCAGTCTGTGATTCCATGAAAAAATGAGACTCCCCGAAAACAGCAAAAGTGGATAAGACCCAGCAGTCATGCATCTGCTTTTTAATATAGAGTCATAAAATACTTGAGGTTGGAAGGGACCTCAGGAGGCCACCTGGGCCATCACTGAGTTCAGACCTGTTTTCTCCTTTAATCAAGCGAGATCTTCTGTTTCACTTTATGACTGCTGGTTTTGATTCTTGCCCTGTTTCCTTCCATGAGGATCATGGACATTGAACCATAGTAGTCAGGACCTTGCAAGGAGTGTTTAGATTAAACCCACAGAGTGGTTTACAGCGGTCACCTCATGCTCTCTCACAGGGCATCTCTGCAGTTGGTCAGATAGGCACAAAGTTTCTGCAAGAGGGAACATCTGGGAGGTTATTTATGGTTTGTCAAGAAGTCTCCAAGGGGCACTTGCATGAGGTGTATGGAAGAAGGTCAGGACAAGCTAGTCTATTCCAATTTACCTCTCCAGATGGAAACTGCTGGGTTTTTATACAGACGTTGTCTTTCTTGGCCTTCACTTACGGTTTTGGGCATGACTAGATTTAAGTCTGGTTCATGTAGAAAGAGCACATGCACATTTGAATGCTTCCCATGGTTTCACCCTTCATCCACTGCAGACAGCAAGCTGTACCCAGGAGACCTCTGTCCAAGACTAGTTGTCAGGGAGACCCTGTGAGATGAAATGTGTTTGGTTGCAGAGAGCCATGGGCTAAGGAAACACCAGGACATGGTGGCTGAAAGACATTTATCATCCTTGTTCTCTGTTTTTTTACAACCTTACCTCTCCACAGCTTTCTAGCACTCTAGTTCTCAGTGTCTCTGTGGGAGAAAGGCTATCCCCCCCCCCTCCCCCCCCCATTTTACAAGTAGGAGAGCTGAGGTGCAAGAAGCTGGACTCAGATATATTTCCAATGCAAAAGAAAACCTCATCCAATTTACAGGAAAACTCTGATAAAGCCTCGCAGCCCTCACATCTCCTCTGCCCTTGCAACTCTAATGACATCCTTCTTGCTCAGCATTTCTTCCTCATCTCAAGGGTAGCATTTGCATTTTGCTTCAGCTTCAGATGCTGTTTTGAGGGCAAATCCCCCAGCAGGTGTGGTACGGATGGGGGGACAGAGGAGCTCTCCTTGGCCTCCTGATGAATAACCATGATGAATGGGAATCACTTAGAAGACAGGAGTGGTTCTTGCTCTCCTTCAGACGAAGTGGCCAGGTGCACGGCAGAAGCCGAGGCCACAGGCAAGGGAAGGCTGAGCCCACAGCTGGCTCTTGTGCACAGAAGTGCTTTGTCTTTCCTCCTTCAGGGCCCTCCCTGTGCTTGATCTCCCTTTGCACTCAAACCCCTCTGATCTCCAGCTGCCTCTGATATTTTGTTTGCGCTCATTTCTGAGATATCTCAGATCTTTAGATTATTTCCCATCTCAAATTTCTGGCGAGGGAAGGGAGTGTACCTGGTGAAGAGACAGCTCAAGCCAGAACAGAACACAGACATTTTAAAAGAAAATTGAGGAAGAGTTTATCACCATGGTGCTCAGGTCTTGAGCCAGACTAGTGTCTCAGACATGGATCACCCATGTCCCACTAAATGACATACAGGTTCACTTCTGAAGTTTCTGTCCAATGGGAGTTGTTTCCTCCAGTGTGAATACATTTGGTATTATAGGACTTGAAATTGTATTTGCCATGAAAAGACACCCCCCACCCCCCACCCCCGAGGTTCTACAGCTTTCTCTTCATTAGATTTTGACTCCAGTAAGCATTCAAGACCCAGGAAACTTTTTTCATGAACAGAAGCCCATCCCAGCTGGCATCCTCCCATGAAACTTTCTGATGCATTTTAAAGCATTATCCTACCATTTTTTTAAGAAATAAAGGAAACACAAACCCCATCAGTGCCATGGGGAAGCACTACCACACTCATTTTACAGCTAAATTCTTAAGAGAAACTTAGTCCAGGCAAACTTTGGATAGAACGAAGGTCAGCATTTCTCAAAGACATGGTTTGCAAGTCAGCCAGATACGTGACCCAGGAACAATCCACCTCATTTTAGACACCCAGCTGAGACCCCCAACAGCAGCAGTGCGGTAACCCTGCACTCACTCCTCTGCCTATGCCCACGCACGGAAACTCAACAGCACGCGCAAACTGCAAATGTTATAATGCAGACTGGGAAGGCTGCACAAAGGTTTGATTACTTATTGGAAGAACTATCTATTTGTGTAAAAGGTATCACAGAGTTGCAGATCTCATTCAGATTCTGGAGCAAACTTTGGAAAAAGTAATGATTTTCCAGAAAAATTGTTAAATAGAAAGAAGTAATGTTTTTCCAAACCAAGCAGCCACCATCCTGATTTTTTTTTTTCTTTAAGAAAGTGGAAGTTGTATAATAGGAGATGAGAATGGACCAATTAGTCTAAAAAGCAAAAGCTATTTACTAAATACTGGCCTCATAGATGCACTAGAAAGAATGGGAGAAAAAAATATGCATGGAGAAAGACAGATTGACAGAAATTTGTGTCTCAAAATAGAAACATTCACATGAGATACTCTCCATTATGTGGACACTGTCTGTCAGTAAGAATGTCTATTGAAAATAAATGAGTTATATTCTTCGATTGTCATGGCCACTGAAAATAATCTGGCGAAGTTCTTGTGTTACCTCTGAAATGAATTGGACGTGCGAGGAAGCACACGCTACACATTCCATTTAGCAAATGACCTGACTGGAAAACACGCTCAAGCACGGGAATGCACACCCACTGCCACTGTCTGAATACGTCTGGCAGGGCTGGGCTGATGGGGCTAATTTTCTCAGCAAGGTGGAACTGAGATAGCCCGTTCCCCCTGCTGCTCATATTCTCAGTATCTACTCCCAGGTCATCCCGTCAGTCATTCTGCGTTTGTCCCAAGTGTTTTCACTGTCATTTCCCCCCCTGTTGCCCCATGCATTTGCTGTGCCACACACAAAAGTCTCCTGCAAGGCTCCCCTGCCAATCCTCAGTTCATCCCATGCTGGAACAGCAGAGGACCATGAGCCACACCAACAGGCCCAGGGAAGAGGCTTTGCTCCAGCACATCCACAGAGATACCCAGAAAATCAGAGTGGTGTGTCTAGGGTCTAGGGCTGACAAGCCACAGCTTTACCATGCTCAGCAGCAGTAGGATGAGAAGACCTTAATGTCATGTTGAGCAGCATAAGCACAGCTCCTCCAGAAAAATGCCATCTGTGAGGTCATTTTCAACTGAGACCTCCTGGGAGGAGAAATGCAGAAAGAAAGGAAGGGATTTCCTCAGCTGCTGCTGTTATCAGGCTTCCCTCCTCCAAATACTCCAAGGGAATGGGTTTGCTAAAGCGTGTTCTGCCAATTTTCTATTCTTCACTGCTTTGCCTACAGCAGAGGTTGCATTATCTTATCTGCTGCTCAGTGCATTGCAATGCCAGCTCAGGAATCAGCACATGTTCTGCTAAGACCTTGCTGTTCCCTTTGGATGTATCTCTGCAGAAAAGCTTATGGGACTCACTCTTCTGAGCAGACCATAAAATGGGGAAACGTTGTCTGAGAGGCATCAGACGTTATCTTGGGAGAAGAAACAGAGAGTGTAAGGCAAGCACAGCTCAAATCCTGTTAATAAAGCAGCGCCAGAGAATTGAAACAGGGAAGTGGAGGAGGAAGGAGGGTGAAGTCACATTTTCAAAGTGCCAAGGCACTGCCATTCCAGCTTCTGCTTTCCCATGCGGCAAAAGCAATGCGTGCTTTATTCAGGAAACACACTGCACACAGCACTCACACCCATGTGCATTAAAAGGGATGTCTGGCAACAGCGCACTAACTTCGTTAGCGGTACCTTATTGCAGAGTTAACTGCTTTGATGCAGCCTCCTACTGCAAAACTCCTGCCTCTTCTGCTCTCAGATGCATGAATTTGGGGAGTACAGAAAAAGAGCCGGAGTTCTTTGCCATGTTGACATGTTACAAAACTGCTCTGGGATTTACATCCTCTGTTTCCTGACAAGAAAGAAATCAGGCCTCAGTGACGAAGCTTCTCCTCTTTTTCCAAGGGGTAATGCATCAGAATGGATGGGCTGTCACAGAGCCTATATGCAGTTGCAACAGGTCGTTGGTGATTAAGTGCAAAATTCATCCAGGACATGAGGTTCTGATTCAGCCAGGAGGCAGTTCAAAGACCTTTACAGCATGCTCCCTGTGGAAAGACCTGCTCATCCTTCAGTCAGACACCTTTTCCTGCCTTTTATCTCTGAAAGGGCAAACAGGATTGTTGTGCCCCTTTTGAGTGCTGCTCCCTGGATTTCCATAACCTGAGGGATTACCTGGAGTCAATGAGAGCGAAACACTTGCCTCTGTTAGAGAGGCATAGCAGGCAATGCTGGGAAGATGTTGTCTTCTGGACCATCTAGGAGCTGTTTTGCAGAACGGACTGAAGTATTTCACTGACCTGTTTCTGAACCTCTCCAGTACTTTGACAAGGACAAACACTGTCAGTCTGTAATAACCCATCTGTTTCTAGCTGTCCCTAAACTGTTTTAGTAGAGCAAGGATTTGTTCAGCAGACAGGGAATGAATGTTCAGTCTTTCTGGAAACAACTGTATCCCCCATGGAAAAAAAAAAAATAAAAAATCGTTGTTTCAGAAGCAGCTACCTCGAAAAACTAGATGGCCGAGGAGATGACATCCCACCATGTGCCAGGGAGGCTACCAGGAGCTCCTGTTTCATCTGAGAACAGGACCTGCTTTTTTAAGTTCTGCAGATGATTCAAATGTGCTGTTTGCTGCTGGCTTTGAGGCTTCTGCTTTTGGCTGGTGGTTATCGCGTTACTGGGAAGTCATGGGCAGAATACCTCCCTCTCTCCACACCCTCACTATGGTTAGGGGACGTCTGTCCTCCCCAACTCTTCTGTCCCCAGTACTTTTGCATCTGTTTCTCCTTTTCTATCCCCATTCTCTAGACTTTGTCACACATGGCTTTTCTTTAGCAAGCTCTTCTCCTAGTGACTTTCTTGATACCTTCCTGCAACTCGCATGACCTAACCTCTGCTCAGATCTGCCCGAGGAGCAGAAGTAAAGGAGCAGTTTGCCTGGATATCCAGTTTGAGATGGGAAAGGGATCAGGGTTATGCACAGGCAATAACTGAGGCATAAAATTATATGTTCTTGCTCAGACGTTTAAAGAGAGCACAGTCTAGGTGATGGCAATGACTTTGTAGCATGAGTCAGTCGGACTCATTTGCTGGAAGATCCAAAAGCAGCAGAGGCAGAAAATATTCCCTTCTCCTAAAAACAAGACAAAGATCCTGCTGACAAACCAGACCATCACAAACCCTGTTATGGCACTTGCCTATCTGCAGGACATATAGTAGTGAGCAGAACAAGCAGTATCACTCCCAGAGAAACAACCGGCTGAAAGCTGTAGCGTTGCTGACTCCAGGATTACCAACCCCCCGAGCCGGCTCAGTTGGTGCAAAGGGACTGGCCAGCATGGCCTGACAGCAAAGTACAACTTAACCCAGTCCCCAGCCTGCACACCCACATCTCTGCCAGGATACGACTCAAACCACCAGCCGGCGGGGGAGCAGACCCCTTTGCAGCCCCTTGCCCAGCCCAGCACCCTCACCAGCCCCAGCAGCACACAGGGGGCATCATTTCTTCTGGGCAACTTACTTTCTATTTTTATTTTAAGCCAATACTTTTTGTATTACCCTGGCCAGCCTGCACTGCTGTCAGGGTGTCATCCAGAAGCTGTAACTGAGCAGCGTCTGCTTCCTGCAGGATCCTCAGGCTGCCCAGCTCTGTCGTGCTCCCTGCCAGCCTAAGAGCAGACTGGGATCAGAGCTGAGCCTGATTTCTTCATCTTTTTTTTACCCACATTCTCTGTAGCACAGCACCAGGAAGGTACCCAGCTGCTGCCCCTCACTGCGCAGCAAACTAGGATTTATGAGCCATGACCACCAGGAACAAGCAGAAAAAATTCCCCTTCCATGATTTCAGCAAGGCTACAAACACCCGGGGAAATACAACTGCCTCATAAATACCACTGAGACCATCCCCGAACGCCTGCCTTTCTTACTGGCTTCTTTCCAGCCCTCTCTACTTTCTTCAGCAGGCTAACATCCACTGGACATAGCAAGAGACCCCCAAGCCCGTTCTGGTGCTCAGCAGGACCCATCTGATGCCCTGGTCTGACACCAAGCAGCCACCTGGGAGCCATGGGCCTTGTGCATGATGAAGGCTGGACCCGCTGCAAGCCCCTTGCAGGGCCAGCCCCATGTAACCCCCCGTTAGGACTCCAGCAAACAAACTTCAACTCAACAGGCTGCCTTCTCCTCCTCTGCTGTGCCAGAGCCCAACGGACACCATTTGCTCATCACACTGTGCCCACACGGGTTGGCCAGTGACTTCCAATGCTGTCCTGGTCCTACGACACCACCACTGTCTGCACACCCAGAGAAGAGCAAAGCAGAGTGTCTGCTCATACTCACAGTTTTGAAGTCCTCATGGTTGCATTCTTGGCCTTTGAATTTGCAGTACAGCATCATATCCTTCAGGTCGTGGCCAACCCGTGCCAGGAACTCCTGCATGTTGAAAACTTTTGGTTTATACTGCTTAAAGTTGGCCTTTTCTTGGAGGATGGCTAAGACGGCTGGGTCAGCCAGGTGAGGGTTGGGAATCTGCAGATTGACATCAAGCAGAGCCAGGAGCTCCCCAGCATGGTACAGGTCATTGGTGGTGAGCCGGGAGAAGCGAAACTCATTGAGGTTACAGATGGTGACAGCAGGGAAGACCAGGCTGTTTGCCACGACCTCGTCCACTTTGGTCACGTGCTGGTAGGAGAAGTAGAAAGCCACCCGGTCTGAACTCTCAACCAGGAGGAGACCCAGTGAGCCCACAAAGGCCAAGGTCCAGAGCAGGCGCCGGATGGTCACTGGCCCATAGACGAAGACATGACGGATCCCGTGGAGCGTGGAGGTGTTGGCAAAAATCTGGATGCTGGAAGGCTGCAGGCTGCCCATGCTGCCCTCACTGGTGCTGTCTTTCAGATCCATCACGGATAGTTAGTTAAATCCTGGCACTGCTTTTTGGGTCAGTCTGTAGCTGGAACCGGGATCCGGATCTCTCCCCTCCCCTCTCAAAAGTAATTAAACCCTTTTAGAGGCGGGAGAGAGAAGAGTCTCAGGCCAGCTGCTGCAAGTTTATCCCACAAGCTCAGCAGTAGCTTCGTAGGGGTAAATATTTATATAAAATCCATTCAAACTCTCGCTCTTGATTTCCTCGGTGCGATAAGAAGGGCTGGTTTTATTTAGGGAGACACCAAGGTGATGTGGAAGAGAGGTGGGTGGGCAGCGAAAGCTGAGCCAATGGAAATAAAGTCCTCCCCCTACACACACACACATGCACACACACACGCGCCGAACAGAGATGAGATTAAGTGAGAGAGTGAGCTTAAAACAAGTCGAGGCAGCTCGTAGCCTGTTAACTAGTGCGTAAAGCCCAAGGATGCCGCTTCCCAGAGCTGATGTCTTGCCGAGCAGCAGGGCTTTCAGACCGATCGGGTGATGCTTCCCATGCTCCAGGGTTGCAAGCTGCTGGATTTAGGCATCTGTCCTCCTCCCCACCCCTCCATTTTGGGGAGGGCTCCAAGAAATACCAACCCAAAAAGCCACCCTGTGCTGCCGGTGTTATTTCCAAGGGTTTCTCCCAGCGAAAGGTGGGCAGCTAATTCAGCAGGGGAAGTATGAGAGGAAAAGGGGGAGGGGAAGGGAAAGGCTCATGAAAAAGAAAAGGGGGGGGGGGGGGGGGGGGAATTGCTGCCTCGCTCCAGGCACACACATGCACGCAGACCTAGCAGGGGAGAATGCAGTAGCATGAAGCCTCTCCTCTGTCACACAGCAGCTCAGAGCAGAAAATCAGGCAGGGCAAGATACGATGAGGAGAGGCAGCAGAAGGAGAGGGGCTGCAGCATCTCTTCTCTCTCTGTCTCAGAGCTTCCCTTCACTTCAGGACTCTCGACAGGGCGAAGCGCTGAGAGCCGTGAGTCACGCATCGACCCGGAGCCCCGCAGCAGGGTGAGAGCCCAGGGGAGGGCAGGGAGAGGGGGGCTGTGATCCGAGACCCCCGGTTCCTGCCTGGGGTTTGAGTCTGTAAGTGTCCGTGCCTCGGTGGGGCCCAGGGGGGCTGTGCCGAGCAGCCCCTCCAGCCGCCGGGCTCAACCCACTTGAGGACTCGGAAGACTTTGGGCCAGCAGAATCTCCAGATGTTTTGTTTGCTGCTGAAAGGCAGCTGTGATGGATGTGTGTGGGGAAGATGCTCCCAGATGTGCGTTCAGCCGGGAGGTTTGGAAGGAGGAGGTGGAGGGGGGGAGGCAAACTAGGGAAGGTTTCCTACCCAAGAGATGCTGCAAAATCCTGTAACAGTGCCTCCATGTATGTGAACATCCTTCGTGCACACTGCAGGAGGTGGGAATGAGGGTTCAGCCTAGAGATGAAAGGCGCCAGAGTCTGAGCAGGGTCTGGGGTAACTCCCCACCATATCATCTCGGTGCATAGCGGTATTTTTGCTTGCTTTTTTTCAGATCCAGAAAAAAAAAACAAAACAGTTTCTTTCCCTATGCAGCACCCAGCACTATGGTAGGCAAGGATCCCAGGGGCCATGGTGGCTTCTGGGAGGTGACTTTCTCAGCTTGGCTGAGGTGGAAGCAGAGGGTGCAAGCACAGAGAGAGTCTATCACAGTCTGCGGTGCGATGCCCAGTGACTCTTGGCCACCCGTGAATCTACATCCAGGACAAACTCAAAGACTATCTGGGACAAAGTAAGCCTGTTTTTTGTCTTTATAACCCCAAGTGCTGTCATCATAAGAGCAGACCTTGAAAGAGTCTCTGCACTTTGCACCATTTGGCCCCTTCAGCTCTACAGGTGCTTCACCTCCACTGACGGACCCTTGAGTCCCTCGTCCCCTGGCATAAGCCACCCTGTCCTCCCTCTGATGTTTTTCACCCAGAGATAAGATAGTTTCAGCTCTTGCTCCCTTCAAAGTCACATTTGGCCCTGGCAACCAAGGACAAGCCCAGCTGTGGCATCCCCCACCATAGATGATCCTCTGGGAGTGTCTCTCAGGCTGAGCTACTCATCCCTGCACTGCTGTATGGCAGCGCAACTACACTCCCCGTTTTACTCAAGAGAAACTGAGGTAAAGAGAGGACAAAGGACTCGTGAGCAGTCTCCCAGAAAGCTTGCAACATATCCATGAGTTGAATTTCCTGGTAGGTCTTTTCAGCGTAGCAGGTTGCTACCCTAAAGCTGAACCCTCCCTCCATAGCCAAAAGGCTCCAGGACTATGCCGAGACCATGGCTGGTCCTCATGGACAACTGGGGTGCAGGGGGAGCAGGAGCTGCCACCAGAGGCTGGTTTCTGAGAATCACAGAATCACAGAATGTCAGGGGTTGGAAGGGACCTCGAAAGATCATCGAGTCCAACCCCCTGCCAGAGCAGGACCACCCAGAGCAGGTCCCACAGGAACACATCCAGGCAGGTTCTGAATGTCTCCAGAGAAGGAGGCTCCGCCACCTCTCTGGGCAGCCTGTTCCAGGGCTCTACCACCCTCACAGGGAAAAAGTTTTTCCTTATGTTACTGTGGAACCTGCTGTGCTCCAGCTTGCACCCGTTGCCCCTTGTCCTGTCACTGGCCATCACCGAGCAGAGCCCGGCTCCATCCTCCTGACACCTGCCCGTCACGTATTTATAAACATTGATGAGGTCACCCCTCAGTCTCCTCTTCTCCAAGCTAAGGAGACCCAGCTCCCTCAGCCTTTCATCATAAGTGAGATGTTCCACCCCCTTCATCATCTTTGTGGCTCTGCGCTGGACTCTTCCAAGCAGTTCTCTGTTGTTCTTGAGCTGAGGGGCCCAGAACTGGACACACTATTCCAGATGCAGTTTCATCTTTGTACAAATCCACATAGCCCCGAAATGCAAAAAAATGGTCCCTCCTCCTGCGTCTGTGCTTGTGACTGAAAGCCAGGCTCTCAATGCCGGCCCATTTGTGGCTAAACGGAGATTATTACATCCGTTCTTTATCAAGCAGAAATTCAGCCAAGGTGAGGCCTGACAAAGCTCCTGCATCTTGTCATGCCCCTTCCAGGAGGGCTGGAGAAGACAGCACTGAGCAGACCCAAGCAACATGTGAACCAGAATTAAAGCAGCCGAGGACAGCGCGGCCACAGCACCCTCGCTCCTAGGCTTCAGACCTTGCTGCTTGTCTGCTCACCATCTCCCCATGGCTGGGGACAAGACCATTGCCTCCTGAAAATTTCCTGGCAGGAATGGGCTCCCTTTCTTACCATGACCAACCCATCTGTAAATCTCCCTCCTCTCCCCACCCTGTCTGCATTATTTGGCCTGGTGCATTAATGCTTTCATTTGTTCACCACGCGCTCTGCCTTTACAATCCTGTTTTCTGTAATTCATACCATATACCATCTGCTGCCTTTTATTAGTTAACTGTGTAGAGTGCTTTGGCTGCAGGCTGGAGGAAAAAGCGCCTTGCCCACCAGTGCTGCCTGGCACCAGCACCAGCTCTCCAGGCTCTGCTCCACTCCTCATGGGGTTGGGGATAAACCAGGGGGACAAACGCTCTCCAGCGAGTCCCTGTGTCTAGGGTTGTGCCCAAGAGCTGGCGTCGGCCATGGTGTCCTGAGAGCGGAGGGAAGCAGCTCTGGACATGCCTTGGGCTGCACTCTGGGATGACACAGGCAAGGATGGGGGGGGTGGGTTGTAAGGAATGGTAAGGGGTGTTGGCACCTCTTGCCACCCATGTCATCGGCCTCTCTGCAGGAAGATGTGCGTGGCAAGGACAAAGCAGCCTGGGCAGTCTCAGAAAAGCCCCCGAGATGGCAGAACCCAGCTAAGGAAACCTGCACTCCCCTTCCTTGAGGACACCCAGGGCAGGGCAGGGCAGACCTGTGGGGTGAAGTAGCTGCTTTGGGAGCTCATAACCCAACCTCAGCCCCTGAATATCTCTCGCAGACCTTGTTGCTTCGAATCTCCTTCAGAAACAAGGGCAGACGAGCCAGGCAGTACCAGAAGACATGTCCCTCAGGAAAGACCCTTTTCCCCCCCTTACAGGGATGGAGTGGTGGCGGGGGGGCAGCAGGGCCAGGGCGGCTGAGGGAGCAGGGAGCAGAGCTGGAGCCCTCCCTCGTTTGCACAGCTTGTGCCTGCCCTCTTGTGTCTCAAGCCCATGCTGCACCGCTCAGGGTGAGGGATCCCAGCCCTGAAACACGTGGGGGAATGGGTTTATTCGGGGAGGCAGAAGAGATGGAGAGGGGTCCCCTCAGCTCTGTGAACCCCTCTGCTTCCACAGCCCCATCTGAGCCCTCCCAGAAGCATGTCCCAGGCGAAGGGTTTGCACTGGGAAAGTCAGGACTGGCCATACAGGCAGAGCAATGGCTCGTCTTAAAAATAAAAGGTGATTCTTCGGCCTCCCTGTGCGGTTCAGCACATGGTCCCCACTGCCCTGGGCCAGGGCCCTCTCCTTAGCACTGGGGATTGCTGCATTTTCTGCCAATTTGTTGTTTTTATGGTTCCCTCTGGGCTTGATTACAAAAAGAAAAATAAGAAAAGAAAAAGCAATGACGGTTGCAGTCTGGGAGAGTGGCTTGTCTTCTCTGGTCCGGCTGCTTTTGCCATATCTTCGTGGGTTTTGCAAAAAAAAAAAAAGAAAAAAAAGAACAGGCATTTGGAGGAAAAGCCAGGGAGCACTTGGCCCGTGATGATGACACCTGGAATAAGAAGGACTTTGCTCAAGATGCTCATGGTCCTACAAGTTGCCCTCCATTTCTCAGCCTTTCTCTGCCCTTTTTGGACCCTGTCAGCTAACTGCTTATTGCCAGGATCTTCAAACTGTTGGGGATCCAGAGCTCCACTTAGCAGAGAGAGCTTGGCTACTTAAATGAGTCTGCCTTTCCAAATGGGAGCATAATGTTGAATGCTGATGTTTCCCCTGAAATTAAAACCCATCCCTTCCAAAGTAGCTTTGGCTCCATTAAATGTCTATTTAATACATATAGTAAATTGAAATTTTGATTGGATTTCAATGTATTTAATATTATGCTTGGATTTATAATAGCATATAAAATGAAAGCAATTAAAGCAATTAAACAGAAAAAAGTCTTGAAGGAAAACCAAAAATATTCAGATGGCCTCACATTGGGAAACAATGAAATGCTCCATTTTTATACCCCTACCCCCCGAAGAAATGTGCTGATAAAAATATCATATTGGCAGAGAGCTGAATCAGCATTTTCCAGTGGAAGAACTATTTTGGGGGGAAGATTTCTCCACCAACTGTGCCTGGCACGCCCCAGCAGCAGAGAGGATGCTCTGGAATGCCTTCCTCCTGCTCCTCTTCCTCCTTTGCCTGCAGAAATATAGCACATTAATAGCTCAGTGATGGCAGAGCCCAGCCTCCAAATCTGGCTGGTGATGGGGGAGAGGCTTCCCTGGGGCATAGAGATTACTCTCAGCCCAAATCAGCCCAGAGTCTGCAGAGCGAGTTACATCTACGGATTTTATTACAGGAAGGGAATATTGGATTTCCAGTGGTGTTTTTCAGCAATCGGAGCCTGTCCCACTCGCTCTGACATTCCCGTCTTCGCTGCAATAACTTAGATTTATCAGCCCTCTCTCCAGGGCCGTGTCTATCAGCTGGGGTTCGAAGATGTTCGCATTAGTGGTGACTCGCACGGCACCTGCTCAGCGTGCAAAGCGAGCTGGCAAGATTGCATGACCCTGAGCAAGCCACAGTGGTTTTTTCATTCTATGCAAAATTAAAGTAATTGTGTTTCTGTCCTGTGTCTTGGGCTTAGAGACTTGGGGGTGAAAAATGCAATAGAAGAACGACATTTTCCTTTGGCATCTCCCCATTTAAATAGCCCTTGAAATTATGCTTGTTCTCCATTAAGTTTTACATGATTTTATTTTGACTTATGTGCGTTAGTTCTGCCTGATACTCGTGTTCCTCAGAAAGTCTATGAAAGTACATTGAATTACTCATGAATAATTGAAGTTTAGGACCCATTCCAGGCCCTTGTTTCTGGATAACGCCAGGCATTTGTTCTTGTTGGCACATGAAACAGGCCAGGAAAATTCGCCGAAATATGTATTTCTTCATTCTTTTGCCCAAAAATATCTTGATCAACTTTTCTTTCTTTTTAACTTCTCCTTCAGTGCCACTACAGCTCCCAACTGCAATTCTCCAAAGAAGGCAGTTTTCATGCGATTACAATTCTCAGAATAATTAAGAGAAAGAATCCCTCAAATTAAGAACTCATCCTTTCATTGCTACGGCAACCCTGATTGTCCTTCCTCAAGTGGCTGAACTGAGAAAATAATAATTGAAAAAAATCTATCATAAAATTGCTATCCTACCACCAAAGGGGAACAACTGGGAGGTGAGATGGGACAGATGCTCCTCGGTGATCCCCAGGGGGCACCTCTCCATGCCATTTGCATTTGACCTCAGCATGGTACAAAGCATTTGTTTTAGCTCTCACAAGCAAGGGGCAAAACTGTGGTGACAAAGACCTGCTTCAGGATGAGCTGAGTTGCCCTCTGTGCTCCCCAGGTTGGGCTGACCCAATCCCCAGTGACTGCTGAGGGAGTGGAGACACCCAACACGTGGGGACATCATCACGTTTGGGGTGTCCTGATGAGGACATCCCCCCATCAGGACATCTCCCATGCTGATGGAGCATTTACTCAGGGAGATGCTATCATCAAAATTCAAAACCTCTTGGGCACAATGAACCGGTCAGGCAGAGAAGGATTCACCCCACTGACAAGCTCCAGCCAGAAGAAAAGAGAAGATGTTGCTACCTTAATGGAAAAGCTTATCCTTAGGAGATTCCAGCCTGAAAGTGGGATAGTTTGAGCAGTGAGAGGGACTCAGCTCTACTCCTCGCACACCGCAGTCCCAAGCAGCTTTCAAACCCAACTCTAACCCCTTAAAGCACCACGAGGATGCAGCAGGGTTTCCCAGCCCTCATTGACTTTGCAAAGCCAGCAGGTAGAAAACTTTCGTTTGCATTTGTTTCAAGAGCAAATCCCAGCCTGAATTAATTAGAGTGCAATAATAAGGCTGCCTGGGGCTGTCATCAGAGAGGTGTGATCCTCACCGCTTTGTCACGGGGGCTGCTTCCCATCCCCAGTGCCAGGTCACCCTAGCTGTGACACTGGCAATGCCAAGGGTGCAGCTGTGCTCAGTCCCAACTGATGCACAAACAGAAGCTGAGCCAACCTTACAGCAGGAGCTGTGCTCAGCCTCTGCCCTTCCAGATGTCTCTGGAGCTTGGGTTAAGTTAGCTGGCAAGGCACTGGAGGACAAATGTGAACCCAAGACCACGCCAGCCCTGCGGTGTTTATTTTAAGCCTGTTTCAACTACATATGACTAAAATTGCTTACTTCCATGTCCATAAATCAGCAGAGATCTCCTCAATGGGGTTTGGGGGGACTGCAGCTGATATGAAGTGACTTGACTTAAAGAAGCCCTATAAAGCCTCCTAGAAACACTGTATTTTGTGGGTACAGGCTGATATGCCAAGGCTGTGTCCTGTGACATCGTTAGACCTTTCATTATGGAAATCAGAGCTGTGGATTAGGAAAGGGTGAAGTTCGCTGGAGACCAGCCGAGGCACATGGTGTCTGGAAACATGTCATTTAATTTGTCTGTGCTCCCTTGTGTGCTGAAGGGGCCTAATCCTTTCCCCTCCTCGGGAAAGTTGGATGGGTTAGTTAATGTTTATTCAATGGTCTGAGAAGCAGCAGGGACAGGAACTCGATCAGCTTATGGTATTTACTTTTCAGTAAGATTATATCCACGCCAGAGAGGAGCTGTTTCTGCACTGATAGAACAAGCCTCATCTTAAATCCTTACCCTTTCTGAGGAGAAAGTACACGTGCAATTTCTGTGTTCCTTTGGAATACAATTTAAGTCAGTGCAAAGTGACACAGTAATAACTGCACAGTTTTTCCTTCGCAGAATTGAGCAGCACAGGCATTGTTGCTCTGTGGAGCTGCCCACGCTAAACAGAGCCCTTCAAGTTGTCTAAGATGTGACAGAAAAGGCTTTTACCATGAGCCATTTGCTCCTGTGGAGAGACATCACAGGTTGATGAGACATCACAGATACCTGAGATGGTACTTGAAACATTGGGTGAGAAGAAAGGCCCAGAAAAGCTGAAGGAGTTTTGCCTGCTTTCAGTGGGGAAAAAATGCAGACTGGGCTCTACGGATTTTTTTTTCCAAGCTCAGCTTTCCAAATACTGCATGTCCAGATTGACAAAAAACCCCAACCTTTACAAATTAAACCCAAAGGAAAAGAATCCAAGACCTAAATTGAAATGCTCTGTTCCGTCCGCAATTGACCCTTCCTACTTGATACTCAGACTTCCAACAGAAGCAAAACCCAACTCTCTTTGGTGTCAGATATTAAAAACTACTTGGGCAATCTGGGCTTTGGGACCCAGCAGTAGAAGGCTTTGAGAGCTTACTCTTACCTGACCAGACAGCAACGCTCAGCCTTGCCATGATGAACTCACTGCTGACACTACATATTGACTGTGTGCTGTGATGATCATTCTAATGTGCTCATCCAGATGGGATCCCCCTCTCTGCTTCCCAGAGACCCCAGGACCTGCAGGCACAACCCACTGCCAAGTGCAGAGGGAAGAAGGGCTGAAGAAGCCGATCTCACGCCAGCATCTGAAGCTCCTGCCCTCCTCTCCACACCTTATTTTGCTTTGCCAAAGGAAAGGCAGAGCCATAGGTGTATGTGTGTATGAAGACACTCCCTGAAAGCACATCCTTGCTCATTCCTGCTTGCAAATGCATCACCAGTTCTTTACCCTGGTGCCTTTGCTGGTCTCCTGTCTACGGAAGGACAGCAAGTTCATTCCAGAAGGTGGAGGGATCTGTTTTCCCTGGTTTGATGGCATCAGAGGGGGGAAAAAAAACCAACAAACCTGCTGAGCACCCTCTGTCTGTGGGCGTGAGCTTTGCTGGCCTGGCTGGCGAAGCAGGCTGTTACCACGTTTGTAGAGACATGACTGACTCACTGCTCTCACTTGGCAGAGCATTTAAGATGAATTATCTGATCGGTGGAAAAGCATTTTCAGGTCAGCCAGAGCTATTTGTAGTGAAGCTGGTGAGTGATATCTGGGCAAAAAAAAAAAAAAAAGGCTGCCAGAAGAATCAAATGAAAAAATGACAAGAAGTCCAAACAAAACATTGGGATTTTTTTTTCTGTTTTGAAACAAAGAATTAAAATTAGATCAGGCTAAACATAGTAGAAAATTAAGATCCCCTTTCCCCCACCACCTTACCTGCAGTCCTTCCAGCCATGTCTCAGCAAGAGCAACATTCCTGGGTTAGGATTTTATGGACAGAGAAAACTAACCTGAATGGTGGTTTCTGCAATACAAACATCCACACTTAAGTAATCCTTCGCTTGATCTACAGGTAAAGGAGATCTGGGCAGCACAGCAAGGCAAAGGCACAGCCCGATTACCTGTCCACTGCCTGCTCTCTGCTGGTCTGAATTACAGCAGAGCTGCCCCTTAGGAGGAGAGTTTCTGAGTCTTTCCTACACAACCCTCTTGTAGTGGCTTGTAACATTGCGAACTGTGAACTGGCAGGTTCAGGGAAATCCAGGTGCTTTGTTAGCACTGCTGAGAGCGCTTGCATCCTCTTCAGAGACAGAAGAGGCCAATTCCCCACTTTCATTTGTGAAGGTAACAGAGATCACTCTGTAGGCCACCTGATTTAGAGTTTTAATAACAGCGAGCGGAGAATGGAGTCCCATCTTTGCTCTCTCAGTTATTCATGGTTTAATACAGCAACAAATCAACTTGCAATGGAAGAACAAAGCATGTGCTGCTCATTTCACTGCCATGGCTCTGCGTCTGGCCATGGATTTGGCCAGCTGGGCTGTGATGGGTGGTTTGCTGCTAGCCTAAAGTGAGCCGGGACTCAGATCCCATAAACTGGTCAGGGTAGGGAGGAAGCAGCTCTCCAGGGGAACTTCAGAAGCAAATCCCCAACCAGCTGAAAACTGGCCATCGCTCATCTTCACTTGCAAGCCAGACATGACAGCAGTTGTCGCCAGAGCAGCAGCTCATGCTTTGAAGGATGGAAGAGCATTTTGAGGCTATCGTCTCTAACAAAGTGGCCAGGAAAGCCCTCACTTACCCAGTGCCTAGTGAAGGGCAGTGTGAGCAGAGCAGAGCCCAGATAGTGGGCAGGATCCTCCTACTGCAGCTGCTGTAGCTGACCTGGAGGCACCAGCAGAGATGGTGGCAGCACTGGAGGCTCAAGCATTTCCTGAAAGCATCTCCTGTAATGGCATCAGTCCAGCCCTTCAGAGACCCACCCCTGCAATTATCATTTCTGCTGTGGCACCGACAGGGAACAGCCATCCCCAGCAGCTCAGTGGGAAAGGAGCTCTAAATACAAGAAAGGCAAATTTGCAAGGAACAAAATCCTTTAAACAGAAAATTGTGTTTCAGTTAAGCGAACATTGCCAAAAAAGGCTTTGTTTCCTCCTCTTGGGACAGTCGCTGATAACTGCAGGACAGATGCAGGGCTGACACCCATTAATCAAAACCAGGACACAGCAATGCAACCCATCCGCTTCCAGAGCTCAGCGTGTCAGAGTCCATCATTTACACTTGCTCACCATTACGTAGTCCAATCATTTACATTTACTCACCATTACATAGTCATCACTTCAGCGCTCGGGGACTGCCTGATACGGGAATGGCCCCACACGGTGGGAGAAGTCATTGTCCGCATGTTGTAATTTTTGGCTGACTTTCTGCAGGCCTGCTCCTGGTGGTGTAACTCAGGTACTTAGGAAGCTGGAGCATTTCTATGTTCCATCCTCTGCACAAGTTTTACAAAAACCAGGCTAGTCCAAGCGGTGTGATCTGCTGTCTGGATGAATCTGTCCAAATGACACATTTCCATTTACCTTGTTTCAAACCAGTTTAAGTGGAATCGACACAAAACCACTTGAAAGCAAAGTGAGATCTTTGCAAAGCCCTCTGATGATGATTCACATCCCTTCTGTTAAATCATTTTCTTCCCGCAGGGGTGAGGTGTAAAAATCCCTGATAGGGATTTCACTGGGATTCCCAAGTAACGTTCCCAAGGAGGTCATGTTGCTTTGCCACTCATTCATTCAAGGATTGGTTTTTATTTGACAAATATCAAATTCAGAAATGGATGAGGATCAGTACACAGAGCGTATGCCTGCCAGGCAGCAGGGGATGCTCTTGGTATTCATTACCCAGCACACCCTGTGTTCTACGTGCTTGTTCATGTAGTGAGACCAAATTTAAAGCGCATAGTAACTGCAGAATAACTTCGTGTGTGAGTACATGTATTCCAGAAAGTAAATGCCTTGCTCTGGGGAAGGTTAATTTGGTTTCAGATGTTAAACCAGAATAAGAATCTTCATTGCAGTTCAAGCGCATCCAGACCGAGTTATTCCAAGAGCATTTATTTTTCAGAAAGCCATATTTAGGGCTGTTCGGTAGCAAAGTCAATGCCAGCAAAATGACAAAAGTCTTTGGTCTTGATCAACACACCACCTTTTAGCAAACAGGGCTTTAGTCATCTGCTGAATGGGAGGTTTAAAAAGAGAAGTCAAGTCCTGCCTGAGAGCCCCATAGCTTTTTGTGGACTTGCTGAGTTCAGCTCAAAAGAAAACAGGTAGCAAGACTTCGGAAAACTCAAGATTCTTTGTCTTGACATTTACAAAATGAAATATCTTGATTTCTCGTTGCAGTGCTTTCATCTCAAAGACTGCCACAATGCAATATTGGGAAAACCAGACAAAAACAGAAATTGAAGGCCTTTTAAAGTAAATAGAAACATTTATTTTTTGTTGAACACAACTTTCTGCTTCACTTACCATTACTCCTGTTTTTAAGGTGAGTAATTTTTGTAGTTCTCCTTTTAGGACAAAATGATGCATTTCAAGCAAAAGCAAAGCAAATCAGTAATTCCTGTGCCCATCTTAGAAATAAATGAGTATTTTAGTGTTTTCATAGGATTATTTTCCAGTGCACATTCAGGAGGAGGAAACATTAATGTCATTTGCAGGCAAAGGGTTAAAGTCTGTTAATTCAGTCCCTGCAAGAGATTTGAAGTCTCTCAAACCTTTCATGTTCACTCCCCTCTCATGCCAGTTCATCCGAAATTTTGAGAATAGATGGCTTCTAATTACATCTGGCAGAAACCAATATATTTTCACTGAGGATGTGGAAAGACAATGCATTTTTCATGAAATCAGCTCTGCCTGGAATAATGTCATTTTATTTCCACTGCTTGAAACTTCTCCTTGGCTGTGAGCGAACGGCAGGGATGGAGGGCTGCCCCAGATGGCTAAGGACCAATGCTGCAAAGAGGCTTGGAGCACTCTGCCCCACGGTTCACTCCCCCACAGCATGTCAGACTGTCACTACCCCAGGTTCAGGACGTGAGCAGACTGCCATGGGATGGGGAGGAACAGGGCATATGCCACAGCTTTAGATCATGCTTTACCAGGCAATTCTCCCCAAATGTTGGTTTTGGGGGCCTCTCTGTCGTCTTCTTTGGGAAAGTCCTCTTCCATTTGAAATCGGTGTTGGAGGAGTATCACAGAGCAAACAAAAAAAAAATACTTTAATCTGTAGGTAACTAACAGTCACATTGGTCCCTCTTTACCTAATTTTGGGGCAAGTGTCAGCAACCTGGGAGGAAAAGCAGGTCCCCCAGCCTTAGCCTGTAGCCCTTGCAGGTATCAGATCTGAAAGTCTGCCATGGTTTGACCCCAGCCAGCAACTAAACACCATGCAGCCACCCGCTCACTCCTCCTCGCTCTCAGTGGGATGGGGAGGTAAATATAACAAAAAGAGAGAGAAATAAACCCCAAGAAAGACAAGTCATACACTATGCAATTGCTTACCACCCGCTGACTGATGCCCAAGCAGCGATCCACCCCTCCCAGCCAACTCCCCCCAGTTTATATACTGGGCATGACGTTCTATGATATGGAATATCCCTTTGGCTCCCTCCCAGCTTCTTGTGAACCTCCTCTCTGGCAGAGCATGGGAAAATGAAAAATCCTTAACTTAGGATAAGCCCTACACAGCAACAACTAAAACATCCATGTGTTATCAACATTATTCTCACGCTAAATCCAAAACACAGCACTGTAACAGCTACGAGGAAGAAAATTAACTCTATCCCAGCCAAAACCAGGACAAGATCCTTAGTTAAAATCATGGCATAATCCATTCAAATACAGAGATGCTTCTCAAGAAAGGAGAAGCCAGCCTGGCTCTAACGAACCTCCCCATTTGCACCTTGCAGTTTCACTGTCTACAACTGAACCAGGAAGGAGTTGGTGGTGGCTCAGCAGCAGAGACCTCTCGCACCACCATGCCACTACTGCATCCTTTTGTAGCCATTCGTATCAAAAATGAGCCAGATTGTAGAAATATGGAAAGCTTCTAAGAGCAAGTAGGCAGGATACCAAGCATCAAAGGAGAGAGCTTGTGCAGGTGGAAGGGTCTGACTCGGTGCACCTCTCACCAGCTCTCTTGAGGAATGTCCACACCTGTGACTTGCTTGGTGTGGGGTTCACAAAGCCTCCCAAGAAGTGGCGATTTTCCCTTTCCCTTGCCCTTGCTTACGGCCCTCCTGCCTGTCTAGGTCGTGCAGACAGGGACTGGGTCAACTTCAAAATCCAGAAAACAGCCCTCCTTCGAGAGCAGCCAGTGATCACTTTGCAAATTCCCTTTTACAGACAATGAACCCAGCAGTGACTGTTCCCTTCATCATGGCTGTAGAAGTCATGCCCACTTTGGGAACTGTTTGCAAGGTTAAGAAGAACAAACAACTCTGTGCAGTGGCTCCTTTATTAAGCATAAATTATTCCACCAGCTCCAACGATCGATTGCAATTGCAATTGCAGAATAAAATCCGAAGGGAGAACATGAAGTTCCAGTGCGGTGCACTAGATGGTGGTGCCTGCAAAGAAAAAAACCCAGAGTGGCTCTATCCTGGATGCTCAGCACTGGGCAGCACAACTGTGCACCTCCATGTCACCGCCCCCCACATTTAGGGTAAGCAAGAGAAGCACATTCCCCCAGTGCACAAGGGGACAGGGTTTGGCCCTTTCTGGTCCTGTACTGCTACAGGCAAATTTGCCAGCATCATTCAGAAAGCAAACAGCACTATGCATCTAAGGAGAAGGCAAAAGAAACCTTCTAAGAAAAAATCTTCACCCTGCAAAGTAATGAACAACCAAGAAATAATCATCCCTAGCTGAAAGTGTGCACCTTTCAGCAGTAAACGTCTTAGGTCTTCACAAAACACCACTGCAGCATGACCTGAATTTGAGGAAAGAAGGTACAGCAGAGGGGGGGGGGGGGGGGGGTAGAGCTTTCCACAAATTGCCTCCTTGACAATGAAATGATGATCTTCTGTGTCCCAGGAGACACAGATGATGACAAAGCTGCAGATGGAAAAAATCAGCTGGCTTTAGTTAGTGGCACTCTCTGGGTTGTGCTGGTGTTTTCTCCGAATCCAATTACAGGAGACCCAGGTACATCCATCCATCCTCTGCCGAAGATGCAGCGGTATTGGTGCTGTCACACAGGCCAGCATGAAGCCTGGCGAGCGGCTGGACTCTGGCAGTGCAGACTGAGTTTTTGGAGATGGGAGTTAAGGAAAGCAGAACTTCTCTTGTTAACTGTGAGCTTGTTTGCTCTGGAGTCACTGTCCAGCAGCAAATATTGCTGCCTTTCAGCCTAAACCCACTGCCTGAGAGCTGTGGTATGGGGGGGGGGGGGGGGGAGGGAAGCAGGAGTTATTTCAGTAATACCCAATTCCCAAGGAGTATCCCCTCCTATGTCAACATTAACAACCCACCTGAAGAACAATATTTTACTGTCAGCTTTGTGACGTATTTCCCTACAAAGGGATCCCAGTCACTCCACGTTACCATCTGTTTTTTCCTGTGAAGGCCAAAACTCAGTTAAAAAAATTTCAAGTTCTAAACTCTATGTCATCAGCTGTAGCCCTGGGGCCTCTGGTGAGGGCAGAAATGAAAGAAAAAATAACCAAACATATCCATTTTCTTTGCAAGCTGCTCATTTAACCCTGACCTGCAGTGCCTGGTGTGCTGCCCCACAGAGATGGGCTAGAAGAAGTGTGGGACAACAGGGGTTTTTCACACCTGATGTTCCTGGCCCCCAGCAATGGCCCTGGATGGACATCCTGACCCTGTTCCCTAGAACAGCCACCTGGGAAGGCCTGGAGAAGACCAGTGCTTATACTGGGCAGGAGTTTTCATGAGCAATAAATGGGTGTTTAACCAGCTTGTTTCCCTTCTCTTTACACAAATGACCCAAGAGCAATTGTTGAGGCACAGCAATTTGGAAGCATTTGGGAGAAATGGAGGAAAGTGTTCGTGTTTGCTTCTGAGCAGGCCAGCAAAAGGGTCTAAGAGAAAATTCCCTAGAGCAAGTCATGGGCAGTTCCCATGGTCACGATCAGAGCAGAAGGGTCTTCTTGTATGAAAACCTCAAATCTCTGCTCTGGCTTTTCACCCTCAATTGACATTACATTTCTGGAATTTTGAAATTCCTGGCATTTGCCTCAGAAATATCACACTGCTTTGTTTTAATAACGTTGAAAGGTGTGGGTAAAGAAAAAAAAAAAAGCAAAACATTCAGTGCTCTTAAACATCTGAGTATATTAAAAAGCACTTCAGTACATTCTACAAAATGTAGCAAAAATACCAGCATTGCTATAACAGTGTAAAAATGTAAGTGGGACAAGGAGGGCAAGGATTTTCATTCTGTGGGAGTGAGTCTACACAATTTTTTTAAGCATTTTCCCCCGTGCTATGTTATCAAACCCAGTCTGTTACTATAAAATATTTCTAACAGATTTGCATTTACAAATGGGGCAACTCCAGTTACTTTTGTAACTACTGAGGACATGATACAGAATTTGGCATTTGTAGATAACCAACTGGGCAAAGTACGGGGAGCAAAGTCATATCTTTAATTAGACTAGCTAGCATAGTTGGAATAAAAAAAAGATTTGGGAACAGCAACACAAGTGTAAGTTAAGACATGACATTGCTCTCTTGCTTAATTTTATGTGATTGAGACAGTACGTTCGTTCAGTTCATAACTTTCCTTCCTCTGCAAGAGTCTGTTTTTCACATTCAACTCCTACTCAAGGCTAGTTCGTTGTGACTTCTCATCAGATGAAAGTTGAACAAGAGAATGCTCAAAAAAAGATTTCTTTTTCACTCCAAAAAAGTTCAACTGTGTGAAAACCAACCTGCTCGAGTTTCTTCAAATCACCACAGTTTCTAGACAAATCCATAGCATTTTCAGACCAGAGCTAATAAAAAAAAAAAAAAACAGCTGTCCTCAGAAAAAAATGCTTTGATGTTCCCTCTCGGGGACTACATGGGTTGGAGAAGCATGTTGGTCTCGGTTTCTCCCGCCATAGTGAAAGAAAGCATGTTGTTGAAAACCTCCTTTTGCACCAATTCTGATGGAAATTTTCAAGACCCTGTTAGAAACATTTCATGTGCTGTTCTACGAAATCAAGACCCATGAGTTACAGAGCCTGGGAACAATTCTGCTTAGTTTCCCTCTGCCTGTTTGACATCCAAGGGGTTATCAGCAGGTCCATCCTCTCAATGCCACCAGTCCTGACAGTCCATGCTCCGTCCCTGGGTCTCCCCAGAGCCAGCTGTGCTGGGGGAGAGCAAGAGGCCATTTCCCAGGTGAGGGCTGTGCTGTTGAGGTCTCAAGTCCTTCAAATACAGGCAATCCCTTCTGTTTCTTCACCAAGAGGATGAAAGCCTTGTTATCTGCGTTGTTGGATGGTGGTGGCTTGGCATTCATTTTTCTCCTTTGACTTTAATTCCTGCAAGGAGCATCCTTTACAGCCTCATAGCCACGAACACAGTTGCTTGTATCGCTGTAAAGAGCCATATGACATCTATAGACCTGAAGAAGAGCAGCGCGTGCCAAAAGCTTTTCCATTTTCTAACTATATCTGTCGGTCCAGTGAAAGATACTATCCCTCTGAACGTACTCCACCTTTGTCACAACATTTATAATCTCACCACGAAAGACGGCATATTCTGTAGCATCAGGCACCAGCGCTGCCCCAGCGACCGCTCTGCAGAGATGCAATTCTCAGCGACACAAAGGCAATCTTACAGAGCTCCTGCCTGGAAGCTAATATGAATTTGTACCCTCTTCAATGCTCCCTAGCCTGACAGTAATATAAAGCTATCTTGTTGCCGACAGGAATCAGGGCTAGACATTAAGTAAACCCCTGACCATGAAATCGGCTCTGGGATTAGGGATTTGTTGAGCGACAGGAAATGAATCTCAGCAGCTTGCGAAGAGAGGGACCGGGGAACTGGGAGGGATGGTGGGATGGTTTTGAACTGTCACCAAGATGCAGCTTTTCCCACCAGCAGAAGATCTGCTGCTTTTCTTCTATGCAGCATACATTTGCAAAGCCCTCAAGCAATTTTTCTCTCAACTTTCTTTTTTTCCTGCTTCAGCTGGAGGTGAAAGTCCAAACTTTTTCACAAATTAGGAACCTGCATAAAAGTGCAGAAATTTGAGTGCTATCAAGTGTTGCTTTCTCTCATAGTTACTTTTTTAACATTTTTAACTTCTGCTTTATATAAATTCCCAGACTGAAAGCCATTTTGAACCAAAATGGAAACTGTTATTTTGATCATATCAAAGAAAACAGTAGATAGTCTCAGAATTTCTTTTTTCCCACCTTTTATTATAAATATGACCTTTTCCTACAAGTAACTGTAAATCTACAGAGGTGGCATTCAGGGAAAAGACTTTCATTAACAAATGCCCAGCCAGCTATTACTCCAGATCTGGAAGAATCATCACATCACGTCTCCAGCTGCCCGTTCACCCTGCTATAAGAAATCACACAGTGCCGTGTGTCCCGTTTCCTGCATCAATCCAACAGCTTTTCCGATCTGCTGGAGTCCAGCCTGAGTTACTGCAGCATCACATTGGACACCAGCTGATCGCACTAAGGCTCAGACCTCGGCAAGCAAAAGTATTGGCCAGGCCAAGACATGAATCCCTTAGTTCTGCACATGGCAATCTCAGCTTTTTTTTTTTTTCTTTTTTTTTTCTTTTTTTTTTTTTCTCCTTTTTCACTAGTGAGGCTGCAGTTTCAACAGCAAAGGGCATGGGGATTTATTACAAGCAGAACAAAAACTGAGTAGCGACGGGAAGATTAACAGCAACCCACTTGCTCAGTCCTGCTATTGGGGATCTTATAATTCACTGGCTTCTCTCAACTTTATGCCTTTAGTGGGATACACTGCAGCAGCTCGACAGAAACCAACACTAGAGCGAGCATAATAGATGGGTTTGCTGCAAACAAGTATTGCAGAAATTGTGTAGCAGAGGTGGGAAGCTGCAAAAACTTCCTCCGCGTACCCTATGGGGCATTGCTGGCCAGGTGCAGGACAGCAATGGCCCACAGGTTCATTTTCAGGTGCTTGCTCATGTGTCCTTGAGTGTTTCCTTGAAGATCAGGCATGCTGCAGAGCAAATCACTCATCCTTATGCAGATCGCTTGGGAAGGCATCCTTGGTGTGGCTTTTGGTGAGGTCCAAGGGGATGTTTTGGCCATCAGATCACTCCACCATGGGGTTTCATCACTGGAACAGGGAGCTGGGAAGGGACTGGTGGGGAGCGTTTCCCCAGCCTCAGCTGGGGAGGGTTTCCAGCCAAGTTGCAAACACGTTTGCTGAATGCAGACTTCCGGGATTTTCCTAGAATGAAGCCAACCTAAATTGACTTGAGCAGCCGGGCTGTTCCCAGTCCCAGCTTTATCTTTATCTTTTATTCAGCAGGCTAAACGTTCTTGCCAGTGGCGCGTCTCATGTTGCAGCATTTTCTTGGCCACTCTGTGCCTCATCAGCCCGTATGATAAAAAAAAAAGAACAAGCAAACCAGCCTTTCCCCCCCCCCCCCCCACCCAGTCTCTGGGCAATTTGCTATTCTGATTCGGCAATTTGTTTGCGTTTAATTGCAATTATGTTCTTGTGTGTTTAATTAACCTGGTGCTTTTGTTATTGCTGCCAGGCTAACAGCAGCACAGAGATACTGCAGAACCGAATGTCTTCCTGGGGAGAAGCTCTGGCAGGTGGGAAAGGAGGGCAGCTGGGCTGTGCCAGCCACACAGAGATGCCAGCGGAGGATTTTATGCCTTGCTGTAGGCATGGTCTCACCATGCCCTCTTCCCACGGCAAGTCGACCTCCCTTGATTTCCAGCTGTCCTGTGCTGGCTCTCCACAGCCTCCGCAGCCATGCAGGAGCTATGCCTCCCTTCTCTAGTGCAGCAGAGGGACCCATGAAGGCAGCATTCATGGAGGAGGTAGAGGAGCAAAGGGCTCCCAACAGCAATACACCCCTTGGGCTCATTTGCACCCAGGATGGTTTCATAGAGTTGTGCTCAGCCAAGTTCCCAACAGATCCACAAATGGGGTTTCCACCCTTTTCCAGCAGTAACAAGTCCAGTACCATGAGTACATGGATAAGAGAGAAAGCACTATGGATGCAGAAGAAAATGGGGACAAGGAAAGGACAGCCAACATCATCTTGGGATGGACATTCAGGTGTGGGCATGTGGCACCCAGCACCAACCATCAAAGCTCTGCTCACCCAAAATCTGGCTGCTGCATTTTCCGATGCTCTCCAGCTCTCACGTCCAGTAACACACCTTGTAATCTTCCAGCATTGAGGACAAGTAGAAATTTCTGAATAAACAATGCCTCTGAAAAGTGTGATGAGTATTGACAAACCTTGAAATGCTTCATTTCAACGTGGTCAGCTGGGTCCATTCAGATCTCCACCTAAATTTTATAAAAGCAGAAGGAAAGGCTTCAATTTCCACTTCAGTCTTTTTCTTGACAAAATCCATTCAAGGACACAATCTAGTTTCTTTAACTCCTCATTTTCAGATGAAAAACTGAACCTGTGGGGGACTTCTATCTAGTGGTGTAAATTAGAAGAAACTCCTTGGACAGTGGAGGAAAGCTGCTTTTTGTATACCTGGCAAGTGTGGAAATCTCGCACATAACAAAACTTTGCAGGTTTCATAGTTCCCTGCCTGATTCACTGCAATGCTTAGGTCTCATATTTGTGTATTTTGCCCCATTTTTTGCTAAAGACATTGATTTTCAATTGTCCCTAAACCATCATTTGGTCTGGCCAAAGGAGTGAAAAACTGTATGTTCTTTCTTCTTTTTTTCTGTTTTCCTCTTTTTTAGTCTGTAACTTTTGGTCTTTAATATTTCTATTTCAGTGTTCACGCATGTGTTTAACTTCTTGAGACAACTTTCCCAAGGAATTCACCGGGTTGCAACAGTTCAACATGCCTGTGGCGGTTCCATCCCTTTGTGTGTCTGCTGAGAGAAATGCAGACCCCAGAGACAGGCTTTAAATCAAATCAAAGAAATAAGTAACTGAAGGCTATTAGCCTGGTAATGCACAAAGACCACAGAAAGTAATCACAGGGAGCCGGAGTTCTCAGAGGTGGAGACCCTTGATGGGAGGGTCAGTGTTTTCAAAAGCTTTGGTCAAACACGAGGGTGTTAGAATTTGTCAGTGAAAAAATGCTCACATGAACTTTTTCTTCATGTCATTAGAAAACATTGAGTTTCTGCTTCCTCATCTCTCCAGCTAACCAAAAAAAAAAAAAAAAGCTTCATATTAATCACACTCTGAGTTATTAATTTCACCAATTTTCTTCTGTCTTGTAATTGGATAAATTAAACACTTTTAAAATATATCCCTGCCTGTTTCTGTTTCTAGATAAATTTCTTGATTTAAAGAGTATATTCAAGAGCAGAAACAATCAACTGGCAAGAAGGGGAACTTTTTTGCATGGTCACATGGACATGACCTGCTGTGCCTGTTTCCCCACTGCTTAAAAAAGGCAATGGGAGGAAAAGGCTGTTTCCCACATCTGAGATAAATTGTGACCATTAATACATTGACATTTATGGGCAGACCAATAAGAGAACAACGTAGAAAAGTCTTTTAATTATGTTTAATATAGAAATTGGGGCTTAACACAGCTTTCTCTAGCTGTACCTAAAATAATTGCTGTGAAAATGATGGATCTTTCTTTTCAGTGATCAAACCAAAAAGATGAGGAAAAAATAAATAACCTTTGGGCAGGTCCGATACCAAAGCCTTGTACAGTCCACAACAGAAAAAAAAAAAAAAAAAAAAAAAACCAGGGAAGAAAATTGTTTACTTTGTATTGATTAAACCATTTTTCTCAAACTGTTGTGAAATGTTTTCTCCTCATTTTCAGGCTCATCTTTTTTTTTTTTTTTAATTTATCCAGAGAAAGGATAAATTGATTTCTGAGTCAACATTTTGTTCCAAAAATAACAAAATAAAATGTTCCAACTGCTTCCATGCAAATCCAGCGGAGCCTGCAGATACATGTGCTCACATGCCTTGTTTTCCTCCCTTGTTATTAACAAAAGCCATTTCATTTCAAGCTAAGACTGTAGGTGTGACTTTCTCATTCCTGACTGCAGTGTTTACCTACTGTATCCTCCTAATGAGCCAGTATCATCATTATTGTTTGTACTGATAACACAGATCCTTTATACGGGGAACCATGCAGGCACACGAGAAGAAAATGAATCTTCCACCTGTTCTGCCCTTCCCTTGTCTGCCTTTCCCAGACGTTTATTGCCGTATTTTTCTCTCCTCTCCTGCAATGTTCTTTGGCATAATTAGTAGCATTCAAATAGCTGTAAACACTTCTTATTTGGTTTCTTTAATCTTCTCTCGTTAAGCTAGTGAGCTTATTGCATTGGTAGATTGTGTGGCGAGGAAGAAACATTGTCCTCTGCCTCACACTTTTTGCACAAACACAAGTTTGGGTCCAACAATGACTTTCAAGAAGGTGCATTAACTTCAACAAACTGTTTTCTAACAGGGAGAGTGGAAATCTTTTAAAGATGCCAGGGAACAAAATCTTTCCTCCCCACATCCCAATTAAAAAATCATTTTCCAAGCAAAAATGACATTTGCTTTGGAACACTCTTCTTTTATCAGAAACCAGTGAGGAAAAGACTAGAAGAAGTGCCAGAAGGATTGTCTGAGCTGAGGTCCAAAACACACTTGTTCAAGCCAATGTAAAGTCTCATTAAACTCCGGATCAACAAGTATGTTTTAAGTAATCATTCTAGGCAAATTACAAACAAAAATAAAGATTATGACAGTGGTGTCAGAACTGTCACTCAAGTGAGGCCACTGGTTTTGACCCAGCCCTATTCCTGCCCCAGGACCAGTAGCCTTGTGCTACGTTTTCATCCGTCTAAGTGATTTCCCTGCTCTGCAGCTCTTGCTGGCCCTTTACCCACTGCTGGCTCTTCCTTGCTTTGAAAAGCCGAACAAGGGATCCGATCCTCCATGGCTTCCCAACAAAACCCGTTTGGATGAGGCCACCCCTGCCCTGCAGGAAGGCTGTGTGCCTGAAGCCTGTCTTTTCCAGCTCCGTCAGGTCCTTTAATAAGAGAAATACCCTCATTCCATTGCCGTTGTCTCGGCTGGGCCTGCTGACCAAAGTTTTGATGAGTAAATTTCGTTGAGTTTAATTCCATTTCAGTGACTTAGACTGCAAGAGAGGCATGTACTTTTTAATGCATGAATAATTCCATACAAAATACTTTAAAATTAGCCACTTTGCAAATCCCAGGCACTCAATGATTAGGGGATAGCAGACTTCACTGTTCATTAAATATTAATCTGCCTGGCTCATGCATATGCATTCTGATACAGCTTCTCATTATACCAGTGCACTCTACTTTTTCCATAGTCCCTGCCTGGAATTGCTATTCCCAAAGAACAGCCCTGAAAGACATTAGGTCTGCCAAGAAACTGCTCACGATAGTTCATTTTCATACAAAATGTATTGTAATGCCCCTTCCTAACCTAGCCCTTTAAATCTGTCTTGACAATAACATGGCTTGTTTTACAGAAAATAAATCTTGTTGTGCCCTTAACAATAATAACATTAAAAAAAAAACAATAATCCTAGGAGAGAAGAGAAAAAGCTGCAACAGCAATTTTGTCAGCTAACTTGCCTATATAGAAAGTGGTGGGGAATAAAAGAAATGCGGGTGTGAGCTCATCTGCTCCACAAAAAGCTTTTCTAAGTGCGCCTCCATGATGGAGGGAGCAGCCCCAGACATGCTTTCTGCCTTTCTCCTGTGCTGCTCTCTGTTTTGATGGCAGTAATTGAGAAAGGCTTCAGGTAGAAAGCAGTCCTTGAGACTCTTAAGGTTCCTTGCTAATATGTGCAACACCAGCCTGTGTCTCATAAAAGCACACTGCAGAAAGGCTGTATATTGATCCATTTGCAGTTTGAAAACAAAAAGGGGGAAAAAAGTATAATACAATTTAACTTCACCTAAGTTCTATGGAGGCTTTCTTGGGCACTGAGAACTATGTCTTCATCAAGCTTTGCTTATAATCACACAGCTGTGGTTCATAAGCCCTGTCCTAGTTTTAGGTCTAATATCCAGCTACAACCATGATGCTGGAGCAGATGGGAAGTATTCCCAAGGCAGAACCAAAGATGCCACCCAGACCACGGTGACGAGCACCTTCTATGCAGTCTGTGCCTCAGCAGGGGGCTCAGCCCCTGGCCATGCCCCAGCCCCTCAGGACAGAAAGCATGGTTGGCATTTAGCACCCATAAAATGGTTTAGCCGTTGGCCATTCTGCACAGAAACATCCACATTCAGGTCTCCCGGACCCACAGCATGTGCCCTAGGGGCCATAACCTGCAAGCCAGAAACCCACCTGGACAGACATGAATAGCTCTCCTCCAAGTTGCAGCTATGAGCTGCACGGCCACAGCTCTTTTCCAGGATAATTCAAAGGGGCAAACCAAGCTAGCCTGGCAGCCAGAAGGAAGCTGGCTCATTCAATATCCCCATCAGAAATGTCTTTTTCCAGGTAAGCGAGAAAGAGTTAACCTGACTGCACCGCGAAGGGTTGTGGGTAGCAAGAGGCAAAACTTTCCAGTATCAGGCAAAGCAGCTCATTTCAAGGGGCTCTCTCCCAAGAATTCAATTCACAGGTGCCAAACCGCTTCCTCCATAACCTCGGCTAGAGATAATTAGAGAGCTTTTAAAGCAGGGCCTCTGACTTGCCTGAGCTCACGTGGTGCTCTGACCCAGGACAGCAATTCTGCAATTTCCATAGGTAGATATTTGCTTGGAGGCTAACGAAGTCAAGGCAGCGTTATTGAAACCACAGGGCATTAGTTACAGGGCTAAGGAAACAAATCTCACAGCATAATCCTGAGGTGCCTTTAATGCTCTAATTAAACCTATATATAGAAGCTGCAGGCAGGAAAAATTGCGTGAAGTTTCTCATCTACTGAGTATTTTTCCATCCTTCCCCCCCCCCCCCACCTCCCTTAACCCAGAGAGGGGCTGAAAAACATCCTTTGCATTGATTTTGATGGAGAAAGAGAGAGAGAAATGCCAGGCAGATAGAGATCAGCAGCATTTCCATTCCCCTAGCCCTATCTGAAAGACATAGCCCTGCCAAAGCTCACTCGTCGATGAGACTGACTTCTGCCTTGATAAGGCAAGGCCAGCCCAAGCTACTCACAAGGAGCAGAGCGCAGCATCGTAGGCATCAGTTTTTTATCCTTCTCTAATTGTGAGGTGAGGCTGCAGGTGGGACAATAAACCTGAGGAGCTAGGGAAATCACAAAGGCTGTCTGGGAGAATTAGTGTTCAGCAAAGGATGGGAGGGGGACAGGGCAAACCTCACTGCCTTTCAGATTAGGAAGGGTCACAGGAGACGGAGGAGGAAGGAGAGCAAAAGCCTGCTATAGCTTTTGTCACTTAGCAGAACCATCAAAGTGATGGATGATGAGTTTGGGAGAGAGGAGACACTTTGCACCAGCAGAGGCTATTTCATTGGGGTGAGAGCTGCTGGGAGAGCAAGGCCATCCCAGGATCCTGGTGTCTGCAAGGGCTTAGTCCTGCTCAAGCTGTTGAACTTTTACATCTTGCGCAAATGGTCCTTTCTCTTGTAATTTACCACCTGTGTTTTGAGCTTTTCTCCACAAGCAGAACACACACAGGGTCCCATGGAAGGAGGACAGGGACACGCAGTGAGGTACACTTCCAAATTCATGCAGCATGGGGAGGCTGAAGTCAGTTTAAAGTGCAAATCCTGAAGAAAAGAATCACAGTGCCAGCTGAACCGTCTTCTAATAATGTCAAACTGAATCCAAACCTGTATTTTTTTGGCACTTGGAAGACGTGTATCTGCTTTAGCAGAGCTTTCATTAATAGTCACACCCAGTTTGGAGTCTGGCTTCATGTGGGAGCTCCCTGGCTTACCCGTGCTGTGGCAGACATGGCAGTGAGATCCCATTTCGTCAAGCTGGGGCTGTCTAAGACCTCCTGCTCCTTTCTTCTATTTCCCTTCACAAGGTCCACTTCAGAGCTAACAGCCAAAGGTATCTTTTTCCTTAAGGGAGCAGAATGAAGGGCTGAGCCTACTGACAAGGAGGCGGACTGAGATGTTTATTACCACCCTCTCCATGCCGAAGGAGCCCCTCCCATAGCAGGAATTATTCTATAATTAGCTTAGAGAATAAAGCATTTTTAATTAAGGACTGAAATTCAGCAGGCCATCTGCCTGGTTTTATTTGCAAGCAATAGGCATCTTCTGCTGGCAGCAACATCTTTCCTGGTTCCTCTCTCTAACCTTCCAAGCCTCTCGCTTGGTCTGAGAGCAGGACTGAGCATGTGGGCTGGAGCCAGAACATCACACCCACATCGCCCGAGACAACGCACCGCGCAGGTTGTTGGTTATCACACTGTAAAGGTGCTCTCAGGGACAGGCAGGGCACAGGGAGGGCATCCTGCTCTCCTTACAGGCTTGTCGCTGCCCCTTCTGAGCTCCATGACAGCGCCTGGTGCAAGAAACCCACCCAGAAAAATCTCAGCAGATGATCTTGCCATTAGTTCCTGGATGAGCCCTTTGCTCTGCAAATACTCAGTGAGCTTCAGAAAAGCCAGAAGCACAATTCCTGAAACTTGCCTGTCCTGTGCAATTGTGGGAGCTACAGCAAGTTGGATAGCTGCTGATTTGGAGGCCACATTGACCAACCTGCAAAAAGATGCAGGAGCCAAAGGGTGGGTTTTATTACAATTACACAACACTTTTAGCCCCTCATTCCATTTCTCCATATACTCCATGGGATTTCCAAATCACACGGAATGAGCCATTTCTCTTTTTTAGTATCCTTTCTGTAACTGCCATCTCATACTTCTCACTCATTTGAGCAGAGGTGAAACTGCATTTCAGGGTCTTGCAGTGAACACAAAAGAAACATTTCCATTTTGACAATGCTCAGATCTTTCACGTCAATCAAAAGCTGTTAAAATATTTTGACATTTCCAAAATTACCATTTTTTTCAGTCCCTCAGAATTTCCCTTTTATCGTGCTTGTAGAAATAAGGCATATTCGGCTTGACTGTGCAGGAAAGAGAAGAGAGAAATGTTAGAGTAAAACCTCAGTTTGAGGATTGGATCCCACAGCAATGCCCATGGACACCTTATAGACAGGAAAGCCCTCGCTAACAGATGCTCTCCTGGTCCTGCCACACCCACCTCGACACACCTTCAGTCCCTGTAACACAGCAGCCAACACTGCAATATTTTGGGGGAGAAACTTGCAGGCTATCTTGCCCCTGCCCCCCGTGCCATTGTTCTCTGCCTTTTGGTTCCTTCTCTAGGAGGAGAAGGGCTTAGAGTGGGGGAGAGGAACAGTCATCAGCCAAGGCTGAATTAGGTTGAATTAGGATGTCACCTACACAAGGAACAATCCCTTGACGAGAAATCTGCGCTGTGTCATACAGCCAAGTCCCACCACCCAGCCTCACCCCTCCTCTCTGCCCTGCTCTTCACGTCTCATATCCAAAGTCTGTCATTTTGGAGGAGATTTCTCCTGGGGATGAAGTGAAGCATTCCAGATCTGAACCATCTCTGAAACTCTTTGTAATTATCTGTCATCCGGACTTAGAGGCATCAAGCAGCTTTTCTGTGCCCAAAAATAAAAACAAGAATCAGTCTGCCAGTGATGCCTGAACTGAAATTCAGGAATCTGAAACAGGTTCAGAAATATATTCAACCAATATCAGGTGGCTAACTAATGTACAGGAAACACACTCTGCTTATTGTGTGAAGTCAGAGCTATGGAGCAAATCCATCTGAGGAATTATCTCCACAGACCACTAGAACAGCTCCCAAAAACATCTATCTCACAAGGCAGGCTTTCAGACAGGCACTAGTATTTTGTGCGTTTTAATAGCACAGCTGCTAATCTTTATTCGTTTATTTATTTTCCTTGCAAAGGAGAACAATTAATTTTCAACCAGCCCATTATTAGCTTTCAGCACCCAATCCTCAGATCAAAAACTGCTTCCAGAGTAATATGAAGGAGGAATTATGAAACACACAATAATGAGAAAATCAGATAGTCAGTGACTTAGGCTTGAAACAAATGATCCCCCACCTGAATTGAAGAACTGGTATCGAAAAGGCAATGAAGGTATGAAAATAAAAATTAAACAAAAAATTAAAAGGCAGCTGAAAGCTTTCCCTGTTGAGAAGAGTGTTTGCAGAGCACTTTCCACTGTCTGTCACAGTGACAGCTTCAAGAATCAATAGGAGAAAGGAGAAAATAATATGTCAAGATATTTTTGGGGACTAGTGAGGCTTACAGGGAAATTCCTTTGCAGACAAAGAACAAATATTTATTGCCCTTGCTTTATTTCTTCTGCCCACTCCATGACACAGAGGGCTCTTGCTCAGATCTCGATAAACAAGAGCTGACATACAT
Organism: Leptosomus discolor; assembly: GCF_034619465.1. Lineage (NCBI taxonomy): Eukaryota > Metazoa > Chordata > Aves > Leptosomiformes > Leptosomidae > Leptosomus > Leptosomus discolor. Next base: position 4,248,091 of record NC_141415.1, read on the forward strand.
CCTCTGATCTTTTGCCCAGGTTTAGATTGGTGCCGAAAGCCACCATGAGCATAAAAATTATTCTTTTTTTTTTTAATTTGGGGGGCATTCATGGAAAATACCGGCATTAGAATCAAGGAAAAAATGTAATTTGGATTGGGTTTTGTCACAAAGTTTGCTGAGATTCTCAGCCAGGGATCTTGAGCGTCAAAGCTGTCAAAAATGCTGGTCCATCCTGAACTAAATGTGCAGCCTGAGAATCTGCTCCAAACCAAGACACGGAGAGCAGCTGTGCAGATCTGGTCCAATCTGAAGGTCACTGTTCTGACAACTCAACAATTTGTTTTCCTCTTACAGTGCAAAACTCAGCAAAATTCTGTGGCCAAATTGAGTTTTACTTGTATTTAAGTCTACAGGCACAGTGTGAAACTGGAGACCCATAGGAGCTGACACGAAAAGGAGATCTCTCTTGTGTTCATGTGGTCCTTGGAAGGGCATAAGATGAGCTGGTCTCACACTGGAAGACCATGGATCACCCTGTCCCTAACCCACCACTGCCCAGCTCGCTCCCGTGAGTGCCACACAGCCAGAACCAGCAGCAGCTCCGTTATCGGAGTTTCTCGTTAGGTAGCAAATGGCAAGTGTAACCTTTGTCTGCTGTCAGCTGATAACAGCAGGGCAGGGTAAGCTATCCAATAACGTCAATGTAACCTGCATTTCCTGCGTGCACATTAAGCCTGTCCCTCAGATATAGTCCTAAGCTGTTTGTCTTCTGTCATGTTTCTGCTTAATAATCTACATATCAAATGCACAAGCAATAAAGGCTTGCACTGAATTTATGCTAATCCTCCTTAAAAGCTACATTTGGACATTTCGCAGTGCCCACAGTCTTCTCCACACAATAGCACAGGGTCTTTCAGAGACTGGTGTTATTCCTTTGACAGTCTACGGTTGTGTTGTTTGCTAATCTGGTATCTAATTGCTTATTACTCACTCTCAGAGCACTTGTTATTTCAGTTGCACAGCTACAGCTGGCATTTCCCAGACCATTGCACAGCTTTGCCAAAAGGAGCCAGGGTATTTGTTCCAGTCACAGGAATTGGAAGAAAGTCCATGATGTTGCTGGGAAGGGATGAAGACACCTCTGAAGACCTCAGGGCCATAGCACCAGGATCAGAGGACAACTCAGAAGGCAACACACTGAGCTCTCCCCTGGAGAGCTTTGGAGATGCGGTCATGATTGTTCATCCCTGGATGAACTGGTGTCTCACACTACGATTCACTCGGTGTTTGAGGCTCCTGGGCTGCAGAGCGTTAGGGACAAGGAAATTCCTGGAAATCAGAAGAAGCTTTTTCTCCCCACAGTTCATAGGTGCTGAATTCCTGCCCCACTCAGGTGAGATCCATAGGCAGGAGCCTTGTGGCAGCTGCTCTTTGAACTTCCAGGTGCATATCCTGGGTACCACCTAGGCCCACGCTTGTAACTTGGCTGCTCGGTACAGGCAAGTCTATCCATGCTTGAAACGTTTATGGTTTCCTCCTTTTGCTTCTGGCCAGCATGACTTCAATTCCCAGTAGCTCCTCGCAGCCATGTTTGATAAGCTTCGCTTGCTTCTGCTTGCCAGGTCCCCTCAATGCTCCTTTGATTCTCTTTGCAGCCACATTCATTCTGCAGGGACACCTGCGGGCACCGGAAAGCACAAGTTTCATTTTTTTGTTGTTGATTTCCCAAGAGAAGGGAAATCTCTGGAGCATGAAGCAGGGGCTGGAAAGGTCACAGCTCGGTGGGTTCCTTCTGCAAATGTACAAGTATAATGAGATAATGATTTGCCAAATGCATCGAACAATTCCTCCCACTTGCTGAGCCCCTCGTGAGGAGCTTACCATTAGGAAGGTGGACAGTCCTTAAGACAGGCAGGAAAACGGTTACTTCCTCCTGCCTTTCGTCTGTCTAGTTTGGAATATGGTCTCTTTTATCAGCTTCCTATATTTGCTTTGACCTCTCGTCATGGCCACAACATGATCTCTCCCATGGTGAGGTGGATGAGGTAGAAAGAAAGAAGCATTTCTGTATTGGTACTGCAGCCTTGCGTTGTGTGGAGTAGGTCTCTGTTTTAGGAGGACAGGTATGTTTGAGGAGAAGATGTCATCATTTGCTGAGCAGGGTGTCTTTTCATCTTCTTTCACGTGTAGGGGAGAAGAGGAGGCAGCAGGGGTTTTCTTGCATCGGGAGTAGCATTGTCAAATGTTTGGAGCTCATCACGTGAAGAGCACTATCTGTTCTCCAAGCAGAGAGTTCCTGAGCCCTTTGCTCCAGACCTCAATTTCAGGTGCAGTTCTACCAGAACAACACTTTTCTCATTTGCATCTCGCTAATTTGCATTATTTCTGGCAGCTCCCCCGGCTGCCAGACCACTGCCAACACCACAGATCAAACAATACATCAGTAGACGAAAGTGCCCCCCATCCGAATTAGGCTGGCAAAGATCTGTGACCACCCTGATGAGAAACTGCTGTTGAAGTACTACCTATTCCACTGCAAAACTCACCCTCGCTTTCATGGCACATTCAGCAGCCCATCTTTCAGCAACTCTGCAGCCTTCAGAGTTGCATCCACATCCTGGAATAAATATGAGAAGTGCGCTCAGGAACAGGACCTGCATCCCATCATGTTTTGCTGCTCTTGCTCATGTCACAAATTCAGGCACTTGAAAGCCGGAGGGCTGAATCATCCTCCCTGTCTTGGCTGCCAAACACAAGCCAAGGGATTTTGCCCATTTGTTTCTCCTGTAAACTCCTGGTGACTTTTTTCCTCTGGCAGCCTACTTCAGAGCGTGTGTTCATCACAGGTTTAACGCTGGTATCTGGTGCGAGGTGCCTGCATGTGTGTCAGCACATAGGGTTGGTGTCTAAGCTTCAACTACAGAAAGGCAGTGAATGGAGCAAGAGTGAGGCAGCTCGCCAGCCACATGGGCTTGTTGTAGTTGCCTACATGGAGATGTCTACCTCCATGTTAGATGCAACAAGGTGGAACTCAACCTTTGGCTGTCTCTTTAGAAGGCTGTAATATTTCCACTTATCCTATATCATATTTTCCAGCCCTAGGGACCTCACAGATATCTTACAGCACCTCAGACAGCAATAGCCACCCATGTTCAGGCAACTGAACTCAATAGGTCTATTTTAGGCAACCTCTGTTGAAGCCATGTTGCACCAATGAAGCAGTCCTGACCCAAAACAATTGGAGGTTTTGCTGAAATACTTCCATTTTCTGCCAGATACTCTTCTACATCAGCACCGTCCGTCTCAAAATGTGGCATAGGAAAACACCTTGTTGCCCTGGCTCCAGATGTGCATCCCCACTTTCTGGCCTCGCTGTGTCTCATATGAAGGCACGGGAGGAAGGTGATGGCAGATGGGACAGTTGCCTTTTTGGTTTGCACTCCACAACTTCTGAGCTGCCGAACTTCGTGGTTGTCATGCAAGGAACATCATCATGCTCAACGGCTGGTGGGCGGCTGTCTGGAAACAGAGTGGAAGTTGTTTGTGGAATATATAATGAGGATTATGTATGTATGCAGTCTACCCAGAGATTGGCTGAGCTTGGCATCTTGTGAAGATGCAACCTCCTTCTTGTCTCATTTTGGTTTTCTTAAACACAGGAGGGCCCTTCCTCAACTGAACTGAAAAAATCAGGATTCATCGTTCCCCTCTCCACCCTCCCCATCCAATTGAGGTGACTGATTCAAGTCACAATATTTTAGAATTGATAATCGACACTGAGTGTCTTTTCGAGTTGCTTCTTGATTTTCTAAGCAGGAAAAGTAAAGATTTCAAATTAAACTGCAAGCACAAATTATAACCCCCGCTGCTTCAAACCATATTGGTTTTCCAGAACCACCCCCAATTGGTTTTGGGGTCCATCGAGATTCATGAAAGGAAGCAACACAGAATTGATTTTGTTGTCTGTTCTCAGTGCTGCAGTCTAACATGCCAGAGCAGCCTTACAAGAAGACAGTGACAGCAGAGAGGCACTTGAGGCTTGGGGCTCCCAGCTCCAGGCTAGCAGGGTTAAGGCATCCCTGCGTCTGTCACCCGGGGTTTCTAAAGAGCAGTTTACTTCCCCCCCTAATAATTCCTAATAAAGGAATTATTTTGCAGGTAGTTGACAGGAAAAGTAATTTTTTCTCAAATCGGGAAATCAGTCTACATTTGCAGAGCTGGATTAGGACATCTGAGCCATCCTGCCCCTAACCTTCACAATGCACTTCTTTGGGCAAACCCCAATTTTATTTTGGAGCTGTTTTATTTCTATGTCCACATGTGTACTTGTTGTTAGGAAGGGAAACAGTATCTGCCCTACTCCCTTCCTTACAGCACAGACAGTACTCATCCACCACCCTCACTCAACGTCCCTGAACCCATGGTCTGTGCAAGGACCCCTGCTCCCCCTGTCTCCCACCCTGCTTTGCAAATCCTTCATCCCTCCTTCTTTGAACTGGGCTTCTAGGCCGGTACTTGCTAAAGGAGTGTCGGCTCAGGATGGAGAGGTGGGGAGGGCAAGGCGAGTGAGCCTTCGCTGGCAAGGACATGGGGATGGGATGTCAGCAAGGGAGTGGAGGAAGCGAAAGGCAGTAGAAGAGCAAGGTGGGAAGGTTGTATTTGTACTTTTTCCTGTTTTGTTGATGAAGAAGACCCTGTCAATAGAAAGATAAGACAATAAGTTTCTTCCAGTAAATCAGCTGGATATCCACTACAGCACAGGAGTCCAATTTCCCATTCGCAGTGGCAAAGCACTTCCACCAAGAGACACTGAGATGTCCAGGAGCACCAGAAGTATAACTGTAGTGACACCCTTAGCCCTTAAATCTGATCGTAGTCAGCAACAGAGGCAGGCAGGACACCTCTGAGGTGTCTGCAGAAACTCAGATTCGTATTTCAAACAACTTGCCTGCTGAAAGGTCTTTTAAGGATGAAGCAAGTCTCACTATCCAGGGCACAGGAATTATTTTGACAGCCTTGGGTGCAAGGAACACTCATGCCTTCTACCAATTCAGCTGCTTGCTGGGGAGGGAGGGCAGCTTGTAGGCGTCTGAGATGCTCCGTGTCCCACAACAGAAATGAGTGAATAGAGGTATGGTTACTCCATCACTTCTGTTTCCTTCTTCCTTTTCATTTAGCTTTTCCTGGAGGCTTTGGTTTCTCGCATCGTGTGCTATAAATGATCACTTGGGGCTTTAATGTGCTCTGTGTAATTGTATTATTTCCAGAACAAGAGTCAGAGGTTGCCTTTGTTGTTTTTTTTTAAAAGTCTTTTAAGAACTAGCTTTCTCTCTCACAAAAACACTGGTCATTTTTTTCCCACTAAGAACATTAATTGGGTTATTTCCAGACTCGTCCTTTGATCAGGTTTCATTCCTCAGTACATCTCCAAGGAACAGATACTGGCAGTCTTGAAAAGATCTCCAGTAACATTTGTTTTTTATATTTGTGAGGGAGCAGAAAAATATGCTTGTATGACATAAGAGAAATAAAATACTTTTCAGTCCATTAGTAGCTAAGGAGGTTGTTAAGCAACATCTGATAGGAACAAAACTATATTTATATAATTTCAAACTGATGATCCAAGAGAATTTTTATTCAGAAGTCTTCAAAAAGCTGGTCAAGGGGTTATCCAGCACACTCATATTAAAGGCTAGTGAGTGAGCAATCCTTCTTATGGGGGAATTTGCAGAAGTTAATGGAGCATTGTGCAGAGAAAACAAGAGCAGAACGATGGGAAAGTTGGTCATGGGATTCGGTTAATTGGGAACTAAAGGCTGGGAACGTCTTGCCATTAATTGATTGAGGCTACCTCTGGTCAAGTGGATTTTTGGTCTCACACTTATGGTTGATAGAAGTACCTGCTCTGATACAGCAGATTTTGATTTCTGAAAGGCCTTTGGCTTAGTACTGGTTAAAAGATCAGCTGTGAGCCTGAAAATTACTTTGGCTGCCCAACTGGACTGAGAAAAGGTATTACCTTTCCTGACAAAGCCTGGCTTGCCAGTGCTAATGAAGCAGATGAATAAAGAGCTGCCAGGAGGAAATCACCTTTGGGTAGGATGTTTCTGGTGGAATGCTGCAGAACCACAAGCAGATGCTTCCCTCCGGTTTCATCACCACTGTTGAAGCAGATAGAAAATCACATGCAATAAAGTCATGGTGAATAACAAAGAAAAGAAGTCAGGCCAGTGACTACAGGTCTCCCATACCATAAGCCTAATCCATCTGTTTATACTTCTTCCTTCCCTTCATCTCTTCCCAGATACAAAGCTCTGTATCAAAGGACAAGCGAGGCTTGCCCATGGGGGCCTGTATCCTGGAATTTGACAGCTCAGAAAATGAGCTAGGCAACATAAGCATCAAACACCAGCCTTGCTGAAAGGGCTGGAGGCAATATGTGTCTGCGTTAGAGCGAGAGGTGCCCAGCTAATAAATATGTGCTTCCCTGGCTCTGCCTACGTGGACAGCTCAGGTGTCACCAGGGTTTGTGCTCTTTAAGAGAAGGTAAAAAAATCAAAAAGGATTGAGAACAGGGACCAGGTGTGACTGGAGATCTAGAGAAAAGGCCAAACCGTGGGAGATTTAAAAAGCTCAAGCTGGTTAGCTGATCAAAAAGGAAAAAAAAAAAGCAAATTGAGATGTGATTTGATCACAGTGAATAAGTGTCTCCCCACAGAGAAAATACAAGGTACTCAAGTGCTCTTGAATGCAGAGGAGAAGGAATCAGTGGTGAGGATCTGAACCGGGGCAGCTTTGCATTGGAAATGAGGCACGAGGGTTTTTTTGCAATGAGCGTGACTAATCCATATAGCAAGGCACTGACCATCCTTCTGTTGTTTCCAGAGCGAAGCCGGATGGTTTTCTATCAAACAGTCTGTGTCCAGCAGAAATAGTCAGACTCAAGAGCTTAGCGATGAGAAAACTGAATAGTGACTTTGCAGTCCCATCTACGTGCAACAGGCTCCAGTGGGGCTGGAAATCATGGGCTCAGCTTTGAGAACAAGCCCGTGGCCACAGCAGCCCAGAGCTGGGGTTTGTCCAGCAGAAAGGCAGGGTCCTCAATATATGCTTTTTATCCAAATCTAGCCTTTCTGCAGAAAAATAGGAAAAAAATTTAAACACAAAAATATTGCATTTTTCTTCCTGCAGGTGAGCAGGAGTGTCACATTAGACCATCAACCTGTGCTGCAGTGGTCCAGGTATGCAGAACTGGACGTGGATGTGTGCACCTACACCAAGAACACTGCAGAGTGCAGAAGGAGCCCAGCATCTGCCTTTAGCTTCCTCCTCCCAGAAACATCAGGTTGTTCCCAGATTTATACTCAAATAATACACGCAGCAGGTTAACTCCTGCTGAGCAAGTGCCACCCTGGTGGGGAGCACACCACAGCCAGGAGGTTGTGAGTGACTCAGCCCGAGTGGGAGAATGTGCTGAGTAAATGGCATTGGGGGGGATGACTCACAGCATGAGAACGGGGGTGTCTGCAGGTCCAAAGGCAGCAGAAGAATATGCCCCAGCACTGGTGGATGATATGACTCAACTTTACCTTTTTCATCCATTAATGAAAAGCAAAAGTGGGCCAGGTTTGAAATACTTGGAAATTGGAGCCCTCCTCGGGCAGGGCTGACTCAAATGCTGATTTAGCTCATTCCAGCTCTTGCAGCTGTGGTTTTTTTGCTGCTCCCAGGGATATTTCCCTCCACCTTTGTGGAAGTAGCATCTACAGTAAGGGAGAAATTCCTGCAGCCTCTACCCAGGAAGGCTGCTAGACAGCACCAGCCTTCTGCTGTTTCAAGGTAAACATTGCTTGTTCTCCACGCATCGCTTCCCCAGCACTGCCCGCTGCACAGCAGCGACCGCCAGACAGCCTGAGGACTCCTAATGCAGTTAAAAAAAGATGCGTGCCACTCCTGCAGTGAAAGCAAGTTTGTCAGATACATGCTAGAAACAGCATAAAACCTCACAAAGGAGCTAATATACCGCCTTCCGGAGTGCCGTGCAGTTTAAATGAAATCTTGCCGACTAATTAAAATCCCTTCATCCATCTCATAAACATCCTGGAATCGTTTTTCTCCATGACTGAATTATTTAAGAGTTCATTCTCTCTGGATTTAAAATGATTGTTTTAGTATTGCATTACTGCAAGTTCAGTGCAGTGAAAACCTTTTGGCCTCTAAGGAACCTGGTTTGTGTAATAAACCAATAAAGAGTTGCTGTTGCTCTGCAGTCAGACAACCCGCTTTGGTGAAACCTGCCACTGGTCATAGAAACCAATAAGGCAGAGCCATTAGAGACACCTCTCCTGCACTTGTGCTGGCAGAATTACATGAAAGAAAACGAGAGAAGCGGGCAGCTCAAAGATCCAGTCGGTTCACCCATCCACTTAAATAAGCAGACTCAGAAATTGCACCTCCAGCACAACTGAGACCCTCTGATGGGACTGTGAGTGAGGAACAGGGTGAGGAGGAGGCAGGAGCTGCTTAACTAGGTATTGCCACCACCGAAAATAACCCTGGCATCATGACCAAACGGGTCAGAAGATACAGCTCAGGGACTTGCAGGAGATAACTGCACAGTCGAACAGGGGAGCCTCTGCTAAACCATCCCAATGGATTCCCAGGTTGGTCTCTCCTGCATCTCCAGTTGAATTTCAACCATTTAGAAGGTGGCAGCTGGACACAGCAAGACACAGGACTGTCAGGACTGGCTGAAGGCCCCAGTAAGCCTGTTTTGGAGGTCTGGAGTCCAACCACACCTGCTGGTATGTGATGGCACTGTTGGTACCATGCAATCTCCTCAGGGGGTGCCCCTCTCTCCTGGGCAGAGCCACCACAGAGGGCTTTTCAGCCTGCTGCGGCAGACCCATCTGTGGGGACAGAAACTTCTATACTTTCAGCTTAAGCTTTATCTTTACCTATGGCTAAACTTCTTGCTGGCCCAGGCTTTCAAAATCTGTTTCAAAATCCTCACCTGTTCCTTTTTGTGACCCTTCTGGTAAGTCTTGACCCACCAGCAGACAGATGGAGGCTTTCAATTCCCCACAGCAAGAGATGGACTTACTTCATAGGAAAGAGCAAAGCACGTCCCATCCACTTAGCTTATTGGCCCATGAACGGTGCCTTCAGAGCGCACGTTCCCTAGGTCAGGTGAGTCTGTGCCAACGGCAAGGAATGATGCTTCCAAATGACTTTAATAATGTGGAGAAGTGATTGAACAAGGCATTTCACATGAGCACTATCACTTTGCCTGTCTCACAATCACTCCGGAATTGCTAATCACAGTACACCAAATGCAATCTAATTTCAGTTACAATCTCTCTGATAAAGCTTACGGCTTCTTTCCCCATCCCCTTTTGAGCACCCTTATGCACTCCTGCTCTCACACACACAACACAGCACAGAGCACTTTCAGAAGAGAAGTTCTGATATTTTTCTGTTGCGTTAACAAAGGCTTTTTGCTGGCATTATCTGTCCTCCATGCATATATGGCATATTGAGAAAGTAGGAACATTATTAACTGAACATTGCTTATAACATTAGGAGTTAATGGATTCCCATGGGAAGGAGACACAGCTCTGACTCCAGTCTGACACTTTGGGGGAATCGGAAGGAAAAACACTCTTCTATTTGACTGGGACTCAGCTTGGAAAGCTGCAGAAATTTGTATTGATTTCACTGAGGCTGTAGAATCACTATGAAAGCTCTGGCTAGAACATACAGTGGGTATTTATCTATTCTGCAGATGACATCTGCAAGCCTTCATATGTTCAACAGAAGCTAGGAGAGTCAAGGAAAGAAAGAAGTGATAAGCATCTGCACAGCTCCATGGCAGCCCAGAGCTGGAAGACCAGGGAGCTGTAAGCAGGAGAGGGGTACGTGGTGAGAAAGGGCAGGCAAAGGGTGGAGAACCGAGGGGGACAACCGAGCCTGGGAACTACCCTCAAAACTGGGGGCATTGGAGAAAGTATGGAAAAGACCAGAGGGGACAAGGCCACAGCCAACAGCAACAAGATGGCATTTTTGTCTTGGCTTTGGAGTGCATGGCTCAAAGCTTGCTTTTTAAAAGTCAAAAACTTCCAGATGATGGATCTCCCTGTGCAATCCCCTTCTCCTCTATCCTAGGCCTGAAATAAGTACACACATATATGTGTGAATTTTATCATTAATTCCTATGTTTAGCCCAGTGGGGCTTTAACTCTAGAATTTACACTTCCCTTTTCTCAATTTTTTTTTTCACCCTCCTATTTTGCAGCTGCTCCTGTGTGCTCTAGAAGCCTAGTTCACTTACTTCGGAAAACAACATGAAATGTGCAGAAGACCAAAGCAGCAATTAGCCACAGGGCCCTGCACACAGTCACTAGGCCATGGGAGACCAGAGCCTCCCTCCAAAGACCAGATTACAGCTGGTGGCTTCATTGGGGCAGAGTCTCAGGCAGCTTCCAAGGAATGTCACATCCAGGCTTATTTTCATTTCACTTCCTTTTCAATTTATTGCAATCGATTTTGGTTTGGAAGATACTGTTAATAATAAATGGGAAGCCCTAAGTTTGCAGTCAGTGCAAGAGAAATGGTAAAAACTAAGCCTCCAGGGCTCGAGGCAAGCTCAGATAGCTCAGGGTTGTGTGCCTATGGGCTACCTAAACCCAACAGGTTGAACAGGCAGACCACCACCGAGAACAGCCTTCACTCTTCTCCACTGCATAGGGGCAGGGGAGTGTGGGCTGCACCTTGGCTGGGCCCCCCCAGTGCAAAAGGATGGATTTTTGAAGAGGTTTCTGGCTATCTTATTGCATGCCAGCAGAGCACTAGAGCCTTGAGAGTCTCCAAGAACACCCTAAGCTCTCCAGAGGTGACAGCTAGGAGGACAACCTTGTAACTTGTCTCTCCTCTCTCCTGTAAAAGAGAGATTTGCATTTCTCTTGCAAGGGATTGAAGGGAAGAAAGGGATTGCAGCACACTACTTTCTGTCTCACTCCTGCATCTGTCTCTTTCACCCTTGCTTGTTCGTTTTCTCTCTATTCCCCCTCCTCAACACACCTTTTTCGTTCTTCCTCCCTCCACAACACATTTGTTCCCGGATTTTGGGACTTGTCCCTAAGTGGTTGCAGCCCTTTGGCACTTCTCCCTGAAATAAACTTTTTTTATTTTATATGCAAATACTTTTCAAATTACATCAAAGCCAGGCATCTGCCTCCAACTGAAAGACGTTTTCAGAAATGTGTTGTAAGCTGAAGTGTGTGCCTCACCAGAGCTCAGTACCTGTGCAAGTGAAAATGGAAGTTGTCAGGAGACAAGGAGATTAAGTCTTCGCAAAGTGTGAATAGAAAATGACCAGGCTGCTATGAAAAAGAGAGGGTTGGAGATACAGATTGCTTCTAAATACCATTTCTATAGGTTTTGAAGGTGAGCTATAGAAAAGAAAGAAAGAGAAAAAGAGAAAGAGAAAGAGAAAGAGAAAGAGAAAGAGAAAGAGGAAAGAGAAAGAGAAAGAGAAAGAGAAAGAGAAAGAGAAAGAGAAAGAGAAAGAGAAAGAGAAAGAGAGAAAGAGAAAGAGAAAGAGAAAGAGAAAGAGAAAGAGAAAGAGAAAGAGAAAGAGAAAGAGAAAGAGAAAGAGAAAGAGAGAGAAAGAGAAAGAGAAAGAGAAAGAGAAAGAGAAAGAGAAAGAGAAAGAGAAAGAGAAAGAGAAAGAGAAAGAGAAAGAGAAAGAGAAAGAGAAAGAGAAAGAGAAAGAGAAAGAGAAAGAGAAAGAGAAAGAGAAAGAGAAAGAGAAAGAGAAAGAGAAAGAGAAAGAGAAAGAGAAAGAGAAAGAGAAAGAGAAGAGAAAGAGAAAGAGAAAGAGAATCAAGGTGGTAGAAGCATTGACCCTTTGGATGGAGAAGACAGCCCGGCTGTCTCCAGGCAGTTGCAGGCAGGGTGGCTCTTTCACAGGGGACATTGGAGTCACCCTCCTTACTCAGGTTCCCAGCACAGGATGAGCACAGGGCTGGTGAACTCAAGACTACTTGTGTCTAAGCTGAGGAGGCGATGGTATGGGCATCCCCAGACACCATCCTTGGAGCAGAGATGCGGGCTCTCCTAGGAACATTGTTTGGCCTGTCCAGGATCCAACCCTAGGACAAGATGAAACGTGACCCTAAAGTCCCCCAGACGTTCCTTCTGGCTTACTCTGAATTGCTCTGATTCCCCTAACTTCATGTATTTAGCCAAATTCTTACAGCAATGTCTTTCTTATTCAGCAGCTGAGTGTTTTACCAGCTCACCTTTGTCCAGGAGTGAGTGGACTGATGCTGGAAGAGGACCCAAGTAGGAATAAATCCTGATCTGTGGGTTTGTGGGGTCTGCTGTGAATGAAACCCAAGCTTTCCACTCCTCCTGTAATGAGAGCTGGGTTATGAGCCTGCTCCATTGTCTTCCACGTTTCTATTTTTTCAGCAAAGAGTACCTTAAACCAGGGCAGTGATGCTTGAAGAGCCCAGGGGGTGTGGTGCCAGCGGAGTGCAGTGAGCAGGACCCTGCTGCTCTCTCCACAAGCTTGAATGAGTTGGTTGGCTCTGTCACAGAGCTAACCCACACATCCATTTCAAGAAGCTAAAGGACAGCAGTAGAAAACAAAGCATGTGGGAACTGACTGGTCATGCATATATGGATATCAGAAATTACTTGGCTGGAAAACGCTGCCCGCAGCAAGGTCTGGGGCAGCCTCAGTGGCCAGGGCAAGAGCAATGGCACTTGCTGAGCCTACTCCTGGCACTGCCTTGTGTCCTCCAGCATGTCATGCTTTCATCAAGTCAATTAGGTGCAGAAATCCAGGAAAGGTCCCCCCAGGCAGTTCCCTGTGGAGCAGAGCATTTGTCACAGCTGGTTCCATGGTGCAGACAGGCAGGGCTCTCCTCTGCCTGTGTGCCTCCCCCAGGCGCTGCCGCTGGACCCAGCAGCTCTGCTTGCCCGCCTGGCACCGCTCGGTGTTTTCCATCTGATCCTTTAGATTCGCTCTTTGCCTCCGGCAATTCCCTCTGCAGCGGCTGCTGTGCTGTCAGCCTGGATGAGACAAGCAGGTCTCCGCGCTGTTTGCAAGGCCAGCTCCTCTTGGGGACAGCCCTGTGAGGTGAAGCTCAGCCTGGCACTGTCCCATCACCATCTGGGGAATCTCTGGCACCCAGTGATGTGTGTTGGCTTTGCAGTGGGGGCATGTAATGCCCACTGCAGGCAGGAGAAAATGGGATCCAGTCCTTGGAAATGCCAGCTGTGGCACCTGTCCCATCCTCAACTACTCCACCAGCAACACTGCTGGAGGCGTAGAAGGGGACGAACCCAGCCTTGCCCATCTCTGCTTTCAAGAAGTGGGTCGGACTCTGCCTTGTAGACAATCTCTGTCATAAGTAGAGCTGCATTCAGTTGTTCCTTGGGCCCTGTGAGTTATTCCCCATGTCTTCATTTCATGTGAACCCAGCCAGTCCAGGCAGCTGATGGATGTCCCCTCCTTGGTCTGTTGGCTTCAATGACCTGCTGGTTGTGAGGCATCTTGCTTGTGAGCACCTTGTGGTCCTTCATACTCTCACAAACAGCAAACCTCTGCAAATCATAGTGGAACGAAAACCTGATTTTTTCCAGTTCACATATCAGGCTGTGCAATGCGAGAGCCTTTTTTCTCCTGCTGGTACCAACTCTTACATCTCCAGGGAAAAGCTGTTATTGAAATAGTGGAGCTGGGGAAATAAGTTCATACATACCAAGATACATACAGGCAGAGAGAGAGATCCAATTCCTTTTTTAGGACCAGCTCTTTTGGCTGTAGACTTACTGGCTTCCAGGTTATATCGAAGAGCGCAGTGATGTGCTGTAGCTCACCAGCATCCCCCAGACCAGGGTTTGATCCTGCCTGGCTGATTTCCTTCACTGCCGATATTCATGAAGCATCAAAGCTAGAAACCCATCACCCTCACCCACCCCCAACCCCCAGTTTCTGAGAAAATATTGATCCAAACTATTTAGTGACACAGCCAGGTTATCTGCTGCCATGGGTCAGTGCCAGTGACTCTGGTTGTCTTTTTTGCCCTCTCTGAGGTGTCTCGGTGTCACAGCTGAGCACAGGGAACCTCTCTCTAGCTCTCACTCATTCACACTTGCTCTGTGCTGCTGCATTTAAATGGAGACCTAATGCATTGCAGCAGGGAGCTTGTCACAACATATTAGCAGAGTATCTCTGGATAATTCCCTTCCATCAGCTCAACTACATCTCGTTTTCCAGGAAGATTTTAGGAAATTTTTGTATGTGTTACATAAGGCTCAGCAAATAGCTCTGACTTGCTTTGCAGAGCTTTCACACAGCCTGGCTGGTCCTTCACTCGATGCTTTTGATGCATTCCTTGAGCTGGTATTTTTCCCCCGTATCTAATGACTTTCTTCCCTCTACTAGCTTTGCCTTGCTGAGGGCTTGGTTCATCTAACCTAAGGTAGATGTCTTGTTTGGGGTCGGAAGAAGGGACCTTAAGGTAACCGGCCCCAGTGTGGAGACCTCCACAATAACAGATTACAACCTTCCCCCACCAAGTAATATAAAAGTTAAAACAAAATGAACTGAAAGAACAAAGGTAAAAGATGTGGTTTTGCTTTACAAAATATTTCAGTGCCTTAAAAATCTCTCCCAAGCTCAATACTGGGATGCCCTTAGTCCTTTTCCCCAAGGAACCCATCCTGATTGCCATTTCCCAGCCCATGAATCATTTTGTGTTGAATAACCCCAGTCACCATTACGGGGATGGTTAAATGTCAGGCAAACATCCATAGTTCGGTCTGTCTCCCCCTTACAGCACGGCGATTACATGGAAGATGTATCGGCTGGGTAATATCCACAGAGCAGCCGTTAAGCTGACTTGGGGCTGATCCAGGTCCTTTGGCTGGAATACGAGGTTAATCACACAAACTCATTTCACGACTATTACTTTTGCGGCTCAGGCTCCCCGTGCACCTTCATCACAGCAGCATAAGCACAGTAGAGATGCCACTAGGCATGGCATGCAGGAGATCCAGGATCTGGGCTCAACCCACTCTTGGGAAATGGGATGATTTTGGCTTCCAGACACCAGATTTAGGGATTGGAAATCTGGTTGCCCCATTACCATAGTCCCAGCATCCCACAGCCAAACCCTGATCTGCATCAGCAGGGTTTCCCTTCCTGACTCCCGGGAGCTGCAGCCCTATAAACCTCATGTTAGAGTAAAACCTAAAAGGCACAGTCAAGCTATTACAGAGATTCACATGAAATAAAAGCAGCTTGAAGGGACCAGATCAACCTCAGGATGTGCTAGGATCACAGGGAAGGAGGGCTGATCTCAAACAAGATGCACAGGCTCCTTCTCCCCAACAAGTTAGCCAAGTGCTTGCGGCCCCTGGCTAACTGAGCATGCTAAATGATGATAACGGAGTGAGAATAGGGGAAAAAAAATCCCACGTTGAACACTGGAAGAAAAACCAAAGCTCATCAAGCCACCTCTGGTCCCTGCAATGCCTAAAACCCAGGTAGAGTTTGACAATATGAACATTTTTCTGGGCACCCTAGCAGAGGTCAAACCAGAGCTTTTTGCTTTGTGTTGGTGGACCTTTGCTCTGAGAATAAACCTCCACTCTCCGTGTCTGTCACTGAGAAGCAATTTGCCTCTGCAACCCCTTGAGTTTGTAAAAGCCGACAAAGGTCCTGGATTGCCTCGGGTTAGATAGGATTGTATCAACGATGCTATCTCATTGTGGCTTGAACATAATGACTGTGCGCATTAGTTATACTCCTGAATGTTTTTCTTCTTCCCTTGCTAAGAAATTATGTGTGCAGAGACCAGAGGCATGCCTCAGCAGCCAAGAGGCCGTTTACTCATCTGTGTCTCTGTACCCCTTCACCCCCTGAATGTGGCAGGAGTTTCCCATCACGGCAGCCTGTGCCGTTCCTGCCAGCCACAGTAGTGCCCAACCGCAGATGAAACCTCCTCAGCGGCAGGTATAGCCTGAAATATAGAAAATTCATCAAAAACTCGTGGACCAGCAATGAGCTGTTGTCAGCCAGCCGAGCACCGTGCGAAAACCGGCAGTTATTTCTGAGCCCCTGTTTTGGTCCTTCTGGGATTTATTTTGCAAACGCAAAGGCACTGGAGTGAGGTCTTGCGTGTGTCCCCTAGGTGGCATCTACAGCCTGTGCAGTGACCGTTCCCACGCTGTCCCCGCCGGGGTGGCAGCCCTGGGACACAGCCCCATACCCAGCAGCAGCACGGTGCCTGCCGAAACCCCTCGGCCAGGCACAAACAGCATTTCCTCGGGGATCCCCATTTTCCTAATCTCAGCACGACCCTTCCCCTGGGCTTGAAGCCGGTTGTTTGTGCTTGTGGTAAGAGACCCTGTGAAGTTCCTGCACACGCGTTGCATTGGGATCCTGCTCTGTCCCTCACCCTTTTAAAAGCACTGACACACTCCGCTTTGCCTCTGTAACATCCTTTACAAGCTGAGCTTTAAGCTTAGTTTGCAATATGGGAAATGAAAGCACGGAGGAGCCCCTGGTTTGCCCAAGCTGATTGCTCATAGGACTGAAAAACACTGGAGAAGGGTCTGATTTCCCAAACCTCTGCTGTTCTCCAGCAGAGGCAGGAGGAAGTTGCACAGGATGATGCTGAGCCAGGCCCCTCTTGTGACGGAGGCGTTGGCCTTTGAGATTCCAGTTTGTTTTAGCCCAGTTTTCTAAAGGTTCCCATCTGCCTGTGGTATGCTCCTCCAGCCTTGTCGGTCTGCTGCTGTCACTGCTTCCGTCCTTCCCAGCACCCTCCGCTGTTTCATCAGCACTCTTCCATCTCTCCACACTCCCTACATGCCTCCTCATAGCCGGTCCCCATCAGCCAGCACCTCCCAGGGACACCCACACACTCCCAGCCAGGCTGCTGGCAGCTGCCCCCGTTTTCTCTGCCCAAACTAAGAAGGGGAAAGGGAAACCGCTGGGAAATCCCAGCTCTTCAAGGCAGGAGCTGGAAATGCCAGGCAAGTGTAGACCCCTGCAAGCAAACCTCTGATGGGTTAAACACACCAATGTCGGATTGCAGGACCCTAGAAATTTGTCCTCTCCCCCATTGGAGGAGGTCAAAGGGACAGAGGTGCCTCAGAGAAGCAGCTCTCTGACTTACATCGCTTCACTGGAGAGCGGGATGTTGTCTGGAACATGCTGCCTATAGAGCACACGTGTGAATTTGCTTGGGAGGCAGTTCACTGCCCTGGGAAGGGATGGGGTGCAGCAGATTCCAGTGCTGGCTCAGCACGTTGGCAGTGTGACATAAATCACCGCTGCTCTCCCTGCCCATGCTGCTTTGTCTGACGAGAGCACAGGACACGTGTTCCTTATAGATGTACCACGCGGGATAATAAATGTCCGATCTCTGCCCGGAGGCAGTGACAGATTGGGGATTCATTTAGTTCTGACCTCCTTGCACATGGCACCACTCAGCAGCTGGGGATTCAGCCACAGTGGAAGCCATTCAGACCTTACTCAGCCAAGGACAAGGACACATCCCTCCTCTTTCAAAAAATGTTACCTTGATAAGCCATTTCTTGGATCCTTGTTACTAGGCGTCTAAGGACACCAACACCTAGAGCACCCCTCTGAGGCGGGACCAGGCTCCCATCCTCTTGCACAGCCTCGGCTGTAAAGGCCCAGCAGCTCAGTGTGCTCATCTAAAACCCAGACAGCCCAGAGAGGCTTTTATATTGGTTCCTGCAAGCGTGGCTCAGTCTGTAGGAGAAAAACGAATCTGTGGAGGACACCCTGACCTGAGCTGCTTGTACACGGGGAGGAAAAGAGACCTCTTGGCAAACTCACCACTTACTAGATTACTGAACCTGCACAAGCCAAGCTTAAGGAGACAGGGCAGGTGATGCTAAGAGAGCTGGTGCTTCTGGGCTACGATTAGCTGTCAGAAAGATTAACCAGCACTAGAAATCCCAAGAATGGAGGAGAACCACAAATGATGTTACTGGAGACCCGGGTGAGCAGCCCAAGCAGCCGCTGCACTCACGGTCTGACCTGCTTCCCCCTGCCTGCTCCCCTGCCTTCAGCTTCACAGCTAATTTTAGGTAAAGGCCTTTTATCTGCTGCCAAGCCTCCAGGATGCTCCAGGCACTGTGAAAGAACTGAGTCTTCTCCCCATGGCTTTCCAAAGGGAAATATTTGCAACGTTTCGAGGGTGGCAGAAGTGACAGCTTCCCACGAAGCAGCAGTAGCTCCTGTGATCTGCCCTTGTAAGTGCCCAGGAAAAATATCTCCTGGACCAGAACTTCTCAAAGGGCATTTCTGTGCCTCACTCGACCTGTCTTGGCATCTTCAGCTTCAGGGGAGCCTCTCACCTGGTGCTGAGTGAGTCACCCCCACCGTCTGGAAGGTCCCAGTTATTAAAAAGCCTGAATTTCCAGGTGGTTTATAAAAAAGAAAAGATCCACTTCGGCATTCTTACCCTTCTAGATTGGGTGCCTTTGGGTCATGTTTTTTAGCCTTCACTTCCTAATCCTCCTGTTTGAATGGAAGGTGACTGTTCCTGCACATTCGGGATCTCGAGCCTGAACACAGACCAACTGCTCAAAGTAAACCTGAGCAGCACAGGGACCTTTCTGCCTAGAAAGCAGAGTTGGTTCCTTCCTGTAGAGGAGGAATTCACGGACACAGTGATGATTTTCTTAGCAGCAGCAAAGCTTTCAAAGTGCGAAGTGCTCTCAAAGGCAGCAGCTTGCTCAGCCTTAAATGGGGCAAATTTTGCGTTGTGCATCTTGCTGAGCACACCTTCCACAGCTGGAGGTAGCTCTGAGCAGACCAGTGCACTGAAGTGCCAAGCTGAGGCCAAACCTTAGTTAATTTAGATGTTTGTGTTCAAGTTAATGGGAATGGGCAGGCTTTAGGTGTGTTGAGTTGTCCTGTGTAGCAACAAAACCCCAAGTGGAAAAAGACCCGTGAGACTACATCCCTGATCTGGAGTGGATGGGATTGCCTTTCTGTTAAGGCTCATGAGTTGGGATGATGGACTGTGCCTGGCAGAGCTGAGTGTGTGTTTCATCTGCTCTCAGGTAAGAGCGCTGCCAATGCACCTTCTGCTGGCACACAAACAAAGAGGCAGCTCCAGCTGCTGCCCTTTTCCTTCCTGTGCTTGAGATGTAAGTCTGCAGTTATCTGCGCGGCTGGTTTCTGAGCTGCTTCTCTGGATAACTGGCAAAACACAAGCAGCAAGATTGATTGTAGGATTGACTTAGGTGCTGAGGTGGCTAGCTGCACATCCCCGGCACCCTGGAGGCTGTCATCGGTGCAGCAGGCAGGAAAAAGCAGGGGAGATGGATGGGGAGAGAGGAATGAGCTATAGCAGACATCTGTCAGTACCTCTGTGAGGGCTCTGCTGCTGGATTCAGTCCTGCTGAACTGCAGCGCTGAGAGGTTCAGGGATGGTGTCCTGACTTGTGGTTCAGCACACCCAGGGCCGAGCAGCTGGGGTATGACAAGGGAGGACTGCCCTTCCGCAGTGAACCATGACGTGGTCTGGTATCCTTGCACATTCTGGGGCTGACCACGGTGATTTGGGACATTAGGCTTTTCTGCAGCCCAGCATCAGCACACATGGAGCCTGACGCAGGCTGCATTTTCAGTAGTGAGCATCATTCCTGCCAGCAGGCATTCCCTGGTAGCCTGAGGTCAAAAACTCCCCATGCAGAAGACTGGATGTGAAAGATGCCTCTAGCTTCATACCTGTCTCCACCCCAGATAGCCTAGGACGTGCACAGGGCAGGTAGAGGAGTCAGGCTGCATAGAAGACAGATCTTCTGCAAGTGGGCTATGCTGCTTTGCAGAGAGGTGGGAAAGGAGGAAAAGCAGACTTTTTTTTCTTCTCTTCTCTTCTCTTCTCTTCTCTTCTCTTCTCTTCTCTTCTCTTCTCTTCTCTTCTCTTCTCTTCTCTTCTCTTCTCTTCTCTTCTCTTCTCTTCTCTTCTCTTCTCTTCTCTTCTCTTCTCTTCTCTTCTCTCTCTTCCTCTTTTTTATTTCTTCATCCAGAAAAGGGAAATGCACAGCTCCAAAGGCAGCTCTGCCCTGTTAGTAACTCCTCTGCAGATGCCGCAGCAATGCTCTGTGTGCGCGGAGGGGGGCACAGGCTGCCATGCACGACTTTCCAATTCACACAGGATGCCCACCACTAAGACGTTCAAGAACATATGCTAAAGGGGGAAATACATCCCTGTCCAAACTGGATCCCTTTCTTTGGACCAGCTTTGTCTTCCCTCCCCACCCCCCATAATAAACTACAGTCCTTTGGTTGACCCTTACTCAGTTAATTATTCCTAATGAAGGAAAACTCTTGGCTGAGCAATGATGGAGTAAAACATGTGCAAGAAATACAGTTAGCAAGCTGCCAAGAACCTTAAACTCTATGAAATGACGCCTTATAGGTACATCACTAATATCCATGCTTCTCGTGGATCAAGGGACTTCATAGAACAAGAGAGCAAACCAAAAGACATATCAAGTAAATGACTGGCCTTTTTCCCCAGCTGAAGCAGTGAGGACCTACAGCATCATAGTTAATATGTGCCTGGAGAAAAACATTTGATAGGGAGAGAATTTTTGCCTATGTGGCCAGATTATTTTATCACCGCAACTAGTAGGCAAGCTAGCTTTCCCCTCTCTTCCCACAGTAACCACCTCATCTGTACACAGGCCACAGCTGGAGACACAGAGAAGGTGTAAAGTTTTTGGGCTCATCAAATATCAGGAGATTGTCTGTGAGATTATCGTAAAGAAAAGATGTGCCAACATCCCCAAACACACAAAGAAAATGGGCTGAGAGGATACAAAACTGAACACTTCGCCAGACTTTTTTTGGCTGCACAAGCAAACCATTCTGTACCAGCGCCATCCACAGTACCCATGAATGTTTTCCAAGAGACATGTTCTTGTCTTAGAAAGACAGAGGAGCATGGCTTTGAAGGACACAGTCACGCAAAACACCTCAAACCATGACTGAGTCCATTTTCAGGTTGCGTTACCCTGAAAGCAGATGGAGATGGGGCCTTGTATCAGCTCTGAGCTTTGAAGGGAGTCATCCCCATGTAAAAGCCCTTTCCCCTCGAGACTTCCAGTCGCCATCATGCCAAACAGCACGGTTGCTACGAGCAACAGCCGGCACCACCTCTGACACATCCACCGTCTGGCTTCCTCCCATCTCCCAGCACAATGGTCCAAGCTGGCTGGTGTCTTGGCACGAACCCACCCTCTAATTAAGGAGTAAGAGAAGGAAAGGAAACCTTCAAAGAAATCACACCAACAGCCCTTGCAGGAAAGCTTAAGACCTGCCCAAGCAATTGCCTCCTCCAGGTCCACTTCATAAGCTTCCCCACATGAACTTGCTTGGCATCCCAAGCCCATCTGCCCCATGGCGCCAGGTTGCTTCCTCTCTGCCCTTTGTGCCACCACAGAGATCCATTTTATAGAATTTTACATTATTTTTGTATTCTCATTTTACTTTTATTTTTGCTGCTTTTTGTCCTCTGCATCGAGGCCCTGTGTGTCATTCCTTCTGGGTTTTATTTGACTGCCTTTTCGAGATGAGGAGATTAATATTTCATCAAATGTACAGGGAATAAATAACTGGATTTGAAAGACATCCAGAATCTCTCCCACCTTGACTGGCATTTACAGACCTGATGAGTGGGGAGGTATTTTTGCCACAAGCTGTTTCTGATGAAGTCACAATCCTTGCCGTGAGCTCTGCAGGGCATTTCCATCACCCATGGTACGTCCGTGCCCATGATGTTATGTGGTCATGCCCAAAGGAAGAGTGTTTTGGTTGCAATACGTGCAACGTTGTGGATGTGGCCATGCCACTGGCAGATACCCAGAGGCACGGGCATGTTCCTGCATCAGCAGAGCTCCACTGGCTACCACCCATGCAACTTCATCGTGTACACCCATGTAACTCATGTACATCCATGCAACGGCGTCCTGTGCAACTCAACAGCACCTTGCGAGGGAGGATGGGTCCCCGTGACACAGTCACAAAGGATGGCTCAATGCTGCCAGGGTCATGCATCTTTCGGCTGGTGGATTGATGGGATCAGTTGCCAGAGTAAAACCCTGGAGTTTTTCCCAATCACAAACTGTGGCATTTTGTTTGATGGGAAATGCCAATCTGCCGATTGGCAAATTTTGGTTGAATTATTTAAAGTATTTTGATTGAGAAAAATTATAATTGTGACTATTATTATGATTAGTTTAGCATTCTGCCTTGAGGTTTAATTAGCTGTAAAACAAAAGCTTTTGTGTTTCTGTTCTATTCAAAATTGACACTTCCTCTCAAAAGAAATTTGGAAAATATGACAAGTTATTTTAAGAAACTCAGAAATCAAATGAGACGTTCAGTTAGATCCCAGATCTTTGTGGGTTTCCCAGATTCCTTGGTTTAATTTGCAATTTCAGTGTTTTTGTTAACATGGTTTCTCCTATCGATGCACACAATCTGCAGGAGGGGAGAAGGAAGGGCAGGAGGGAATTATCCATGTACTGAAGGAATCAGTTGTTTCTTGCATGGAGCAATGAGTCAGAGCAAAACCCAACCCAATGCATGTTTTAGCTGGGTTTTCCTTCTCCCAAGAGGAAGCTGGTTTCTCTCCCTCTATGACTGTGTGGACAACTTCTGCATCTCCAGCAGGGTTTGATGGGATGAATAGGGGTTTGAAGCATCCAGAGGCCACCCAAACCTTTCGCAAGGTCTTCAGGACCAATAAACTTTTCTGCCAGCACAGCTCTAAGATAACCGTTAAAGGAGGTTGTTGATTGAGTAACAAGCCTTTGACTTCCCTCCCTGCAACGTATTCAGCAGGCCTGTGGTTTGAGCTTTCCTTCTCTTCCTTTCAGAGCAGCCGGAAGGCTTGCAGAGAAAAGGCAGGCTCAATGGAGCGGTCAAATACAACAGGGTTACCCAAATTCAGGGCACGATTTTATGATGTGGTGACCTGGAATGAGGGAACCTGGTCCCAGTAATCACTTTCATTTGTCAGGCAGAATTTGAGAGCATGTTCTTCCCCTCACTGCAGGTGTAGGAGGAGGAGGGAAAAGGGTCAGGCACAGGACAGAGAGCCTCAAACTGGATTTTAAAACCAGGACAAAAAGCAAGTCCCCTGGGAGAAACTTGACATAGTGTGTTGGGTTTTTTTCTCAGCCTGCAGTTGCTAACGCAGCTCCACATGCTGACAGTCCTTCCTCCACCAGGCACTGCACTGGAAAGCATCCTCAGCTTCACTCCTTTTATGCAGGAAAGAAACAGTCCCAACACCCTGGTAGGGAAACTGAGGCAGATTGCTGATCTCGGCTGTGTTTTCAGCTGAGAAGTCGAACTCCACTCTTCCAACAACCTGATCTAGATGTCCCTGACACCGAGGATTTTTTTTTCTTTCCTGTAGATGTCCCAGTCAGAAGCAAAGCCCCGTGGCCCACACTGCTACCAGTGCCCCATGTGGGAAGCAGGGACATATGTACCGTGTTCCCACAGTGCAGGGACCAGCCCCAGTCTCATCCCCATTGTGCAGGATGGACACATGGAGTTGCATGTTTTTGCCAAGCAAGGGGAAGGGATGGCTGCAGGAGACAACGTAGGAGTACTGCGGTGGTGTAAGTCACACGAACAACCCCACAGAGTGGCCATTGTGGAGCTGCTCAGAAACAGGAGTGTCAAACCTATGTAGTTACATAAAACAATAATAATAATAATAATAATAATAATAATAATAATAATAATAATAATAATAATAATAATATTATACCAGAGGTAGATAAAGTCAGGCTAAATTCCTCCTCTCCTTCCTTCCTGAGATCCGATTTCTCTTCATTCTCCCCATCCCTAATACCCATCTCCCATGTTTGTCTCTGCGCCGCACCAAGGAGTTTGAGATTAACCATGACAAATGGACTGATTCCCTTGTCTCAGGGACTGTTTTATTTTTCCTTTGCCACATCTGACAAGCTGCATTTTACTATAAATCCCCTCAATTAGGCCTTTCAAATAGCACTGCAGCCGTTTCCCTGATATATGGGGAAGGAATTATCTTCATGTCCCTGGCAACAAATTCCTTAACTAAAAATAGTTGCTGTTCACTTCTGCTTTCTTCTCATCACTTTGGGCATCTGAGAAGAGCGTGGCCATTGCACGTGTCCCACTTGGTAGCCTTGGACAGGCTGAGGTAGCCAAGGACGAGCACCAGGGTCTTGGGGTCCCCAGTGCTCCCAGCTGCAAGGTGCCTTCTGTGCCCTGGGGTGCAAAAAGCCTTGAGCAGCGCCCCAAAACCAGCGCATGGAGTTGTGGCCTAGACCCACTTGGTGAACGGGCAGAGTCTAGACTGCTTGAGGGTGCAGGAGCTTTCTCAAGCCTCTTTTGGAAAATTTTGCCTTTTCAGTTGGGCTTATTGAAGTGAAAGGTGACGCAGAGGTGTCTCTGGAGTGAGTCTCATCCTATCACTTGTCAGGGGTAGGGATGTTTGGAGACTGAAGAAACAAAGAATTTCCTGAATTTATCAGAGCTTTACATATTTTCAAACTTCTTTGCCAAAGCAATGACACAGTTGATTAAATCCAGCTAATGCCAGAAGATTTATGTTGTTTATTCACGTTAATTACTGGGCCAGGAGCATTTACCCATTGGGGCCTGGGATGGGTCACTGGTTGCATCTGCGCGCTGGGGTGCAGTCTTGGCTGGCTGATTGTGCCTTAGTACAGCAGTTGCAGGAAGGACCTTGATCACCTCATGCCTTCTGTTATGCTTCAGAGACAGAAAGCAGCTCAGAGAAGATGGATGGAGGCTTCGGCTCTGAATCCATCAAGGGACACTGCCCTCTTATTGATCCGTCTGCAATACGCTGTGGTCTGCAGCCGTTCCCAGAGGCAGAGGCTGTGGTTGGGACAAAGAGGGGAGCATAGTCCAGCACCTTGTGAGAGACTGTTGGTGGATGCACCAGCATCAGGTAGGAGAAACATCTTTGGTCGCCTCA
The DNA here is from genome assembly GCF_034619465.1 of Leptosomus discolor. Lineage (NCBI taxonomy): Eukaryota > Metazoa > Chordata > Aves > Leptosomiformes > Leptosomidae > Leptosomus > Leptosomus discolor. Next base: position 4,273,149 of record NC_141415.1, read on the forward strand.
GGATGGTGACCCCAACGGCAATGTCTTCCATCACCCCCTTCCCAGCAACACACCCTGGCTCTCCTTATTTCCTCAAGGAAAGAAGAAACTGTAACTTGCTGCCTGGCTTTCTGCTGCCAGGTCACCACGGCCAGGTGGAGCCTGGCTCAACCCCCAGGGTGGGTGCAGCAGCCACCACTGGGATGACCCCCCACAAGCCCCAGGCTGGTGCAGAAGCGATGCCCTGAAACTGCCCTGGCACAAGGGAGCATGTTTCAACCAGCCAGAGATTCACACAGCTCAGAAAGGAACTCAAGCCTGGTCATGGCATCCCCAAGAGACAGGGGTTGTGGGGGACCCCTCCCCAGGAGCCCAGGATGGAGGTTGCCAGGGGATGGCAGGAGGTGAGACAGAGAGATATCACATGGATCCTTTGAGGTCTGGAGGTTTGGCTGGAGTGGGGAGTATGTCATTAGCCAGGAGCCCAGGGTGGAGGCTGCCAGGGGATGGCAGGAGGTGAGACAGAGAGGCACCACAGAGACCCTTTGAGGTCTGATGGTTAGGCTGGGGGGCGGGGGGGGGGGGGGGGGGGGATGTCATTAGCCAAGAGCACGGGAGCATCATCCAGGCTCCCCTGCACCACTCACTGCTGCTTCCCACGCGCCTCATGATATGTCCCCCAAACCAGTGCTCCCCTCCTCTGTCAGTTCAAGCCCCCCTGCTCCTGCTCCATCACCTCTGCCCCTTCCACCACCATCCTACAAGAAAAAAAACACCCTCCCAGCAGCCCCCCAGCCCACCTCCTCTGTGACTCAGTTTCCCCCCATTATGATCAAATGCTTCCAGCACAGCCCAGCTGCATGGAAGGACTTACATCCCCCTGCCCCACGTCCCCTCATTGTCTCAGGAGCACCTCCCTCACAAGGAAGGTCTGAAGCCCCTTCCACCCCATCCCTACTGGAAGGGGAAAGGGTCTCTCGCCTCCCTCCACGTTCATCAGCCAGTTTGCAAAGGACGGCAGCAGGAGGCGAAGCCTCCCCTTCCCCCAGTTCCTCTGCCAGTGCCCTGGAGCCAAATCCCCCAATACATAAACCCTCTGAAAATTGCAGCCCCGAGCCCTTTGCCTGCACAGATGGGAGCCCACAGCCTCGCAGGAGAGCCCGCAGCAGCGGCTGCGACATGGGAGTGCGGGGGGCAGAGACAGGAGAGCCTGGTCCAGGGGGAGCCGGGGTCGGGGGGTGGGGGGGGGCAGGTGGGGGTCCCTGGGCTGGTGGGAAGTTTCTGCTGCTAAAGATGCTGAGGGAGGGAAGGAGAAAGGGGAAAGAAAAAAAAAAAAAAAAAGAGTTGGAAGGCACTAGGGAGGTGGAGGAAGGAAAAGGGGAGGAGGAAGAGGAGGAGGGAGAGAAGGGGGGAGTGGGAGGATGGTGAGGAGGGATGTAGCCCATCGCCAGGCGAGCTGGAAGGAGGGAAGCCAGAGGACCAGCTCCGAGGGAGGTTATAAAAGCCAGGAGCGGGTCGCTGAGATAAGGGGAGGGCGAAAGGTTGCTGCCCGCCTCCGTGCAGCCCCGCTGGGACCCGGCCACGCTCCCTCGCACGAAGCCCAGAGGATTTTATCCCCGACAGCAGAAGGAGCGCAGCAGGAGCGGTGACCGCTGCCAACCATGCCCCGGAGAGCCGGGCACAGTGGGAGTTAAGGATGGTGCCCAGCCTATGTCCTGCCCTCCTCCTCCTCCTGCAGGTAAGATGCTTCTAAGTCCTCTTTTCCCAAAAGGGCCCTTCTGCCTTCCTCCCCATCACCCCTCCACACCCTGCACCACTCGCTTTCTCCACAATGACTTTTCCATTTCTTTGAAGGAAGGGAAAAGTAAAAGGAGAAACCGCTACACAAAGGGCCCTCGGGAGAATTCCTCCAGTTGAGGCACGGGGGCTTGGCAAGAGCTCACGGGGGCTTGGCAAGAGCTCACGGGGGCTTGGCAAGAGGTCACGATGGCCAAAAGCTAGGAGGGAGGGGGCTGGAGTCAGTGAAAGGATCATTAAAGAAGGGGAGACTTGCAGCCAGGTCCTCCCGAGCGCAGCCCAGCTCTCCCAGCAGCTCGCTGCCTCACACCTCCCAGTGAAACCAGCTGCCACCAGTTTTCCTTAGGCTGCTAGGAGGGGGCAGCTGCGCTGGGGGTGTGATGGATGGGGACAACACAAACGCAATGCCTAATTGTTCACCTCTTAATTGATTTTCTAAAGAAATCTCTCTTTTTCCCCCCACCTGCAAAGCACAAGACTTCCCTCTCGAAATTGCTCACTGTGGAACTGTAGCCACCACTAATTTTGCAGCTCTGCACAAAATGCAAATGCTTTGTCAGAAGCAATATTCCCTCTCCTCGAGGGCTCATCAAGAAAAGAAATGTTCCCAGCCCAAAGCATGTTTAAATCCTAAGCCTTAGGGAAACAAGGAGATGAAAGGGTTTCCAACCTAACCTATATAGGCAGTTAAACAAAATTACCAGGTTTTTGATTAAACCTGTGTCAGAGGGGGTTAAAAGACAAAATTTGCCTGGCTCTCTGCAAAATGCTGTCTTGGTGGCCTGGTTGTGACTGCAGAGTTAAAAGAGCAGAAAAAGCAGCAGGTCAGCCCCCCCCCCGTTAGCACCGCTGCGGTTTGTACCCCATAGGCTGGTTTCTCACTGTGCATCGCCAGCCCTAAGAGCAGGGAAGAGTATTTAGCTGCACCTTTGGGACAGGAAAGTTCTCACCTAAGTGATGAGAGGAGCTGATATGCACCAGGCGACCTCCTTGCCAAGTTGGTGTTGCTTTTAAAAGCTCCTCTTTAGAGCACCTGCTTTCTCCTATGGCTGCACACCCCAAATCCTGCTTTATAGGAGCTCTTTTGTGGTTGTATTCCCCACTTCAGGATTTGTTTGGTTCCCATGTAAGAAATGAAGATGAGACAGGGCAGGATCTCTTCCCCCCAGACCAGGTCCTCCTTGATCGATATGTGGGGACACTGTTGGCAAAGCTGCAAACCTGGAGCAAGAGGGGCAGGGTCTGAGATGGTGACAGAGAGCATGACAGCTCTCAATAGCTACTGTATGAGCAAAAAGTGGTCCGAAAGAGAGCCCAAAGGTGCTGAGATATAGCTCCCATCCCCTGCTAAACCTCCTCAGGCTCAGGGGTTTCCCTAGGTGTTCCCCAAGGACGGTATCGTAAAGATGAGGGGCCAAATCCTCGAAAAGGTTCCAGAGTTTTAGTGCAAAACCCCCCCTGCGCTGAGGCTGGGACCAGGAGGGGAGCACGAAAACCAGCCCAAGCAAAGAGAAGTCTTTCCCAGCCAGTTCCAAACAGAAACACCCAATTAACAAAACAGCCCATTTGCAGTCAAATTGTCTATTTTTTCTTCTGAGTAGATGCATTCAAAATTCAGACCTTTTCCCAGCACAATCCCAACCCTGTCCTGGGGACAGCATGGGCTAAAGGACCATGAAACTCCAGCCTTAAGTCAGTGCGTCCCTGCAGCCAGGCATACCCACAGCAGCTTCCAGCCTGTGAGTGCAGAGACCTGCAGCAGTCCAGCACCCACAGAGAGCTCAGCAGGGGCTAAGCTCCCCTGCTTGGGAAAGTTTTGCAGCCTGCACATCCTTGGGCTGGCACAGCTAAGGTGTCCCCCACGCATCTGGCCAGCAGCTCCAGTTTAGCACCAGGTTGTTCACCTTGCCTTGCTGGGTAGACATCCCTTGGGGGGTCAGACAGACAGACCAGGAGACAGGCAGCCAAACTTGCTGCAAAATGCTCCCTGGCACCCTGCAAGTCGTCTAAACAAACTAAACAAGTGATTAAAAAGAAACAGTTCACCAGCAGCTTTGTCAGGAACTGATGACATTTCTGGGGCTGATAAAACTGTCTGCAGAAGCATTTTATGAAAAAACAGAGTTTGGTGCTGGGGGTGGGGTAGTTTCCCCTCTCCCTTGTTCAGCTCCAGCAGCAATAAGCCCAAAAACCACCCCCTACCCCTCTGATGCTCAAATCATTGCGTAAGATGTGGAGCTGCAGTAGCAGGACATGCTGACCCTGGGGATCTCTTCCAGTCCTCGCTTTCCTTAAAAGCCGGCGTTGATTCAGTGTGTATGAAATTATCCCCGTGGTTTCGCATCTCCAGTGAAGAAGTGAATGGAAATGGCACAGCCTGTTCCCAGAACAGCTGCTCTATTGCCATAGGATGAATATATAGAAATACGATGAGAATTCAACCCTGCCCTGAAATATAGCTCTCCTCACCAGAAATCCTGCACAAGGCTGGCCCAGAAGTTTGTTACAAGCAACAATCTCAAGCTGAGGTCTGAGTCTGCAGCTTTTAGAGAGGCTGCATCTGTGGTTTTATCTTGGAGAACAGCATTTGGACCCAAAGGAAAGCACAAATCATTAGTATGGGGTTCCCTCAATAGAGCCCAGGAGCCGTTGTCCAACGCTTGAGAGCTGTCACTCATGAGCGGGTGGCTCTTTCTGAAGATTGTATAACATACCCAGAGGCCCATCTGTTGTTTTTCCTTTCTTCCCTAACTGTATTTTAAACTAATAGAGACCCTCCTTCTCTGCAGTGTCCTGCTTTCTTAGTGATTCACCCACCCAGAAGCCATTGCCTCCTTTCAGATGGCAGAGGACGAAGGGTGTTGGCCTTTTGCAGATCACAGTCCCTCTTCCACCCTGAAATCCTGTACTATTTGCACTGTAAAGGCAACAGCAGAGGCAGCTTTAGCGTGGCCAAACTTTCCCTAGCTGTGAATGCAGATAAACTGGAGGAAAATTATGGGTGAATTAAACAGTGGATATTCAGCCCAGGGTATGACCCTAAAATGGTGATGGGTGAAGGAGGGCACTTGGGGCAGCCAAGGTGTGGGTCTTGGGAGGCAGCTGGGGAAAGCAAATCTCCAATCCCAAAATGAAAGTATCTGCAAGTGCACATGAGTCCCATATGTACAATCTGCAGGAGAGTTTATCACAACCACCTTAGAAAAACAGCCCTCTCCTGAGCTTGTGTCTGTCCTTCCAACTCTTCTTTAGCAGCCCTTGGCAAATCCAGATGCTGCAGGAGCTGCTTTGATTCACGTGGCTGATTCATGGGGAGAGTGTCCCTTTCCCCACCTTGTTTGTGCCTTTAGCTTCCAACATCTGAATGCCATTATTCTTTTTTTAACCTGTCCCCAAAAATCCATGCCCCTTTTGATAGATAAATGAAGTCAGAATTATTTATGGCAAGCAAGAGAGACCAGACCTTAATCCAGGAAAACCTTTAATTGCTCATAAATCAGGTTTTACAGGGCATCCATGTAGCCCTGATTGATATTCTTTTGTTAGGATCTGCATCCAACACGCTCAGAGAGAGAATCCGAACAGAATAAATACTCACACCAAAGCCTCTGTCTACACGCAATGGGGGGCTGGCCCTCTAATATGACTAAATTAATAAATTCAAAGATTTTAATGCCAGATGGAGGTGTTCTCACTGCCTGCTCTTCCCCCTGAGTAACATCAGCCACAGAAAATCCCCCCGTGGCTCTTGCTTTGCGCCTCGTTCTGCTGCCTGCGCTTTGCCTTGATGTCCTGATGATAGCAGCACTTCTGATACGGCTTTATATGAAAACAAGTGAAGGAGCAACGGGGCGCTTGTTAGTAAAGAGAGGGTCTCGGAGAAACTTTGAGCTCAGGGGGTGGCAAAGAAGGTCACTGTCAGGGCTGAGGCTGGGGGCTTTAGAGGGGGTCCTTCATGGGCCAGATGCTCCCAGGGGTTTCATTCGTGGCTTGGACTGGAGATGGGATGTGTCCAAGTGATAGCCCTCGAGGTGGAGGCGGTAAGAAGCTCATCAGCTGCAGAAGTCGGTGCCTGGAAGACAGAGGAGACAAGGGCAAAGGGATCCCCCACAGTGGAGTGAAAGCAGGGGACAGGGACGGCTGGGCAGCAGGGGCTGGAAGCACCCTGGCCACCTCCAAGCACGTTTGAGGGGGCAGCTCTTTCAGTCAGGCTTTTCAAGGCCATCTCCAGCCTATGGCTGCAGTGTCGGCAAGACATGCTGCACCATTCCCTCCCTTCCCGCGTTGTTGGTGTTGCTCTGCCGTCCGAGGCTGGCATCCAGCTCTTTTAACATTCACTGCATTTAACACTCAAAGTCTGGCACCTTTTTCTGCAGGCTTGGGGCCAAGAGCAGGCTCAATCCCAGCCTAAAACCCTGAGGAACCTCAGCAAAGGTCCAGGGCAGAGACTGTGCCCAGCCCTTCCCCTGCCCATGTGTCCCAGGAGGTCTTTCTTCTTCCACACCAAGTGTCACAGGGGGGCAGCAAGCTGGGGAGCAGAACTGATGAGCAAGAAAGGTCCCTACAGCAAGGACAACTCCAAGGTGGCTGGTGTTGACCCCCTTGCCAGGGAGGTCTCGGTGGCCGTCACCATCCATCAGTCCCACTGACCTCTCCAGCTTTGTGCAAAGCCACTGGCTCACGCTGCTTCGTCCTGTTAATCGCTCCGCTCTCCAATTACAGCCCTGTCAGAAGTGGAAAACCCAAGCCCCATCTTAGATTGCTAATTAGGCTACGAGCCATCTATCTCGCTGCTCAGAGCTGTCAGCCCTTCCTGCCACGCAGATCCGATCTTGTTTGAGGCAATAAGATATCAAGGGGCGACAAGCCTGTCTCTGGGTAGTACGGTGCGGGGGTTGATGTGAATATATTAATTAATATCTGTGGATTGCTTAGGAGAGGGAAAGCACTGCAGGGGGACATTAATTCCTAATTGTTATTAATTGAATTTTGCTGCTAGGTCAGTGGCAGGTCACAGAGACTGATGCCGTGCACGCACGTGCGTGACTTTGATGCTCGCACCCATACCAGCAGTGAGATTCTCAGCCTCCTCGTGCTGAAGAGCAGACACTGGCTCAGCCCACTGTGCTGCATCTCCTGGCCCAGGGGACCTGCCACGCTGTGCCCCTCACGGGCACAGGGAATGTCTCCGAAAAAGCGAGTGGCATTGCATCAGGATACAGCTAGTGGGTCTAGATAGGAGTGACCTGCCCTACATGGTGCAGCACAGCCTGAGCGACCTTAGGCAAGTGGTACTCGGTGCCTCAGTTTCCCTTCTGGGGCAGCCTTGAGTTGGTGGGTGGTGGGACACTGACTGCAGCTGGTGTTTGCAGTGTGTGGGATGCAGTAAACACTGGAAGAGCATCAGGTTTTGGTGTCTGAGCCGTGCAACAAGGACTGGTGGGAGCCGGCTGATCCCGCTGCAGGAAACATGGGGGCGAAAGGAAGGAGCTTGCTGCTCCATGAGGTCCGAGGTTAGCCCAGCACCATCGGCGCCTGCTGTGATGCCTCCCGATGCATAAAACGGAGATGTTTGCAGAGCCTGGAAGGGAGCTGGGCAGATGCTGAGGCAATTGGTGGCTCCTGATGGAGGAGAAGCTGCTGCCAGTGTAGGGCCTCACGGGGCCCGTGCAGCTCCCAGTAGAACCATCAACCCAGTGGAAGCAACCCTCCGGGCTGGCCGGGACCTCTGTGCAAAGCAGCTGCCTCTAGAAAAGCAGATTGGTTTTCTTTCCCCTGCAGCTGACTGCTCAGCTGAAGCTCTCCAGGATTTTGGCAGTCTGAGAGAGGTCGTGGAGGTGTTCTTCACTGCAGAGCATGATTTGCTGCAGCCTATGTCAAAGCAGGGCAGGAGGGCAGAGGGACATGGCTCCTCTCTGGCCCGAGCATGACCCACTGCTGTTTTGGGGCTGTTGAGGTGTGCTTGGCTCCAGCTCAGCCATGCTGGGACCTTCTGGGCACCATGTGGCATCTTATGGCAGCAACGCTCTGGCAGGTGAAGCTCTTCAAGGACGAAGCTTTGACCTATTCTCTCTGCAAAGCATGGGGAGGGGTTAAAGTAACCCACAAAGGGCAACACAGACAAGAGCTCGACCGTCAGGGTACCAGATCAGGATCTTTTTGGCTTGTGCAAAACCTCCTGCAGCTGCCACTTTCCCAAGCTTGTCCCCCTCGAGCTGGGGCTGATGGGAGTGTGAAAAAACCTCTGCCTCTGTCAAGAGCATTGGCCACATGGCAGTGAGACAAGACTCAGAGCCTGGTAAAAAAGCTGTTAGGGTCTGTTGTGTTTTGGGGAATCTTTTTCTTTCTTTCTTTCTTCCTTCTGTAGCCGTTTCAGCTCATTTACAAAGCCTGCAAAGAGCCAGGGACTGCACGCCATCCATACTCCCCTCTAGCTGTAGCTTGGTCCACGCTGCTGCTCAGTGCCAAGACCTCTCCCTGTGTCTGGAAGGAGAACAGGCACTACCAGGCTGGAGCAGGCTGCAATTAGGAGAAATACATCCAATTAACACTTGAGAACCCGTTCAGGTAGGCAAACCATCTCATCTCCTTTCGGGAGGAACCCTTTTAGTCTCAGCTACCTGTGCAAAGAGCCAAGTCCGGCAGACACCAGCTGCAGGCACCAATGCAGAGGGGAGCCGACCCTGCTACACGTCACTTACCCCATGTCTGGAGTTTGGGTGGCCTCAGCTTGTGATAAAGAGACCCAGGAGGTGCCTGGTTGCTGCAGGACCAGCACAACAGGAGCCTCATGCAGCACCCGCGCTCAGGGCAGGGTTTTGCTGCCGGATCCCCTGTGCCATCTGGAGCAGTCATAACAAGGAAGCTATTCTCAGCTCGATTTATACGTCTGCCTGACATCTCTCTTGCTGTCAAAATCAGCTTTGCAAAGCAGTAAATAGTTGTTTGGAAAAGAGCAAGTGGGTGCTGAGCTTGTCTCCGTGTCTGAATAAATCCCCCCATGCTTCAGTATTGCTGGGTGTGCCAGCAAGAGCAGCCAGCGTTTACACAGCTAGAGGGCAAGAGGAGGGCCATCTTTTCCCTACCCAGAGCAGTTCTGAAGGTAAATGGCACTCAGGAAGGGACATCAGGCACTGGGGACCAGCCTGGCTGGTGGGGAAGGAGGAGAGTGTTGTTCATTGTATTGGCTCAGCACAGGACGGAGTCCGAGCCCACCGCCCTGGGGAGCTGGGAGCTGGCTTGCAAGTAGAGGAGGCTGCAGCCTTTCCTGCCTCCAGGCTCAGGTTTGAGTTTCCCAAGGGATCTGTACGTGCCTGCATTTCGGGGCACGGCTCTGCCGTTCAGTCAGTCAGCAGTGAGGTTTCTTCCAAGGGGTTGGGTCAGTCCTTGCAGGGCACACTTGGGGTGAGAGAGGTGGAGTCCAGCCTCATCCACCATCGGCATTTGTCCCCTGGGCAGAGGGGCTAAGCCCGTGCCACCTGTCTTTGAGCCAGAAGAAAAAGTGGGCAGCTGCTTCGTTAGAAAGCTATGTGTTTTGCAAAACAGCAGGTTCCATCCTTCCCTCATCTGCCTCCCTGGTGAGCCTTGGGTCTAACAGCACTGTCCCGCTGCCATCTTCCGCTTGTAATTGCCTTCCTTGGTTTTGGTTTCCCCAAACTCCTGCAAAGGCACAATAATTCAGTAGCAGCTTTTCCAAAATAGCTCCCCATGCAGACGGCGTCGATGGTTTTCACTTGGAGGATTGCTACAGAGCCATTGGGGAGCTGCTCTGGAGAAGGAGTGGGATAGATCCTGATCAATACTTCCCAATGCAATGGGAATGTCAGTGTCTGCAGACAAGCCTTTCTCCTGAAAAAAGGCTTTAGCCAGAGCCAGTTGACTGTGGATCAGATCTCCTTAAGGATGTGTATTAGCATCTTCCCACTGACAGCTTACAAGGCTGTGATTTTAATAAAGCATTGAAACTCTGAGCGTGGTGTCAGGCTTATCATGTTTCCCCTGTCTGCTCTCAGGTTGCAAAGATGCTAAAACTGTCGATTAAATTGCTAAATAGCAGAAGCTCCACGACCAGCAGGGGTTGTGCAAGGCTGCAATATGGTTGCTGAGGGGTATATTTGGGGCAGGAGAGGATCAGTGGGTGGGAAACAAAGAGCATCAGTCCCACAGCCCCGGCCTGGATAAGCCCAGCTCCTCTGGGCTGGGAAACCCATCCTGCAAATGGGTACATGTCCACCGTGCAGCTTTGAGGGGCGGCATCCACCAAGACGTGGACAAGCTCAGATCTGACTCAACCAGTGCTGTGTTCAAGGAGGGACTGGAGGCTGGGGAAGCGACATATTGCACATATAACCCTGCCTGCGGTCTGCTCTTCTTCCCTGCAGGTGTTTCTCCTCGGGAATAGCCCAGTTGCAGCCTCCATCCAAGAGCAGTACTGCGAGAGCCTGCCGCCTGTCACCAACCACACGGGTGAGTGTCCTGCGTCCCCAGGCCACCCTAGTCATACCAGGGGACCCAGCAGGGTATGGCTGGAAGAGGGTGTAGGGGGATGTCTCTGGGCTGATATGCAGCTGCCCAGCTCCTTTTTGGGGGGAGGCAGGATGTGCTGAGGCTGTGATGCAGCCCCCGTGCTGGCTGCTGCAGCAGTCTCTTTGCAGGGTGGTAGTTGAGGCAGGTAGAAAATGCAGAGCTCAGGAGAGCTAAAAAAAAGAGAAAATAAATGTCTGTTGGGCTGGGCTTGAGGAGGAGAAGGGAAAAGAGATATCTGTCCAGCCCCTGCTCCTGTGCTGCCCATTCTCTGCCATGCCCAGGGACACCAGGACCTTTGTCACCTATGCCCACCCCCCTCTGCCATCTCCCTGCCCAGGGGTGACAACTGGAGGTTGTGACTTTCTGCGGAGACCACATCACCAGTGCAGTGTGGCCACCGTGTGCTCAGGACTCGGCTACCCTTGATCCCTCAGCACTCTAGATGTGTGCCACTGAGCCCTTTGGGAAGCCACCAGCCACGAGGAGCTTCTGGGGACATGGCCATGGCCAGGACTGGCTCAGCTGAGCTGGGTGAGACCAGCAGGGTCACAGGCAGCTCACTCCTACTCAACACCCATACACAGGTTTGCGTCCAACCAGGTCAGGCTCAAGATGTGTTTATGCCAAAACTGGCTTTTGGCCTATATTCAAGATGTGACTTGGGTGTCACCTCAGCAGTGACAGGTCTGGCTTAGTGACAGGTTTTGGCAGGGGGGGAAGGTGGCTCAGGGAGATGAGAGGAGCTCACAAGGACAAGGAGAAAAGTCCTCCCCAGCTCAGGGATGTGGTAGAGTTCGTTTTCCCACAATTGAATGAAGACCTGAGCAGGCACCAAGCAATTGCCTGGCTTGCCCCAGTCCCTGCTGCTCAGAGCAGCTGTCTCCATCAGGGTGACGGATGGCCACGAAGGCCTGGTGCTGATGGATGGCTGCCCACCACCCGGCTCCCAGTAACAGCAGCATTTAAAACTCCTTCTTAAAAAGTTACAGCTTGGCACAGCTGATTCAGTGCCTGGCTGAGCCCAGGCCACCAGGGCCCTGCAAGGAGCATCCCCAGAGCATCCCCAGCCCAAGAAACGGAGGCAGAAAGCTGAGGGAGAACGAGGCTGCCAGTGGAAATGGAAATGCCTGTTTGTCTCCAGCCTGGGCACAGTGCAGACAAGAAACCTGGTCATCACTCATGTGCTTTGCTCCCTGAGAGTTTCATCTCTCCACTTGGCAAGGTGGTTGTTCTTGGCCATTTTACGCTGTGATAAATGGCATTTGTTTTCTTCTTACTCACCTCCCCTAGTGCGACATGTGTCCAGCTCTGTGGGCTCTGACCCCAGTGCCTCTGACCCCCAGAAGCACCAGCCAAGCACTGAAGGGCCCTTTTGCAATGCACAGACCAGCTGGTGGCAAGACCTAGGGCAGCAGGTCCCTGAACATCCTCGTGCCCAGGTAATGGCCTTTGTGATCCACTGCTGGAACCTCCTGAGCCCAGGGGAGAGGGCAAAAAGGGGGAGAATTTCTGCCACGGCTTTGCTGATGGATATGCCTTACGATCGCCACCACCCTAAAGCAGTGGGTGCTGCTTTCCGCAAGGATTGGGCTTTGCTCAGTAGGGATTTATTAGCGTGACTCCAAGCAGGATTTAGTGCACCTCGGTGCCCATCACCCTGGGACAGGGGAGCACAATATGCCAGGCTTCAGATTTGCAAAATCTCCAGCACCTCCATGCATCTGTCCTGTCATCCCCGAGTAACTCATTCATTTGGGATGGGGCTGGCACATGAGATAGCCACTTCCAGCTCAAGAAGGGGGCTTAGAACAAGAGCTACAGATGAAACTAATTGTCTTACATATGCTGCTTGGTAAGTGGAGCTTAGTGCCAGCCCTCATCCCTGGGGTCCATTTAAGCCCTGCCTGATTCAGGCAGTGATTCCTAGGGAGGGATATTTACAAAACTGGAAACTTTCTTTCGAGGCTATTTAACGTGGAGAGTCGTTAGGATGACGCTAATGAGAATTGCAGTGAGGCCATGAGACTTAATTTGTTACTGTCTGCATAACCCTTGGGTAATGGCACATGCCGATAACACGAGCCCAACGGTCCTCCAGCGTGCGGCTCAGCAGGGCATCAGTTGGATGCACGGAGGGGCCCTGCCTCGTGCCCGTGTGCAGCATCCCTTCTCCGAAAAACAGCCCAGCATGGGTTCTTCTCCTGTCTCGGGTCACCAGTCCCTTCATTATTTAATCTCACACTTTTTAATGGGAATGCATGGCTGGACAGTGATATCACCAGGGTGCCAGCACTCTCCGAGGTGTATGCACTGAGCTGGAAAAGTCTCTGCTCGCAGCAGCGTGGTGGTGACAGATCCGGGGTGATGCTCACCAGGCTGATGGGCTGCAGGCATCGCAAGCAAACCCTCATCCCAGGAAGCGAAGCAGCTGAGGCCCACAGAGCTCCCTTGTCCTGCCCTCTTATCAACACTGATTTACCCACGTTCCTCTGAGCACACTGTCCCCAACACAGGGCAATGTCCCTTGGCATTCAGGCTCCCTGCACAGGTGGGACAGTCCAACCTGATATTTTAGGTATATGTCTGAAATATCTCTTAGTGAGCTCCTGATTCTGGCCAGTGCTGGGACACATGGGCATCTCCACACAATTGGCCTCTCCATCAGAAGGGCTGCTTTCCTCAGTAGCAGTGAATATTTTCTCCTCCATGCAGAAATCACATCGGGCTTGACTTGGGGTCAACATGGTGCATTAGGAAAGTCGGGTCAGCTGCATCCCCAAACATCTGGAAACAAAGAACTTCCCAGATGAGGCTTGAAAAGGAATGCAGAGAGGATCAGCACCCCTTGTCCAGGGTGGATCAGTGCCTGTCCCAAGGGCTCCCAACCTACAGATTGCCTCAGACCTCAAATTTGTCTTCCTGATGATTTCAGCTCCCCGGGGTCTGTTACAGATTGCCTCAGACCTCAAATTTGTCTTCCTGATGATTTCAGCTCCCTGGGGTCTGTGCACAGCTGCTTCTCTCCTCACCCCGCCACAAAGCCCACCAGGGAGGGACAAGGTCATTTCACCCATCAGGGCAGAGCATTCCCCTGCAGCTGCAGGAACACTTCCCGACGTGGCAGTTCTCTGGAGAAGGAAGGGGGAATCTGAGCAGATGGGAAAGCCTCTTCTTAATTAGATGAGGCTTCTCCAAAGCAGCCCAGCAGAAAGCACTCGAGCAGAGCGAGCTCAGACTGCTCACGGGGTTGTTTTGCCGTTCGTAGCATTCAAGCTTGGATCAGCCCAAGGAGTTGGCACCCAATTGCTAATAGCCCCAGCTGCACGAGTCACTCCTTTAAGCTGTTAAACTGTTATCACAATAAATTGTTATCCTCAATCCCGTGTGTGTGCTCAGGGGAGAAAGGGGAGCACAGCTGATTCCTTCCCAGGTAAGAAACATTTCCTGCCACTGCAAGTTCGCCTAGAGCAAAGGAAAATGACACCAAAGCGAGGCAGAACTGAATATAAAGGTCTTTCTTCTTTTAACTGGAGGTTTTTTCAAGGAGGGGAAGAAAGCGTAGCTTTGCATTTAAATAAAGCAAATCAAGTTGGTCCAGATATAGCAAAAGCCTGGGGCTGGGAAGCACAGGAGAGCAGTGAGTGTTGACAGCATTTCCTTCGCGGGCACTTTAGCAGGCAGGTTTGGAAACATGTTTCACAGCAGGTGACAGTTTGACCAAGAGACTTTCCACCCACTCCAGCTCAGCTCCCCAAACCGCTGATGCTGCTCCAGCAGTCCCTTCTCGTGCCGCTGCTGTTTCATTCACTCCCTGAGTCCCCTGGGGAGAGACTGAAATTCAAATTCACAAAGCTCAAATTAACAACATCAGGCCCCTTTTCCCTTCAGCCTCATTGGCATCACTCCCACCAAGGCTTCCCACTAATAAAGGAGCTGAGCAGGGGCTGAAGAGGCAGCAACAAGTTCTGTCAGGGTCTTAGCACCAGGGGAGAGCAGTGATACTGGGGCAGGTTTGGGAAACAAAGAATGTGAACTCACCTATGTGGAAAATCACAGTATTTTTAAGTTTATACTAGTATTGATAAAGCCATACTGCTCCATCATCTAGGAAACAGCGATGTCAATAGAAACTTGCTTATATTCATAGATTTTATTGCAGTGGAGGAGGGAAGAAGGTGATGAGGTTTTCTGGTAGGAAACAGTGTCCTGGCACATCTCAGCGTGAGCAGCAGCTACGATAGTTAAACTGTACTTTGGACTGGATGCAGTAAAATCGTTGCCAACTACTCCATTCGTTGTAGCCAAACTAGAAGTCTTTCCTAGGAAAACTCTGCCGGTGAGGGATTATGCTTCTTTGATCACCCACCAGCACAGCCCAGCCAATACCAGGGAATAAACCACTTGCTGCTACCCTTGGTAATAACACAACTGTGACTACTTTACAGGTCATATCAGGAGAACAAGATATGCCCCAAACCCCACCCATTACCCTACATATTCAATAAATACACATGCTCCACAGAAGCTGTACGTAGGTCAGTCTTAAGTAACGACATGGAGCAGATGCATCAAATACCAATGGCAGAAGCTAGGTTTCATGACTCCTATTTATTCTTCTTCAGAACAGCAGCAAAGACCCAAGGGGACCGTCAATGATGGTGAATAGAAACAAGCCGAAAATTCATTACAAAGACACTTTGCTATCATAATGCTTAACTAGCCTGTGTAATTATTTTACATTGAGGCTCGTGGAACCTGAATGCTTGGGAGGATTACTGGGGATTTTTTTAAGGACTATACTCTTACAAAGGTAAATAGAAACACCCAGTGCTACTGAAAGCAGTGCTTGAGGTAGGGTGTAAGCAAGGATCTAAGTATTTTGAGACAGCTGTGGCTCCCAGACATGCTGAGTACCCAAACCTGACCCAGAGAGAAAGCAAGCAGCTCCACCACACCAGTTTCAACGCCACATTAACATAAATTGTCCCCCAATGCCCTCTCCCTCAATGTCTCAAGGTGTTACTCAAGCATTTAGCACCTGTGTGGCTCCGCAGCTGGCGTTCAGCAAACCTTCCATGGCACATCAGCGCCTTGAAATAAGAGGATCACCCCAAAGACCCTTGCTTTGGGGCAATAAGGTGTGAAATGGCTCCTTCTGCTCCACCAGTGTGGTGGGGCTACCTGGGAGGGACAAACAACCTTTTGCACACTGGCTGCAGCAAGTATATTTTGCTTAGATGTGGAGACGAAGCCCCATTTACCAAACAAAGCGCTGCAGCAGGGACACCTTCAAGGAGCCAAAGGCTTCAGCCTGCTCAAGAGGCAGCAGCGGCAATGCAGTCACCAAGGACGATAGGAATGGACAGAGATAATTGTGGTTGAGTAAGAGCTCAGGACAGGTAGAGATGTGACCTTTCAGCTGTTACTCAGCCTCCTGAGATGCCTCAGATAAATAGTCCTATCACTCCCAACCATGGGAATGAGCCTCTGATTCAGATTTCCATCGTCTCTCCTTGCCCTTCTGCATTGCACAAGAGGAAAGAGGCTTTGCTCTTCAAGCAGCCGTGCTTGCTGGGGGCATAGCAGCAAGCCGGGATGCTGCATCACTGCAAAGCTTTGCCTGGTATGAGATAAGAACGCCTTTACTGGCATGGTTATATCAGCACAACCTTTGCTTTACTCCTCTTCATACCATCCTACAAGTGATTTGATGGTACAATCATTCTTCAGACCTCCTGGCATCAGCTCAAGAGCACCGTGGCCACACATCTGGTGGCGCTGGCCCAGGATAAACATGCTCCGTCCTCTTTAAATTTGCTCAAAATCTTTTGGCAGATTAGCTGAGACTGGAGAGGTGTGCACTGCCAGGCTTCACACGGCTGCATGGCTTTAGCTTGGAGCCATCTCGGGGGCCTCTGTGAGTGGTGCAAGAAGGTTGGAGAAGGATATTTTACATAAACAGGAGTGATATTGCTATAGTCATCCTGAGACAGTCATTCTCATATAGTTGTCTCAGTGTAAGTCCCTGGGCAGGCACTTCTTTTCTTCAGAAGAAAGGAAATGCTTCTGTTGCTTCAAAGCAGCACAACCCAAAGGAGATCGGGTGAGAAGGGATTTGAGTGCCCCTACTCCATTCGTTGTAGCCAAACAGCCCCTGTGCCACATTCCTCATCTTGAAGCAGGACCAGCTCCTTTCTACCCCAAGTGCTGTGTTTCTGTGGGTGAGGGAGCCAAATCAGGGGGATTGGGTGCAGATAGGAAATTCATTGACCTTTCTGGCTGTGAAGCTGCAAAGACCAAAAGTGTCTGTGCAGCCAAGGGTGCTGAGAAAGCTGAAGCAGACATCTGCAGAACCTGGGAGAATAATCCCTCTGCAAATACGGATGGGCCGCAAAGCAGATATGGAAGCGTTTAGCACTGATACATATAATTTCCATGCTAAACAGTGCTCTAAGTGCCGGGAGCCATGTGCCACTGGGGAGCAGCTGGAGCAGACGGTCATGGGACATCGAAGCCCTCACGGCACTCATTGCCTTTGCTGTTTCACTTAACCCTTCACCAGTAGGAGGTTTTTCTTTTCTTCCCTATATGCTGGAGAGAGCAGAAAGAGCAGCATCTGCTTTCTGCAGCTTTTCTTCATCAAGCATTTCTCTAAATATATTACAGCCACCCACTAGATTAAAAACTGGTGGGACAGACCTCAAAAGGCTGCCTACAGCGGTGCTGGGGCAAAGCCTGCTGTGCGCAAGGTGATGTGCCAGGAGCCTCCTACAGCCTGGCTGAGCCTGACCTCTGCTCACCCGACTGCAGCCCCCAAAACTGAATGTCACCCCACACCACAACCCCGACCCATAGGACGAGGAAGGGGCTGAGTTTTTGGTGATGCTGTTCCACCTTCACCCCGCATCCCTGCCATGGTGGGCGTGCAAGACCCATCCACTTGGTTTGTCAACTGGTGGGTGTCCACAGCGCTTTAATGGGAGTGCCAAGCAGCATTCAATCACAGAATCACAGAATGTCAGGGGTTGGAAGGGACCTCGAAAGATCATTGAGTCCAACCCCCCTGCCAGAGCAGGACCACCTAGAGCAAGTCACCTAGGAATGCCTCCAGGTGGGTTCTGAATGTCTCCAAAGAAGGAGACTCCACAACTTCTCTGGGCAGCCTGTGCCTTGGAGAAACGTGGAGGTATTAAATCCAGACTTGAGCAGACATATAACAGAACAATGCCACCTTTGTCCGACCACAAAATTTCCACAAATCTGTTTTGGTTTTGGTTATTAATGGCATTGCTGTGGTTTTGTTTGACTGATAGAGAGCACCATTGCTGCCACTCTCTGGCTCTGCTGACTTTTAGTTACTGAGTCTTCCCTGCTTGTCCTCCCTGAGCAGTCTGCATCAGTGCCCCAGCACAGCCCCTGGGATGCAGGAGGTAAACTGAGGCATGAGGGGATGGGGAGAAAATGGAGTTTGTGCTCAGCCCCCCAGGTCACAGAGAGGGTTTTCAATGACTGCATGAGCTGCTCTGGGCATTAGCAAGCCCCATTTTTTCTGTGCTGGTTTATCCCACGTGAAGCCTTTCCTATTCCAGATAGGAAAAGATAATATTCCAGATAGGGTGGATAATAGGGAGAACGCCTGCAATTTAACTTTGTCCTTAGATGAAGCAATTACTGGTTGTCTTTTCTCTCCCTGGATAAATATTATCATAAAATTTTAAACAGGCACTTCCATTTCTGTGACCCTCTATTTCTCTGTCAAATTTGGGTCAAAACAACTAAGGAGCTCAACAAATGCTAATGGATGCAGATAAGCACAGACACGTACACTACACGTGACTAAATGCACCTTGTTTCCTAAGAAATACAGGCCTAAAACAGTTAACTTAAAGTGAAGGTTGCTGCAGCAACCATACACATTTACAAAGCTAAAAGCAAAGGTCATCGTTAAAATTAATTTCCCACTACAAGCTATGGAAGGCAGAAGGTAATGCTCACCACACTCTGGTGCTTCCCCAGCTCACATGCTTGAAAGTTGTTTTCCCTTGCAAAGATGCTTGAAGAAAACCCACTTTTTCTTTGCACTGAAAATTTGCTCTGAGAACAACCCAAGAAACCAAGGAACCAATTTTTCCGATAATCAGTGAAAACAAAAATTCTCCCATGAAAACCTGCATCATATTAATAACACAATATTTTGCTTTTTTGGTTCGGTCCCTCTTTATCCATCTCTATCCATAGGACGTTTCAGGAAAGGCATTCAAATAACAACCATCGAGCCTGGGTGGAAAGGAAACACTGTGTTCTCGCACCCAGAGAGCTGTGAATCGGGGTGTTTTGCCTTAGGAAACGGCAATGTCTGTCTCTGCACCAGCAGCACAAACATCTCTGGTAACCAGGAGTGGTTTGGACTGAACTCAGTCCCTTCCAGGGTTTGCTGCCCATCCATCTGCTGCCTGTCAAGGATTGTATTACATGGATATTACAGCCGTTGTGCTTCCTACCTCACTTTGAGATGTAGCTAGGACATATTTAGCTGCAGTACATGTTGTTCTAAATATACACAAATTGCACATAAAAAAGCCTGCAATCTGGCCTACCTAATGCCTATGTTAGCACACTCGTGTAGCTGGGAAAAGCACACAAGTCCTGCTTGAAATCTGAAATAGCAGCAGCAGACTTGGAGTTTTCTTCCTGGGAAAGACTGGAAGAAACCAACAGGAATTGCTAGGAAGGAGATCTTGCAGCCAGGAGGTGTGAGAGGGTTGGAGGGGCTCTGAGGAGCGTCCCACCAGCAGCAGGCTGGAGTCACCACTGGGAAGGAGAGCCTGTCTTATTGCTGGCTGTTGCAGGGCTGGATGCCAAATTCATGGTTGAAGAAAGGAGCAGGGTTGGAAGACCAGAGCCAGGGAACCCCAACCTGACTTGGGAAGCCAGGTCAGAAATACAGGCTTGTGCCAGAACTGGGCTTAACCCAGCTGCTCAGACAGGACCAGGGTGATAGTCATGGCCAGGATGGATCAACCATCCTTTGGGAGTCTCTGCACAGACCTCGTTTGGTGTCTGAGGCTTTTCTGGGGGCTGAGCTTGCAGCGACCCATCAGCTCAGCCAGCACTGCAGCCCCAGCTCTCCAGGCAGACCTTGGCCCTTCAACAGCCTGGAGGTGGCCCATGGTGGCCCACAGACCTCCACTAACCCTCTACTCTTTTTTTCCCCACAGGTCCCCAGTGCAACGCCTCTGTAGACCTGATCGGCACGTGTTGGCCTCGGAGTGCTGTGGGACAGCTGGTAGCTCGCCCCTGCCCTGAATATTTCTATGGCGTGCGGTACAACACCACGAGTAAGATGAGCAGCACTGGCGGGGACGTGGTGGACAAGGGGTGGGGGAGTTCAGAGATCCACGTGCATCAGCCGCTGGGGGGGCACAAGTGACAATACATCTCTGGGTCCAGAGGTCCTTGGGGGGCTCTGTGGGGTCCGTCAACTGAATAAGAGAAAAGCCATCATATCCCAGATTTCAGGGAGGGTGATTTCACAGCAGCACCTTTATAAGCAGGTCGTCCTGGAGGTGCTTCTGTGCAGGAGGAGAGGGCTGATGTCCCCATCTTGGGGGCAGGGGAAGAGTGAGCCTGCCCTGCTGTTGGAGGTGGCACAGAGGTCTGCAACACCCAGCTGAGCAAGGACTGAGTGACCTTGTGGCTCATCCCCTCCTAGCAGGAGTGACTGCATTGTCACTGCTGATGATGTGCTGGGAGCAGGGGACAAAGCAAAGGCACTTGAAAAGTGCCCAAAGCCATTCCTAGCACACAGTTGACCTTTTGACCACCCAAGTGCTGCTTCTGATGAAAGAAACATCTTGCTTCCCACAGAAAACATCAATTTTTCTGTCCCACACCTCTTTGCCACAGTGGAAGATCACATGCATATGGCTACTGCTTTGTGGTGCCTCTCATACCGTTGCAGGAGTCTCTTTCCATTAATCCACACTCATTCCTGCCTAAGAGCCATCCCCATCCCTGTCCCATCCCATCGCCCTCATGAGGCTGACGGTCTCTCCTGTTAATAGCACAAGCTCAGCATCACCCCAGTGCTGATGCTAATCAGAGACTGCTCGGGGGCTGTCGCGGCCGTTCCTTCCCAATTAGTCTTGTCGCTCACCGTCCTCACTGGGAGGCGAAGAAAGCTCCTGATGCAGGGAGAGAAGTGAAAACTTCACGCTGCCGTTGCAGCAGCACTCACGGGATGGCAGGTGATCGCTCGAGCAAGTGGCACAGAGGGGATGAAAAGGAGAGTCAAACTCATGCTGCTCCCACTGCATCTCGACAGTGGGAGGCAACAGGGTCCTCCAGTGCCGAGGGGCAGAGCCAAAGCCCTTGAGCAGGTCTGAAATGTTCCAAGGATTTCGGTTCTGCAATTGCGACCAAGGCAGCATCTGAGCTGGCTTCAAAGCAAAAGATGCCGCTGTCTTGATGTCAGTGACCCCTGCATTAGTGACAGTCATCAGGTCACATCTTTGTGCCATCCCCATGCACCGTTAACCCTTTGATGTCCACCCTCTCTTTCAGATAATGGCTACAGGGAGTGCCTCGCTAATGGGAGCTGGGCAGCACGGGTGAACTATTCCCAGTGCCAGGAGATCCTCAGCGAAGAGGTAGGACCTTGGTAGTCCCTCAGCCAGGCTCTTGGCAAGATGGTGAGGGACAGACAATGGAGGTTTGAAAGGCAACAGCATCCAGGCCAGGAATGGCCCCAGGGAGCTGTGGGCTGGGCGTGCAGCAGCATCCCAGGTATAAGGTTGCATGCAGCGTATACGACTCCCTTCTTGTTCTGCGTTTTCATTCTCTGCCAAAAATAAAGCCATACCTGTTTCCTTCCCTGTTAAAAATCCAAGAGGATTTGCAGTGTGAGGTCTCCTGGCCCCAGGCCGGCTGGGTACAGATCAGCAAACCCTCCAGCCACGTCGCCCTCCTCCAGCTCCCTCGTGACATAAGCATTCAGTGCAAACCCTGTCCCTCCCTGCTGGCGATGAAATAAAGGAGATGTTGAGGAACGAAAGAGATAAAAAAATGAGGACCAAGAATTACAAGCCCCTGAGTAGGTCAAGCCACCCCTTAGAGTAGAGGCAAAGAGATAGGGGCTGTTCATTTGCAGTTGATATCACCTCTGGTATTTAAGATGCTGATATCTCTTGTCAGGAATGGTTTTCTCACTCAGTTAATTGCTAATTTACAGGTTGGATGAGTGCCTAACAGCAGGAGGATCAATTAATTTAATTATCACTCACACCTTCCCCAGATCCCCTGCTCCCTCTGCCCAAATTCATCCCAGCCACTCAGCTGCCCCCAGGGCAATGGGGAATGAACTGAGACATCAGATGTCACGTTGCCAGGGAGCTCAGCTCGGCTGAAGTACAGCAGGATTTCCCCAGCGGATGGGTTGAGGATGTCCTAGTGCTGAGCAGGGGTGATGTAGGGGCAGCAACCACGAGCTACCCTGGCATGAGTAGGATGTGAAACGCCTGAGCCCTTTGCAGGGCCACGTTGGTGCCTCTCCTGCCCACATTAGCCCCATCCAACCAGCCGCGTCCCCTTCCAGCCCCATCTCCACTCTCCTGTGCCAGGTGGGCTCCAGTTGCTTTCTGAAAAAGGGCCCAAAATTTGTGATGCAGCTCTCGGAGGTGATGTGGTGGAGGCAGTGGGTTTGTGGAGGTACCTGGAGCTGCTGCTGACTCCTTCTCCATCCTCCCCCTCCAGAAGAAGAGCAAGCTGCACTACCACATAGCCGTCATCATCAACTACCTGGGGCACTGTGTCTCGCTGGGGGCCCTCCTCGTGGCCTTCGTCCTCTTCATGCGCCTGCGGTGAGTGACCCGACCTGCTGCTGTGTTCCTGCTGGGGGGACAAGCCCAGAGAGGTCACCCCACAGCCCTCAGGCTGGGGACAGCCCCAGCCCCTGCATTCTGCCATATCCTCCCCCGTGGACATTGCTCTCCAGTCTGGAGGGATCACGAGTATCTCAGGGTTGGTTTTCTTCTGCAGCTTTTTTTCTCCTGCTCGGTTATGGAGGCAGAGTGTCCTCCTCGATGCCTTCCACCTCCTGGCGTTTGTCCTGCCCACTTCGCCCAGAGCATGGCCCCAGCAGCTCACCCTTGGGGTCCCAACAAAGACATTCTGCTCCACAAACAGCCCTGTCTCCCAGCCCACATGTGGCTGGTCCTCAGACACCCGCCATGCTCTGATGGCCCCTTGTCGCCCCCTCTCCAGGAGCATCCGGTGCCTGAGGAACATCATCCACTGGAACCTGATCACAGCCTTCATCCTACGCAATGCCACGTGGTTTGTGGTGCAGCTCACGATGAACCCAGATGTGCATGAGAGCAATGTGGTAGGTGCAGCTCTGCTGGGCAGTCAGTCTGAGCCCAGCCCTGAGTGGCTGGGGTGTGTGGGGAGCTTGAGGATCCTAAAGATGAGGCCACAAAAGCAGACTGAGGAGCCAAACAGGGCTGCCTGGTGGTTGGAGGACAACTCAGGCTTATGAGAAACATGGGGTCTGTGTTGCTCTGTGCATCAGCTTTACCACTGTAACACAGAGCTCTGCTCTTCACCCTCCATGTCCCCTCCTAACCCACTCGGCAGGTCTGGTGCCGCTTGGTCACTGCTGCCTACAATTACTTTCACGTCACCAACTTCTTCTGGATGTTCGGCGAGGGCTGCTACCTGCACACGGCCATCGTGCTCACCTACTCCACAGACAAGCTCCGCAAGTGGATGTTCATCTGCATCGGCTGGTGTAAGTACCAGGATTTCCCCTTCACCCACCGGTACCCAGGGCTTTAGTGGTGAGTGATGCCCACCTCCATCCTCTGCTCCAGCTCTTCTTGCACCCAAATAGCTGAAAAAGGCTGCTGGGTGCAGGAGGATGGGATTTGCATATCATCTCACCCGGTGGTTTGCCCTGTGTGAGAAAATCCCTGTTATAGCATAATTTTGTGGAAACATTGCACCCCCAAGACTCATCTGTGTGTTCATCTGCAGGTATCCCCTTGCCCATCATCATCGCCTGGGCCATCGGGAAGCTGTACTACGACAACGAGAAGTGAGCCTAATTGCTCTCATTCCCTGTTCTCCTTTCTATCCCAGTTCCCCAGAGATCAGCTGTGCCAGGGGCTGTGGCAGGCACAGATCCTGCCTGGAAGGGTTGACACGAGGCAGGGTACATGGAAAGGGTGGGAGGAAAAAAAGATAATATTCTTCTGTTCTTTCTTTTATCCCACCTTTAGGCTCTCTGCCGCACAAGCCCTGCTGTAGCCGCCTACCGCTGCATTTTAGTCTTCAAAGGGCAAATGAGATTTTTAAGGGGGAAAAGGCAAGATTAAGCCAGAGCTCCTCCACTGTGTTTGTTAAATGGAGCTGGGATTTAATCTACCAGCAGAGATATAAACTACCACCACCTGAGCCATTTTCACGGAGACTTGCTAATAGAGGTCTTAACAGGCAGCTGAGAGCTCATCACACAGACAGGGAAGTTAAAAGGGGCCCATTTAGATGAACGACAGCTTGCCTTGGGTTTTGGTGCTAGTTTTGCCCCCTGACTTCAGCAGCCCTGTGCTGCACACGCAGGCACAGCACTGATCTAACAAAACCCAACAAGGTGCTCCCAGGACACGGATACACCTGTGTGTGCTCCTGCAGGGTTTGCTGAGGACAGAGCCAACCCAGACCCGTGTGTGTGTAAGGTCATCCCTGCTTATCCTACAATAACCAGTTCCCACATCCGCACGGGGTCTGTAAACACCCCCACAAGCCCCCGTGTGTCCTCCATATACTGGCTTCGCCGGGGAAGCTATTGCGTAGTGGCTACAGCAGTTTCAGAAGTAGGGCTTTCACCCTATGGACAGTAACTTACAGAGATTGTGCAAGGACAGAAGTGAATCCAGTCACTCACACTGCAGGCTTGTCCCCAACACCAGACGTCCCTGACACCCCTCGTCCTTGCCTTACAGGTGCTGGTTTGGGAAGCGAGCGGGAGTTTATACCGACTACATTTACCAAGGCCCCATGATCCTGGTGCTTCTGGTAAGAGCAAAGCGACCCTGCTGGCTAAATATGGGGTCCTTCCCATCTGCACATGGGATAAGGCTGTTCCTGAACAGGGTCTTGCCCTCTCCTTTAGCTTTGCTCCACTGCAGCTGGCTGTGCTGCCCCACAGCAGCAATGCCGCTCGCCCTGCAAGCCCAGCTCCCCTCACCCAACCTGCACCTTGAGCAAGTTCGGGCACCTAACACACAGTCAGAAATAGCGTGCATGAATCCTGCTGGCTTGGGGTGGTCTAGAAAGGGAGCCTAGAGACCTCGCTCTGATAGGGACGCTCCCATCGTCAGACTCCCACACGCATCAGTTAAGTCCCTCCATCCCTGCCCTGGCACTATTTGGGTGCAGGTGGGTACTTTGCCAAGCATTCACAGAAGCTTGGGGACCTCACCTCCGTTCCCTGATCCACATCACTTTGCTTGTGGCCCTTGGCTGAGCTGTGGTGCTTGAACCAGGGGTCATATAGAGCATTATTTGCTGGGAAGGGACAAAGAAGGGCAGTGGTGGCAAGTCACAAGCAGCAGTGCCTGGGGACCAGCCAGTGTTTGAAGGTGGAAATCTATGCACAAGGTCCCACAGCTTTTCCTCCCTCCTTGCCTAATGCTGAGAAAACCCAAGGGAGCACTAATCAGCAGCACCAACCAGCCTCGCTGCCTAATTGAGCCTGGTTCTCATTTCCCAGCCCGTCAGGTAGCCAGGCCACTTGTAATTTGTGTCAATTGTGCTCAGCTCCCAGCGCCACCTTCCCCACGCCCTCATTAGTGGTTTGGCAGCTGGGAGAGGGGCCAAGCGGCTCCTTGCTGTGATGGCAGCCACTCTCCCAAAATCCCTTCAGCTGTGTTATATTCCTGCTCCCCCTCCATCTTTTTCACTTTCTGTAACACTTGCCCTTTCTCATCAGTCTCCTGGTGTGCCTTGCTGCCCTGTTCCCTTGAACAAACTCCTAAATCTTATGGCTAAAGTGCTTTAAAAATGCTATGTGCAGATGTCCTGTTCCAGTGCATGGAAGGCTCAGGTTCAAGAGGAAACATTCCCATTTCCCCTGGCAGGGCTCCGTTGCCTCTGCTGAGGAAATGGGGGGAAAAACTGGGGGAGCAGACACTAACCAGGTGACCTCTTCCTCCCAGATCAACTTCATCTTTCTGTTTAACATCGTCCGAATCCTCATGACAAAGCTCCGAGCTTCAACCACGTCGGAGACGATCCAGTACAGGTAAGAGCGTGAGCGACCCTGCAGAAAGCAGACCTAGAAACGGCATTGGCATGATTAAGGGGGATAGGAACAGTCCCCTCAGCCAAGTATCATAGAGATGGGAGCATGGAGAGACATCTAAGAGCACCTCAAATGCTTTTTTGGAGACCCATGGCCATTGCATCTGGGGTTGTTGAAAAATCCTGGCCAGTGAGAGCTTTTGCCAGTGAGAGGCTGGATCTGCCTTTGAAGGGAGCCACTGGGAGCTGAGGTTTTTTGCAAAAGCCTGTTTTGGTGGGACCCAATCAGCTCACCAGCCTTGGAGCTGCAAATCGTGGCAAGGAGGTGAGAATTAAATCACCGCTTGGCAGCAAAGCAAAGGGCAAGAAAGGAGTCATGAATCGATGCCACCTCAAACACCTCCTCGTGGAGCTGCAAGGAGAAGGCAACACTCTCAGCAGCACCCAGCAGGAAGATTTAACCCTTCCCTGATTGGGAATATTTTGCAGACAGCCTGGGATGTGCACAGTCAGAGCAGCTCTCCAGAGTACCTGGAACAGGAGAAGACACAGTGGTCTTTATCAATGCTCTCTGGATCATTTTCTGGGCAAGAATCAGGGAATCTCACTGTGTGCTGGGTCAAGAGAAGCAGGTTTGGGGTGGAAGGTGACATTTTCAGCTGAGAACGGAAAGATTCAGATGTTATTATCAGGAAATGCCAGCTTTCCTCATCAGAGTATTGAGCTGGGATAATGATTCAGCTTGGGGTGAGCAAAGATGAAGGTTATTGAAATAAGCTAGTTGGCCTCAGTCAACAACTTTGAGAGACTTTTGGTCTTCCAGTATTTTCCTGATTTTGGCAGGGAAGGTTTTTCACCTTTGGGCAGAAGAACATTTTCATTTCCCAGAAACGTTTTGTGGGGCAGGAAAACCTGGAGAGTTTGGTAGGTCGTAAACTGTGCAGTCCTGTTTAAACCAGCCAAGGGACAGCTGGAGGTCTCCTGCTCACCTTAGACAATGGCTTTTGGTGCAGAGCTGCTGGACCCCCTGCTACCATGGCTGATCCCCTGGAGAAGCTACACTGATTTGTGTACTGAGCCTGAAGATGCTCATGTCCTTCCTTATTCCCAGCCCCTCCACACTACCTGCCAGTTTGTGTCAGTGGTTGTGGCTTTACTCCAGGTCAGCGACAGCACAGTCCCGGGCCCTGTCCCTGCCCAGCCCAGACCTGCCAGGGATGACTTTTCCTGTTTTCAGCTAATGTTGAAATCTGTCCATTAACAGGATTTTCAAGCAAAAACGGTTGACTTGGCATCATTCTTGTCCTCTAATCCAAATGAATGAGATGCCAAGCCCCAGTACTTCCTCCTGTATCAGCACTATTACTTTTCACAAACCACACTTGTAATCTCGTCAAGGAAAGATATCAAATTAATTAGATGAGATAAGTTTTTCATAAAAGCATGTGGAAGAGTGTGAATTATTTCACCCTCCTTAATTCCTTTTTAATCGAGCCTTAAATCAGCCAAGCAATCATTTCATGCCAGCTCAAGGTCAGGCCTCCACTATTCACTGCCCTTTTCTGGATGGAG
Organism: Leptosomus discolor; assembly: GCF_034619465.1. Taxonomy (NCBI): domain Eukaryota; kingdom Metazoa; phylum Chordata; class Aves; order Leptosomiformes; family Leptosomidae; genus Leptosomus; species Leptosomus discolor. The sequence continues at coordinate 4,300,323 of NC_141415.1, forward strand.
AAGCCACAGAAGGTGCCCAGTGCTCAAACCAGCCCAGTCACCTGGGAATCGCATTGGAAAACGGCTCAACCCTGCTCTATCCTTCCCCGGTCACTGCTTTGCCCACATCCAGGCAGACCAGTCCCAGTCATGCTGGTACTGGGACTCCTCATGCCCAGGGCTGCACTGTGGCAGCTCAGGTCCATGTTTTCTCCCCAGGAAAGCAGTCAAGGCCACGCTGGTGCTGCTTCCCTTGCTGGGAATCACCTACATGCTGTTCTTTGTCAACCCAGGGGAGGATGAGATCTCCAGGATTGTCTTCATCTACTTCAACTCCTTTCTGGAGTCCTTCCAGGTATGGTCCTCAGCATTACCTTCCATCCCAGTCCCCCCACCAAGGGATGTGGAAGAGCCCATCCTGGCTGATGTCTTGCCCTGCTTCTGCTCCCTCCCAAAACCAGACATCCCCAAATCCCAGGGTTGCTCCAAAGCTCTCGAGCCTGGGGTGCCTGCTGGCTGTAGCTCTGTGGTGACTCTGCTGCTTGTCTTCTTCCAGGGCTTCTTCGTCTCTGTCTTCTACTGCTTCCTGAACAGCGAGGTGAGCACTGGGGGCTGGGGGTGCTCAGGGGGGTCTACACCCTTCCTTGCAAGCAGACACCAGCTCAGCTTGAGGCTCTGCCCCTGCCCAGGGCTTGGAGGGTGCTAGCACTCAATTCCCCAGCTGAAGGTGTTCGCTGATCAGAGTTGGCACTTTATCTCCTGCTCCAGGCACATCTGCAGCTACAGGTTGTGCCCAGATGGGAATGGCTACTGTTGGTCTTCTCCTTTGGAGGAAGAAAAATCCAACACGGAGAACAGATGCTCTAGGCGTGCACCTGTGTGACTTGGTGCAGCAGAAGAGCCAAGGGTATCCCCATCCCTGGGAAACCCTTCCCCAGAGTGATCCTCATACACACATGGGTAGCCGTGACACAGACAAGTGCACCTCCTGGGCTCTGACCAAAACACAGACAGCAGAAAGCAAAGGAGATGAGAGTAGAGGTCGATTCTGGGGCCAATTACTTGGGCAGCTCTTTCCTCTGCCTCTTCCCAAATGCTCTTGCACCTTTGCTGGCTTGGGAGGGTTTGCCCCAGATAAGCTCGTTTTGTTACCAAATCATATGTAATGGATGCAGGAGGAAAAGGGACTGGACGAGGGCTAGCTGGTGACCCAGTAGCATATCACGCCGTGCAATTCATGGTCCTTCATCTCTCGATCCCAGCGGAGCTGGCTGGGGATCTCAGTGTTCTCCCAGCCGCCTCCATTCAGTGCCCGTCTCCCAGGGCCATCCCGCACTGCAGCAGATGAAAAGGCATTTCTTCACTATTTACCTGCCACACAAAGCACTTGGGCTGTTGTAGGGCAGAACTAATGTTGAAGAAATGCCACTAGCATGAACCAGACAAGCCATAAAACCTCCCTGACTGTCACTCGCAGCTCTTCCAGCCCCTTGCAGCATCCAATGCAGTATGTAAAATGCTGGCTCTCCCGCAGAGCCCCCACCCAGATTTATTTCTCCCTCTTGTTTCCATTTTGTGCTCAGAGGCACTGTCGTTTGAGTTCATCTCTCTTCACAGCCGCAAGGGTTTCATTTCACTGGCATCACATCAAACAAGGCTGAGTGCCCTGGGAGGTGACAGGGGCTCCCAGGGCCCTCCCTGCCCCCCGGGGAGCTGGGCAGGGTTTTGGTAGCATTTTTGGCTGAAAAACTGAGGATGAGGATGGCTGGTGTCTCTGAACAACTTTGGACAGCTGTGTGGTAACTTAATGTACCCTCCTCTGTCTCACACGCTCGCAGGTCCGATCAGCTGTACGGAAGCGGTGGCACCGATGGCAGGACAAGCACTCCATCCGCGCCCGTGTGGCTCGGGCCATGTCCATCCCCACCTCCCCAACCCGTGTCAGCTTCCACAGCATCAAGCAGTCCACGGCCGTCTGAGCCGGGAGTGAGCTGCCATCCAGGATGGGGGAGCCGGTGTCCCCACTGTGTGGGACCCCTGACATGGCACAGCACAGGGGCCAGATCCTGCCTGCACCCACCCGTCTCACAGAGGGCACACAGACTCGCTGCAGCTATGGGAAACCCTACAGAAGCTCCTGTCCCGCTTGCTGGGACAGACCTGTAGGACAGGACAGCTGAGATGCTGCTTTGTCATCTCCCTGGCAGCGGTGTGACCTGCTGGGGCGGCAGAAGGAGCTGGAGGAGCCCGGAGAAGTTGCAGCAGCCTCCCTGCCTGCTTCCATCCTGGGCACGATGCCCTATGTCCCATCGCTGCCTCTTTCGAGTTTGGCACTGCTTTGAGGTGGCAAGACACCAGGACGTTGCTGAGACAGCTTATGGGGTTAATCCCTTGGGAGGCTTGGTCAGCCTTCCAGTGAGTTCATGCTGGGGTGCTGCTGGGGGGGGTGGGGTGGGGCAAAGCCTCCTGGGTTGACAGAGCATGGATGGAGAACCCTGGACTGATTGCAGACATTGCTTTATGTGGCTGTGGGGTTATTTGAGCCCTTCCCCTGCCCCTTGCAAGGTCCTTGGGATGTCCTGTAATGGCTGCTTGGTCTGACCAGGTCATTTCTCACCTTGACACTGAGCGTGTGAGGCAGAGCAATGGAGCAGGAGAGTGGAGGGACCCGTGCAGGGGACAGGGATGGGTTCCAGAGGCTCTGAACAGCCACACGAAGGGGGCTTTGTCTGAAGGGAGGCATGAGGTTTAGTTAATCCTGTGGTCTGTCCCAGCCCAGATGGGTCAACAGTTCTTTGCAAAGCCCCTGGACCTCAGGCTGACTCCGTGCCCCTGCTCGAGGGGTGAAAATGCAAGGGAGCACTGCAGCAAAGTGGTGGCTGAGCTCCCCGAAGGCAGCTACTGTGGGGACATGTCGTGGCTTTGCTCTCCTCCTCCCTGCCCTGCTTTTACCCGTGCAGGAGGCTCTGTGCCAAAGCTGCTCCTTGCTCTTATGCAGGGGATGGGGCCAAATCATTCCCGCGCTGGGGTTAAGTGCCTTGGAGGAGCAGCAGCCTCCCTCCCCATGCTGGGGACCTCGGACCATCTCCCACGAAGCTGCCAAGTCCCTGATCCACCCCCGATGCCCTGTTTCGTGTGGTCACCAAAAGCAGCTGAGCAGAGAAGTCCATGCAAGCTGGAGGGTTTCACCCTGAACTCCTCGGAGCCACGTTTTCCCTACCCCATATGAGGTCTGGGGATGCTCGGCCAGGGGGAGGATGCCAGAGGGTTTACAGGCCGAGTCTGCTCTCTGCAGCCCAGGGATTTTGTCACTGGGGCCCTACAGGGTCTGGTACGAGTCCCTTCAAACTTCTGTGCCTCAGTTTCCCCAGTATAAAGAACAGGCATAAGTATTTCCTGCCGTGGGGAGATTTAAGCATCTTTGAAATTGTAGTACTCTGTGATTTCCTTGCGATACAGCACCAGAAAGGAATCAAATCTTTTTTTTTTTTTTTTCTTTAAAGGGAGGCGTAGGCAAAAACTTCCAGGCTCTTTCTTTAAACATTTAAGAAGTTCAGTAGTTTGAAGCAAATTCTTCCCAATTCCCTCCTACTGAGATTTCCTACTTGCATGTCTACTGTGCAGCCAAAACTAGGAATACCCCATTGCCTCCAGTAATGTGCTGGGAGCAGTGACAGCTCCCAATATGCTAGAATGACCACAATGTGGACCATACCCTGCACATGGGTTGTCCATCACCAACAGTCCCAGAAACTGCCCCTTACCCAATATATGGGTGAGAATGAGACCCCAAGAGTTATACAATGGGAAAACTGGCAGCTCCCAGCCTTACAGATACTTTCTGCTGATGCCCTACAAGGAGTAGACTTGTCTGTCCTTACCATGAGTCAGTTTGATTTCTCTGCCAGGTGCTTTGGCAGGAGCTGATAAAGATCTGCTGGCTATGGAGAAGGGGAAATGCCCCAGGGAGCTTTTTTCATCATACATACAAGTGATGTTACTAAAAAGTGATGCACTACATGTTCAATTTGGATTTTTCTAAAGCAGGGTCATTTTTGGTGGAAAAGAAGCTGGAAACTGAAAAACCAAAGAAAGAAACCCAAACAGAAGCATCTGTGTTCACGCCACTGTTTTTTCCCTCTCCTCTTGGTGGTCTGCTCTGACTGACATGACTTCACTCTCTGCAGTTGGAGAAGTGTGTGTATTCTCAGCCTTGTTTGATTAAAATTACTTTGATTCCTCTCACAAGGACTTTTGAAGCATGTTTATCTTTTGGAAGAGACACCCTAGCATGGTGCCTCCCCACTTTCCATGGGAGCATCCTGATGCTGCAGTGGGCTCACCATCCCACTGGCCACAGAGGCACCTGGAGCAGCTGGTAGCTTTTTTGTCTTCTGTCTACCCCAAGTCCACATGCCCATAGCATGGAGGTGGGATACAGGCTGGCCGTGAAGGTATCCACACTATCTCATCTAAGGGGGGGTGAGGAACACCCTGTGTGGGTCTCCCATGCAAGTACCATCAGGGCTACAGAAACTCCTCCAAGTTTTCCATGATGCTCCCTCTTGCCAGCTGAGCTAAGACAGAATAAAAATGTAATGTGCTTCACAGCAGGAGGGAGGGCCAATTAAACTTGAATTTCATTTCGTACATCAATGTTTACGAGTGAAATTCAGACACAAACATCTTTCTGGTCAAGTTCTTCTGTTGCAGAATTATTTTGTTCATCACACAGAGCCTTGGAGTGCACTGTAATTTGGTGAGCACCATGCACATAAATAATAATTACAGGTTCCTGCTGATTACATGATTGTATTTAAAGTTATCAGGTAATTCCAAGATTAATGACCTGCCAATCCTGTGCTCTTGATGAGGTTGTACCCTCTTGAGATAATTCTGCATTAACCCTTGATGCTATCCTGGCACCTCTTGGAGCTGGGAGAAGCAAAGTAGGGCCCCGAGGATGGGACCTCATGGTGCTATGGGACATCTCAGGCTGGGAGTGAGATGGACTCACAGGAGTGGAGTTTAATTTAGCACACAGAGATGGAATTTAATTTAACTTCTTTATTTGATTAACACATGAAACCCACATGGAGGTTACCTCCAGCCCTGGAGTCGCTCCCCAGCCTCAGTTCTACCACCAGGGTCATAGCTCAGGGGTCCTGACTGCCCTGCGCTGTGGCCCCAGAGAACCAAGAGCCAGCAAAGCTCCCACCTTCCCACCAAGCTGCCCTGGGCAAACGTCCTTGCTGACAGAGCCAGGACATCCCTGTTCCTGCTCCACCGCCATGGGCATGATGCACTGCCCATCAATCAGAGGGTTTATAGCTTGTATTTAAAGCCAAGCTGGACTATCATTCCCCTTTGTCCATCCTGGCTAAGACATTGAATTTCTTTCTGGTTGCCTACAGCTTTGGGCCATTCCTGAATGTTTAACCCTCTCTCTCCCAGGCTGGCAATGATCCTGAAAGGGGTGGGAGGTGGGGAGGGAGAGAAAATGTCATGGCGGTTTATAGCTTGATGGGCTCATTTTTGGCTTTCAGCACCATCCACCCCAAGATGCTTCTCGCCTGTGATTGTCCTTCTAGTGTGCTGCCAAACCCCCAAATAAATATTTCATCCTTTAATTCCAATGCCCTCTCTCTCACTGCTCTCCTCCCAGCGCGAGCCTCCCGCTGACAGTTGTCACTGCAGTCACAGTTAAATGGCTTTCAGAAGCGCGTGGCAGTGAGAGACAGGCAGCTCTCTGCCACCCTCATGAAATTTTCAAAGGGCTGTATTTTTCCAATTTAGAGGAAATCTAAAGATCAGAGACGCAAGTGCGGCTCCCACAGATCCCATTGGAGTCCCTGTCTCTTCAGTCCTGGAGAAAAGGCTTTTCTGGCCACTCTTCAAGGGCCCCCACAGCCGTGCCAAAGGCAGCAGAGGTGTGTGCATCGAACAACATGCTGGAGATGGGCAGCTGCAAGGAGCAGTGATGGGTCAGGCCCACAACCAAGAATCACTCCTGCTCGTGGCTCTGGATCTATCCATGTGGTCACCCACACCTGAGTCCATGCTCACAACTGGAGCCCTCAGTGATGCTCTCATGGCGATGTGCACCAAGGGTTTTCCAGGTTTGTTTGGAAATATTTTGGCCCCTTGCAGTCGCCAACAGCCTGCTCCCATCACAGCACTAGCAGAGCCCCTGCAAGCACCATGGCCAAGCTCCCCTGCCCTGCCTTACTCCCTGTCAGGCAAAAGTTTCCATGGAAGACTATTGCTTCTAGGCAGCTCAAATCTGCTGCTGAGCCTCCTGTTAGCAGGGGAAACTGAGGCACGGAATTGCACCGTGTTGCACAGGGAGATGCTGGGCTCTGCCTGCTGAGCACCGTCCTGCCAGACACCTCTGCTGCAGAGCATTCTCCAGCCCCAGTCTTCCAGGTCTGAGACGTGCTTCAGGAATCATCAGTGTGATGGGGGGCTTGGGACCCTTCTCAGCAGCCCGCAGCCTCCTTCTGTCCCAGAGGAAACAGCCCCACCAGGAGTTACTCCATCATGACCCAACCAACAATCCCTCACACATGATTGCTTTCTGCTCCAACAGCACCATCCATTTCCAGCCAGCTTGCTGACACATCGAGCTGCCCTCCCTAGCGCTCACAGCAGGAGACCTTAATTTTGGGTGCAGCAGAAGGGTCACAACTTCCCTCACTCAGCTCTCTGCCCACGGGGACCAATGCCCAGTGGGGTCCCCCAGCAGTACCAGAGGCAAGTGCTTGAGATCCAGAAGCCCATCTCTTCTCACGGTCCCTGGCTGCTTCATTTGCTGCCTCCCCATTTTTGCATCGAGGCAAATCACAAACCACTGGTCCTCACCTGCCCTTTCCACCACATGGTGTTGGTGACAGGGCCATCACGGCTCAGCCAGCACAAAGTCTTCGAGGTTTGTCCGCTGAGCGTGCTGAGCATGGCCGAGCTCTGATCACAAGGTGTCAGGGCTCATGGCTCCGTCCCAAAGGATCATCTCCGACTGCCAGAAAGAATTAACATTTCTCTGCTTCCAGAAGGGCTTCAGCTTTGCCTGGGATGAAACCAGCCTTTGGGAGAGCAGATGATTCAGCCATGTTGCAACTAGGAGGGTCTGCTGTCCTGTGCTTGCAGCTCTGGGGGTGCCAGGTGAAGTCTTGGAGGCTGGATGAGGTCCTTCTTGCGGGAGTATGACTTCAATGGGGTGGGTGGAGAGTCCCAAGGAGCTGGTGGCTCTGGAGAAATCTGTGCATATGTGAAGTACAGGACAAAAAGGGGAGCCCTGGCTCAAGAATTTGCAGCATTCCTGATTGCAGAGGGGTTGTCAGCACAGCAGGAGCCCGAGACCTGGAGGAACACAAACAAGGAAACCAGTAGCCTGAGAAGCACATGTAAACGAAATACACTGCAAACACAGAAGTAGGATTTCAGAACAAGCCAGGAAAAAGCAGTGTGACTGTGCCTGCTGGTTCAAAAGGAAAATAAGATGAGATATTCAGGAAAATCCTTGGATTATAGGCTAGAACGATTATATCCTTATTGAAGTTTGACCGGTGCTGCATCACTAACCCAAAGCCATGGTAATAGAAATGCTCATGATGCTGATGAAAATTATTTGGGTGGCTAATGGGAGCTGTATTTTAATGCACTAACATGGTTAAGATGTGCTTAGAGACCACAGATTGCCTAAGCAGATAAAATAGCCCTTTTTTTGCTCAACGAGGAATGGCTCATTCCACAGATCTTTCCACACAAGGATCTTTCTGGCTGCTGCCTTTGTGCCAGGTGGTGCTAAGGGAAACTCATCCGATTACCAGCACTAAAAAAAAAAAATTTCAAGCTGAAAGCAAGCAAGCTCGCACATGGTGACAGAGAGATGAGCTGAGCCACTGCAGCTTGTCACCTGCACGCCCTGGAGACTGCCCAGCCTGGTCGGGAGCAGCCCACGGCCACGATTTCAGGGCAGCCTCCAACCCACACTGATGTGTCCTGTGCAGGTGCAGCCTTGAATTAGCTGCTACTTCCAGTCCCTGCTGCACGGGTGCTGCTGGGACTGCAGGTCTCTCGCTTGTCATAGCTGGGAGATGCCACCATGTGCTCTTTCCACTCCCCCCCAGCATGCCTGGGGATGGCCAGGATCACCAGGCAGATTCCAGCATTTCTGTGTTTCTGGCCCATCTCTCCAGGCCAGTTGAGACCCAACACATTCGTTATAAACTGTATCTCAGTGCATCTCACCACCTCCCAGAGCAGCCCCACTGCTTCCAGGCAGCATCACCTGGGTGCTTGTCCCCAACTTGTTATGGAAATTCTCATTAGCTGCTGTGTTTCCGTGGCAGGGAGGCTTTTAACCCCTTCCCACCTTGGTGTTAACCCTTGCACACAGACCCACCCTGAAGATGGGCCAAACCCACATATTTTAATTCAGATTAGCCTACAAATCATTCATCTACCTCTTTTGACCCCCAGGGGAAAGTTTTTTTGCTTGAACACTAAATTCTGGTTGCCTGTTGTTTTTTTTTGTTTTTAAAGAAGGTGTGTTTCCTGCCCCTAAAATTGCCCATCTGTGTGTAATTCTGGTGATTTTCTATTTCATTTTCCAAAAGCAGTGCCCCAATATACTGTGCGATAGCAAGGAACAGAGCCTATCCCAGTCCCCAGATATTTTCTCCTATAAAAGGCGCATCTCAGGCATGTTACACCTAAATTGCGTGGAGAGATTTGAAGGCCCCAACACAACCTGAAGCATCGCAAATTCCAGCCTGGCAAAACAAGACGTGAGTCAAGCACCGCTGGAGAGGAGGAAGTGTGGAGCCAGTGCCATGGCAATCGAGGAAAATCTATGCAAAATGGGTAGCAATTAAATGAGAATTAACCGGGTTGCAAGAAGAGAAAATTGCTTCTTTCAAACCTTCTTGATTATAGAGCTGAAATGGCCCAGAGCTCCCATGGCTTATCACCGGCATGAACAGATGAAGAGGTTGTTAATCAAGATTGTCAGAAGCTTTCCCAAAGCCAAACAACCTCGCTGGAGCAAGGGCTTGTCAGGGACCTTCGCTTTGCCACAGCTTCATCTGCTCAGCTATTAACCACCAAAGCGCTGGCTGGAGAAAGCAGACAGCTTGTTGGTTTCTCCAGAAAAGGGCTGGGGATTTCGCACTGGTGGTCAGGAAGGTGAAACCTCTGGTGGGGTGGGATGGAGGTGGACCCACCACAGCCTGTCCCCATCCCACACAATCCTCCTTCCATGTCCCTGACATCCCTAAAGGCCAATGGCGTTTGCCATCAGCATCGTGGGGCATCAGAGGAACAGGGTGTTTTGTCAGATCAACTTGCCAAAAGCCGAGCTTTGACACGGGCTGATAACCTGCCAAGATGAGCTGGGTGCCAGGGAACAGCCAGGGGTGGGCAGACGTGTCATTCCTCCCCCTGTCCACCCTCACCCTCCGGCACAGCGACCAGATAGACGGTCACCTCTGACATCCTCACAGCCCTGGGGAATAAAAGGCTTTGGGAGAGGACTTGCATGCAACCAAGGTCAGATCTGGTCCTCTGACCCCCTAAAAGGATGGACCCCAGCTCGCCCAGTCCCACAGCTCTGTGAAGGGGCTGGGACACCTCTCATCAGCTCCCCTAAACAGCTCTGCACGTTTGAAGCAAGGACAGAGGGTGGAAAACTGCTTTGCTTTGAGGCTGGAGCAGGCAGGGAGCACACGTAGGTGCACAACTAGGGATTCACACAAAAACCAGCCTGTCCTGCACTTGGAAAGGTGACCACCAGCCGTCTCTTCTCACTCTGCTCAGATAAACCCCAAAATAGGCGCTGCTTGGCGCTCAGCAGCTGAGCTGCAGCCTGCCTTCTGCGCCAATTACGGACTTATGCTAACGCCGCAGTGCTAATTGCATTAATAGGAGACCAACCGCACACCTAAGGATGTGAACAGGAGCTAATTACCTGACAGCAACGCAGAGCTGCCCATCTCAGCAAAGTGTGGTCTTCCCGAGCATCCCATCGGCAGCCCCAGGGCTCTCTGGGTGCCTGAGCTGCAGCCCCTGGGCGAGCAGTGGTGAATCGCAGCGTGGCTCTTGGGACACATCTTCTCTAACCCCCAGCAGTTATAGGTCCCTCATGCCTCATCTGATTCTTCTTGGGGCAAATTAAGCCTGTTGCATTGGCTGGGAGGTGTATTTAGGTGGAGAGCACCTATAGGCAGAGGTCTCTGACCATGTAACCATGATGAAGGGTGCTGCCAGTGTCCATCGAGGTCTTGCCCTTGTGTGTCACCCCTGGGGACACCCAGTGTGCCTGGCAAGAGGGCACGGAATGGGTTGTTCCTGCCTGGAAGGAGCAAGCAGGAGCTGGGGAAGGCACTGACCCTGCTCAAGGGCTGCTCAGGTGTTGCAAATCTGCAGTGGGTAAGAAAAACTTCTCTACGCAAAGTTAGATCAGTAGAGACGCCCTTTATTAACGACGCGCACGGGGGACATGGGACCCTTCCCAAAGATGTCCGTCTGTGCATTGCAATCAACAAATATTTATATATTAAATTCATACATATTGAGTCTATACAATGCATATTCGTTATCATTCTCTCGATGATTGGTTCTTCTTTCCTTGCTTTTGATGCAAATTAGCGCGCAGCCTCTGTCATAGTCTTCTGTTCTCTTTTAAGTAGGTGGTATAATTTGGGTAAGTGGTCCGTGAGTGAGTCGGAGGTCTCAACCACTCCTCGAATTGACCGTGTATGGTCAAGGAACATGTCCTTGGGTCGTAGGCTCTTGGCTCGTACCTGCTTTGGTCATGATTCAAAGATTATACACAATGAGTACCATAATAAATCCTGTCTGGTAGATATCTCGGACTACAACACATTATCCTTGTTTCTAACCACTAACAGATTATTGGTTAATGAATACCTTAGGTCTGGGACTTTACAGGGGTATGCTAGCAGCATTGGCAATACAGATTTTGTTTTATATTTGATCATTTATTCCATTTGAGGCTTATCTTCCCAAAATAATCATTAGTCTCTCCTACTAATATCCACTAATTAGAATTCTTGATATTTAAATCAAGATGGAAAAAGTAAGGGGATTTCTAAGCAGTATCCTAAAATCCTAAATCTGGTGATTTCTGCAACACAGGTGCTGTGAGGCCGCGTTTTGCACCACATTCCCATCCCCAATGTCTGGCTCCGCGCTCCCCAAGCTTTGCAGCCACTCGCTAATACCCATCCCTCGGGCTCCTCCAGCTCCCCTGCCTCCAGTGAGTGAAAACTGAGCCGGAAACTTTGTTTGCCCCGAACCACTGCTCCTCTTCCCAGGGAGATCACAGCCCGGTGCTAAGCAGGCAGCAAGCAGTACCATCACACAGGCTCCTTCCCTGTGGACTCTGTGCCCTTGTCCCCCTCACTGGTAATTAGTGCCTCTTGGCTTGATGGTGTGATAAACCAGCAGCAATAATGACTCTTTACAGTGGCACAGCACAGGGAGCAGAGGGGGAGTGGGAAGTGGTCGGGTGTCAGGACGCCTGGCTTCAAAATCCAGCCTCAAGCAAATGAGTCATCAATCCTCTCAGGGTTTTGAATGAGTTTAAATACGTTTAGCCACCCATAGCACTATGCTAACAAAGGGCAGGTCACTCAGGGGATGTTTGTTGCTTGTTTAGACACTGTTATCAGCTCACCAAAGTAGTGCCAGTCCCCCAAGTACCCTTAACTCTGCCCCTGTGTTTGAGAAAGTAAAACATGTTTGGGAAGGAGGGAAAACCTGGATTTAGAGGTACCATTTTCAGATCACCTGTTTAGCAGGTGGGCTAAAAGCCGCTGAAGCTGTTGGTCCAAGACGATGGTGAATTGAGGAAGAGCCTGAACAAAAAAAAAAAAGGCTTTTCCCAGGGCACGCAGCATAATTAAGATCGGGATGTACCCTAGCAAACCACGAGCAGGAGAAGCAGAAGCAGCGACGCCGGGACAAACGGGGAAGGTGGTTTCCCCATCAAACTCACATTGTTATTGGCAGCTTTCCCCCATCTGAGCCTCAGGCAGCAGCTCCGCCCTGCTGCAAGCAGGGCACGCCGGGGCTGCTCACCACAAGCGCTCCGGTGCTGCAAAGCAATTGCGGAGAAAACCCCGGCTGGGCTCTCACCTCGTTCCGAGAGCGTGGTGGCACGGCATGAGAGGAATCCTAATGGAGCAGCGGCTGCGGCAGCGTTTGTCATCTCAGCAGGTCCCTGCCAGGCTGCACAGGACTGCGCTGGCACTGAAGGCGTCCGGGGCTCTGCAGGAAGGTGCAGGCAGCGCTTTTGGGGCATGAATGGTGCAGAGAGTCAGCGGCTTTTTTTTTTTCCACCGGGATGCTCAGTGCATGGACAGTGTCGTGGGCTCCTTAAAACGAGCAGGGAAGACACTGGGATCCTGGGGTTTGCCGCAGGGGGATAGTCCAGTGCTGCTCCCCGTTGATCAGGTGAATTTGGCCGCCCAAGCCACACTCTGAGGCTGCACACTTGCACAAGTCAAGAACACAGCTGGGATTTGGAAGAGGGGTGGAATTCAAGTAAAGCATTTCTTTCTCTCCTTCCCCTGCACTGATTTTTTATGGGGGTTAGATATTCTTCAGTGGATGACAGCGGCTGTCCAAAAAAAAAAAAAAAAAGAAAAAAAATCCAAAAAAAGACCTAAAAAAAGGTTGTTGGAAGCAAATTTCCACCCAAATCAGTATCCTGGGAGGGATCCATAACATGTAATTTTAAAATATCACAGCAAAATATTTTGAAGGAGAAAAAAGTCGTTCTGGATTTTAGGGGATTCTGACAAATTCTACCAGAAGCCCTACAAACCCTGGCGTGTGCCAGCACTGCTCACAACACAAAATACTTTTGTCTGAATTCATATTTCCAGCCTCAAACAGACATTTTCCAGTGGGTACAGACCTGGACAGATCAGCTGCATTTTCCTCTTGGAGGAACATTATTTATTTTCCTTTTTATTTATAAACCTTTGTGGCTATGCCACGCTGCTGACTTCTCTCTAAAGAAGGGGCTGCATTTCATCAGCCAGGGGAAAGCATGCAGCTTGCACAGGAAAATCAATATCTGTCATCTGTATTTATGTATGAGCTATTATTAATGTGGACTTTGGAGTTTGGCTGATGTGCTCTGCATCTGTCCCTAATACCCACTGCTCTGTGCACTCTCCCCGCTCCAAGTCAATAGCCATTCCTGTTTCCAAAGAGATGCACTTTAAAAAGCATCTGCACCACTTACTTTACCCAAAGGAGTGGAATTTTTTCATCAGTTCAATAATATTAATGTCCAATATAAATTAATACAATATCCTTTGATGGCCTGGCCAGGTTGATGGTGTTTCTCTCTTTTCTGTATCATCTCTTTCCTACAGTAAAGGGAAAAACTTAGTCAGGACTCATCAAATGCTCTCAGACAAAAATAATTTTTTTTCTTGGGAAGCATTTGGGGATTGATTACTGTTTACTTCTTTAATGAAGTACCTATTTCTTTCTTGTTTTACTTTCCCACTGGAAGACCAAAACCCCAAGCTCTTTTTTTTTATTGGCAAAGCTTTCAGCTTTCAGTTGCTGAAAACCTAAGATGTTTTGGCCTGGAACCAAAATCATGAAAGTCTTTCCAAGGAACATTTTAAAACCTCAAAACTCTTCTTAGTTTTGTAGGTTTTCAGTTAAGATTTATTTTTAACAAGTCCTGAAACAGATGTAGTCTTGGAGGGGGTTGTGCATTCATTACCCCTGTCTACAGGTCGCATCTTCCACTGCCCTCATGGCTATGGCAGGGCAAGAACTGAGGATGCCCTGGCACATCCCTCCCCATCCCAGTTCCTCCTGCGCAGCCACTTCTGGGTTAATTCGGAGCTCTGGTCTGGTTTCACCTCCCCTAAGCCCAAGCAGGGATCCCAAGATGGCACATATTGGCAAGGCATCCGTTTTGGGTAGCAGCAATGCACTAGCAGCGGCAGCTTTCTAACTTGGCGTCTCTCCACAGCAGCGGTGAAAAATAGTCCAAAAAAAAATTAAATGGAAAGAGAGAAATCCGAAGTGCCTTCTGCTTGGAGCTACGCTGGACCTGCCTTTCCCCCTGCAGCTCCTGAGGATGCTTTGAAGTTCCAGACCCTCCCTGCCACATCTGGATCCTCTTTCTCTCTTTCTGCACCTCGTTCACTGCCCAAGAGCAGATTTAACCTGTAGAGTTGCTGGTTTCCCTTTGAAGAATTATTTGATTTAAGCATCCTTGTCCCTCGATCCTGCCCATCCCTCCAATCCTCCTCCTGCAAGAAGAAAGCGATAGCTGGAAATCTCTTGTGTGGCACTGTTGGCAACAGCCTTGGCATGCACGGCACCGCACGGAGCGATGGGCCACAGCAGCGCTGGGAGGCTTGACTGCCTTCAAATTGAAAACTAGTGACTGAACAATGGTGTCTCGGTGCTGGAGAGATTTTTTCCTCATTTACTCAAAAACAAAAAAGAGAGGCAAGGTGAGCTTCGCTCACATGGGTCCTTGATTGAAACTGGGGCTTCTTTTCAATGTGTTTCTCTCCATTAAAGGTGTTTCTCTCCATTAAAGGTGTTTCTCTCCATTAAAGGTGTTTCTCCAGCAAATATGGAACACTGGAAAGGTGGCATGGGTGTGACCTCATTCCCTTTTTTTCTATTAAATTTCTCTCACCTCCCATTGCAATTCTTACAGAATTAGGGGGGTTTAGTTCACCTGGAAAACTCACTTCTGCTCCTTTCACCTGAAGCAAAATTGCTGGCAAAGCCTTTTATCCATGGAGGAAAACTGGAAGCAGACCCAAGGCACCCTGTGGTCTTCTCTGGGGCATTTGCATGCTGCACATCTGGACTTCTTGTTGCAAAGGAGGTTTCCCAAGCTGATAGCAGCAGCTTTCTCTGCTGTGACCCACACTGCTCTGCAGCAGCTCCTGGTGTGTGGTGGGAAGGGTCCTGCAGCTCCTGGCTGGTCCTTGAGCATGATCTGAAGTCAAAGCTCCCACCAAAACAGCTGCAGCCAGGATAACACATGGATGGTGTGTACCAGTGCAGGCAACTGCTTGAGGACCCAGGACAGGAATAAATAGGAGAAAACACCTCCCTGGTGCAAGCTGTACAACCTGGGTCGAAGTGTCCATGCTGCTGAGCTCTCCTGGCTGTGACAGCTCCAGGGAGATGGACACACAGAAAAACAACAGCACCGTGACCCATTTATCCCCAGGGCAGAGCCTCTGATGCCCGCTGTGACCCCCACACCGGGGGACCAGCTGCCTCCAAGAGCCACAAAACTGGTGGCTGGCTCAAAATGAAAAACGAGAGGCCAAGCAGGCTGCTGACCCACAGCAGCTAAACACAAGCAACTGGGCTCCTGCCAAAGGAGACAGAGACCTGCTCATTTTTTAAAACACTGGATAGATTGCTGCATCTCAGTGAGTTCAGGCAGCTCAGACAGTTCCTCTCTCCACGTTTTGGGGAGAGAAGAGCAGAGGTAAAGCAGACTCCTGGCCCTGGAGGCTTTCCCCACAGTGTAGTTTCATCATGCAGACAGGACGAGCATTAGTCGGTTGGAGGTGAACACCCAGCATATTTGTTGCTCTCTGAGGCAGAGGCATTCTGCGTGGAGCGTCTTTCCTCCCAGCACAGCGCTCAGAACCGCCTGGCTGATTAACAGAGTAATCAGCCGAGCAAGGAGAGCGAGGCCTGGAGATGGGATCTAAACTTAGAAGGGGCAGCAGAAAGCCGAGCGGCAGTTACAGGTGACAGCAGCTGCATAGGGAAAGGAGCCGAAAAGGAGACTCGTGGAGTGATGGAGGGGGTGTCAGATGGAAATTCCCCCTTGGATTGCAACCACCTGTGATTTTATCCAGCTCCTGCTGCCTCCCCTGGTAACCCATTAACTTTGCGTGGAACAATCAGGTTTTCTAGTTTCATTAACATGCAGAGACCATCTCCATGAACTCACTCCTGCTCGGCAGCAAGCCCCTGGGGGAGCCGTGCTTGCACACCTGTGAAATTAAAGGCATCACATTAATTCAGCATCCCAAGTGCTGGGGAGGTTGTGTGGATGCCTGCACACGTGTCCAGCCTAACGCAGTGTAAGAGCCTCCACATCACACAGCAGCACCAGCTCGGGCAACTTGGTTTGCTCTTACTGGTGCCCCTCTGAGGATGATGCCTGTGAGAAAGCCCAGCAGGGTCCCAAGTGGGCTGGGGTGGGGAGTGCAGCTGGAGCCCTGCCACCCCAGCCATGTGGCATGGTTGTCACCAGCAAAGGTGTCAAGGTTATTTCAGAGCATCTCTGCCCGCAAGAAAAGCAGGGCTTTGACAGGTGGGTTTCTTGGTGCTTCCAGGCTGAAGCTCCTGCCACAAATCCCCAAGCTGTGGGAAAAGCCCAGAGAGAAGCTTCCTCCCAGCTCTGGCCGGCCATGGGTGCTGTATCCAAACCTCTCTGCCAAGCCAGGTGGCTGCTGAACACTGCTGTGTCAAACATGCAGGCACATGCAGAGCCACCCTCATACCCCCTGCATTTCCAGGATGCTGGGGTGCTCTGGGATGCAGGGCTGTGAGCAGGGAGAGGGAGAGAGAAAGTACCTTGTTGCTCTACCTGTAAGGGGCTCAGCAGGGGAATCCGTGACAACTTTGCTGACAGCTGAGAAAAATTGCTGCTGCAGTCAGTCGTCCTGTTGTTTGCACAGGGACAACACAGTGTTTATTGTCAGGCTGGTTTTTTGTTGGCTTCTCCCCTTCCTTCAGGCAGGGGAATGGCAGCCATGAAAATATGCTGCAGGGTCTTTAACAACAGGTTAAATACAACAAATTGCAGGAATCTTCAAATCAAGCCATGGCATCATTCGAAACCAGAACCTGTGAAAATCCATTTGGGAATTTATGTTATATGGGTGGAGAATTTCTTAGCCTGCATAGAGATATGGGTGAGTGTGACAGAGCATTAAAACAGCTCTTAGACGGGTGATAAACAGGAGCTGAAGCAGAAAGCCAGACTCAGCACGTGTAGCATGATCCTAAGGACATTTTACTGCTACCTTTAGCTTCCTCTAACAATTACTGAATTTATTAACTTATTACCCCTGCTCATTTTCAATTCTCCGTTTCTTACAGGTGAAGTTTGTCTTTAAAACATCCTAAACTGGACCATTCAGGTAGACATTCACGCAGAAAGGAGGAGCAGGAACACTGGCCACCACAGTGTGGCCAGAGGAACGCTCTTCCTGGGCTGCTCCCCCTTTCCTGCCTGGGATGCAAATGATTTAGACCCAAACATGAACTTTTTTCTGACTTACACACTTCCATGGGAATTTTTTTTGTCCTTTGGTTCTTTGTTCACAGCTACAAACCCAGAAAAAAACGTTCATCTGCTGCAACCCCCAAAAACGTGTTCAATTTTGCCTTTTTCAGCAAGTGATCAGCAGCGGTGGGCTGCAGAAATTTGATTTACCTTTACCTATCTCTCTGCTATCAGTGTGCTTCACTGGGGCTACAAAGAGCCCACCAGCTGCTAACAAATTGGATTAAACTGGAATTGATTCCACAAGCATAATCAGAAAGATGAGAATTTCCCAAAGGTCTGTCAAGGAATCCTGCAACAGTAAACACCCGGCAGTTCATAGTGCGTGGGTACACAGCCATGCTGATGCTCTGTAAGACCTGTGATGCTTCTTACATTAAGGTGTCCAGTACTGTCCCATTTTAATCACTGGTTTTGCATGGCTGGAGGAAGCTGTTGCTTGAAGACAGTGCTCCAATCGTGTTACCAAATGGGGCTGCTGCTCTTCTGTGGCCAGACTTGAGACAGGTGTAACTTCAGAAAAAAATGCATTTAAAAACCATACAGAAGCTGTGGTGGGAAGAAGACAGGGATGTCTTTGCCACCAGAACACGGCTTTGGGTGTTGAACCCTTGTATGATGGCCTAGAGCCATCTCCTGCTCCATGGGATGAGGCATTGGAGCCCAGCACCTGAACAGATGGGGGCTGAGCCTGCAGGACTGTTTTTAAACAATCGCTCCAAAATACCTTCCTACAAACAAGCTACGTTGAAAGAATCACATGTGCGGGTGTTTGGCTCCAAACAGCTGCCTTGGCTTATTTCCCAATATTCTGGGAATTTCAGTGGGACCTGATTTCAAAGCCATGGGATTTGCCTCTGAGAAGGGGTCCAGCTCCCAGCACTCAACTCCAAAATCAGCTGAATGCTTTTGAAAACCTCCTGCCTCTCCCTGTTCAGTAAGAATTTGCTTTTTTGAGGTTGGATCACCTGCCAACAGGTGTCAAGACTCCCCTTTTTATTTGTCCCCTGGGGCTTTCCAGTTCCTGTCCTTCTGCACAAGGAACAGTTACTCTACCCTGCTTAAGGCTTAATCTGTGGGCTCGACTCTCATTTACCCAAAACAACACTAGCAGCGGGAAGCAGCATTGAAGTGAGAGCTGTCTTTCCTCAAAAGCCTCTCAAAACTGCCAGCCAGGTCCAAACACCAGTCAGCCCTGGTCAGGCTCAGACGGCCAGTGCTCCTGCTCTGTGCTGGCTGCCTCCCAGCGATCACAGCCAGAGGGAATTTGCTGTGGGTCTCAATTAAGCATTTTGTTAACACAGCTAATCTTGGCTAAATCCCTGCCCAGCCCAGCTCCTACTTGATTTTATTGGTCTTACAGGCTAATTGACAGGAGCCCATTGCTGTCTGCTTTAGCAAACGGATCCTGCTCAGCTGCTGCCAAGGGATGGGCCCAGAGCGGCCAGGAGGAACCGGGGTTTGGCTCACTGCCCCTGATGGAAAACCAGAGTTTTCCCAAATAGGAACACTGGTGCCCTGGGGCCAAAGCCAAGGCTTGCACAGAGGTTAAGTCCAGTTTTATCTAATAAAAGCTGTGTCATAGCTTGTGTGGTCTGTCAGGTCGGAGAGGTCAGGAAGGTACTTGGTGTCCCCAAGAGCTTGTGGCAAGGAGATCCAGCTACATCTGCGGGAGTATAAGGGGAGGACCAGATAACCATGCAGAAGGAAGATCAGTTACACGGAGACACCACCTCTATCTCACAAATTCCCTAAGCCACAAATAGCTGGAGGCTAGGAACACACCTTTGTGTGCTTTTCCTGCTCTTTCCCTAGCACTTGCTTTTGGCCACTGACAAGGTGCTACGCGGTGAGAAGGACCTCTGCTGCAACCCCTCTTACACTGGGCAGGAGCACGACTGCGACACGGGGACCTGAGATCACATCTCAGCCATCTACTCAATCCCAGGGCCAAGCTCGAGCTGCTCCTGTGGCTGCCGGGGGGGTTGACATAGCTTGTGTTTGCTGGAGGATGGTGACGCAGGAGCAACTCTGGTGGCCAGGTAGAGACTCACCAATGCCAGCAGCATCCTCCTCCCAGTGTTAATGGGCCTTCAGGCATCAGGTTAATAACTCAGGCAGACAGGATCAATCTTCTTTTGCTGGAAATGGTGAGGAGCAGGAACAGAAAGATCCTGAGCCTGCATTTGACATCAATCAAATATGCATGGAAATCGTTTGGTGGCAGTAACAAAGCAGTGGGGAGGAGGAGAGCAGAGAGGTGCTCATGAATCACAAGTCAGGCGTGAGAGGGGGGTGATCAGCTGTGCGGCTGAAAGCAGCAGCCTGAAACCTGCTGCCCACCCAGCCCTGGAGTCGTGCGTGGGGCTGGGCTATTGGTGACCCAGGCAGTCCATGCATCCTGCCCAGCGTTGCTCTGCCAGCCTAAACCTGAGTACTGCCCAAGCGGGGTGAGATGCCTGGAGGTAAACACCATGCTGATGGGCAGTAATGAGCACGTCCTCCTGGCTGCCCAATTGGTTGTGCCTGAGCTAGGAGGGAACCATGTTGGACACCCCAAGGGAGGGAGCAGACATTGTGGACAAAGTGAGCAAATCCACCTCATTTAACCCTAAAACACTCTGCGCAGGCTCTCAACAAGGAGAGATTGGCAGCACCATCCTCATCCTCAAGCGCTGCAGCACCAGTCTGTACAGGTGACTTCAGGAGCTGCCCCAGGGTGACACTGGGAACCAAGGCAGGAAAACAGCAGGTTGACCAAACCAGCCAGCACAAGCTTCCCTCCAGCCTCCCTGCTCTGGCCCTATTGATCTCCAGCCATGCATAACCTCCGTGTGCTCCCTGGCTTCTCTCACATTAGTTTCACACCACAGCTTCTCCCTCCAGCTCTGCCAGCGCTTTGCACATGGGCTGCGGCATCACTGCGTGTCCATGTGCTTCCTGCTCTCCGCCTGCTCCCATGAGCAGCTGCAAAGGAACTGCAGGATCAGGAGCTGGTGCAGAAGTCTTCACAAGAGTGTGCACTGGTGACAACTCCCTAATAAAAGAAGTGGGTTAACAAGGATTCGAAATAAGAGCTTCTGTTGGTGAGAAGCAATTCTGAGTGCCTCCGTCAAGCTGCTCCCCAGCAAAACTGCACCCACGGCCCTGAACTGACTCCACTCCAGTTCATCTGCAGTCCTGCTGCTGGGACTCTATTCAAAATGAACATTTTCCTTCTGATTCATCAAGAGAAAAAGTGCAAAGGTTCACCAAAATCTTGCCGTTGCAAAATCTTCAATCTCCATCAGTCATTTAGATGTAAACACCCTCCTGTGGATCCAGAGCTGCTTGCAACAGATGGATGATGGGGATTGGGCTCTTTATGGCATAAGGCTGTGTTTTATTTACCTGCCTTGGCAATAAAGTCTGGAGGTTGCTCAGCAGAGACAGTTCAGCAGCAGTTTCTCGTTAAAATTGCTGCACTCACCTTTTTATTGTGTGTGTGTGTGTGCTTCCCTCCCTGCACTCCCGGAAAACCACCAGGTTGGATGCAATAAAATAGTGTTTCCCAGGTGATGTCAGCGGTGCAAGGCTGATTCACACCAGCTACAGATCTGTCCTGCCCCATGCATTTGGCTTCTTGGCACGAAACAGTACGATCTATAACTTCAGAAGGAAGCAGTAATTGAATGAGGGCAGAATTTTCTATGAAACAAGGCGATTTTTGTGATGTGCATGAAGAATGACCTCTCTAACTTCCTCAGTGCAAGGACACTGCCAAGGTCACCAAATCGAACCCACATTAGGGACCTCTCCCCTTTCTCTTTGGTTGCAGAGGTCTCTGCAGCCGTACGCAGCAAGGGAGCGTACATCTAACAGGAACATTTCAGTTCATTGCTTTTCATTAAGAAAAACCACACACACAGACAGTCAAAGTACCTCTTCAGTAACAAACCGCTGATGCAATCAAGTCCTCCTAAGTAATGTTGTGATCATAAACCTTTATCTAGATTTTACTGCTCCGGCGCCACCAGACAACAATTAGGATGAGTGGCCAAACACCCACCAGCACAAAGAGCAGAAAGAACCATCATTTGCAGCTTGACGCTCTCGAGCATCCTACGCTTACGTTCAGCACCTGCAGACCAGGGCGTGTTAGAAATGCTGCAGCAAAAAGGAAAAGGTTGACATGACCCCATGCAGCCAAGGAGGGGGGTGAAGGGAGAGAGAGATGAAGAATTGCCCCCAACCACCAGCTCCACTCCCCCGGGAGGGATCAGGAAGACAAAAACCACCATGGCTGGGGAACCTCCATATATATGTAGGCACGAGGATGGATCACTCATGTGTGTGGTGGTGGTTTATTGCCTCTATGTATCCTCCAGTCCTCAGTTTCTCTCCTCCTGTGTTTGTGGGTACTTTTTTCTCTCACTGATGGTTTGTTGAACCATTTCCAGCTGCTGTGGAGCAGGTCTGATCATATGGCACGTGACACACGGGGCACACCCTGGTACCCACAGGTAGTCCCCACTGGCCATCACCCTACGCTGTGCAAGGCTAAATGCTGCAGTGGTTCTTTGCGTGCTGCCCAGGAGCTTGTTTGAAAGGGGACAGAGCTCCAACAAACTCATTTCTGTGATTCTGTGATTCTTCGATTTCGTGCAGGTTAGAAGGCATTTGCAGGTGGCAATAACTTTCTGTTACTGTTGGCCTTGATGGGGTTGAACCTTGATTCACACCCCGTTCCTCACGCCACAGCTTGGACTGAAGACAGAAATTGCCACCAATAAGAAGGCCGGAGACCCCAAGTCCCTGTTCAAGCTGGCTCAGAGGCCTGCAATGAGCAGAAGCTGGTCCCAGACATCCATCCTCATAATTTCCCATGCCCTTGTCTTTCACCCAACTCCAAAAGAGATTTTACGGCAGACCCTGCTCCTGTTATAAAGTTACAAAATTGGTGTTTGGGTGGATTCAGTGCTTTACACGACAGCAGAGTGTGAATGCACATCCCTCCTCCCCATCACCACTAATATCACCCAGGATGCAGTCAGGTTTTCAACAGTACGAGCAGGTTGCCTGAGGATAGCCTTTCCCTACCTTCCAAACTGAAGATGATGCAATTATTTACAGGAAGAGGTTACAAAAATGTACTGAAAATAACTTGAGATTAGGTGAGGCTTTCTTCAATAACAGGGCTGGCTTTCTCTGCCTTTATTGATTCCACAGTAAAAAAAAAAAAACAAAAAACAAAAAAAACCATAAAATTTACTAAAAGTTTTCAGCTGTTTTTTTCTCAAGCTTCTGAAAACTTCAGCTCCAGGGAGGCAAGAGATGTGAGCTACACCTTGAAAAGCAAATGGGGCTGAGAGGTGTGAGTATGGGTCTTGGTAAAGCTACATAATGGTGTCCCGTGGTGCCCCACGGCAGCTCTTCTCCCTCCCAGCAGCTGCTCAACCACAACCTCCCAGCGATGCGGGAGGTGTTAAACTGCCCTGACCACCCTTGGCAAGCAACAACAGCTTCGCTGGGCTACACCAGGGCAGTGACTCGGACCAGCCGTTACGGAGGGGTTGGTGTTGCTCTATAGCTCATTGCACTAACAACAGACGTGAGGAGGAAGATCTTAGAGGCAGTTTTTTCCTATACTGACCCCTGGCATTGGAGACTAGCTGATTGTCAGGCCAGGACCCCAGCAGAGGACCCAGGAGCCCTGCTGCTCTACCACCAGTGATTGCAGCTTGGGGATGCGATTTTCAGTGCAAACTTTCAGCTGAAGGTTATTGAAACTTTTTTCTAGCAAAAAAATTCCTCCAAGGAGGGGATTTTTTTTTCTGCCACTGTTCTCCAGGGAGAAAATATCCCTGAGGGAGTTTGCCTCCCCATCCCACTGGAAACCTGCTCAGCTGCCTGTTTTGCCATCCTCTGGGTGTCTACAAGCTAAAAATACCCTGTGTACAACCCACCTGCCACCCATCAGCCCCCGGCGATGGGACTGACAGGTGCTCACGAGCTGCAACAGTTTAATTGAGAGCTTCACAAACAAAAATGAGTGAGATTTCAGATGTCTCACTGTGCTGCACTGAGAAACTCCTCCACGACGGACAGGGAAGGGCTTTCAAAGCACCTGGGAAGTTAATGCCAAGCGAACAAATGTCAGGCAGAGTGGGGTGCCCTGGTAGACGGCTGGTGCTGGGCTCTTCTCCAGTGCAGGACTTGGATGTATTTGTGCTGCTTGACCCTGAGGGCTGGCTCTGCTCTGTGCACGGGAGCCCACGGATGATAATGGTGAGCACAACTTTTTGCATATAACAGTTCTTGTAGCAAAATGAGGGTAATTCAGGGAGATACCATGTCCCTGAGCCTCAAAGTTATCAGCACCAAGGGCAATTGCAGGGTTCTCACATCCTGAGGATCCCTTTACAACAGGTCCATAGCACTTCTGTGCTCCTCTGACCTATTTTACGTGGCTGTTGGGGTGGAGGTAAAATCTCAGGGAATGAGAGCGCGCCATTAACTGGATCTGCTCTGACAGCAGAGGGGTTTGGGGACACCAGGTTGTCTGTGGCTGCCAGCAGATTGTTTGTGGCTGCCAGCATGGGTCAGATAAATCGCATCCCACCCCATGTATCAGCAGTCACCCGTTGGGATTTTTCCTTTTCCAGAGGAAAAAAAAAAGGAGCCTTTTAAATCCATGCTGCTGGACAGAGGAGCTGAATGTGGCAGCCAGCAAACGCAGTACTGCTCACTGTGTAAGGATGGCCTGGCACTACTTTCCATCACAGTTACTCCTGTTGTCACCCAATTAAAATAGTAACAACTACTGACAACAAGATGAGCTCAAAGCTCACAAAATACCATATTTTGCCTTTTACTTAATTAGCAGACAAGTGGTTTACAAACGGCCCAGAATATCTGCAATCCCCCGAGGGTCCATCTTCCCCAACTCTTGCCCTCTCTGCCTGGGCTGACAAACCTCCCAGGCCCCAGGGAGGAGGCAGCCAAGGAAGATCATCAAACAAGAGCTGTGGAATAAGATACAGGTGAGACCCAGCACATCGCAAATCTGTTGTCACACAATTGTCCCTGTGGGAGTTTATCAGGTATGGGAGAGCAATGGCTCTGTAAATGTTGTAGTGAACAGAAGTGCTTTGGTTCCAGGCATTGTGATTTAGACAAGTTAGTTGTCACAGAAGATAAAGAGGTGTCTTGCATACAGTGGATGAGCATCTTCAAAGGTGAAGATAGCAGATTCTGAAAAGCTTTTTTCATCCGGTAGAGAAAAGGCATAGCAAGACGTCAAGTGGCTGGAAGGTAGGCAGCCAGGCATTAGAAACCAGGCATGAGTTTGAAGAGGTTACCATCAGGGGCTTTGCCAGGCCTGGCAGCGACCTGCAAAGAGACCTGCTACCCTCCAGAGAGCCCCACGGGCTTGGCCAGGGTCTGCAGGGGCCCAAACAGGGCCTCGCTGCCCTCCAGGGACTTGTTAACTGGAGCGGTGCTGGATTTACCCCTTTTTGCTGTTATTGGATAGAAGCCAGCAGTGGTCCTGGCAGCGATGGTTTCATGCAAACAGCACAGGCTTGTAACATGGGACAAGCTAACATTCCCTGCTCTGTGTTCATCACAAAGTCAATTAAAAGAATCAATGCTCCCTTGTAACGTGTAACATGGAGAAGTACCTCTGTGGGGGGAACAGCTTTGGAGTTGATCATCTGAAAACTCTTGCCAAAAATCATAAATAACCTCTGCCAGGGAGAAGTTGCAACAGAAGCAACATGCTTGGCATCTGCTGTGAGCTTACCTAGTTCCAAACATTACAGTGGAGCATGTAGGAAAAGCCCCGAGGCCCAGACTGCCACCGTCACCTCCAGTTCTCAGACCACACCTTGAGATGGACATCATAGTCACTGAGAAGCGTAGGGAGAGGCTGGAACCCAAAACACTCTGAACTGGGTATCTTGGCTTGTTTTTCTTCTCTGCTTTGCTTTGACTTACTGTACAATCCCATCTGGCTTTTCCAAACAGTAGCAGTGTTACTCACCTCGCACTTTATGCTTTCCTGGGGATCAGTAAGAAACAGCCCTTCAGTCGATAACGAAATAGCAAGGAAAATTAGCAGCACTTCTGCCATGAGCTCAGAGCCAGTAAATCCCAGCGAAATGCCATGGCACTTACACAGGGTTCAGAGACCTGTTGGGACTGAACCCCACATCTCCCTTCTTCATCTCTATCTCTTTACCTGTAGCTATTCTTCTTCCTGTGATGCTGAAGCATGTCCCCAGGGTAATACTGGAGATGCAGCAAAAACTTTCTCAAGTGACCCAGCAGAAGCAGTTTGTGTCCCCAGCCCTCCCTGTCAGGATGGATATGATTCATTTCAGACCAGTGGCTCCACAGGATATCTATTATTTCCTGTTCTTCCAGTGAGTGATGTTTCTCCCTCTAAATCGAAGCTTTTCACAGGAGTGGATGGCTCCTCCATGTATTTCTCACCTCAAGGAGACATTTGGCAAAGCTTTAAAATCATCCAAGTATTTGGTTTCAGCTGCTTTGAGGTGAAAAGCTAGTTTTCTCGTTCAAAAGATGTTTCAGCACTAGTGGCTAATGATGGTAAAATGAAACGAATATTTAGATGCAAATGGTCCAAGACAAAACGAGACGTCGTGAATCACTGAAATATTTTGCCTGATTTGATTTTCTTTCCTTTTTTTCCTTCACAATTTGAGAAAAGTTCTGACTTCTTATCCCGATTTGGATCATTAACATATTTTGAACATCCAAACTGGTCAACTATTTTCCATCCAGCCTTGGAATTATTCCATTGCTGTAATGTGCCGTGGTTTCTACTATGGCTACAGTGTCTTACCTAACTGTTACATAGAGGAGGAACGAGTGTTAGGTGATTCAGCTCCTCCATCCTGGGGGGCAAGGAAGGGATACCAGCAGCACTGCTGCAGGACCATGAGAGTTTGAGTCTCAGTTACTGACACAGTAAAGCTTAAAGCTTAAAATTGAGCAGGGAAAATCTTCAGGAGGGAGCCACGTCGAGCTGCAGCGAGGCAGATCCAGCTGGCTTTGTGATGACTCAGCTTCAGGGAGATAATTGCAATCTCCAAATATCAAGGGATGTCGCTGCCAAGGAAGGAAAGGAAATATTTATGGTGGAAGAGAGTTCAAAGGCAGGATGGCTGAGCTGCTTGTGTGAAAACAGAGGTGGGATGATCCAGGCTAAGCAGTAAGGAAAAGTATTAGCCTGTGAAATTAGCTTCCTGAGTGTGGAAGAGTTAGAAACTCCATCATCTGGGATGCTCAAAATTACACCAAACAAGACCTGACCGAGTTCCCTCCAGGGAGCAATCATGCACCAGCTGAAACGGATCTCTCCTGCCTCCTCACCTCTGCATTTCACTACATTTTCTTATATACCTGCAGGTGTCAGTAAGGAAATTATTAGATCCGTGTCCCCAGTGGTCCCATGATGCCTCCCCTCAATCAGAGCTACAAGTTCCTATGACCTCCTGCCAACAGGCTGTGAGATGGCCCTGCTGACAGGTGGGATTTGTTTTCCCAGGGCTGTTTGACCTCTCCAAGAAGGCAAATGGGATGCATAGCCTCTGCATCCCTCGCCAGGCTCGCAGCATCCAGGCTGCTCCACGTCTTGTCCCTGGGGCACAGTTAATCACAACACCGCGACTGACTGCAACCAGCTGCAACACCAACTGTTTGAGGACAAGTGGAGCAGTTTGGCACCCCCCCTGCCCTGGCACCACCAGCCTCCGCAACATGTTAGCAAGGGAATGGATAAAAAAGAGCAGGAAAGGAAAGGGAGAGGCAGAGGTTCCCAGAGGAGATTGGCAAGATGCCTGTGAGGAGCCAGAAAATAAATACAAAGGCTTTCCCTGAACAGCTCAAAGATAGAAACATCTGTCCTGGGGCAGGCAGCATGATGGCTGGCAAAGGTTGGACACCGCCAGATGTGAAAAATCTTTGTAGAGGAAAAGCCTCACCGTCCAAGGAGAGGGAAACAAGAGCCTCAGCTCTTGACTGATGAGTCTGCAGTGAGCAGCAGAGGAGAAGGTGCCCTTTGCTTTCGCTGCCAGCTTTCCTCCAGAAACAGCAACAGAAGGAAGAAAGCTTCACTGCAACACTGCTGAGATGGACAGAGTTCAGACTGCTCCCAGGTCTACCCAGCAGCTCCCTCCCACGAAAAGCAGAAACTTTTCGCCATCTCTGTGCTATAAAAGCCTGCTGCCACTTTGGAGTGACTCCTGCCCACCTCTAACTTGATGACCCCGAGCTGCACCATGTTCTCCACACCTTCCAGATGCAACCCTGCAGCCGGGGCAGCTGCATCACCTCCCTGCTGTACCGGACCCAGTGTTTTGAGTGCTGCGTGTGGGTGGTAATGTGCGAGGACACGGACACTTTCTATTAAGAGAACTGATCGCATCAATGCCACAACCATCTGCACCCGTCTGGTCCCCTGGGGCCAAAGTCTTCCTCTCTCCACACTCCCTAGGGACTGCTACACGGCATACCAGCTTCAAGGCCAGTATTTGGTGTGTGACTTTGGCAGAAGGATCCTTATCCCCATCATACAGAAGGAGGAACTGAGATACAGAAAAGTGGTCTGGTTGGTTTCATCCAGGTCATCTCAAGCAGAGCAGAGACAGAGAGCCACACTTTCCAGCTCTGAGCAAATAACTCATTCCACAGATCCAACATCCCACCCTGTTTGCCAACCACTATATTTTTGTTTGCTCTCACTTTCTCAGAGAGGCTAAATTACCTCTAATTACCA
Organism: Leptosomus discolor; assembly: GCF_034619465.1. NCBI lineage: Eukaryota > Metazoa > Chordata > Aves > Leptosomiformes > Leptosomidae > Leptosomus > Leptosomus discolor. The sequence goes on from NC_141415.1 coordinate 4,328,423, forward strand.
TTCAGATTAGAGGAACTATGGCTTCTTCAGCCATCAACATCGGGAAAACCAGCTAGAAAGGAAAAGGTGCTATCATCTATGTCAGGGATTCAGATAAAGTTTTCTCCCTGTGGTTCAGAATATTTTGACATCACAGTGAGACCAAGCAAGGAGAAATTTTCATCCCAGAAAAGCAGTTGTTTTCTTAAAGAAGGTATAAATCTGTTGGAAAAGAGACTTAAATTTGAAGTTACCATTTAGCCATAACTGCAACTTTGCCAGCAACTTACTCTAATGTGGAATGACTCAGAAATACAAAACCAAGGGGTAAATCTCTTCCTTTGTTCAAGGGGAAAGGAGATGTATCCTTCTTTAAAACAGAATTGAAAGCTCTGCAATATTAGGCTGAATTCAGAGCAAAAACTGCAGAGAAAATACTCCTGAGTACATGGTCCCAATCCTATCACTGTCTCCCTCTAACTGTTAATACTTGGTCCTGTTCTTCACAACAGAGGGGTGTAAAATGTGGTGTGTAAATCGATGAAGAGCCAGATAAATCAACTCTGAAAATCACTTGCACACTGTTATTTTCCTGCATCAAGTGATGTTTCAAGCTGTCACTTTTCCAGTCAGGCAGAAAGCACTGTATCCCATGGCCAGGAGAGTGTGTTTGGCTTGTGGGTTCCTGTGCAAGGAGGGCAAGATGGTAAGTCTTGAGCCTAAATGGGGAATACGGACCCTATAAGCCCAAAAATGCATCTCCCAGTTGCTCTCCAGTTTGTGACATCTCTCCTGCTCCATGTGCCTGACACGCCAGACCCCATGGCCATGGGCCAAAATTGAAACAAAGCCCTGTAGTCACGCAAGCAGCATGTAAGAGGTTTCCTCCCAAATGCTCTTCTACCATCTGTAACCCACTTACTGTGTTAAAGACTCATCATAGCAATAAGCAATGGGGATCTCATTAAGTGCCACCTATGAACGCTGAAGATACTGCTCTTGTATCTCTGCAAGAGCCTCTTTGGCAGATGACATGAGCCTGGAAACTGATTTCACCAAACTAAATATGCCTCAATGAGAAAACTCCACTCTGTCATACTTGGCAGAGTCATCTAGAGTCGACATAAAAATAACTCAGCAAGGATTTAAAAGATTTTTTGTGAAGAGCAGGGAACAGCCTTAACTCTGCCCCGGGATACCCCAGGTGCTGCCACACCAGGACTGCAGCTGTTCCCTGCCCAGCACCCAGGGCTCTGTGCCCTTCTCCACCACCTAAAAATCATAACTCCCCCACAGCCAGAACATGGGAATGGCCTGGCACACACAGCCCCGCTCAGCCAGCTCTCTCATGAAGATGAATGATCCTACTTGATATGATGACACGAGCCACTAGCTGGGGCCGTCTCCCAGCTGCTTTAAGGGCAAAGCAAAGCATCGAGTCTGACGTGGAGAATAAGGCGACGGCGTCTGCATCTGCAGGACACTTAGAGCATTTACGACCATCCCCCTCCCCAGTTCCCTGCGTTGAACAGGGAAGCCACAACATGCAAAAGGCAGCAGAAGACCTTGACATGCCAGAGGTGAAGTGTCAGCAGGACCAGCTGTGCTGGTTTCTGAGCAGGATTTGGGCACAGAGGACGGCTTTCGGTCTTCAAATATGAGTGCAAATTGCTGCTGTGCTTTTGATTTGTCCTTGGCTGGCTGTGTCCACAAGCATGAAGGAATTCTGCTTCCCCTCTGAACCCGTGAGACCAGATGTGGCCTTTGGAGGATACCCAGGGAAGAGAATGGGGGATCTCCATCCTTGCCATCCACAGGCACAACACCACAGCAGAGCCGGGCAAAGCTCGGACCTGAAAAGTCAAGAAGAATCTGCCCAAATAGCAACCAAGATGCAATGTCGCTATCATTCCTGGGAAATGAAATCCCCACACAGAGAAGTTTCTTTTCATTTGGTCAAAAACCTTCCACTCTGATTATAATCAAAGCATCACATTCTGCCTCGCCTTCTCCCGGGCGGTGATGGGGTCACTGGGGATGTCTCAGCAGGAAATTTCTAAAGGAAATGTCTTTCAAAACAAGCCTTTGAGATAAGAACATATCCATCTTATCAAAACGCCTTGTTCCCTGTTTTATTTTTAAACAAAATCTGCCCAGATGTGCGCTGTGAATCCATAGCAGGCTGCACCACGCATCTGTGCCTGTGGCTCACACCAGCCCTGCAAGGCCAGGAGAGGAATTCAGGCATTTGCTACCCTCTGCTGTCCTCCTCCTGCTATTTCACCTCCCTCTAGCAGAGGCCACCGCTATTTTCCTCTCTCTTCTATGGTATGTCACCTGCCAGAGAGGCATCATCACCCTTCACATCAGAAGACACTAAGCCTTTCCAGGTGCCTTTGGGCTGAGCCTGCTGCCCCCCTCAACCATGTGCTCCCCAAAACCACTCAAACCCACTTCCTAAATATTATCACCTCCATTCACAGGGTACCTGTGCTTCCCTCCATCCCCCAGCCTGCTTTTTCACGCTGTCCTTTCTGCTTCCCAGATGGTTCCCCCTAACCCCACACTTGCGCTGCTCCTCCCTCTGCATTGCTCACAAATAGGAAACGGTTCACAGGAGAGCTGGGCTCTGACCTGCCCAGCACTAAAAGCTCTTCTGTAGGTCTTTGAGAATGGCCTAGCATCACCAGGGTTAGTTCTGAGGTGGTAACAGTGCAGCTCCTACCTTTATTAATAACCCTTGACCCTTCACAGAGGAAAACAAGCCAAGAGATAAATGCCAGACTCGTTGCTTTAGTGCCCATGTTGAATATTTATCGCCACCACCATTATTTATCACAGGAAGAGAGATTAGGGCATAATTCCTTCCTAATGAGCCGTGTTCAACTGAATGTGGATCTGAAGTGCAGAAACCCTTTCTCTGAAATCAGTTGTTTAGCGCAGCTGCCGTTCTCTCCCGAGAAGCCGCATGCCCCTGCCTGTCCCATGGGCTGGGGGTTTCACGGGAAGATGTTAACACAACTTGATGATTGCCTGTGATAACCAGCATTGCTGTCTTTAGAAGAGAGTGCTCCTGGAGCAGAATATAGGCACGAAATCATCGGACCTGGCCTGAAACCAAGAGACCTAGCAGCTGTGGTGACATTTCTAGGTGGTGCTCCTTGGATCTGGCCTAGGTCTTGCTCTGGTGCAGTGGGAGCCCAAAGGATCTCTTTAGGAGGCATCACGATCTCAAGAGATCCAGCTCTGGCTTCTATGGGCCCTCAAGGGCTGCAGAAAGGGGCACATTCCCTTTGTGATAAACAGCATAGAGGGATCAGGACCTCATGGCTAGGAGCCAGCCACAGCCATAAAGCACTTGTTCCTCTTGTAGCCCTGCAGTAGTTCCCTGGATGCCCTTGGGAGTCCCCAAAGGACCAGAGCACCTTCTCATTCAGTGCTGAAGCTGGTGACTGTTTTGTTTGACAAGTTTAATCTCCACCAGAGATCAAACTTGGGCACCTCTGTCTCTTGTCAATCTGAATTTAGATGTACCCCAGGCTCAGCCAGATTTAACTTAATTTCTCACAATCCAGGTGTCCCCAGCCAATTTTAGGGGACTGATGTGAGGACCTACAGACTGAGATCCTGTGAGATCTGCCAGCAGGTAACAGGGAGGGACAGCACCAGAGGCAGCAAAGAGGTCTGCGTTTATACGGCACAACAGGATGCTCCTCCATCCCTGGGCACTACTGCAGTTCATACAAGCAAAGGGAAAATGAAACCTTCTTGATGCAAGATACCCACAAATCCCAGATCCTTCCCTTCCAGTCATATAGGGATCCAGAAACTACTGAGACGCTCCTGTTACCAATTCTTATTTATTAATGGAGTTTGCATGTGAGAGCAACTTGCAGCGCTCTTTTGGAGAGAGGGAGGAAGGTTAATTTCTAGTCAGAACAATAGAGGGAATGATTTTTCTATGTACTTACTGAAGCAGTGGTTGTGCTCTCTCCAAGATAAGCAAATGAATTACAAACACTGTAAGATGGTAAGAAAGTGAATCTGTATTCTTGGCATTTTACTATGGATGACCCAAGTTCAGCTTCGTATGCGAACCCGAATTTTGCATTTCAAGCAGGTACCCCAGCACTTTGCTGTGTAAGAAGGGTATCCCTCCTCCTGACACCGCAGCACCCATTCAGTGACTGCTAAACACATTTTCTGAGAACTCACAAACAAATCCCTTAATGAGCTAATGAGTTAAAATGAATGCAAAAAGAGGAAATTTCAGAAATGTCGCACCTGCCTCAGATCATACGTATTTTTAGCCTGATTCCCTCAGGAAATGAGATCCATGGAGTCATTCAGGGTCTGCCCTGGCTGGCTTCCCTCTTCGTAATAACTTCTGAACACAAGTTTCACTCAAGTTTGACAGACTGGAGATCTCAAAGATACTATCAAGCTGCTACACGTTTAGTAAAAAGGGGTGATCGCCGCAAAAAGCCGCAGCTCTGCGTCACCTCCTGTGCACCAGGCAGGGGGCAACACACAGCCCCACATCATAAATTGGAAGGAAACCTTCATTCATTCTGCTGCTCGCCCAAGTCAATGTTTTTATCCCAAGTGATTTCAGGCCAGAATTGGCTTATTTATGCTACACAACTGTCAGAGAAACTTGAGAGCTGGGGTGCAGGGGGATTTATTTTTTTTTTTTTAAAGAAACACTAAGGATGTATTCATCCCATTATTCACCAGGGCGAAGCTTTCTCCATAGGCACAGCCTGAAAACAAACAGCCTCTGGAGACGCTTGCTCAGCTCTGCCCTTTCCTTCGGCTCTCACCAGGAGGGAGGGGTGAGGCTGCCCTCACTGGATCTGGCCCCCACCCCTCCCAGCCACAGGGCCCCAAGTACAAGGTTTTTCACTTATTTTCTCATGATTTCATCATTCTGGGAGGACACGGAGAGAGGGCCGCCTTCGCTTGTCATGATTTTCCCCAAGAATAATTGCTGGTGCTTTCTACTGTCTCTAAGTTGATGCGTGCTCTGTATTTCTGTTGTATCTTAAACGAAGTGGTGGGTGTTTTCTGATTTCTCTGGGTTTTTTTTTAACTTGTGCTGTTTTCTCATGTATGTATTTTTTTCACAAGCCAGTAGGATGATTTGAACATGTTTACCCTAAAAGCACTTCTCCCTCCCCCTACACGTCGCCTCCAGAAACTCTGGTACAAGTGAGAAAGAGTTTTTAGCTTTACTCTTCCCAAGTTTCAGGCTGTCCATATACTTTAATTGCTCACTTTTAGTTCTCAATGGACAATCATAAGAACCTAAATCTCATTTCCAGGACAAACAGGAATATTAAGAAAACACACCCTTTTTAAGTGATTCTGATCTGAACTAAGAGATTGCCTGAAGTGTCCCAGATTTGAATCCAAACTTCCTGCTGGAAGCTGTTGGCTGAGCTCTGGCTTCGGATGCACCCAAGCTGGCAGAAAGAAAGTCCCCCCTGGTACATGGTCACATCTTGCTCTCCTTTGCTCAGCAACGTCTGTCATTTCTCCCTCTGTGCATGTAATTTCCCCCCCAAACCACAAGTTCCTATTTTCTTCAACATGTTCTTATTTTTTCAGATATTCTCCACAGCCAGTTCTAGGTACCCTCCATAGCTGGAGACCCTGGAGTCTCCTTCTTGATTTATGGGTCAAACTCATCCTCAATCTAGGCTTTCTGGTTTTTCCCTGACTCTTGGTCTGCTAGGATTTCCAGCAAAAAAAAGCCTCGCATAGCGCTCTCATCATCCATCTCCTCCTCCTTCCCTCTGATCATCCCTGCTACCATGTCTCTTCTACTCAGATGTCCCCAGCTGTATATCCTCTAGTGCATCCTGCTCAGATGGTCTCCAGAAGAAGGGCCATGTTTCCTACAAAGCCCAGACCTGGTGATTGTGACCAAGGTGGGCAGGAGACATGATGCTGCCCAGCCTGTGAGCCATCACTAAGGTGACAGGGAGAAGCAGCAGATTCCTCATTGCCATGGTAACAAGATGTTCCACACTGAGCAGCGGGGCAGGATGCTCTGTGCTCCTCATGTCTGGCCAGACCTTGGGGGACCCAGGGTGTTGAGGACCATGGGGATCCTGACTTTGGTGCCGTGTAGCTGCTCAGGTAAAAGATCAGTGTGGAGGTGGATATATTCTGCTCTAACGCCTTGGAGAGGAGACCAGAGTAAGGCAAGCACCCTCCAAGTTGAGCCTGAGGGCTGCCCCTCTGCTTTCCTCCCAGGACAGCCAGTGTCCCTGCCAAGGGACCTGCCAGCCATCACCAGCTGGAAACACCAAGGGGATGATATCTGCAAAGCTCTCCTGCTGGACCTCCCTGACCCATGCACTCCTCTTTCTTGGGTGAAGTAGTCTCCCCATCAAGCCTGTGTCCAGGTGTTGGTGAGAGAGCCCTCTCCTCACTGCCCACTCTGCCAATGACCTGGGCAGAGGATGTGCCTTCCCAGTCACAGCCAACACGAGCAGAGATGGCCCAGCATGACTCTCTGGTCTCTACCAACTCTGCTCAACACAGCCTCACTTCTTGCCACTTATTCCTACAGCTTCTGGCATTTTCTCTCCTCTGGTCGCCCTGTAGCATGGTCCCCAGTGGGGCTGGGTCCACCCACATGCCACATAGGTTCCCAGCCTGCTCCAGTGGCTTCCCAACCCTCCCATGTCCTTGGCTCCAGGCCTGTTTTTTTGCACTGAAATGTGTTCCCAGCTTTTGTCTCTCCTTCTCTGGCCTAGGCCTTGTCTTCATTCACATGGAAAGCAGACTGTATTCACTGCCCTGAAGCCCTGTTGAGATGGAGGTGGCTGATCCCACCTACTGCTGGGTACAGGACAGGGCACGTAAGGTCCCAGCTTCTCTCAGCTGCATAGTCAGGAGCAAGCAGCTGCAATGGGCTCTGTTACCGCAAGGCAAGAGAGGGATAGAAGGGGAAACAGCCAGCCAAAGAAGAAGCAGGTCTGTGGAGCAGCTGAGGGGCACATGAAGACTGGGATCTCATGAGTTTGCATGTGTTTGGGGCTGCCGGACTGCAAAAAGGACATAAGGTTATGCGGTAATACTTACCCCTTTTTCTGTCCTAATAAGGTCTCAGAGGTTTTGTTAAGAAAGTTCTCAGGCATTTGGGTGGTTCTTTTGCAGATAGTGACACCAAATTAGGTGGGAGTGCTGATCTGCTCAAGGGCAGGAAGGCTCTGCAGCGGGATCTGGACAGGCTGGATCAATGGGTCAAGGCCAACTGTATGAGATTGAACAAGGCTGAGTGCCGGGTCCTGCACTTGGGTCACACCAACCCCACGCAGCGCTACAGGCTGGGGAGGAGTAGCTGGGAAGCTGCCCGGCAGGAAAGGCCCTGGGGGTGCTGGTTAACAGCCCACTGAACATGAGCCAGCAGCGTGCCCAGGTGGCCAAGAAGGCCACCAGCATCCTGGCCTGAATCAGCAACGGTGTGACCAGCAGGAGTAGGGAGGGGATCGTGCCCCTGTACTCGGCACTGGTGAGGCCGCCCCTCGAATGGTGGGTGCAGTTTTGGGCCCTTCACTGCAAGAAGGACATTGAGGTGCTGGAGTGGGTCCAGAGAAGGGCAGCGAAGCTGGTGAAGGCCGGGAGAACAGGTCTGGTGAGGAGCAGCTGAGGGAACTGGGGTTGTTTAGCCTGGAGAAGAGGAGGCGGAGGGGAGACCTTATCACTCTCTACAACTGCCTGAAAGGAGGTTGGAGCGAGGTGGGGGTTGGTCTCTTCTCCCAAGTAACAAGTGATAGGATGAGAGGGAATGGCCTCAAGTTGTGCCAGGGAGGTTTACACTGGATATTAGGAAAAAATTCTTTACTGAAAGAGTGGTCAAGCATTGGAACAGGCTGCCCAGGGAAGTGGTGGAGTCACTGTTCCTGGGGGTGTTCAAAAAATGTGTAGATGTGCCACTTCAGGAGATGGTTTAGTGGGCCTAGTGGTGTTGGGTTGACAATCAGACTTGATGATCTTAGAGGTCTTTCCCAACCTCAATGATTCTATGATTCTATGATTTCTGGCAGAGGAGAGGGCATTGGGTTTCTTAATTTCTTCTTCCTTCTCACTCAATAACCTATCAGAGAAGAAAGGGGAAGAGCAACTTTGGGAGTCCTTGTAGAGTCTCAGCAGTGGTTTAAGAAGACTAAATCTGGGGCAGTCCAGAAGAGCATGACACAAGCCACCCACGACTTGGGCCAGCTCAGCACAGGACAGTCAGCTCCTGGCAATCACCAGCTACCCATCTGTCTCCTACACTAGCTCCCAACTTGTTCTCAGTGACCAAAGAAGGACATCTCCTCTTCCAACACTTCCAAGCAGGTGACAGTGGAAATTACTCCTGCACCATCTCCTCCACGAAGCATGGGGTCCCTGAGTCCCAGACATTTCACTACAGCGTCTTTGGTGAGTCCAGCACCATGTTAGCAAGCAGAGGGAGTAACTAACAAGGGCAGGAAGGGCGGAGTGGCCATGGGGTGAGAGGGTGGGTGGGTCCATACTCAGCTTTCTGGATGAGGCAGCTCGCTCTTGGCAAGGGGGAAGAACCAGGCACTTTTCAGGGTTTTTTCCTATAGGCTACCATGTACTCAGAGGCCTGGACACTGCTGCTCTTCCACAGCAAGTTCTGTGAGGATGACTGGATCAAAAAGTTCCTATGGGATCTACAGGAGAAGCTGAGGCAGCTGGAGATCAAGCAGCACTGCAAACTCCAGCTCACTGCTACCTTCTGCTTCCTCTCACTCAGCAACCATTCGGATGAGTTCATTGTCCAAGTGGAGCTAGAAGGTAAAGCTCCAGGTAGAAGCACCACAGCAGTGTCCCCAGGGGACAACAGAGGCAGTAGGGTAGAGCAAGAGCAGCTCAGGCATCGCTTGCAGGGGAAATCGGAAGGCAGCACAGAGCTGAAGAGGGTGTAGTGAAATTAGGGGCTCTTGGAAGACTCCTGTTCTGATGCTGGAAGACAGTGGTGTCTAATGGCTACATTTGCCAGGGCTTTGCCCATCTCCTGCTGGAGCTGGGGCTGCCTGAGCTGCACCGATGACTCTCTGTACTCCAGTGTCCCTCTTTGGGCCCCACTGGGATGAACACTGCAACTCCCAGGACACAGAGACTGTCACAGACTGCTACTGCAAAACAGTCCAGCACAACCTGCGGCAGGTAAGCCCTGGAGCCAGTGTACCAGCAAAGGAGGGAGCATGGCACAGGGTGTGTGTGGAACCGGGACACTCTCTCCAGGCCCAGGTATCTTCAGTGGTGCTGAAATGAAAAGGAGCACCCCTGAGGGTTTGCTCAGTCTCCCTGGAGCCCAGCTAGAGCTCCCACTCAGGCTGGTGTGCAGTGCCTGTCCCACACTACAGCACTGGGAGGACAATTTCTGTGCAACAAGGTCTCAGCTTCCCTCTTGGACCCCAACATTGCCCTGCTGAGCTCTGCCTGCTCTAGCCTCCCCAGGTCCAGCTCGCCATTATCAGGTTCTTCAAGGAGCACAAGTCCTTCCATGTCACTGGGCCTGATATCCCCAGAATCGACATCATCAACAAGTTTGTTGGCTTTGTAAAGACCAAGCAATGCAGCAGTGGCTACAGGCAGACCAAGCAACTGCAAAGATATCTCGACTGTTGCAGTGAGCCAAGAGTCCCCAGCCCTTTGGTCATCTCTTTTCCCCCACTTGTCTCTTCCTCTCCGCATGCGCATCTCCATGTTTCTGGGTCCTTGCTGCTCTCCCCATGCAGACCCAGCCCAGGGAACGTAGTGGACACGGTAACTCTGAGCCCTTAAGGATCAGGTATCAGTTCCCTGACTCTTTATCAAGCAGCCAGTGCTGTTGCTTAGAAAGGCCTTTCTACATGTCCTCTCCTCAGCTGCATGCCCACCAGGGATGTTCAGCCCTTCTAAGAACAGCCAGTGCTCCCCATGCCCTGTTGGGACCTACAGCCTGATCTACGGGGCAGTATTTTGCACTGCCTGCAAGGACAGCATGATCTCCAGGGCGCCGGGCGCCAGCTCGGTGACGGACTGTGTCAAGAAGGAAAGGACCAAACAGGGTAAACAGATCATCTGCTACTGAGACAGGGCAGGGAGGGGACTGGGGGACTCTGAACTGAGGGCAGGCACTACAGTGGGACCCTAGAGCAGCTGCCCCAAATATGTTGGCCATGGCAACTTCTACAGCCTTTGGCAGTCCCTTTGGAGACAGGTAGCTCTTGTCTCTTCCATTGCCATCCCTAAAGAGATCACAGCTCCCTCACTGCTCCTCACACCAGGCCAATGCTGAACAATCTGATTTCTCTCTCCACCTTGGTGTCCCCAACTTGCCTTAAGCTCTGACAACCTCACTGCTAGGAGTAATGTAGGTCACGACATTGCTGCCTGTCTCTGGGGCTGGAGAGAACTAGCATCAGGATTATCTCCAGGGCCTTTAGCAGTGGAACTTCTCCTTTGAGTCTTTCCCACCCATTTGTCTCTCCTCAGCTGTCTTCATCGTGCACAGGATCCCAGTCCTGATCCTCGTCATCTTGCCAGCATTACTAGCCATCAACTTTCTCTTCACCTGTAAGTCTGAACACCTTCTCCCAACATGGGACATTTTGAGGGCGGTGTTGAGTCCCCCGCCCCGAGCTCCACATTCCTCCTTGAACCAGAAGATGATGGAAAACCTGAGCCCATCTCTGTGACTCCAGCAGGAGGTGGCATGTGAGAATAAGGATGCAGGACACCACAGCTGGGATAATCCTTAGCAATAGCTTACACAGCCATATAGGGAGTGGTTGGGCATGATCCTGGGGAATTCTGGCCCTAAGGGCTGGTTGGTGCTGGGTGGCTGCAGGGCTCTGGTGCTGTTTCCTGTCACTAAGTTCCCATTTTTCACTATGGGCTTCTGTCTCTCTGTAGCAGCTCTTGTTACCGGTTCTATCAAGAGTACCAGGTGTCATCTCCAAGAGATGACAGGAAGCACCACAAGGATGGAGGTGGTGACCAGTTTCTTCAGGATCCCCAGGCAGGGCTCCCAGGTTGTCCCTGATGCTGGACCTGCCAGTGACCCTAGCCAACCGGACACCAGCACATCTCAGGGGGGTGATGAGGAGCACATGCATGGAGCACCATCCCTTGCTGTGACCCTGAGCCTTGTTACTGTGGTCGATGAGACAACTGTTCTGATGCTGGAGGACAGGAAGGACACTTTCTGACATTCTCTCTAGGTGCACAATGACATTGAGGGACAGCATCCCTCCAGCCATCACTGTCCATTTTGTTTGTGTCCCCAACCACCCTACAATGGCTGAAACATCCAGCAATGAATGAGGATACCCTTTGTCTCCTCTCTGAATTTTTCTTCCCAGATAGCTCTGACTACAACCACTGCTTTTGCTAATAAAGATTGGTTTCTGTTTCCATCTATCTGCAACACTGGATGCTCCAGACACAGTGGCAGTTGGGGGTTACAAGGAGGGGACCTGTCATACACGTTGAACCAAGTGTTTCTCTTTAGTTGTGGAAGGCACCATTCCCAGTCAGTCTTGCCCTAAGGAACCACTCTATTTCCTTTCTATACCCCTTTTTTATACACCCCTGAAAAAGCAGACCCTGGGAGGAACTTAAGCCAGAGCACTTGCTGGGGTCAAGGTTATATAGGACAGGGTAGGAGAAGGCTCAGCCTCAAATCTCTTCATTTTCAGAGCCAGGCCTTGCCATGCGAGGGACACAGGGCTTCGGGAAGGATTCCCACTTTCGTGGCCTCAAAGAAGAGATTAGCATCTGTAGCTGAAACTTTCCTGAGCCCCGCGGCTGCTGGAGAGTCCAGGAGAGGGCAGCAATGCAGTGCGAGAGGCACCGCTCCAGCACAGAACACTCTGGGCAGGGAGTGGGAGATTTTTAGCAGAAATAGGCTGTGGATCCAAAGTGCAAGCAAGAGAAGGGGCTTGCTCTGCTTCTTGGCATAGAAGAAGCAAACTCAGAGCAGAGGCATTGGTCCAGCTCTTGTGGCTGAACACAAGTATGGTAGTTTCAAGGGCACTAAGCTGTCCCAAGAAACTCAGCAGGAAGCGTGGGCTGGCAACTGTTTACTGAGGCTCAGCGAAGGAAGAAATGGTTCAACTCATCTATTGCCTGTAGACCAGTCAACCCAACAACCGCCAGTCCCCGGGCAGGAATGCTAGAAACTGCCTTGGAGATGAGAGGAGGGAGAAGAGCAAGGAGGAGAAGAGGCAGAGTAGGGGACGGTTGTATGTGATGTCCAAGGGGAGGGGGCTATGAGTCTTCAGGTGGGAGGTGCAGGCAGGAGATGACAGGATGGCCACTGGTTAGCTATAAAGCTCCCACAGCTCTTCTCCAGTTCACAAGGCTCCTCTGTGGGGTTGCAGGGTTGCAGCAGGTGATTAAACACAGCTTTGGTATCAACAAGCTTCGGGTACAGAAAAAGCTAGTGATGTGGGTGCTGGCTTCCAGGGTCTCTGAAGCAGGGGGAGTGGAGACCTGGAGTAAAGGCAGAGGAAAGGAGATGGTGGGAACAGGCAGGTCAGTTCTGGGTCCATTACCTTAAAGTTGCTCTGCCAGGCTGGAGGTGAAGTCCCTGGGGGAAGACAGTGCATAGCTTCCTGAGACATAGGGACTGAGTATGGAGATTGAGGAGCACTGGGGCTCTCCCCTTCTGCTGCGGAGTCTGGGTGTGCTCAACCTCCTCAGTCACTCCCAGCTTCTCCCCTCTGCAAAATCCTAAAGGGGGCTGCAAACCCCGTTTTGAATGAACCCATATGCCAGCAGGGCTGCCACCCAAACCTCAATCATGCTAATGAGGCAAAGCTAATGCCCACCCACTGCTTTGAGGAGGTTGTGTACATGCCAGAGAGACCCAGCAACGTGTAATGAGACTGCTCGCTTGGCAGAGGCTGGGATGAGGAGGCAGCGGCAGCTGCTGCCCAACTTAGCTCCACAGCCCAGCTTGGAGGGAACAGACTCCCTCTGACTAATCTTGAGGCAAGTGTAATTAGCAGGTCTATGGCGGGGGCTATGGGCAGGAGTCACGGCTGTCCTCAGCTGTGTGGGCTGTACTGTGAGTTGGTGGGGAAGGTGTGGGGGGAGATGGCTCTCGGCACAGGCTGTTTTGCCTCTGCAATCAAGGGCAGAACAAAAAGCCCGGCAGTGAAATTCCCTATACCCAAGTCAGTCTCCTCCAGGAGGGTTCAAAGAACCGGGCCACGGAAGGAGTTTGGGCAGAGGAGGTCTGGTAGCCTGGAGGTAGGCAGATGATGTCTGGCCGATGGCATGGCTGCAAACAAGCATGGATCTAGCACACACATCCCTCTGAATGCTCTGTCACCGGGTTGGTCAAAAGTCTCTTTCAGTTCATTATGTCTCGTGGGTTCCTGGTTCTTTCCTACAACGTGTCAGAGTTTAATGCCCTACTGCTGTTCCATGTGAACATGAATAAAAGGCTGCTCCCATTCTGGGTTTAATTCAGAAGGCTGTCAAGCACCGACATTATTTTCAACATCTGGGGCTGTTTGTGGAAGCATGTGTTTAGGTGTTTCCCTGGACTGGGATCTAAGAGAGAGACCAAGGCCATTGTGTTTCTGAAAAACCAAAGGGATTTTTGGTGTGGAGCGATAAGGCAGTAAGTGGCAGCAATGCAATCATTTGTAATCATCTGCCCACACTGCTGCTTAACCAGACTGAGATAACTAATTGATGCTCATGTTTGCAAGCAATCCTCTTGAAAATACTCTTATTTATATCAGATTTCAGTCTTGCTAGATCCAAAAAGGTCTTCTGTTAAATCAGGGCAATTCTGTGCATGTGTGTGGATGTAATAGAAGCTTTTCAGAAGTTGCATCTTCCCAAGGTCCCTCAGTAATTGTCATCTTTAAAAAATGTTCAGGTCCAGAATTTATTCTATGCCTAAAATCCAATTAGAACACTGATCAACTCTACAGGGGAAAAAGCAACGGGAAATTTTGATTGATCATAGTGAAAAACAAAAATAAGTATTGGATAAATAGAAACACTAGTTTCAAATGGGAAATCCAAAACATTTCAGCATGAAAAATCTGGTCTCTGAGTTTTACATTTGGGGAGATATTTTGATCTGAAAATGAAAACATGGTGAAATTTGTCTGCATTTGTAAAACTTCTGGAGTTCACCAAGTCAGTCCTACACAGCCCAGGGGGAAATTCTGAGTAAAGCTGCTGCCTAGTTCTCTGCGAGGGCCTAAATCCAGCCCAGAAAAGGTTTAATCTCCCCAGTAAATCCTGGATTAGGGCCCTATCCCCAGGCTGCCAAGCACCTTCCCTTGCATGTGCCTCTTCACTCATCTTCCTTTCCACCATCAGTGACAGGGCAACCCAAAGTATGTGCTGGCTTTGTGCATTTTGGAATATCCATGCTGGTTTGAGAGGCTGGGGGCTCTGCACTTAAACCGTTGTCCTAGTTTTGGTCTCACACAGACCTGTTTGAATCCAGACTCATCCTGGTGAAATGGGAGCTGGGAGCTACAGCTGGATGAATAAGAGTTGGGAACCACAGCCACATTCATAGCAGATTTTATTTTTCTATTGCCTTTATGACCTTGATATGAAATCAGGCCTCCACAGATCCCACATGACAGGGCAAGGGACGACAGGAGGAGCAGAACAAAGCAGAATTGGGCCTTCGATTGCATATTGGTATCCATGACAACCTCTCACTTCTACTTGCTTACAGGAATTGCTGAAACTCTCCTCTTGCACCAGAGCACCCCTTGCTGGGACTGCACCCCTTGCTGGGGGCCTAAGGGAGCCAAGGGACTACAGAGTGTTTGTAGTGAATACACGTGTGGTGAGTGGGAGATGGCACAGAGGTGCGATGCTCACAAGGACAAGAAACTTTCCATGTAGTGCCAAGGTTGTGAGTGTCACTGCCCTCAGCGCTCTGGCATCAGTGGTGACGGACAGACCCTCCAGAGGGTGAGTCACTCCATCCCTCCGTCTGCCTTGGGCTCCAGAGGCACCCGCAGTGCCCCTGACCCCCAAGTGCGGAGCAGCAGCAGGCATGGATGTGACAGATCCCAAGTGAGCTTGCCCTCAGCGAGCAGCTGTGTCCCCCCTGCACTGTACCATTACCAGCTCACAGCCACCCCTGCAAGCACAGCACGACTGCGCAGCGCAGCAAGAGCCACCCCAGTGTCAAACAGCATCAGTGCCCCCAGTGAACCCCTCTCGGGCCGGCTACCCTGCCCTGCAGTGCTAGGGCCACGCTGTTTTCCAGCACCAAGGTCTGCAGCCTCACAGGCCCACTGGTTTTAATGACATAGGGAAATCTCTTCCACACAAAGACAGCGAGTCCTTTGAAGCCCAGCTCCCTTCCCCAATCAACACCAGCAGGACCACGTGGCTCATGTGATGGCTCATTAGGTAGCTCTCCTGGGTGCAGGATATGTCCTGGGGAGACTGCACATCAGCTCCAATAATGAGGCAAATTGCAACCCAGCCCCCTTTGAGATGGCTGCTCAGGCCAGTAGGGTGAAGCCTGCTGAGAAACATTAAAGACACCCCCATCTGGCTCACAGCCCTCCCTCCCCGGGATGGGGTGGATTTGGAGGCAGAAACTGATGGTTTGGCTTTTGATCAGCATGTGGCACTGCCTGGAAAAGGAAAGGCAGGGTGGGTGGGTGTAGGGCAGCGTGTTTGGCGTGTCCGTAGCCATCAGTGACACGCTCACTGTTCTCTAGTTGCACAGAGGACCCCAAGAGAGGAAAAGATTTTTGCACACTTGCGAACTGATCTTTTCTCGGCCTTTCTTGCAGGCTGCCAGGCTTGAGCAAGAGGTTGTCACCAAACAGTAGAACTAGGCCAGGGAAAGGCCTGGAGCTAGCTGAGGGCTTCTCAGTGCTGCAAGCACCACCGAATCTTGCCATCCTGCGAAGGATGACTGTGGCCAGATTCATGTGATCTTCAGTGTGAGGAGTTTGCTGTTCTTGCTGCTGGGGGCGGAGGAGATGGCACTGCTGGGGTTGCTGTTCTCAGCCCCTTGCCACCCACTGCCACGCACCAGCACTTCTGGCAGCAATCGGCTGAGCCATCCTGAGCCTGGCGCAGGCAGGGCAAGGGGCACCAGCATTTCTGAATGGGTGAACTCCATCCAGACATCCTTCTGCTGGCCTCCTAGTTCTCCCTGTGCTGGAGGATGGCCTCCTGCATGGCCTGCAGCACCAATTCAGGAGAGCAGCCTCCCAGTTTGCCCTTACTGGGGCCACCTGCATCGGATCAAGCCCACAGGTCTCCAGCGTGTTGCGCTCCACCTGTCTGCCTCCAAACACCTCCAGGGAGCCCCTTCAGGATCCTGGAGTGGAAGGCTTCTGCCATGAGGCTGTCCCCTTCTCCTGCGAGGCTCTCCGTGCTGCAGGACTTTGTCTTCCTTTGCAAGTCAGGATGGATGTGATGGAGGTGGAAGCAGGAGGAGGAATTTCCGCCGCTAAGGAAAAGCTCTGGCTCTTTCATGCTTATTTTCACTCCTTCTCTTCCTCAGGCTCTGCGGCTGCTTTGTTCTGGTGCCCTCTGAAACTTAGGGCCTCCCAGCAGCAGGGTAAGCCAGGTGAACATGGCCCTGCCAGTCTGACAAGTGCTGGAGGTGACAGACTACACCTTCTGCCTGTTTATTCTGGGACTGCTGAATGAAACCACTTCTAAAACATATCTGATCACTATTTGATACACAATCAGAGCTTTTTAATGAAAAAAAAAAAAACCAACAAAATTATTATGAGCAAATATCATGACTGCTGTTGTTTATGACAGTTTATAACGTACTTCGTATCTCAAGGTAACTGCAAGTTCAACTTAGAATTCGCAGTTCCAGTGCCTGCTTGTGTAACCTCAGCCTTAAGCAAGACCTGCTTTGAGTCTGAGCATCTGGGATTGTTTCTTTCTTGTTAAAACTGTTAAATCCAATGGAGGTATAAAGTGTTAAATCCAATGGAGGTATAAACACCTTGACAACAGCCTTGTATTAATTCACTGCAACTCCTGGAGTATCTTGCATCCCAACTATCCACCACACAGCAGAACACTCACACTTGTGGCAAACAGCTTACACACGGGGATCTAGTGGAAAAATTTAGTTGTTTCTGCTGCTTCTGTGATGTGAGAGGGACTTCATTACAACTCACCAGGGACCTAGGAGAGAGCACATCGCTATACCTCACACATATTCCACCCCAAACACAGTCTGCCCAGACCATTGTGTCTCACCCAGTACGTACAGGGAGATGCAGATTGATTAGCGTAGGTGCAGAGGGAGAACATGGGAGCCCCCAGGGAGCTGCATCAGGGGCTGGCTCATGTTGGTTTATTGTCTTGAACTCCAAAGGCAGCAAAAGCTCCAGGATCAGTGCTGGCAGCAGGACACTGCTGTCAGGTCTGTCTTCAGCAGCCCAGGCTCTCTTGCTCGGTTTCCCTCACAGTTCCCAGCCCAGCTGCACCTGAGGACTCCTCCTGCCTGACCACAAACCAGTTGTGATTTCCAGGAAAAAGGGCTGCCCAGTTGACAGTGCCATGGATAAACTGTTGTGGTAGCACCTGCCACTGTGAGCAAGCTGGCTTTGGGCTGAAGGTCCTTGGTGACACAAGCAAAGAACAGGCTCCCTGTCACAGACAGCTCTTGTCAAAAGGTACCAAGGAAGTGAGAAACTCAGTCATGAACCCCCCCCCAGAGGACAATGTCTCCCTGACAGTGCTTTGATCCCTGAGTTGGAGACTGCACTCTTTGAAGAAATGAGATTTTTCTCTGCAGACAATAAATCACAGAAGTGATTCACTTTGATCTTATCTGAAATATGAATAAATACAGAGCTGCTCCACCATCTCGGGTGGAGTACAGAGTTAACTAATTGTCTGAATGCTGATGGGCAAAGGGCTGTCTTGCCAGCTGCTGTCAGTATGCAGCAATTAATTAAAAGTGTTCCTGTGTAATTTTGCATATCTTTTCTTTCAAGCCCCAAAAGACCACAATCAACTTGGTCTGCTCTTTCTCCTCCAAAGATACATACTTACTATTGTATCCAAGATGCAGGTGATAATTAGTGTGCTTTGCTCACCGCTGATGAGTTCTCAGCTAGAGGCTGTCCACTTTTGAGCATCATGCCTTAAAAAGATGACAAATTAGAGAGGGCAGATGACATCTGGAAGGCCCGAACCACTCCCCCTACAGAGCAGAGAGGTCCAGTGTATTCAGTCCAGGTCAGAGAAGGTTAAGGGGGCAGGAGCAGGCTATCAGTCCCTGAAACAGTGTTGAGAAATGGCTGTCCACATCCACTGAAAGGCAAGCAAGCAAATCAGCATAATCTGCAGCCCAAAGGCTTTAGGCTGGATATTAGATATCTAGCAATGAGAATTAAGTTATCGCAAGAGGCACAGTTGCCTTCATGAGAAAACAAACAGTTCTGTGTTATCCCCAGTCCCTCTTCCATTGCATCGGCTGGGGCAGAAGGGATCCAGGGGACAGCCCAGGCCAGAGCCCAGCCCAGCTCTGGTCCAGCTGTGATATGTCCTCCAGCAGGGCCACAGCTCTGAACCACAGAGAGGATGCAAATCCTACCCAAGGCCATGGTGCTCATCCCCAGAGCCCAGTGGCTGCTTGTATGTCCTGCAGGCTCCAACCCACACCATGGGAGCCATGAACACCCACTTGCAGCTGCAGAAGCCCATTTTGCAGGAGACACTTCATCTCCCGAGTGCCTCAGGCACCCATCCACCCCCTCATAAGTCCCATTCAAGCGTTTTCACCCTCGTCCTGGTGTTTCCAACTTTCCTTGAGTACCTCCACCCCCCTCAGGGGCAGCAAGAGAGGCCGAGGGCCACCCCTCAGCCCCTCCGCTCCCCCTTGAGCCCCTCATCGCGGGGTTTTGTCTGTTTTTAAGGGGAAACAGCCTAGAGCTCAAGTTGCAGACCCCACAACCAAGTGCCAAAGCGGGTCTGTGCTTGGGAGCATGTTCTGAGGCAGCTTTGCTGAGAGCTACAGTCGTCACGGACAGGAGGGTGCTCAGTTTCTTTGCATGGCCACTTAGGGGCTGTAATTATTTCGGCATTCTGTGGTTTGTTTCACGTTGCACAAAGCTACAGGGGGGTCAACCAGAAAGGGGGTCTGATGGGGCGTGTGAGCTGGCTGGAGGAAGGAAAGACCGAAGCCATCAACAGCCTTCCTGCTTCGCTCTTCTTTTGTGATTTCTCCAATTAGTGCTGAGCAGGAAAAGCAGTCACAATTAAAATAATACCTATTCAAGATGAAATTATAATTACTGTGGGTTGTTTATGCAAATTTGGCAAAGGACAGAGGAGCTGAACAGCCGCCCTGAATCTCCTGGTCTAAAGGCTGTTCTCAACTATTGTTATGGCTCAATGCAATACAATTTTCACCTTTCTGTTTTTCTTCTTTTTCATTTATTGCCTCTTTTCTGCTTTTTCTTGTTTTCAGGAAGAGTTGTAGTCTGCTAAGCATGCTGTGAACTCTCTTATGGTGATTGCTCAGCAGGTGTTGAGAAAAACATTTCCCACCAGTCGAGAGCGGCAAAGGGCACATAGCTGGACCTCCCTTGGCTTTAGTCGCTGGGCTATGCTGCTTTTCATGGTGCTCAGCTAGCAGGTCACGGACTCACATGATTACAACTGGAAGGTGGTGCCAGCAGCAGGCTCTTTCTGAAGCACTCTTCAACCAGCTTTTGAGTTTCCTCTGGCACATTTGAGCCATCAGATCTGATTCTTCTGGAAACAAATCCCCACAAAGCAGTATCTCCCTTAACAGAGTTGAGGGAAATGGATGCTCTCGTGTCAGAAGCTGGCAGGCTAGAATCCTCAAGTCTTTCCCCACACTACTGTCTATCCCCACCATTTTTTTTTTTTTCTTCCCCATGCTCTTGCCCTGAGCAAGTTGATAGTTTGATCACTGCACTTGTTTCGGCATTGGAAGCAGATGTTTCCATGGTCACATGAGGCAAAGGGGCAATCTGGCTGGAGGATATTGCTACAAGCTAGAAAGCATAAACCTCACATCAGTTTCTCCTTTGCTTATTCTCACTTGACTTGACCGCTTGCTTAGCAACTGCTTAGCAACATCTTCCTCTTTGAGAGGGGTGTGCAGATCCCCCAGGTGTGGTGGTCATGCTCGTGCGATTGAGAGACTTTATTTGCTCCAACAGAAGGGCAGCAGAGTTTTTCCAGCCTATGAGAAATGGGGAGCTCGACTGATGGGACAGAGTCATCCTGTCCTTGCTCTGCAGGTCAGGTGGAAGCAGGGTGGAGCAGTGGGAGACCCTGTGGTGAGGGTTATTCTTTACTTTGAACTCTGAGGCACCCCCAACTAGACAAAGCTGTGAATCCTCACTGCCCCTTCCATCTGCACTGATAGATTCCTAGCTGACGGGGAGGCAGGCGAGATGTTTACATCGAGAAAGCTGAAGACCAATTTGACATCCCTTGCAAGAAAGCCGTGGCTCCCATCTGGTGAGTGGGCACGTTAGTTCTGCAGAGTAAGAAAGGGCAGGTATGGGTCTTACAGCAGAAGGTGCAGTTCCAGTCTCCCAAGAGCAGTCAGGGTGGTAGGGAATGTCTCACCCTGGCTGATGGAGACACAGGCTTAGTTCCAGCAGAGGCTCCCAAAGTGCTCAGCTGGGACCCGCTTTTAGTCTGTTCGTGTGGTTTGGCCCCCTGGGAAGCATCAAGTTGAAATGTAGTGCTATAATTAACAACTGACAGCTTAAATAATGTACAGGAGCTGGGAGGCTGGAAACACATCCTTTCTCCCAGTGGAGGCTGTGGGGGTGGGCAGGCAATGCAAACATTGCCAGAAGGAATTAGTCCCTCAGACGGGGGCATGTCAAGTAGCTTTCAGCACAGGTTCTGGTCTGAGGCAGATGACTGTAGGGAGGAACACAGTCACTATGGCACAGAGGTCTCATTACTGGTGTTTTCCCATTCCATGGAACAGTGTGTACTGGGATGAGGTGATACTTTTCTCCTCCTCTTTTGGGAAGGTAGTAAGGACTCTCAATGAATGCAGCTGAGCTGTGATGAGCTTCCTGTTCGCTGACCAGTGACTTAACATTTGACTTGACTTCCCCAGTGACAGGAAACCAGTCGTCTGGGGTTGAGCTGCAGCCGGGCCACAGCAGTTCCACCAGGAGCAAATAAGGTTTGTGTTGGCCAGAGACCTCTTGAGCTTCTCTTCCCCTTCACACCTGGGAGATAACTGGCAACGGGCAGACCAGCTATTGTGGCCAGGGACTTGGGCTGAGAGGAAGAATTGGTTTAACCCTGCAGGTGTTGTCATCACAGTTGATGGGCTTTTCCATGTGTGTCATGGTCAGGCTCATGTCCACAGCAACGTCTTTCATTCCTCCCCCTTCCCTCCACTACTTTCATGACCACCAGCAGATGCCTCTCTGTTTCCTTCAGCCAATCCCATGAGATGGAGAGAAAGCTGTGGCTGAGCCAAATGATTGTATTTCACTTGGAAATAAGCAGATGGAACAGACAGATGGGAGAACAAAGCTATATATATATTTTATTTTTTTATTATTGCACAGATATCTAATAACCAATAAAATGGGTTTGGGACCACAAAAATTTCTGGCATAGTTGCCATGGCAATATGCACACAATTCCAGTGAGATGCAGGCAAGAAATCTTTTGTGTTGTTAGGGAGCTTTCTAAAATAAAAATAAATGATATTTAAATCAATGATTACGGCTGCCTCAAGGAGCACCTGCCAAAAACTCTGGGCCAGACCATCTACCAGAGCATGGTGTGGATTTTTAAAAAAACTGCAACAGTGGCAGAGTGTCCTTTGGAGCCAAAGCTGAGGAGCAATAGGAGGACCTAAATTTGGGGAGATTTTTAATATGAGGGGAGTTGACCTGTGGAAGTCTTTGTCTTGTTAGGGCGGTAGAAGTTTATATGAAGTCAAAAAGAAGCTAGGCAAATTCATGGAAGGAAAATCCACGGAGAATTACTCAATGAAACCACAGCCAGCTCAGGAAGTCTGAAAATAATTGGGAGAACAGAGACTATCTGAGGAAAGAGTTGTTCTTGGTTATACAGGTATCTGCCTGTGACCACTGAAAGACCACTCAGGCCACAGTAGGTTAAAATGACAGGGTTTAAGTGACATAAAAATAACAGATTTATAGAAACCATTCTCTGCCCTGCCCTCAGTCTGACATTGGGCTGATCGCTGTAAGCAGGAGAAATGCTGAATTTGGTTCTCTGAATTTTTCATAAATGTAGTCCTGGGAGCGTGTTGGATGTTTCCATTTGTGAGGCTTGAACACAGGACTCATTAGAGTTTCCATGTATTACCAGCTACTCCTGTGGGAGATTTAAATGTGATCCAAGTATCCACAATCTCACCATCTAAGTCTGTTCTAGTGGTGGTAATATCACAGTCTGTCATCTTCTGTATCTGGTCTTGCTGGGCTTTCTATGTGTGCATTCCCCAAATGACCAGTTCTCTCTTTGCTTTTCTCTGGATTTTCACATCTCATGTTATCAGTCCGCACAGAAGCAGCCCTTCATCTATTTCCTGAAAAACTTGTTCTGCATATTTCACGGTCAATGTACTGTCACCAAGTCTTTGCTTACTGGAATGTGTCCTTTCAGAGTAGGATGGTGTTCTGGACCAGCACGTTTCCTTCATGAATGAGCACTGGCTTGAGTCCTGAAAGCAGGTGGGATTCTGAACTTGCTCTTAGCTTATGGCTGTGGTTGCCTCTGAGATGTCTCAGGAGAGTGGTGGTTCACCAAGTCTCTCACCCTTGTGCTGTGTTGTACTGTGGACAGGGAGCTTTCAGGAAAAGTCCTACTGTAGGAGGGACTGGGTCAAGCTCCACAGAAACCAAGGGCATTTGGGCACTGCCAGCCCTCCTTGCATCAAGAAGCCAGAGAGGAGTTGGGACTCTTCACCAGCGAGCCACAAACCTTCTCCTGTCCTTAAAATACACATTTGCCCATGTCTTAACACCAGAGTGATTCTGAGAGATGGGTCAGGATCTGCCTGGGACCAGATCACCAGGTTGGCTCTGAGCACAGAACCTTTTGGTGTTAGGACCTGGGAACATCTGCCTTTGCTCGTCCTGGCTGGAAACAGAAAACAAGGAGTGAAGGCTCTGGTGTAGCTTTATTCCATACCCCTTCTTCCTGCCCTTGGTGGGAAGAAGGACACAGCTGCCCAAGACCAGTGTGGTATGGATTAGGCCTGCCACATCCTCCCTTGGGTGCAGGGGGGGGGCAGGTACCCCGGCTGTCTTTGGGGCAGGGCTCATCTGCAGTGCAGCCTGGCTGTGAGGAGGCAGACAGGGAAGCAGTATTTATTCAGAGCAAGGAAGCAAGCGGCTGGGTGAGCTCTGCGTGGGAAGGGAGCTGTGAAGTGTGACGCTTCGAGTGGATGAATTCTAGGAGGCTTTCCTAGAATAGACCAGGTGGAGGTGAAGGGAAATGAACGCCATGGAGATGCACTGCCCCCCCCCCCCCCCCCTCCAGGCTCAGCTGCCAGGGGTTGGTGGGGGTGTGAGGCACACAAGTGCCTGGGTCTGTCTCTTCCAGCAGGTTTCTTCCCCCACATCCATGCCTCGCTGGTTCACTCTCCATCACTTCTTTATTTTGCAGATACTCCCATTCACACGCAAAGCTGCTACCAGTGCTTCAGGGAGTGAAGGGCTTGCCTGAGCTATGTTGAACCTGGCTGCTGTGAAGTTTCGTGCTACACTGATCTGTTTTCCGTGAGGAAAAGGGGGAACTGTTTGCCTTTGTGACCATGTCAGGATGGCTGCTGGATGAGAGCCCACCCTAAATCTTCTTCAGTGGAAGGCACCTGTTGAGCCATTCCTTTCACTTTATCAAGGCTGCAGAACACCTTCATCAGCAGAAGAACACCTTCATCAGCAGAAGAAAGAGGTTTTGTGTCGCTGCACCCAGGACTCCAGTAGATTTCCAGGGAACAGGAAAAAAGAGAAATCTCAGTCAGATAAAACACCAGACCTTTTTTGCAAGGAATTTTCTGCCTAGACACCCCAGCACCCTGAAAGAAGTGCCAGGCATGGCTAGAGAAAGCAAGCACCTTTCACCCTGGGAAGCAGGCGGGGAGCATCCTAAAGCAGGCCACAATTCGGTGAGCAGACTGCAGGAATCCTACAGCATCATGCAGAGCTGCAGGCCTCACATCATAGCTTTTCCCAGTCCTTAACCAGACTTCTTCCCTGCACATGGAAAGGCATCAGGTGCCCGGCCCTCCAGGACATCTCCGGGTCTGGGGCTCACGTGCTTGCAGGCCTTGGTGCCTTTTCACAAAATCTGGTGTTACAGACTCATTAGAAATCTGAAAGAATTGCTCTGAGAAAATCCTTCAAAAACTGACATGCCCAAATACGTGTCGGCTAGCAACAGTTTGAATCTCAGTGTTTCTTCATGCTCTTTGTTTCCCAGACCGCGTGGGCCAGTGTTTAATGCACAATCTGGATTTATCATGGGTTTATCCTAATGCAGGAAATTGTCCAAAAAAGAAGAGAAAAGAAGAGAGGGAGGAATGGGGGGGAGGGCTCATGACTGTTGGCAGCAAATTTTAATTTGGGTTTGGCAGATGAGGGGAGTTATTCATGGAAATCTTGTCCTGAAATAACAGTGAGCCTGCCCTGCGTCAGCCAAGGCAGGCAGGCACGTGCGGAATTTGTCTCTTCTTACCAGCCATGGGGCTGAGCAGCACGCAGGGGGTGAGAACAGGCATGCTGGGCCAGACCAAAGGGCATGCGGCTTGGTAGCTGCCTGCAGGCAGTGCTATTTCTTGAAGCATGTGAGTAATAGGGTAGAGATGGTCGGTCTCTGCTTGTACACGTTCCCTCACCAAGAGCCCATTAGGAATTGTTTTACAGCTTAAAGTCCTGGTGAGGAGATTTCAATGAGTGCATCTCACCCCACGCCAAGCCTGTTGGTGGCTTTAGCTCCTGCAAACAAATGTGAACCCTGCAGTGTGCAAAAGCACTGTTGCCTATTTCTTTTGCACCTGCTGATTTTTCATTTCTTTTGAGTTCCACCTTTCTAGTTTTTGAAGATTGAGCCGTGTTTGTTCCCCAGTCACCGTCTGAAGATTTTAGAAACCCCAGCCATTTCCTGTCACTGAACTCTCCTCCAGGCTGAAGATTTCTAGGTTAGTCCATCCCTGTAGAGGAGCTGTTCCACACTTCCGATCCTTGATTCCTTTTAATTCTGTTAGAAGCTGCAACATAGACACCCCATCAGTCCCCCATCCCTTCTTGTACTGCCAAGGCAGAGAAAGGCTGAAACCATAACATTCCTCTGCCAGCAAAGCCACAGCCAGGTAGTTCTTACAGACACGGTCCGATCCATACTACAGGAAGGAGGAGGTAGCAGCAAACAGGGATGACAACTGTGCTGCACAGAGGCTTCTAGGATGATTCACGCACAGGACAGTGGCTGCTTGTGCCCGACAAGACCTGTGATAGCCCAGAAGCATCAGATCATCTGTGTGTACAGATCAATATCCATTGTATGCTCACGTATTCCTGTGGGAAATCCCATAGGGACCATCTTATGCCATTCCTGCCCGCACTCTGTTGCGAGGAGTCCTGCATTAATGGAGTTGCTGGCTGGCAGGTGACTGCTCATCTGCAGTGTCTTCATCCCAAACGCAGTTTGGCAGACCTCTCGTACAAGTCTAACTTCTCGGGAGCCTTTTGCAGGTAAACTGGCAGTCCCTTCTTTGCCATGCGAGAGGACAATGGATATTGCTGCCACCGAAGACCCTGGCTTATTGTTTCCTTGTAATGGTACAAACAGGAAAGAAGTCTGATAAGGTCCAGAGGCTGACAAGGGGAATGGAGTAACAGCCAGGATCAGACCCAGGTCTATACTACAGTGAACTTTGTGCTGCAGTTCTTCTACAGAAGCTAAGCATCCCTGACATTACAGAGGGGGAAACTAAGGCACACTGCCTGACTGAAACAACATAGTTATCCAGCAGTCTGGCTCTGGTGGAAATGACCCTGAGCGCTTTCCAACCTGGGACATCATATTGTTTAACCAGGACTGGGCTCCAGCTGCCCCAGGAAAACATGAAAGAACCTTTCAACGATGGACAACTGCATTGCTTCAAAATATGACTTCCTTTTTACACCGTCTTTGCTTTTGTGTAACAAACTGGCTCAGTTTCATTCAAAATTGCCTCAGTTTCATTCAAGGTGCTGCAGAATCAGGCCCTGAGATGCTGACCTGGCCAAGTAATTGGTGGTTCACTCCCTCCAGAGGCTTGCACTCTTCATGCGGTCAGCTCTGTGGAGCGAGCTGTGCTGCAGCGTGGGATCTGTGTAGGTGGCAGCTCTTTCAGAAGGGCCAGGCAGAGCTGGAAAATAGACGAGTGCCTGACTGATCTTATTTGAGCCTCACTCCTGCTGGCCTGCCGCATCTGAATGAACGTGGGTACCAGGCAGGAGGGAAGGGGAGGATTGAGCAGGTCTAGCTCTCCTTGGGCAGCCGGGAGGCCACTCGCTGGGAATGCTCACAACCAGCTCTGCTGAAACAGGAGGCAGTTGTGTGAAAAATTGTTGCCCTGCCATCATCTGAGCCCAGACGTGCTCCATCTGGCCAGCCCCACAAGCTATCATGCTGAGCACCCTCACTGCCTACCAGCCAGCCTCTGACCTCCGACCATCTGGCCTGAGACAGCCCAATTAGAGAACAACCTGCAGGTCTCCAGTCTGGGAACTGGGCTAGTGCTGGTACAAGCCTTTTGGTTTGGTGAATGTTTGGGAGCACGTAGGAAGGGAAGAATAAGAACGGGGAGATGGTTGGGCTGTGCCGTGTAGGGAACCAAATATGTGGCTGAAAACCCTCTAACCTCCCAGGTCTGTAGCTTCACTGCTTCTATTGGTTTTTTTCCAAAAGGATTTGTATGAGGCTGCTCTTGTGCTTTGCCCAGGGAGGCAATGCCAGTGCTGGAGCTGTTAACTTCCTTCCTTCTTCTGCCTGCATCCTCCAGCCCTGTTTCTAGTGGTAAAGAGCAGAGGGAGGGATCTGGAGTGGTTGCAGGAGCTTTCTACTTAATTGGCTTCACAGTTGCTTTGCTGCCAGCCTCAGCCCCATCCCAGGGGACAGTTAACTCTTTCATCATCCAGTCTGCAGAGTGCCACACCAAAGACCCATGCTACGGAAGTGCTACTCAGAGTAGACCTGAGGAAGGCAAAGAATGGGAAATATCAAGGACCTCTGCATCTGAGAGCTCTGCAAGGCAGGCTTAATCCCACCATCCCACAGGCCACCAGAGTCACAGGCCAGACCCCACAGACTTTCTCTGTGTCTTTACAGAACCTTTTCCATGTCTGGGGCAATCGTCTTAAGTGTGTGGCAGAGAGGAGAGAGATGAAGACTTGGGTGCTGTGCTGAAGCTCTGTGTCCTCACAGCCCTGCTTTCAAAGGACTCATCATCTGCTCTCTGCCGAGCACTGGGGGCACATCCCTGTGACAGGCCTGACCCTGACATTGCTCCACACTCCGGGAAACTATGGGCCCAGGAAGCCAAGCTCCAGGGGTCCACTGAAAGATGGGAAGTCTCCACAACCACGAGCAGCAGCTCGGCAGCTCAGAGCGGGGTTCCTGGCTCTGGGCACAGCCCAGCCTCGGCTCTTGCTCGCTGGCACCCGTCAGCAGATGCTGGCCCCGAGGAACTGGACTGGTGCCTGGGTCTTACAACACTGAGTAATTCCTCTGGGGCCAGGCGGGTGCAGCCACAGCAGCGAGCAGCATGGAATCACGTTTCTTTTCTGCTGCCAGCGCTACCTCTGCGGGTAAATGAAGCCAGGTCATGGGCTGGCATTGCTTTTACGCACTCCCACACATGTGTCTCCCTGCATAGCAGACTCATGCTGCAGAATAATGACCAGGGCCTTCTAGGGAAGCCTGAAATACCTCCTGGCCTGTTCTGCCACTTGGAGGAAACCACGGCTCTGCCCCTGTGTCTCCCACCTTGCCTTGTTCCTAAGCCCCTGGATGACTACAGAGTGGCACAGGGAGATGGTGAGTGCAGAATGTGTTTAATCACGAGCACGCTGCTCCTTTCCACCATTACAGGTTTTGTGCTGTCCAGGATGGGGGAGCTGCGCCTGCTCCCCCTGGCATTCTTAGGCCTCACCGCGTTCCTCTTGCCCCACGCAGAGCGCCAGCATCCTTCCTGCTCCCCTGCAAGATGGGCAGGGAGGGCCCCAGTCTGGCTCCACGGGGGGAGCAGGAAGGATGCTGGCACTGTAAACAGCAAGTCATTTCCATTTCAATGCTCCTGCTGTGGGAAGGGCTGGACCTGGGTGTGTGGGTGCAGACCACCTCCTCCCTGCCTCTCCCTACCTTGTGCTTCTTCGAAGAATTTTCGTGTCATCGTATTTGTCCTGCTCCCTCACCTTCATCTGCCCACCACTATCTCTTTTGCTGTATTCTCCTGAACCAGCTATAGATGGGGCTTGAGTTTACCCCTCCCAGGTCTTTGAGGTGGCAGCAAGCCAGAGAGCTCAGTGCAATACCAGCCCAAAGCAGAGTTGCAGCCAGCTGCTCATCCTTCACTTGTGGTCTCCTGGTTCTCAGGGCCACGAGGCTGAAAGCTGCTCTGCAGAGCCCTTTGGGGCTCCCCAGACCCACAAGGGCTCCCAGCTCACAATGGAAATGAGTCCAGTTTGTAGCTCTGCCACCTAGTGTGACATTGATTTTTCACCGGCCTCACTGAATTCAGTTTCTCTGTCTTAGGTAAAGAGGCTCTGGCTGCCTTAAACACCAGTGATCCCCACTGCTCAATGCCAGATCCTTCAATTCAGGGATCTGAATTCAGGGATCCTTGAATTCAGGGAGACTCTTCCTCCATTGCAGGCAGGGAGAGACAGGAGAGCTATTGCTGAGCTGTTTCTGAGTCCATATATCTGTCCACCCCTTCTCGTCTGTCAACCCGCTGCCAAGGCAGAACAGTGTAAGATCTCCTAGTGGAAAAACAGAGGGAGATGGGGGAGAATTGCCAAGTGCAACACAGCAGAAGCGGGAGGCAGATAGACGCTGTGCCAAAGAGAGATGTCAGTCACTCCTTCCGCACCAGGCAGGCTGCGAAAGGAGCTGGCGTCCTGGCAGCCGAGCAGTGCAGCAGAAGTGGCTCTCTCCTGCCATGGAAACAGAGCTCACAGCGTGGAGCAGCAGCCACCTGCCTGGGCTGGTGTGGTTCATGCCTGTGTCCCTGCGCAGGGCCATTCCTGCCTCCTCCAAGGTATAACCCAAGTGACGGTAGTTTGCAGTCACCAGCTTCTCTGTGCTCCCCTGCTCTTGCCTAAGGGTGGTTCTTCTCCCTGCTGAACTTCCACTGTACGTCAGGGATCTAGGGCTCCATTTCTCACTAGCCCAGCCCTGCTTGAACTCTGCCATGACATTTGTGCCCCAGGAGGGGAGGTGAGTTGTCCCTTGCCCAAAGATACTGAGTGACACGCACAAAGAGAGAGGAGAGGCAGCGGCACATCAAGGAGTTTCAGAAACTGGCTTCTATCAAAGCTTTGGCTTGCCCATGGGCCCCATGTGCAGATGGTGTTGGGTCTGTAAGAAGAAGAGCAAGTATTAGACACTAGTGGGCAGAATGAGACCCTGGGCTAGTTCTCCTGGCCTATCTGGCCCTTTAGGGCAACAGAAAACAGACTGGGCCAGCAGTCATTGCAGGCAGATTGTGGGGGGTTGTTCAGTGGCTCTGCAAAAGCGAGCAGTTCACCTCAAGCACCGGTCAACTTCCAAGCCCCATCTTTGGCACAGATTCCTGTAGGAGAAAGCCTTGATGTTGGTCACAAAACATGAGAGCCAGGGGAGAAATGCGCACAAGGTGGCCAGCACCTTGCTCCAACCTTCTGCTGTCTCCTCAGCTCTGGCGCCAGCCGTGTGTTGGCAGCACACACCATCTCCAAACACCGCCTCCAGCGCAGGAGACAGCAGAGGAGGAAACATGGAGGTGACATAAAAAACAGCATTTGCTTTCTTGGCCATCTGTCACAGTGTCGCAGTTGCCTTCCCAAACATCCCAGCTCAGCACTGGCTGGGAAAAACAGGGAGTTATTTTGGTTCATAAGCAGCATCCAGCAGGTGCGGGACGATAGATCCTACGTAGCAAGCAGCTAGGCAGTGTTCAGCGTCGGGACTGCTGGCTGCGAGGCTGGGACAGGACACAGCACCCTGCGCAGCCCGAGCCACCGGTGGGCTTCCATCACTGCAGGAGTGTCCACCAGCATCTTTGCTGCTCTGTGTTGTCTCCAGCTGCAGGGCCCCTCCCTCTGCCTCACTGACCTTCATGATGGAGACTTGATTTTTCCGAGGATTCAGCTGCAATCTTGAGGCTGCGGTCAGGGAGATACAGGCCACTGCTGGATGGAGGATCCGTGTTCCCACTTGTCTCCCCTGTGGTGGCACTGGCAGCAAAAGGATCCTCGCTGTGAGTCAGGTCAGGGAGCTGATCCAGAGAACTGAGTACAAAAAAACCCCAGTATTCAGCCAGATCAGCTCCCTGACCTGCCTCGCTGATGGGCACAGGAGAGGGGATGGGAGAAGGGAACCCCCCTTCTCTGGTGGCTGCCTGCACTGGTGTGCAGCCGTGAAGTTGCCATTTCAGTTGGTGTAAGCGTGCAGCCAGTGCAGGACCTGATTTAGTCAATCACAGCTTGGCACAAGGGGCTTTGCTTACTCAGAGCCTGTTCTCAGCAGCTCAGTGGGCTTCTGGCAGCCTGCAGACAAAGCAGTGAGGTGCTCGGGGCCGGTTTCAACTCCAGAAAAGCACAATGGGCTGGCTCCCCGTGTTCAGCTTTGATATAGCAGCCATACCAGAGTGCTCTGGCCTTCAGGAGATGTTTTCCTCCAGCCTTGCTCTGCGTACACTTCCCCCACTGTCTTCTCATTTTGCTAGTCACGAGGCAGAGACCCCAGAGCAGACACAGCGAAGGCTGGCGGAGTTTTGACACATTTCATAAGGAGCATTAATAGCGCAAAACTGGAGGCTGTTCCGTTGGAGGGCTTCAGCTCCTTCTGCATTCATTTCTCAGGCAATTCATTACCCAGCTGAAACCATTCCTTGATTAAAAAGACAGGTAATTCTTTTACATTGAGATTGGGATTTCAGGAAGAAATAACTTGCAGGAGACCCACACAAAGCAAACCATGACAAGAATGGCTTAGAACTGGTTGCCCTAGGATATTTTAAAGTGGAATAATTTCCTTGGAGTAGCCTGGATTCATGGGGAGATTGTCCCAGCTGGGCAAAGGGAACAAATTTGAAGGAAAATGAGGGGAAAAAATGGGAGAGGGGCAAGAAGAGGAGGTTAGACCTTTTGACATAGGCAAAGTGACAAGGGACAATTTTGTAATAAAAGTTATTTTCTTGCCACATTGCAATAAATGGAGACTAAAATAAGGGAGAAAAAGCCTGAGAAATGGAATGATGTGTGGCAGCTGGACTAAGGCAGAGCAAGCCAAGTTTTATCATGATATTTTAATGTTTTGTCTCTTTCTGTTTATTTCCCAAGCTCCAAAATTACCCATCAGCAGGAAACCAATGCCACATACTCCCACCATCTCTGCATTGTGATCCAAATTCAAAGCAGGAGTAAAACTTCCCAGCTTCACTGCAGTAAACTGATCTACACCAAAGACTTGACGTTGAGTAAGGGAGCAACAGGTCCCATGGAAGTTGCTTTGGGCAAGGCATTTCTCACTGTTGCAGACGGCAGATTCAGTGGCATGCTACCTGTGTTTCCCAAAAATGCCTCATCACACCCGGAAAAGAAAAGCAAGGGAGAAGCTACCAGAAAACAAGGGGTTTCTGCACAAGGACTGTTTGATGGCTTGTACAAAGGAGACCAGGGTGTGTAATACGTTTGCAGACACCCCACACTGGGAGGAGAGGTGTGAGTAATGCAGAACGAGAGTTTGAAAGGAGCCCGGTAAAACAGAGAAATGGTGCTGAAATAGCCCCTGTGATGGGGTTCCCTCGGAACAAACGCAGAGTTCTGCAAACCTGCATTGATCATCAGCTACGCAAATTGTGGCTGGGGGACAATGAGCTAGGCAGCAGCTATACAATGGTCCTGGGGTTTTAGTGAATCCAAAGCTGAGGGAGAACTCTTTTAAAGCTGTTTTTCGGGGAGCTTGAGAAATACCTTTCACTGTGACAGCCTTTCCCTCCTCTTTCCTTTAGCAGGACACTGTTCCTGTTGGTTGTGCCAGCAGTTTTGCCTGCATGGTGAACCAGAGAATGAACTGACCAACACGAAAACCTTTAGTGTTAGTTTGCTATGGGTTTTTTCCAGGTTCCCTGGTCAGGTTCACATCATGGCTCCCCTATGCGTGAAGTGGGGAGGCATGAAGAGACAGCAATGATGCAAGGAGCTGGGGATGCTCTAAGCTGTAGCTGCCACAAGCTTTAGCACATGAAAGCACAAACCCACCGATCCCCTCCTCCAGAATGGCCATAACTGTAAGGCTCAGCTGGGCGTTTCCACCATAACAAAGAGGGAAGTAATGATGCAGAGTTTTGGCGCTGCTGCTCTTCAATTTCTTCATCCCACAACTCCCTGCACATGAGGAGGGAGCTATAAAAAGGGACTTTGGCCCAGTGCATCCAAATGGCCAGCTGTGTTTCTTTGTGCTTTGTTGCCAGGTGTTGTTCCCTCCTGTCTGTTAAAGGGTAACCTGGTATATTCCTTGCAGAGAATAATGGAGCTGTTAGTCATCCTAAAGCCCTGAAATCAGACACCTGCAGGCAGCAGACCTGAACCATTTAAAGTAACTGTGCATGTGGCAAATTCTTAAGCAGCTGAGATTCTTACTATCTTCTCTCTCCCATCAGCTTTTGCTGCTCCTCCTAGAGCCAAGGAGAAGGAGCTGGGTTTGTGTGGCTCATCCAGCAGTGCTGGAGACTCCATTTCTAGTGCAAAGTGCTTTGAAACCAGCACCTCAAACACAAGAGGATGGGAGTGGGCAGAGCTTTTAGTACCCCTGTGAAATGTGGTCACTGCAGAGGAGTACTTTGGAATTGCTTTGCAGCCCAAGGGAAAAATGAGATGTCAGGTCTTGACTTGAAATTGCAGCAACATGCAGAGCTCCCTGCCACCCAGAGCTGCCTTCTTTCTTTTTCCTTCCCATTCATTTGGGAAGCACATAAAGCTGGAAAAGGTTTTAACCCCAAAGCAAAAGAAATATCCCTGGTGATAGAGACCAGGCAGATGGAAGTGAGAAAAAAAGCCGCAAACTCTGGGAATGGTGCAAATGTGATTAGTGCCTCCCTCTGCACCCCCTGCCCACCCCAGTGATTATTACTTTTCTGTACAATGAGATGACGAACAGTCAGCACTGAGTGAAATGTGTGTGTAATTTATCTTCCCCCCATGTCTTGTTTCCCCAGGCACTTTATAAACTTCATAATGAAATGCAGCCACCTGGCACACAGCACGCTGCCTAGCAGTGAGAGAGAAGGGAAACGAGCCAAGGATGCAGAGTAAAAGTCCAGCATTTTTCTAGGCATGATCCTTCAAGCTCTGAGATGAAAAGACCAACATCATGTTTGTTCCTACCTGTGCAACCTCTCTGAACCACCCCCGGCCACTCGGAAACCAAATACCAAGTCTTTCCTCCACGAAACAGGGATGTGGAGTCTCACCAGGGAGTTGCTAGAAAAATTGTGTGCACCTGGGCAAAGCAGCCTATTTCCTGAAGCTCCTCAGCCGGAATGATTGCTTCACTTTGCCTTGTCACATTCATGGAGGAGACGTTCAGTTTCTAAATCGATGGTTTTCTACCAGAAAGCGTTGCCAAGGCAGACCTAGAAGTGTCACCACCAACTCCAATTTGTACCCTAGAGGTTTCCATCAGCCCAGGGCAGCCCTGATTGTGAAACAGAGCTTCTGGAAACGCACCACTGAGACAGGAGAAGAGGCAGCCAGCACGATTGATTCAGCACTGACCATATGCAGCCAGTCTTTCAGGCCAGCAACTGCTTGCATGCTGTAATCACGATGGAGGCAAGCAGAGGTTAAACCTGTTGTCCTCTCCAGCTGTAAACTTCTGGGCCAGGGTAGGTCCCATCACACTCGGATTGTTGGCATGCTCCTGCCTGGGCGTGTGAGGTTTAGTGGCCCACCGGCTCACTGGTTTGTGAAGTGTGGGATGAAGGACAATGAGCCTTGCTGTGTACATGCGTCACTGAACCACCCTCACTGCAGCCTGGGGGGATTAGGGGTTTTAACATCTCTCTGGAGTTGAGCAACTGGGCCCTGCAGAGTACTGCAGGTCAGGGGGTAGCAGTGTTCAGTTTCCAGACTGTTCCTTGTGCAGTGGGGTGGCAGCTGGCATAGCGCACACCAGGCTGGATGGCTGTCTGTACTGGGAATTCATTGCAACCAATTAGTTCAATTTTCAATTATCTGAGAGAACGAACTTAGCTAATTAAAGCCTAATTACATTTTTCCTGCTTCTTCAGCTGTCTTGTCCTATTAAACCTGCATTTTGGGACTCAGTGAGGCAAGAAGGGAGTACTCACAGCTGCACGGAAACCTGTAAGATGTGAACACTTGTGGGGCCTGTCAGAAAGGATGAAATCTTGGGCCATGCCAGGGCAAAAAGTCAGCATCCAGCCCCAGCCAGGCAGCTGTCACAGAAAGGGAACAGTGCCCTGAGCTTGCTTTCCTACACACCTTGCTTTCCTTGGAGGTGTTCTGCACAAGCACTTGCATCCATCCTCACACCCACGCTTGTGTACCAGCCTCAAACAATACCAACAGACACACTAAAGTAACAAAACCGGCTCACTAATGAAGAAGCAGGGTTGTGTAGCTCTGCAGTTCCAGCCCCTTGTCCAGAAAGGTCACTCTAGTTGCCTTCTGCCACAGGGTAGATATTTCTCCTGTCTTTTGTTGATTATTGCCTTGATCATCTTCCACTTCCAGTGGAGATGATCCACCATTAGAATGAGGTGATAACTCGTGGCCTTGCAGTATTGGACCCTTTCAGAACTGGGGCATCACAGGAAGGGTGAATCTTGTCTCCTTTCCCCCTAGAGTCACTCAGAGCAAAACCAAAAGTGTTCACTGAAGGCACATATCAGCAAGGCACAGCTGGTGCTGCATAAATCACAAACAGCCAGTGAGCCTACATAGAAAGAAAAGGCAGATCTGACAAGACATTCTGGTGCTGTGTCTTCTAAGCTCCTTGCTAGGACAGTAAATCCACCTGTAGAGATAGTATCTTCAAAGGTTGTCACTGGGGCAGGAGAACCCCATTCATCTAAGAAGCAATGTTCAGACAGGTCTCACTAACTCAAAAAGAGGAAACTTCTTTGATTTAATAGCTGCTCCCTGACTGCACACCAACAGACAGCACTTTGCCATGGCCAGGACTCATGATCCTGACCAGCTGAATACCGTAGCCTGACAGAGAGTGCCAAAACTGCTGCCCTCACCTTGAAGTCACCTGTGACCTGCAGCCAAGATTGCCATGTAGACCCTTCTCTCAGCTTCTTTCACTACTGTCCTAAAATCTTTGTCATTAAAAAGACAATTTTGCTTTGTTGTTGATTAACCTGCCTTAAATTAATGATGTAAAAACATCATCCACACTAATGAGCTTCTGAGAAGGATGAGAGCTGCAAAGGCATCTCTTAAGCTAGAGTTCTGTTATACTTCAACCTGAAATACATGTAGATGAGCAGCGTTTTTCAGATCAGAGACAGTCAGTTTAGACATGTGTTCATGCCTTTGAGCATTGCCAGTGCCCCCACCACTGCCCCCACCCCAGCACGTTAACAGTGGTATCTTCAGGGATGTGCCAAACCATACTGATCATTGGCAACATTCTGATTTTCTCTTAACTGAATTTTCCATAACCATGTGCCCACGGAACAAACAAGTCTAAGAAATTGCCTGTCTCTAAAATCAGAGGAATGCAAACTTGTCCAGACTGCTGGGGAATTGCTTAGCTAAGTTACCTTAATGGGGGAACTAGTGTGAACACAAAGATGTATCCAACACCATGGAACAGGCAGTTGTTAAGGCGGTTGAGGATGTTCTGTGCTTCCAAAGACGTATTCTCCATGACTAAAACCAAAGTTTCCAATCCCTCATTCATACTTGAGAAAACCAAGTTGGATTCAGAAAGCCAAACAGCTGCTTTAAAGACATCTACACTTGCATGTAAATCCGTCAAATCTAATGAGATACTCACCCTGCACAGAGAGCACAGTCCAAAGCGATGTCCTTGAATGCCCTGTGGTCTTTTAACGGTGTCATTTTGCCACTGCACAGGGATAGTTCAGGTCAGGCTGTTGGCACAGGCCTGAACCACACCAAGAACCATTCCCACAAGTTAACAGTATCATCACTGAAGTTCCAGTGCCCAGGAACGTTCCTGGCACTGTTCATTTTCCTAGTACAGATGGAGCTGTAAGATCCATCCTTTATACTGACAACTCTAAAAGCTCACACAATCCTGTGAAAGGTCTGATTTGGCAAAGAGCAAGAGGGACAACTCACATTTATTTGGAAGTGAGGCACTTTCTGTGCTCCAGGTTTTGTGGTGAGTGCCAGGTGCTCTGCACACCTCAGTGGGGAGCAAGCTCTGTGCCAGGCTAGCAAATCCAGGCAGGCTCAAGCATGGGGCCAGGGCAGGGTGGGGGATCTGAGGAATTCCAGGCCAAAATGCCATCAGCAGCCAGAGCAGCAAAGCAGCTGTGAAGACACAGAAACTGGGAAACGTTTCTCTTTCAAACAGAGAAACTGGTAGGTAAAATCTCTGAAGCTGTGAGGCAATGCTGGCTCTTGAATTCTGTCATCGTTTGGCCTCAGTTCTCCCTTGAGTACCTGACTCTCATGGCATCAATTTGTCCCTCTCTGGCAGAGGTAATGGACTACAGAGGCTTTATCCAGACGCTAATGGCTCTCACACGGCTGATACAAGAGAACCACACTGAGCTGCAGTGGGGATTTATGGAGAGATGTTCCTGAGTAATTGCACTGCGTATTTCAAGCCATCTCTCTGCTAAGTGAACCCCTAAGTGCACTGTCCCAGGTTCCTTAGCAGAAAACAGGCTCACAAAGCTGATGATTTAACCATCACTAAATTAAAATCCAATATGAGGATCAGCTGGACAAACCTGGTGCACTTGCTGGAGGGAATGGCTTGGGAGGGGAGGTGGAAGTGGCTTTTTGCCCACTGATGGGAGGGCAGAAGGGAAACATGGATTTCCATTCTTGCTTGATGGGAGTCCCTGTGGGGAGCGCAACAGCCCGGAGACCTTGCCAGAGCTCAGGAAACCTGTGTTTTCTTCTTCAGTCTGTCATGTGGCTTCAGGAAAAGTGGTCTGTTACCTCCTTTCCAGCCCCGAAACTGCCTGCCTCATCTTGGAGGCCAGCTTTCGGACCTTCATTGCTTAGGATGCAGGTAATGGTAGGCAGGCTGCAAGCTGGGATCACAGCACCCTTCTGTGGGCTTGGCTGGGATGAGGGCTTGTCCCTGACTGCTGCCTTGTGCGTACACACTCGGAGAGAGGCCGTTCTGTCAGTCAGCTGGGAACACGCCTGAAGCCAGGCCAGAGGTCTGGCAGGGAAACTAGGTGGTGGCAGAGCACCCCAGACCCACCCATGAGAGGAGTCCAGCCCCTCACCCCCATCAGCACTCGGATTTTGACCTGCAGAGATCCATTCCAGCCATTTCCCAGGCTTTGCAGGGCAACATGTGTCTGGCACAACCTGGTTCCCTCCACCTACCTACAGAACAAGCCCAGAACTGCCAGACGAGAGGCAGGAAACTGCTACTTATCTAATTTGATTTTATTTTACTTCTTTTTTATTTTTTTGGGCTCTCAGAAATGTGTTCAGTCTGGATTGAGGTTACAACCTGGGTAATGCCTCCCTGCCTAAAAAAAAGGCTGTTACCATAACAACCTGACTCTGCGCTTCATTACCATGGCAATTCTCAGGAATTATTAAATACTGTGTATGTTTGGTGCACGCGCTCCAGTACATCTGGTGCCAGGCTCAGGTTGGGATCCTCCCTCCACCCTAATCTGTTTGTCTGTCTCATCTTGTTTAACCCTTTCATTGCCCTCAGCCAAGCCTGCCAGGGCATGGAGAAGGAGGTGGGTATCATTTGGGACTTGATTTGGGTTTTTCCCCACTGCAGGCAGGACTGTACGACCAGGGTTGGTGGGTCTTCTCAGGTGGGTCAAGCCACCTCTTTATTTCTCCAATTCTAAGATCAGTGATCACAGAGGTAGAGGATTTCTCTTTGTGGGCAGGCTGCTCAGCAGAGGAAATGCTGTCACACTTGCCTTTCTCTGCTGTTTCGCTGCTGCCTGTCTAGAAACAAGAAATTCGAGCTGGAACAGATTGGCAGCAAGTGGGGACCAGCCCAGAGACAGGGAGATGTTCTTGAAGGATTGTGAAGGTCCAGTGTAGGTTGCTCTTGGTAAGGGTCAAGAAGCAGTTCTCTGTTAGTAGGATAACTTGACTGACCATGTACAGCCTAAAGTCATGATTGTTTTCCAGAGAAGAGATGCAGACTAGATGGACCAGTGGCTCAGAACAATGTGGCTGGTCCCACAGGGCTGCATTGGTATCTTGTATTCCACTGCTAGGAAACGATTTTATGTGAGGCTCAACGGCTGGTCCTCACTCTGCCACTGGTGTGATGATCCACCTAAGCATGTCCCTTCTCCCTCCGTCTCTCTGCTGCCCTTCATAGCCAGCAGTGTCTCTCAGTCATACGTGTGCAGCTCCTGGCACCCCAGTGACGTTCTGGAAGCTAATGTGCTATAAGCAGCAATTAAAAAAATAAAGTAACACTAAACCAGCCTCGTTCAAAAAAAAAATCTGCTTAAATTTTCTTGGGAGCCAGTACCCACTTGCGAGCTTAAGCTAAATGAGTAGGCGCGAGATGAAAAAACACAGCTATTTGTGGGGAAAGGCAGCAGAAAGAGCCATTATGGTTTGGTTTCCTTACACAAGCCCTGGAGTAGCCACCTGATCCTCTGGCTGCAGGACTCATGCCTCTGGGGCAGGGCCGCTGGGTTTCCAGGGTCTGAGATGGTAGCTCTTCCCCTGAGATCTGGGCAGCATCATGGTGCCCTCAGCACCCTCCCTTCCACCAGGCATGAGCTGCACTGGCATCTGCTCCGTGTGAACAGGATGGGGAAGGAATCAGAGCAGTTAAAACAGCAACCATGACTTCACCTCAAGAGGCTCTTTAGACCCCAAATCTCTAACTCAAGGGGTTCCCTCATCATGCCAGCCCTCCGTTGCCTTCCTTCTGTTCTCCTCTTACTGTCTCAGTGCTGCCATCAATCCTCCAGAGATCTTCTTTTCCTCAAATAATTCTTCCTCTCAGTGGGGTAACTAGTCTTTTATTGGGAATCTAATGGGATGGAGACCTGTGTGCAAGTGTCTTAAACCCACTGTAAGCAAGACAGAAACCCACTAGCCCCATGGGGACACACGCCTTGTAGTAGAGCAAATGTGGATGGTGCCCATCAACTGCCTCACTCTGCAGACTGTCTTTTGTCGGTGCACACGACCTGCTAATGTAGATGTAGCTCTTATTGTCAGGAATGAGGCACAGCACGACTAGCGGATGAACAAGCCAATGCAAAGTTGGGCTCCTGCCCCAACGGGCCGTGTAGAAAGTCTTCCCTCCCGTAATTGACTCCTGAGCAAGCTCCATCTGTCTCAGCAGGTGCCCAGCTCTGCTTTCTGGGGCATTACCTTGTTCCTCCACCTCATGTATACACGACCCTACTGTGGCTGACTTTTCTCCTTTCCTCTAGAAGACTCCATAGCACAAAAGGGATGAAGACCCCCACACCTCACTCCTGGGTTCTGGCCTCTGAGGACACTTGGCAAGTTGGTGGCTATGTGGGATTGCAGAGCCTTGTTTCCCCGCTGGGCAGCAGGACCCCTCAACACACACACCAGCTCTCACGGCCCCTGGCAGAGCTAGGCAGGTAGGCACAGCTGAGAGAATTTAACCATCTGCTTCTCTCAGGGCATTGCTGCAGGTCGGAGTTTAGGTGATTTTGATACTTTCTCTGGATTAGCAACTTTTTCTGTGCCTTGCTCGCATTGCTAACACTGGAAGGTTTCTTCCGCCGTTTCTGAATGCTCCCTTGCGCTGGGGCCACGGTGGGTGGATGGATTGGCAAGAGAGACCAAATGCCAGCTTAAAGCAGAAGCTGGACGGGAGTTTAGTGAGTGCACCTGGGCTGTCCTCTGAGAGCACAGCGACCTGAAGATGCAGTTACAGATTTAGGTTATACATGCAAGTACACTCCTAAGTGTTTGCAGAGCTGGGTCATCGTGTGCATTGCATCTCACCCTGGTGTTGTGACCAGGCTGTGCTCCTACAGTGGGAACGGTTTGCACTCATATGCAAAGAGATCAATGGCTAGAACACTCCCTTCAGCAGCAGGGACCAAAATCCCCTTCCATGCTGCTGTGTGAAAGCCACTTTTACATCTGCCAGCAAGGCAGCAAGCCCTCCAGGCTGGGAAGGCTGCTCAGGTATGCAGACCTACAAGCTGCTCATAAAAATCAGACCCCTGCCTGTTCAGCCATTTCACTGGCACCAACAGGACATTTCAGGGCTTTGAATCCCAAATTCCAGTCCTGCTGCTACGTTGCCTTTGTGCTCTTAAGGCGCTACAGACAACAAGTTATTGGGAGCAACCAGTGACAGCGCTGCACTGCTCCTGCTCTGCATCAGATTTAGTCCATCAATACCCTGCTGGAACCTTGAAGAAGGTGCTCAGCAACTACTGATCAATTAAAAAATGTACTTTAATCTTGTTCTTCTTTCTGGGAAAGGCAGAGAGCTGTTCTTCTGGATTTACATCCAAGTAGATCAGATCACCAGCTCCCCCAGCATCCAGGATTGCTTTCCCACTACAGAAGTGGACCCAGCAGGAATATTGTTGGCGCAACAAAACTCAAATTATTTCCATCTCACACCCACAGACAGAGCTGTAATTCCATCACAGAACAAAGGTCAGGAGTCCTCCTCCTCTCACATAATTTAGTTTCGACAGCTCATCAGGATCAGAGAAGCTAGAGATTTTAACTTGGAGTCTGAAATCTTGCTTTGCAAGAGGCACTCAGTGCATCTTTATGAATCTCTGCTTCAGTACTGTGCAGGTATTTAATACAAGCCTGAAATACTTAGATCCTGACAAAATTATTTGCTAGAGGTAACTGATACTTGCTTGTGAAAAATGTACGTTAGCTTCTGCTTTAAAGAAATATCTCTAATTAGAGTTCAGTTGGAAGGTGAGATGATTATATCCAGAACTAGGATTGAAATACCTGAACTACACACAGAGAGGGAAAGAAAATGAAGACAACACAAAATTCTTTTGAAATAAGTTTTTTTTTTTTTTTCCTGAACATTCACCAGTTTTCAAAAAACTACAAAAACCTCAAGGACTGTAACAATATAGCACTTGAAAAAAGGGCTGCTGCGTACAAAACCAAGCATGCTTTTGTTTTGGGGTTGAAGTGGTTTTTTGTATTTATCTGGGTTCTTTTCTTCTTTCAGCATAGTGTGAAAGAAGAAAGTACCAGTTTATTTAACAGGATAGCTCAGGAAAATAAGGAAGAACATGCTTTCCCCATTACAAAACTCTACCAGAAGATGCATGCTTGAGGTCCGAAATACAAACAGACTGACACATTTTATAGCATCAAGAATTTGTTGTACGACCCACACAGCACTTCCCTTCCCCTGCCCCATGGTCAAAGATGTTGTCCGTGCCATGCATTTTGCTTTCCCTTTAGTTTGTATTTTTGTTTTCTTTTTGTAGTGAGTTATTTGCCTTTTTTTTTTTTTAGCCCTAAATCCCAGGTAGCAGTATCCAAGGTAACAGCAGAAAAGAGTCCACATCTGCACATTATCACTGTTTCTGCAAGTTTCATGCAAAACTTAAGCCATTTCTGCATGCAACATGATGCTGGTCATTTATTGTGCTTCACACAACTCCGGGGAGATTCCCCCAGTCACCACAAGAGAGTTTGTTGACTGAGAAGCGCAGGTTTGCTTTCCTGTGGAAACAGACATATTAAAAGACCCCTCCCCCGCCTTTCCACTCCCCCCCAGTTGCCCCAAACACATGGGAATGTGCATCTCAGCATCAGGTCCGGACAGTTCACTTGCCTACAAAAGCCCGGTGGCTTCAGTAAAGTCCCATGATTGCAGCTCCCACATCCTTGGAAGGTCTTCGGTCCTTCACCAGAAAGTTAATCATGCTCTCTGACTTGATGAGCAAGTTGCAGCCCAAAAAGAAGATGCCGAACATCACAGTCAAGGAGAGGACACAGAGAACAGCG
The DNA here is from genome assembly GCF_034619465.1 of Leptosomus discolor. NCBI lineage: Eukaryota > Metazoa > Chordata > Aves > Leptosomiformes > Leptosomidae > Leptosomus > Leptosomus discolor. The sequence goes on from NC_141415.1 coordinate 4,370,821, forward strand.
ATCTGCACCACTCGTGTGATGTAAAGGCTCCTCTCATCAGGCGCCAGGACCGAGGAGCCACCGTCGGTCGCCAGCACCGAGCTGGTCCCATTGCAGCAGGCCATGAGCAACCCCAAGCCCTGGGTCCTGTTGGCGTAAGCTCCCTGCTCGAGGAGAGTCTGGTTGAAAAAGGATCCATTCATGGTCTATGCACGATCCCAAATCTCCAGGGAAGGCAAGAGCTTGCTGTCCCCCTGCCCACCCTTCACCTGCCAGGGCTCGGTGCCACCTCCTGCCTTTCTTCTCACAACGCCTTGGATGGAGGGGAAACTTCCTCGAGGCGGCGAGCAGGTGGGAAGCCAATTTGTGCAGCCGAGGGATGGCTCGCTCCCGGATCCCTCCTGGCACAGGCAGCGCTAGCACAAACCCCCAAACAAGCAAAAAGAGAGCGAGAGAAAAGGCAAAGGGGGCCCGGGGAAGAGGAAGGCAGCCGAGGGTTGCCCCATGCCTCCTGCCCTCGCTGCTGCCCCAAAGCTGCCGCCCCAAAGCGCAGGGCAGCGGAGCGGTGCAGCCCCTTTCCCCGGGGGCTCTCCTGCAGGAGGGGAGAGCTGATTCCTGCCGGCTGGAAGCTCCACAAATGCAAGTTCCAAGCTAAAGTCTTCACTGTGTTCAAAGAAAAAACAGCAACTCCACCCCCTTCCAGCCTCCCCCCAGGACCGCCTTCCTCCCCCTCCACGCTCACCCAAGCTGCCCACCCCTTCCCCACGCGTGTGCACCCCCTCTCTACCCTGCCACCCGTGTCTGCACCCACCCCTGTGCCACCCCCAGGTGGGGGCTGACCCCCAAGGCCCTGCAGAGCAGCACCTAACTCATCCTTCCTCCCAGCCCCCCCACCTGCTCCCAAAATCAGCCCACATCGTCAGTATTTGTCCTGGACGGCTGGCAGGTCCCTGTCTCCCCCCACGAAGGCTCCCCTGAGCCTCAGGTCAGTGCTGCTCTTGCCGATCCCCGGTTGCTGCTCTGTGCCACCCACTCCTTCTTCGAGCAGCGCTGGCCCAATCCAGGCCAGTCCACCCCCAGCTCTGCTCAGTGATGCCTGCCCTGTGCCTCCAGATGAGAGCTGGATCCATCCCCCTCTCCACGTCCTTATCTTCCTCTGGCTGGGGGTTTCCACCCCAGGCACCTTTGTCTCCCTCTTCTCCCCCTTCTTTAGCCCCTCCAAAGGGTAGCACTGCAATGCTGCACCCTGATCCCTGCCCAGTACCCCTTCCCCACTCTGTCCCCAGCTCTTGGTCCTCCAGCAACATCACTGCTGCACCCAGGGCTGGAGCATCGCAGACCCTCTCACCCAGGCCCTTCAGCCCCACCGAGGCAATCCCAGGGGAAGTTTCATCACCGCTCCCCTCTCTGTGTCTGTGTAAGCTCCCAAAGTGACACCACGAGTGGGGGCGTCCAGGCTCAGTCCCCACCCTGCCCGTCCCACAGCTGTGCCCATGGAATTGCCGTGTCCCAGCTTCCCAGCTTTGCCCGTTGGTAGTTGCCTGGAAATGTCTGGATGGTGCAGAACAGCAGATCACCCCCGAGCCACGATGCGAGGACCTCGTCCTGATTTATCTGTGTACATCTTGGCTTGCTTTCTTTGCCCAGCCCCGAAAGGGGTTTTTAATAAACCTAAAATGAGAATTGATGAATTGCAGCTAAAGGCAGGAGCATGAGGCTGGCTGAGGATGGAGGGTGGCTTGGTAGAGAGAGCATCAACTGATCTTCCTTTTTGGCGGCTGGGACCTGTGCCCCTGTTCTGCTGCTGTGACTTTAGGGGCTCAAAAACCATCTGGTTTGGGTTTTACTTGTTGCTTTTTCCTCCTTGTTTTGCATGTGGCATTTCTTTCCCTGAAGGACTGCCCGGTCTGCGAGGGCAGTTTGCAGCAGAAGCCCTTGCAGGAGGGAGGCAGAAAGCCCTGATCGAACAAGAGCATCTGCTCATGTTTAACCTAAGGGCCAGGAAAAATCCCCACTGGAAACCAGAGCATCCCCAGTGCCCCAGCCTGGGTGGGAGCTCCTCTCCCCGGCTCGCTCCCAGACTGAAGGAGTTTCTGCTCCCTCTGGTGGCTCCAGCTCCAGCCTCTCCTCTCCCCGCATGCCCGAGCACAGACTCGGGCTGCTGCACCCATCGCTCCTGGGTCACAGCCTGCGGTGATGGGGCCACTCCACTCTCCAACACTTCCCTGCCTGCTCCTTGCCTTCATCCAACCAGGGACTTGAAAACCCAGAGCATCCCATTGCCTATCACACGGTGCCTGGAGCTAACATCACAGCGATATTTTCAGGACAAGCAGCACCTTCCTGCAGTCGGGAGGGAAATTCAGTCCAAACGTGCAGAATTAACTTCATGCCGTCCTTGTCCTCAGGCAGGACGAGAGCCCAGATGGGTGCAGGCAGGTCAAATACTTCATTTGCTGATTTCTTCCTTCTTCTTCAGACTTTTTGCACCATGCTGGGGTATCACAGCTCATGTTGGGCACAGAGTTTCAGGACACACAGGGCTGTGTGTCCCTTTGGTGCCAGCAGCACTTGCTGGTTTGGGCAACCAGCCGCTGGGCAGGATGAATCCCCGAGTGAAGAGGGCCTGAGAGATCTATGGCAGGTCAGATCTGTGGGGTGTGTAGAGCTGAGCAGGGCTCCCACATTTCTGTCTAGAAACTTAGACAAATTCATCATCACTTCCATGAAGCATTCAGACATGCTCACAGGGTGATACAGTGCAGCATGGGGACAGGCTGCATGTGGCCAGAAAGCCCCGCATGATGGGGAAGGCCACATAGGCAGCATTTCCAGGCAGGACAAGTGCATGAAAAGCAGGAATTGAGATGCCCTAATACTGGCTAACGGGGTCTGCAGTGCAAGATGGCTCCAGGATTTGAAGCAGGGCAAGACCAAGAGCCTCCCAGAAAGCAGGTTTGGGGTTTGTATTGACGTCCCAGCCAAGGTGCAGCCCTTTCTGACACTGCATGAGGGTCGATGGGCTTCTCCTAGTCCCCTTGATCAAATCCTCATTAGCAAGGTTTGGGCAGGGAGTTGGATCCCAGGTGGAAAACGATCCCCTGCTGGGCAGAGCCCACGCAGCCGCGGGAGGGCAGCAGCACCCCGCAGGGACAGCGGGGCTGAGTGGGGAAGCAAAGAGGCATCAGAACTTCTTCTTTTAAAGCCAAGAAAAGTCCCCAGCTCCTGAGGCAGAGTCCCCGTCTCCATCTCACCCTGCAAACACCATCACCTCTCCTTGAGAGCCACATGGCTCTGGGGTGGTTGCCATCATCCCCATCTCTCCCAGCACGGGGCTGTGGGTCTCCTACAGCACCTTGAACGTCACCTCACGGCATCCAGCACTGCCAGGCTGCAGCTGCAGCTCTCAGCACCCACACAAGCTCGTTTTCTGCTGTCGGGCATTTCTGTGTGTTGGATCATCTTGACCCAGATTTGTGTTGTTGCTATCCCCAGCCCCTGTCACCTGGTGGGAGAGAGCAACCCAGGGCTCCAGGGAAAGAGCCTTTCTCTCCTTTTTGCCCTCCAGCCTGTATTTTGAGTGCCTCAGTTTACCCATCTCTGAGTAGGACCTTGGTATTGCAGGGGAACAAGAGGTTTATAAACCCCTTCGGGAGGCACCCCCAAGCAGGTCTGGCATTTCAGTAGGGACAATTCCTGTGCAGATCTGACTCCCTGGACTTGCTCGGTAGAGGAGGAATTTCTGAGGACACAGAGGGGGAAAAAAACCAATACAAGTGAGAAGAAAATCAAGTCCAAATTATCTAACTCAGAGCTGAACTTCCCTCCCTTTGCTGTGTCCAGGTTTATACCCAAACTGCTGGCTTCACCAGGTCCAATTTTTGGCTAGGTCTCACTCAGCTCCCAGCTCTGTTTCAGTAGAGATCCCCATTTGCACCAGTCCTCTGGGGTGGGGAGCTGAGAACCCACACACTCATATCAGTACGTATTTGCTCTCTATTTCCCCTTAAATCCTTGAACTCAGAGGCAGCTCAGCCTGGGTTTAAAACCCAGGCTGCCTTTCATGCAAGAGTTAATGAAAGGAGGGAGTGAGCAAGAGTTTGTGAGGAATTAAAACCAGGGAAAAGAGCCTATGGGAAAGAGCCTGTTACCAGCCCCAGGGCTGTAGGTCACCAGTGTACTTGCTGCCAGGGTTTATTAGGTCCTTGTCTGAGCTGAGAGAGCGAAAAAAAGCATGAGGATCTGCAGGCAGAGCGGGTGGGGGCACTCCCTGACTCAAAACTGAGTGACAAGCCAGCGCAGTTTCCTCCAGCCAGCCCCGCTCACCATGTGTGTCATCCACCCAGACTCATGATTCATCTCCTGGACTGCTCAAAACCTCTGGCTGCCTCAGAGCTGCTCTCCATCGCTCACGGCGGGGCTGGCCCAAGCAGCCCCCCACGTTCGGGGCTCGGAGGAGAAGATGGGAAAACTCTACACGGCTGTTGGGATCCTCGTGCTCTGCGCTGCTGGCTGCTGGGGTAGGTTTACAGCCCGGGTATAGTCACTTGCTTAAAGCCAGGTCATTTAGCGATTATGTTGCCTGTGATTTCCCAAAATCCCAGGACTTTCTGCATTCCTAGGGTCTGTAATATCCTGGGAAAATTGCTCGGAGGGGGAGCTGGCAGCCTGAAACCTTGGCACGGTTCCCAAATACAAAGCACCGCTCAAGCCAGTTGGGCTTCTGCGGGGTCAGGGCCAGGAGGGTTTCTCAAAGATGTTACAGGGTCAAGACACGGTTTGGTGTGTTATTGCACTAGATGTGGCACGTTTATATTCTCTACCTACGCAGTGTTTGGCTCTGGGTGCTGGTTTGTAATGGAAGAACTGGGGTGTGACTTGGGCTCCATCCTTCATAAACAGAATATAGGCTGGGGGAGTTTGCAGAGCAGGTCGTCACTGTACCTATGTACCATAGGGTGTATTTACGTCTTGTTTTCCTCTCATGCTGTTTTGGAGCTTTTCTTTTAAAACCCTGATTTCTGGCATCGGGTGATTTCAGGACAAGTGTAGTTTGTATTCAGAAAAAAAATTTCCAATGTCTGAAGTGTGGAGAAGTAGCCTAGAAAAGTGTTATCTCCTCCCAGGTGTGTTTCTGGGGCTCAAAGCAAACCTTGCAACTGCAAAATGGTGTGGTGTTTTCAGCTCCTGATTTATGAAGCAGTCCTACTGTTCTCCAGGAGGTTTGGGGCAACACTGTTCTGTCTAAAGAATTCCAGAATTTGTTGAATTCCCAGGAACAGCCTGAGGCTCTGATCTGCTGCCGGAGCAGCTGTCATCAGTACAGGACACAGGATAACCCCGGGAAGAGTCTGAGTTTATAGACCTGCAGTCTGAGGCTGTGCAGGTGATTTCTCCGGTCCTGTGCATCGGTGCCCATAATCAGCTGAGCTCAGTTTGGGGCATCCTCTCTCTGGGAAGATGCTGGCAGACAGGGAGAGGTTCAGAGAAAAGACACAGCCCCAGGATGGCGTGGGCAGGAGACCAGCCAGAAAAGCCCAAATCCTTATCGCTCAGTCCAGCAGAAAGGCCAGAGAGGATCTAAGTATGGTTTATATCTTTATCAAGTGTTCTACAATATTTTTATCAAGCTTTCTGTGTGCACATTCTTGCTTAAATTGGCAGAGGGGGAAAAAACAAAGTGTGTGGCTGGCTCATGCAGTACGTAGAGGAGGTTACTTGGAGTGCAGCTTGGGGACTGAGTAATTTTCTCCAGCCGGGGAAGGGTGATGCTCAGCCACAGACGTCTGGGGTATTTCAAGTGCATCATTTCACCTTGGTCAGGGGGCTGCCACACTGCCCAGCCCCAGGCAGGTTCTTCCCATGCTGCCCAGTCTCTCTCCTGTTTCCCTGTATTTCATGCGCTAGGATTTCTTTTTTTTTAAAGCCTGAGTCTTTAAGATCAGATCATTATATGAGACCAGCTGCTTTTGTAGTAAAAAAATGCAGCTTTTGTACTTCAGTTTATTAGTTTTTATGACTGGAAAAACAAGCCCCAAAAATGAAAAAAAAAAAAAAGAAAAAAAAGAGAGAACTAGAAACCACAGAATTTATTAGTTTAGGCTGTGCTGGAATCTTGTTAACCTGCTCACAGGCAGGCAGCATCCTGAGCCCGGGAAGCGCTGCTGGGCACTCAGAGGGCCAAAACCCAAGTGGGCTCAAGCTGCAGCATCCTCTGCTTTCCTCCACCTATGTTTTTGTTCCTACATCACCCCAAGGTCCCCCCTCCCTGCCTTCCCCCTACAAAGCCCTCCTGACACCGCACCCTGCATCCAGCCACGCAAGCAGTGCTGGAAATGCCAAAATAGAGACTTTTCCCCACAGTGAGGGGGGTGAGGCTGCCTGCTCGAAGCAGGAGGAGCCGCATGTTTGGATGGTGATAACTGCCCTGTGTTAATCACCAATGGCACCCGGGGGATTTCAGCCCCTTCCCAGGGGGAAGGGATCACCCTGCTCCATCCAGCCCTGGGTTATGTGCAGCCAAGAATGGCTCCATACAGTGCTGGAGGTTGGGGAAGTGTCCTCCATTCCTGGGCATGTGTCTCGGTCATGGAGCGATGGAGACCATGGGGCCATGAGGCTGCTTCGGGCAGCCCAAGGGGGCAGGTAGCGATCTGCAGGGACCCCCTGGGCAAAGCCACCACTGCCGGCAATGGCACGGTGGCATGATGGGACGATAGACTCCAGGGCAGCCCGAGGCATGGCAGCACCCCTCCCGCAGGGACCCTCCGTGCTGCAGCCCCTTTTAACCCCATGTTCTGCTCCCCAGCCACAGGGCCGCAGGTCTGCCCAGGTAGGGCAGCCTGGCTTGTGGCCCTCGTTCCGAAATTAACCTGAAAATTGGGTTTATATCTCCAGCATGGAGGGGGGACACCAGATCAAGGACCCGCAGGCTGTGGGGTGGTAGCAGGAGGGGAGGAAAGGAAACGACCAGGGCCCAGAGGCTGCACAGAGGCAGGAGGTAGTTTGTACCAAATGCCGGGGAGCAGATGAGCTCTCCAGCCCAAAGGGACAGTCCTGGGGCTCATTAGCCCCAGAGCTCAGGTTTTGCAGCACAAGGAGGCAAAGCGGAGGCAGCCGGGGACTTGGCCGGCAGATACAAGCTTAGAAATGCTCCACATCGTCTTTGAGTACAGCTGAGTCTCACTGAGACCAGGGTTAACACTGCACAGGGGAAACTGAGTCAGGGAGCAACTGAAGGACTTGGCTCAAGTCACAGGGGAAACCTGTTTCAGATAGGGTTTGGACAATGTGTCTCACCTCCCAGATGCTGGTGTGAGCCCTGTGTCCCGTCCCCTGGCTGGGAGTGTGGCTGGAGCACCCATGGGTGGCAGGGGCCCTTGTCAGCTCTGCAATTCCCCAGCAAGCTGGGTGCTGGGGCGCTGCTGGGTGACCAAACCATCCTGGGGCAAGCTAAAGTCCACCCCTGAGGAAATAAACCCCACAATGGCATTAAATAGGAGTCTGGGCCGGGAGCATTGCTGGTGGTACTGGGTGCTACAACCCAGAGTCAGACGTGGGACATGGCCACTACAGGGAGGGACACGAGAGCAGAAAGCGATGAAACTCCTGGCACAGGGCAGGCAGCTACCTGGCACCTCTCCCCCGATCCCTGACCGAAGGGCCACAGTGTTGGTCCAGATATCAAAGCATCGGGGCTCCCCAGGGACGTGCAGTTTTGGAAGCTGTTCCCATGTTTGGGCACGTGGCCTTGGGCTTGGCAGCTCTGAGAGTTTAATCCTGAGCCCCTCGAGCTGCCAGAGCCATCCCCGAGGGCTGCCAGGGTAATTCCTCCCCTGCCATCCCCGGAGGGCTGAGCCGCTGCCAGCCACGCCGGAGCTGGCTCCCAGCTGCACGGCACAGCGCAAATCCAAGGCACGCGCCCCGGCGCTGGGCTGCAGCCGCCGGCGCTTGGCAAGGCGGGAGGGATTTCACACGGACGCGGCAGGAGCAGGAGCCAGCGCTGCCGGTGCCGCTGCTGCTTTCTGAGAGCCCTTTGCCTTCCCCCATCCCGCTATCCAGACCTGCCCACCCAAGGGTCCGATATTCCTGCTGACACAGCGCTCTGTTTCCTCGGTGCAGAAAGCGCCGGAGATCAACCTGTCGCTCTTTGGGGCGATGCTCAGTTTAAAATCTTTCCCGCCCTCACGTGCTGCCGCTGGGTATTTTGGTGTATGGAGAGGGCTCTGGGAGTGGATGTCGCCCCAAAGCTGGTGCTGAGCCAGGCAGTTGGGGTTTAGCTTTTAGTTTAGTCCCTCTGCATGGGACAAGCAGGGAGCGCGGGTGGCAGAGGGCCGGTGGGGCACACTGGCCCTGGTGCCCTGGGGCACGTCCCCAAGTAGCCACCGGCCTTTGGGACAGCCAGTGTCCAGCTCAGCCTGTGACACCCCCCTCATACGGACACACGCAGCCGCCACACACCGTCATGCACGCACACAGACACGCACGCGTGCACGCTCGTGCTCCCAGGCTGCGTGCCAGTGGGCATGAGCTCACGGTGCCATCACCGTGGTTCTGCCCAAGGACCCGATGACATTGTTCCACCATTTCCGCTTTCTGCTTTGTGCTGCATTTCCTGAAGCTGTGGAAAACGCCGCTTTTTCTGCCTGCAGCTGCTGGGGAGAGCCCTGAGCGGGGATGGGGGGGGACACACACAAGGCAAAGAGGAGACCCCGGCACCTGCTGCTCCATGCTGGCATCCCCCAGGGCTCCAGCGCTCCCTCAGCCAAGCTGGCACATGGCTGTGGTCTGCTTTGCCTGGGGACTCCTAAAACTCTGCTGAGATGCTTGTGCCCCAGGAGGGAGACAGAGCCGAGGGTGCCGCCACCGCAGCCGTGCCCCCAGCCGCTTGCCGCATCGGCAGCAGAACCGCAGAGCTGCACGGTCCTGCCTCTGCTGGAGGAGCTCCTCCTGCCCTGGCAGGCACTGGCACTGCCCTGGGGCCCCTGCAGGCATTTTGGGGCCCTTTAATCCCCCACACGGACCTGCTGGCCTCTGACCTTCACAACTGGTGCCAGCGTGCGTCTCCAAAAGTCCCCACTGCCACTTCCACGGATAGAGCCCAACCTTTGCCCAGGCCATCGGCACAAAACACCACCAGCACGTTTCTGGACTCATGCCCTTTCCCTCCCCTTCTTTCCCTTCCCTTCCCTTGAACCCGAGCCAAGACCAGCCGTCGGGTTTAGTGCCTGCACAACAAGGCACTGACCACCCTGGGTGGGGGCGGTGGGAAGAGGCAGCAGTTCCCCAGCCGCTGGCAGGGCTGTGGGTACCACACTGCACCCCTGGGAATTCACCCCTTAGCCCTCCCCGCTGCCCCAAAATGTCTGCAGGGAGGCACAAGGGGAGATGCTCCCCCCCCCCCGGCCAGCAGTGGGGGCTTCGCTCCAACACGTGTGATGTTGCAGGGATGGGGGGACCCTTTAAGGAGCTGGCAGGTGGGAAACGATGCTCAGTCCTGGGCAGGATGAAGCCCAGCTGGTACCGGGCTGGGGAGGTGGTTATAAAAGGGGCAAGGAGGCAGTGGGGAGGGTAGAGCCTTGAGCCTTGATGGGATGGGATGGGATGGGATGGGATGGGATGGGATGGGATGGGATGGGATGGGATGGGATGGGATGGGATGGGATGGGATGGGATGGGATGGGATGGGATGGGATGGGATGGGATGGGATGGGATGGGATGGGGGTGATGGCTGCTCATGAAGCTCCTGGCTGAGCACTCAGACTTCAGCACCCATGTGGATTTTGGGCTCTGCAAGTTGTAACCACTCTGCTTTGCTGTTTCAGGGGGTAACATCTGCACCACCCGTGGGGTGAACTCCTGCAAGCAGTGCCTGGCTGTGAGCCCCCTCTGCGCCTGGTGCTCTGGAGAGGTAAGAGCTGGGGGGAGGCTGAGCAGGGCTGAAGCCCTTCCCTGAGCACAACAGGGGATGTGTAGGAAGGGATGAGCTTTTGGGCTGTGGTCCCTGTGTTACAGCCACAAGCTCAGTCTCCATCTGTTCCCGCCATGTCTAAACACATTCCTCGGTGGCATTTGGCTCTGACCACAGCTTGAGATACACATCATGGGGCCTGGGCTGCCCGTTCCTGCCTTGTTTCAAAGATCTGCCCCTTATCTGAGTGTATTGCCAAGGGCTACATGGAGCTGGCTGGGAAATGCTGATGTTTCCACTGGGAATTCACTTTGTTTCTCAAAAAACCCATACATTTGAAAACTGTTTACTTTTAGTTTGATTCTTGAAAACCTATTGTAAAGCTCTGGCTAAAGCAGTTTAATCGCTGAAAGGGCTGGAAAGGGAAGGGGGCCTGGTGGGAGGAAGAAAAAATACTGATTAGAAGTTGGGGTTTGGGTTTAAAAGCCTTTTTTTTTTTTATGGGAAAGAGGGGGAGAAGGAAGACAAGGTGCTTGGTTTTGGCTACGGAGCTAAGGAGGATGTGAGAGCTGAGCTGTGTCTCTCAAATCACCCTGTTCGAGTGGGTGAGAACCTGGAAGATCTGCCACGTTCCCCTCCAGAAATGCTGCCCTGGGGGTTGGTCCACTGGTGAGGTAAGAGGATGGAGTTTCCCAACAAGTGGGAGAGCAGCCTCAGGGCAGAGACAAGGAGAGGTGAGGCAGGGATGGGGAGAGGTGATGAAACCTCCTTCAGCGGGAGCAGTGCCCCTCTGGCAAGGCTTTTCCTGCTTTTTCTGCTTCTCCATTGGTGAAACCCTGCTTCCTCTAGCCATGGTGCCCATCAGGACTGGGAAAAGACCTGGGAAAAAGCAATCCAAGATGGAAAATGCTGTTGGATGGTGCCTGCATGGCCCAATGCTTTGGGGCCAGTGCGTATCTGGAGGGGATGCCTCCACTTGCTGTGTCCATCAGATACCACCGGGGGATCTCGGTATGTGGTAGAATAAAGATGCTTGTGTGTTATTTCCTACAAGGAGTGGCTGAAACTTGCAGCGTGATAAGGCGTCTCCACTTCCCTCTCCAGAGGGGAAACGGCTGCTTAGGCTGGGCTTGCTCCTTCCCAGCCACTGATCCTGAGCTGGGTTGGTGTCTTGACACTGCAGTGGGGGCTGTGGGGTTTTTTTTCTCCAAATCAGCAAAGGTTTCCAAAAAAGGAAATATTTCCAGTGCTCCTCAGGGCTGTGCTCACGGACAGACGTGACAAGCAGCGAGGGAGGCGTCCCGCTGCCAGCAACCAGCCCCTGGAGATCCAGGCTGTGCAAGCGCTGCTTGGCAACTCTGCCTCCAACATCTGGACCACATTGTCTTAATTTAGCAAATGAGGATTTTTTCTGTGGGTTTGTTTAATTTCCCTGGGGTGGGGAAGGTCTCTGATACTGACCCCCCCTTTTTTTAAAGGGACAGTGCCCTTTTTTGTGCTCCTTCTGCTCTCACGGCAGCCCTTTCCCACCCACACTGCCTTCCTGTGGAGCCTGGGGTTATCAGTTACTCCTGCTCCCTCCTGGCTTTGGACAGGAGAAGGATTTCATTGTGAATTCCTGTGAGCACTGAGCACTGATGCAGAGAAGAATTGAGTTGTTGGTTTCTTGGGTTTGGGTTTTTTTTTTTCTTCAGAAAACTTGACCACTCTTACCAACAAAAAGATGAGCCCATCCACTCGCTTTTTGTTTTGGAAAAAGTTAGCCAAGACTTAACACTGAGATATGGCTCTAGAATCACTTTGGAGAGTATTGTGACAGATCTTCCAGGGTCTCACCCACCCAAAATGTCACCTGCTCACATTTCCTTGGAGGAAAGGTGGAGGCAAGTCTGGACCAGGGCTTGATTGTAGAGAAGATGCTGGAAGGTTTTAGCTTAATCCACAGAGGAATGTGTGCTTTGGGTCCTCCCAGGAGCTCTCCTGCAGAGAAGCTGATGTTGCATGTGGTTGCCTTCGAGATGAAAATAGAGATGCCCTGGGGATGTGTGACTTCCCACAGCCTCCCTGCCCAGCAGCGAGGGAGCTTGGGGATGGAGCTGGCTCTGCCAGTGCCCTACCTGACCCTCCCCTCACAGGGTTTGGAGGTAGCAATTGGGATAAAATCATCATGTTTTCTCTCCTGGAGGGAGCTTGAGCTGTGAAACCTCCTTCCCTTCAGTGGGACAGAGGTGCCCAAAGGGGAGGTGGAGCTGGGGAGCATCTCGGCTAAGGGCTGTGGGATGGCTTGTGACAGAGGGGTGGGAACACGTACCCGCACCCTCTGGGCAATGGGGAGCTGATGCTGGCAGGGCTGTGCTGCCAGGGAAGCAGGGTTTGCAGGGTGTGTGTCAGCGGATGAAGTCCCTCCACTGAGAGTTTGTCACCAGCAAGCCTGGGCTCCCTCTGGGTCACTCCTACCTGGGGCTGTGTCCAAGCCGCTGAGTCTGCAAACCTACAGAGACTGGGGGGGGGGGGGGGGGGGGAAAGGCTGGGGGCTGTGAGGACCTCATAGCCAAATGCCCTGTTGATGGCAGAAATGTCCTTTGCCTTTTGCAGTAGTTTTGTTGTGTGGGAGGTTCTTGTGCATCCTGAGCCAATCGTGGTCTTTGGCCCTCCAGGGAAGGGGGAAGGATGCAGCCTTGGGGTTAAATAGCTTCTCCATGGGAACATCACAGTAGGAATGATGCTGCTAATCCCATGAGGTGCTTACATGGCCTCTGAGGTCCTGGGACCTCCTCAGGATCTCCAGGTATCACCCAAGAGCCCAGAACCACAGTTAAACCTCTCTGCCCAGCCTGCTTTTCACCCACATATCTTTCCAGTGACTTCCTTGCCCGAGACAGGAATGTACGTGATGATTGGGATGTGGAGTACACCAGGCACCTCTTCCCACAGCAGAGACCCCCGTGGGGCAAGCCTATGGGGTGGGTGGGTGCAAGGGAGCTAATTTAGAGGGCTGACTCGTCCTCTTCACCGACAGTATGTTGTCCAGGCAGCAAGGGTGGGAGCGAGAAGCCGCGGGGGAGGAACACGCCTGCTGATGTATTTTCTGGCTATGGCTTGGCCACTGTTTCCAGAGGGCTGTAGGCCAGCCAAAGCCTCCTGACACTGTTTGCATTTTTCTGCCTGTTTGCTTAAAACACACAAATTCATTCCTGGGTTCAGTCAGCCTGAAGCTGGGGGAGCCAACATTCTGGATGGGGAACCTCTCCAGTGCTGGGAGGTGCAGCGTTGAGATCCAGCTTCCCAGGAGCAAGGAGGGAGCTGAACCAGCTGCACCAGGACTTGTGCCACCCCTGTTTGCTGCAGGGAAAAGTTGTTCAGGTCATCTGCTGCAGGACTTTGACTGCAGAAAGATTTGGGCTGCAGGAAGGAGGTGGAGAAATTCCCTGGAGGGGAGGGCGGCTGCTGCCCAGCCGGGAACTTGCGGCAGCAGATCCTGGCAGCGTTGGGCTGGGAGAGAAATTCTTCCCATATTTGTCTTCAAGAGAAACCAGAGTGTCAGAGCAGTTCTGAATGCGCCATGATAAGGGTGAGGAGCCAGGAGCTTTCTAGGAAAGGAGGGATGGGGCTGGAGCCCCACTATGACTCCACACTTTGTTCTTCCTGCCCCTGATGGGCACTTGATGGCTTTTCCCATCGCCCCGTTGCCTTTTTGTTCTTTCACTCCTTTTTTGGTTTTCCTTTCCTCCGGCCAGCTCCGTCCGGCAGGAAGCTGGGGAGCTGGAGATAAGCCTGAACTGTTCTCGGACAGGAACCAAGTGCCATTTCGTGCAATGGGCTCGCCCACAGCGGGGCTTGTTCCTTGCTTGTGGTGAGGTTTCTAACAACACATGTTGAGAAAATGGGGGGGAAACATGGCTCATGTTTTGCTAGTTTAGAAAATAAATTTTAAAAAAGTCCCAGACTCCACCCCTCACCCCCAGCCTGGCATGTTCACATCCCACCTCACCCTCTTCTAGCCACCCCACGTAGCCAAAAACCAACCCTGAGGCTCCAGCTGCTAGAAGTCAGCAGGGGTTTTGGCAGGCATGTGTTATCCATCGCTCCTTCTTGGCAGGGGTTGCTGAGCTCCCCTATGGAGCACAGCAGACCAGAAGCTGCTCTGGTCCCAAGCAGAACTTGCTGATCCCAGATGCCCTCTGTCTGCCACCCGCCTCAAGCAGAGACTGCGTTCCCCAAAGAGCCTCTCACCCTGGTCTTGCATTAGGTGTGATAAAGCAGCAGCTCTCCAGGGAAAAGGGGCCCTCTCCCCTCCTCCCAGCACAACCCTGGGGATTCCCATGGGAAACTGGCTCCTGACCGTGTCCCTCTCCTGCAGGGCTTGGCGCCGTCCTCCCCTCGCTGTGACCTGCGTGCCAATCTCCTGCGTAACGGCTGCGGGAAGGACTACATCGAGTTCCCCATCAGCAGTGTAACCATCCTGGAGAACAAACCCCTCAGTGACAAGGGCTCAGGGAGCTCCACCACTACCCAGATGAGCCCCCAGAAAATACAGCTGAACCTGCGGCCGGGTAAGAGCTCCCAAAGTGCTGCAGGAAGGGGAGATGCAGTGGGAGTAACTCAAAGGGCACAAGCAATGAGTGAGCCATCAGTCTGCCTCGCTGGCCAAGGCTGTCTCATGTCCATGTGGAGGCTGCACCAAACTCGCTGGGAATATCCCTGATGGGCAGCCAGGCTTTCTGCGAGCTGATTTCTGCTGCTCAGTCCCTTGGCTTGGTCCTGCCATATCCCAAGGGGCAGGGTGGAATTGAATTTCAACAACTCACGGGCTTATTTTATAAAGCCATTTAGACCTTAGCCACTGCTGCTGCATTCTGAATGCTTTGGTGGAAGTCAGCTCATGCTTAACGTGCTGTAGAGCAGCTGGCAAGGCTGGCCTGCCAACAGGTCCCTGTAATTTTCCAGGCTCTTTCAGTCAGGCAGGCTGGAGCCAATTAACTGTGATGGTTTGTTTGCCAGCACGGAGGAGTTTCAAGCGATGCTAGGCAGGAGGCAAAACTAACAGGCATCACCTGCAGTCACCAAACTGGTTTGGGGAATGTGGAGCAAGTGGTGCCATCACGGTGCTCTGCCCCTCATGTAGCCCACCCCTGGCCACCCACTCATGGATGATTCTTCCAGTCTCAGCAGGAACAATTTTGGTTCCTTGTGCTCACTAAAGCTTCGGGGCCAGGTATCAGTGGCTGGTAGCATGTGGCACGCTCTGCGTATCCCTGGGCCTGGCCAAGAGGAGTCCTGACCCACCTGAATGACAGCAGTCTGAAGTGTCCCCATGCCATGGGGGCATGCAACTGCTGAGTGGCCCTTGCTCTGTTTGGGTCTAAAGATACTTGGCAGGAGGCAGGTAGGTGTGCTGCTCTGGACAGGAACAGCATGCAGTGCCATTAGGGCCCTGTTGCTTGGAAGCAGGAGAAGAAAACCCCAGCTTGAGATCACCTCTGCCCAACCAAGAAGGCTTGGCAGGAGTCATCTGCCTTGACTCACGAATCAAGACCAAATGCTGAAGGATGCAAGTAGGACAGGTCACAGCCCATGTCGCACGAGCTCAGGGCCCTCACGTTTTTAGCTCAGCAAGGAGAAACAGATACTGTCTGGCCACAAAGTTGGGACCCCTGGCTGCGTGGTGGTCTGCAGCTGGAGGGGGGATGGAGCTCTTTGAGCTCTCATAGATTTTGAAATTTTCTCTATCCTGAAAGTCAGAATGTGACATGTAGGTTTAGAAGGAAATATGAAAACAATAACAATCTAAGTTCAGTTAAAGCTTTTTTTCCTTAACATTTGAGGTGTTCTGAGAAGGCTGCAGCTGTGCCCCAGCTTACGTTTCAAAGAAGGCGTTTCAAAGAACAGCAAGAAAGAACCTTTGTCCCTTTTAAAAGGCAGAAAGAAAAGGTCAACCTGAACTTCAAATTTTTTTTTTTTTTTTTTGGAAGTGCAAAAGTCATCGAAACTGGCCTGTTCCCCAGAAGGTTCTATCTAAGGAGGTTTTTGTTTCAATGGAAAATGTTTCACCAAAAATTTCCCAGAAGGGGTTGGGAGAAGCCAAGAGAAGAGGGAAGGAACAGGGATAGGGGAGGCCCTGGGAGATCCTCGGAGTCCTTGGGAGCTCAGCGAAGTCCGAAGCAGCCATGCAGCCCCATGGTAATTTCTGTAAGACCTGCTGCCCACACGCTGGGTGTTTCACTCACTCCATCCAGCATGTGCTGTTCACGCTGTTCAAATAGGACAGCTTGGGGGGCCAGCTGTGAGCAGAGGATCTGCTCATGTCCTGGTAATGAGAGGGTTGGAGAACAGAAGCCATAAGCCGCATTTGCCAGTCTCCAGAGGGTGCACAGCATGACTCCTGTGCAAGCGCCCTGCCCTAAGGGCTTTGCCCCTTTGTGTCTGTTTAACTGTGATATTCTCCTCCCAGCAGCTTTAAAGCATCTCCTTGGGTTCCTGCCGACCCCGTAGGTTGACTTTCCCCCTAGTCCTGCGGTGAGCCCCCTTTGCTCATCCCGGGGGAGGATCTCTCACTTTGTTGCCCTGTCACATTCCAGATGACTCCCAGATCTTTCGCGTCAAAGTGCGTCAAGTGGAAGACTACCCTGTGGACATCTACTACCTGATGGACCTGTCCAACTCCATGAAGGACGATCTGAGGAACATCCAGAACTTGGGCACAAATCTGGCCAACAAGATGCGCAAGCTCACTAGTAACCTACGCATCGGTTTCGGGGCCTTTGTGGACAAGCCCATTTCTCCCTACATGTATATCTCTCCTCCGCAAGCCATCACAAACCCTTGCTATGAGTAAGTCCCAGGTTGAGGGAGTCCTGGAAGGGCCGGAAGTTAATGGGACATCACTGGAACATGACTGGAAATACATATCGATGGATTTCAGCAGGGAGTTGGGTGCCTGATTTTGGGCAGGGTTTAAATCGTGCTGCACTGCAGGTACTGCTGGCACAGGGAGGATGAGCAAGTCTAAACCACAAATGCCATTGCAACTGAAAAGCTCTTAAGGGAACCAAAAATTTTATATCATTTTTTCAGGAGAGCTGTTGAGGCGCAAAGAATGTGACTTCTAAAAATCCCAGCGGGACAGAGCTGGGAGCTGACCTGAGCCCAGCATCTCTAAACATGTGATTTTTGAAAGGTCCTTCACCAGCCTTTGGCTGTGTCCTTGGGCTCTTGGGGTGGTTGGGTCCCTCCAAAGCATCGTGGAGAGGGCCATGGGACGTAGGATGGCTACAGGGTGGGATTGGGAGCCAGAAGAGCCCTGTGAGCCCTGACTGCTCTCCCCCCACAGGATCGGGGAAACCTGCCTGCCCATGTTTGGCTACAAACACGTCCTGTCGCTCACGAATGAGGTGACTCGCTTCAACGAGGAGGTGCAGAAGCAGAAAGTCTCACGGAACCGCGACGCACCCGAGGGAGGCTTTGATGCCATCATCCAGGCCACCGTGTGCGATGTAAGGGGCAAGAAGGCCTGGCTGTGACTGGGAGAGGGTCATCAGTCTGGTGGGTTAGCAGAGACCACTCAGCCCTACCAGGACAGGACCATAAGCCCTTGGGGCAGCTGCAGGTCTCAGATCTGGAGAGGGTGAACATTCAACTAGGACAACAGCCAAGGCAAGGGAAGAGCAGGACTCTTACATGGTCCTGGGAGGAGAGGGGAGCAGATCAGGCACTTGGGAACTGATGATGATCCTGTGTCAGCCCTGCAGTGACCAGCCCAGAAGGGACATCTCCTGTGCCTGCACCTTGATCTTGCTGGAAATGGATGGGGGGGGGGGGGTTGCATCCCTCAGTCATTAGCCACCTTGATTAACACCCTAGCGAATTAAAACCTGCCTTTCACCTGCACAAGCAGCCCACACCCACCCACACAGCACTTCCCTGGGAGAGCGATTGCCCGCGGTTCCCTCTGCAGTGGTTGGTCCCTATGGCCAAACCACGACCTGGGATGGCAGCCACGGCAGTAGCGGGGTGCTGGCATGTAGGGCTGCCCTCGGTACGTGCTGCTGCGTGACTGGGAGCTGCCTTTCGCTGCAGGAGAAAATTGGCTGGAGGAACGATGCTTCCCACCTACTCGTCTTCACCACGGATGCCAAGACCCACATCGCGCTGGATGGCAGGCTGGCTGGCATCGTGCAGCCCAACGATGCGCAGTGCCACATTGACAAGGACAACTTCTACTCTGCCTCTACCACACTGGTAAATCCCAACCCATGCACAGGGTTGTGGAGCTTAGAGCTTCTGTTGAGGGTTCCCATAGGGTGGTCCAGGTGTGGTTGGAGAGCATGATGGGGACCAGGGTGGTTGGGGCTGCGTGTTCCTAGGGTATAGCCTCTCCTTTTTCCCAGGACTATCCCTCTCTGGGCCTGATGACTGAGAAACTCTCACAGAAGAACATCAACTTAATCTTTGCAGTTACGAATACAGTTGTTGGCCTCTACCAGGTAAGAGCTGCTGCGCAAAGCCACCTTCTCGGGGGGCTGGTGGGTCCCAAGGAGCACCCCCCTTGCAGCTGGCCATGGGTGGCTGGACATAGCTTGGTGGTCTCCTGCCCTATCAAAGCTCCTTGGGAAGCTCCTGTATCCCCAGTCAGGGTTTAGCCCAGCTGTGGTACATGCTCCTGTCACGAGCAGACCACGCTTATGATATTTCTCCAGAACTACAGCGAGCTGATCCCAGGCACAACCGTGGGCATCTTGTCCAGAGACTCCAGCAATGTCTTGCAGCTTATAGTGGACGCCTACGGGGTGAGTACGCAGTGTGATGGCTTTCTCCCTCCCAAAATAGCCACTGTTTCACACTACAAGATTTGGCTGCTCCCCCAGCCCCGAGCATCCTCCCTGGACCAGCTGTGAGCATCTGCCTCCACTCATGTGTGGAGGGACCCCAGGGAAGGGAGATCACTCTGCTGCCTGCTCCTTCCCATCCTCAAACATATTTCCCTGTGGGGGACAGTGTAGCTGAGTCCTGAGAAAGACTCGGGGGACTCGGGGCACTTGGCTCCTTTCCTGTGCACGTGGAAGCATCGCTGCAATGTGGCGGCTGCTCGGGGGACCCTTCCCCAGGACTGAGCCCTGCCCAGCCTGTGCTTTCTTCTCCATAATTCCTCTCTCTTCCCCCAGAAAATCCGATCCAAGGTGGAGCTGGAGGTGCGTGATCTCCCCGAAGAGCTCTCCCTGGCCTTCAACGCCACCTGCCTCAACGACGAGGTCATCCCTGGGCTCAAGTCTTGCATGGGGCTCAAGATCGGGGACACGGTGAGGATCCTGTTGACGGGCTTGGGTTTTCTCCCCCTCTGTGTAGCAGCGCTGCCAGCTTGGCTGATGCTCTTCACCAGCACTGTCTGCTTGCCCCACCACCTCCTGGGTGACACAGACCCTGCAATCTTTGAAGTGGAGAGGGGGGTCCAGCTGAGTGGCTCCAAGGAGGAAAAAACTTTGAGTCTGCTGGATGCAAACTCTGTGGTCCTTTAGCCCAAGCTGCTGGCCACAGTGCATGGGATTTTAGCCTAGCAACTGTGGCAGGCAGGTGCCCTGGCCCAAACCATGCTGGGACAGCTTTGACAAGCCCAAAGAGACCTGGTGGGTCCCTTTTCTGGGCTCCTTAAGCTTGGCTGTGGACTGGAGTGGGTACCCCAATACTGTGCTGGTGGTACTGACACCCCGACGCGCCCCTCTGCCCTCCAGGTGAGCTTCAGCATCGAGGCCAAGGTGCGGGGATGCCCACGGGAGCAGCAGAAAACCTTCACCATCAAACCTGTGGGCTTCAAGGACAGCCTGACGGTGGAGGTGAACTTCGACTGTGACTGCTCCTGCGAGAGCCAAGCCGAGGCCAACAGCTCGTCCTGCAGCCGAGGCAACGGCACGCTGGAGTGCGGCGTGTGCCGCTGCAACCCCGGGCGCCTGGGCTCGCACTGCGAGTGCTCGGAGGAGGAGTACAACCCCTCGCAGCAGGACAACTGCAGCCCCCGGCCAGGCCAGCCCCTCTGCAGCCAGCGCGGCGAGTGCATCTGCGGGCAGTGCGTGTGCCACAGCAGCGACTTCGGGAAGGTGACGGGCAAGTACTGCGAGTGCGACGACTTCTCCTGCGTCCGCTTCAAGGGCCAGATGTGCTCGGGTGAGTGCTGGGCTCGGAGGGGAGGCAGCTTAGGGTATTTACACTGCCTGAGCTCATGGGCAAGGGAGGCACCAGCTATTTTGGGACTCATCCCACGCATTGTCCCAACCTCTGGCTTGCTCAGGCTTGGCTCTCACTGGACCAGCCCTGGGTCTGAAGGGATGCCAGGGGATCTACTCCATTTTTGGCAGCTGGTATCTCCTCCTGTGCCTGAGAGCTGTGGCAGGGTGATGGGCTAGAGGGTTAAAAGCAGACCTCGGTCCCTGCTTAGACTCAGGAGTCCTATCAGGGGGGCTGGTGGGAACCCAGGGAAGCAGCTCTGGGGTGTGCAGGGCAGGGACCCTGCCCGAATCAAAGCCCCTGACATATCAGAGGTACTGCTCTGTAGGAGGAAACCCCAGGGTGGAGGGAGAGGGGTGGGAGAGGCAATTTTTATCCTCCACCCAGTTCTTGAAGACTCCCCATTGGCAAAAGCATTGGGGAAGCAAATCTTCCCCCCTCGCCGGCCTTGCAGCATCTCCCCTCCTGAATATTCATCTCTTTTGTGTGCTCCAGCCTTGGCGGCTGCTGCCGCTGTCAGTACTGGGGAGCGAGGACCAGGTATTCATCCCCTGCCAGGGATCAGGGGAGGAGCCTCTCTGCAAAACACCCATCCCAACAGCAGTGTCATGTGTCCTGATGTGCCAGGGCCTCTTCCCCATCAGGACCCTCACCTAGGGTTTCTCCCACCCATATTTCCAGTAAGCACTGGACATCTGAGTGAACCCTGGCAGTCTGCCCCATCTCCTGTTTTTTGGAGGGATGAGAGAGGAGGGAGGGCACTGCCCAAGACATGAAGCCATGGCACATCCCCTCCAAGAGCAGAGCACCCCAAAAACGATTCAAGGGGGAAACAACAGAGGGGTAGTCACCCCTTTTCCTATCTTCAGCCTCCCTTTGTGGGCCCAGGTGAGGTGGCTGCTAACACAGTGACAAAAAAAGCCACCACTTTCCTGCTGCAAGCCCAAAAATCCCCAGGAAAACATCAGTGGTCAAAGCTGATCCCACTCTGCTGGAGCCCAGCGTGGGTGAGATGAAACCTGCTGTCCAGGTGACACTTGGTTCCTGGTCCACAATGTCCCCAAATAGAGTTGTTGGGACCCCACCTGCTTCTCAGCCCAACTTCAGAGCTCACTGCTGCCTCTGTGCTGCTGGGATTGATCCTTTATCTTAACAACCTGCTGATATCAGAGGCGGAAACGCTGGGGATTTCCCCCACCCTGAACAGTCCCTCGGTGCCCTCAGGGACCTGGGTTCCTGTCCCTGCTCCCACTGCCTGTTTGCACAATGGGCAAAGGGCAATGACAAAGCACTGCCCCCAGCCTGGGTGAGCTGTTAATTAACCCAATCTGTCTGACCCTGTTGGCACCGATCCCGTCCTGTTGGCAACGATCCCACCCCACTGAGCCAATTCTCTCCAGCCTTCCGGTCTGTTTCCATGCCTTGTCACCCCCAGCGTGGCGCTATTTTCCTGTGACTCAGCCCTAGTTCCTCATTAACAGGGTTACATATTTATTTCTCATGCTGGTGCCCCCAAGGCCACGGTGGGGATGGCGCCCAGCCAATTCCCCGCCAGGAGCAGCGTTCCCGACGTGCCTCGGTGCGCCTGGGACTTGGGACGGGTCGTCGTGTGCCGGCTCCATGGCGTTTCCACCACTCACCATGTCTTGTCTTTGAGTCAAAATCAAACCACAATCCAAATAGCTCCAGGCTTTGGCAGGGTTTGAACACGTCTGTCTGTCTGTCTGATTAAACCAGTCTCAGCGAGCGTGCAGAGCTTTTTGGGCTTTTCCCAGCAGTCAGCTTCCCCTGCCTGGTCCAGGGCTGGGAAAAGAGTGGGATTTGAGGGGTTTGACCAGATGTCCGGACTCAAACTGAAATTAAAAGCCAAATCAAAGCTTGACTAGCCCAGAGATGGATCTGATCGAGCATCTCCAGCTGCTGCTGCCAACCTGCCACAGCTGGGGTAGCTCAGCCTGAAATTTGGCAGGTTTTTTGGTGTTTTGGTGGAATGAGAGGAGTGTTGGGGACATGGCAAAGGTTGAGGTTTGATGTGAGCTGCTGTGTGTCCCACTCCAAGGACAGTGGAAAGGGGCTGTCCTGGGCAGTTGGCCTGCCTTGCTGTGCCCACGGAGATGGAGCTGCCACTCTGGGTACACGGGAATCCCATGTGGGTGACTGCTAACAGGATCTATGGGGACATTTGAGGGTCCTGATGCCCTCTGCATTGTCCCCAGGCCACGGGAAGTGCAGCTGCGGGGACTGTCTGTGCGACTCAGACTGGACTGGTGACTACTGCAACTGCACCACCCGCACGGACACGTGCATGTCCAGCAACGGGCTGGTGTGCAGCGGCCACGGCTCCTGCGTCTGCGGCAAGTGCGACTGCACCCAGCCTGGCTCCTACGGCAACACCTGCGAGAAGTGTCCCACGTGCCCGGATGCCTGCACCATAAAAAAGTGAGAGGGGGCAGGGAGCTGGGATGGGTCACATCCCATCAGGGAGCTGGCAGCAAGAGTTCTCAGCAGCTGCAGCCTGGTTGGGTTGGGACTGCAGTGATTTCCACAGCCTGAGACTGAAAGGTGTGATGGTCCCCCTGGGGAGAGCATGGAGGAGCTCATGGTACCTCCCTCCTCTTCCTCAGGGATTGCGTGGAGTGCAAGAAGTTTGAGCGAGGAGCGCTGGTGGAGCAGCAGTCCTGCAGCCGCATGTGCCGCGACGAGATTGAGACTGTGCAGGAACTGGGTAAGAGAGCAGACCCAAATCCCTGCCCTGAAGCGTGGAAATCCAGGGGGCTGCATCCACCAGTCGCTTTCCATCCACGTGTGCATCCCCCCTGGCACGGGGGCGCTCTGAGCCTCTCGCTCTGGCAGTTGACAGGGGCAAGGACGCCGTGAACTGCACCTACAAGGACGAGGATGACTGCGTGGTGCGGTTCCAGTACTACGAGGACTCCAGCGGCAAGTCCATCCTCTACGTGATCGAGGAGCCAGGTGAGACCTGGCTGTCACAGTTGGGCTGGGCAGGTGCAGTGTGCCACGCTGGGTTTCTGTGCTAAAAAATGAGAGGATTTTGTGTCCTTTTTCTAACTCTCACTACCACCAGGCTCACCAGGGGCACCACGGTCAGGGGCCGAGAAAGGTTAAAGAGCTGCTTTGTTCCCTGCTCCGTGCCACCGGGGCAGTGATTTCCTGCCTGTCTCACATTTCCCCACCGCGTTGCTTGGTTATTTCACCCCCGCATTGAAGCCAAGGATGGGGGGTCAACCTTCCCACCGCCCTGATCCTGTTTCTGACTCCATGGGGGTGACTTTTTCTCAACTGGCTCCCATTAGCCGGGCAGGGGCAATGCTACAGCTGCGCTCCGAGGCTGGGATATGGCAGCCCCCCACCACACGGAGCAGCCCCAGGGTCTCCAGGAACCTCGAGGTCTGATTTCTAGCTGAGCTCGGGGCTGGGCGGCCACAGATCCTTCAAAATCAAGGCTGTGAAGGCAGCTGCCAGCTTTCATATTAAATATAACTGCCTGCCACCAGCAGGGCTGCAGCCCATCCTCCCTGGCCCCCACACCCAGAGGAGAGAGGCAGGCGGGGGCCAGGGTGTCTGCACAGCCCCGGGCAGCGTGTGGGGGGAGCAGGGTGGGTGCTGGGGTTCACACCAGGTCTCGCCACCTCAGTTTGTTGGCACAGCAGGGGTGGTGCAGGGCATCAGCCAGGCTGGTGGTTTGGGGATGAACTTCCACCAGCACAAGGATTTGGTCTCCAGTGTCCTCCCCCGCCACGGATGGGACCTGTGATGCCCCTGACCTGGACAGCTCCAGGGGTGCAGACTCCCATCCTCTATACACGAGCTCGAGGATCTCAGCACATGCACCCCATGGATGGGCTGCTCCTCTACAGAGCCTGCTGCTCTCAAGGGTGGAGGCTTCTTCTCCCTAACAGGGAAGGATGAAGCCTTCCCGAGACCAGGGAAGCTCCATGTACCCATGGTCAGGCAGCCTCAGAGCTGCTTTTAATTGCCCTGGGGGTGCTGAGCCCCACCAACCCTGCTCTGCTCCCTCTGCCAGACTGCCCGAAGGGACCGGACGTCCTGGTGGTCCTGCTCTCGGTGACAGGCGCCATCCTGCTCATCGGCCTCGCTGCCCTGCTCATCTGGAAGCTCCTCATCACCATCCACGACCGCCGGGAGTTTGCCCGCTTCGAGGAGGAGAAGGCCAGGGCCAAGTGGGACACGGTGAGTGCCAGTGGGTCGGGTGTGCTGGGCAGGAGCCCCTGAATCCCACAGACCCTGGGCTGAGTGGATCCAAACCCCAGTGCTCCCAGCACGAGAGCCTGGTTGCTGTCTGTGGTCCCAGGGCATGGTTCTTGGGGACCAGCTTGCCCCATTCCTCTCTGAAGTATGGCAGGATGTCACAGGCAGGACTTGGGGTGACACTGCCAGCCTGGACACCCTTTCCCTGAGCCTGCTGTGGTCCCAGGGCCTGGGAATAGGCAATAGCAGACGCTCCAGATGACTTTCCCACCTCCAGCATAACCCAAGCACTTGTCACCAGTGTGACCCTCTTACTCACTGCCCACACCAGTGTTTCCATCCCATGAGTGAGGCCGACTCTACCACGGGATGCTGGAAGGGCTGAGGCACCTGGAGCACAAGGGAGGGGGCTGGGATGGCACCAGTGCGAGGGATGGGGTGGCTTTTTCAGGAGGCCTTTCTACTCCTCAGCTGCTGCTGCCTTTCCTCTCCTCCACAGCCCCTTTTCCCTGCTCTCTCCCCTGAAACCTTATGGGGAGCTGTTCAAACTGTGCAAAGCCTTGAGCAGGAGACATGGATCCACCACTCAATGCTGAAATGGTGCCTCAGTTTCCCTAGCTGTAGAGTAGAACAAATGCTGATGCCAAGCACAAAGTGATGATGCTCTTTTTTCTTCTTCTTCCAGGGCCACAACCCTTTATATAAAGAGGCTACATCTACCTTTACCAACATCACATACCGTGGGAACATGTAAGGATGCTGCTGCATCCAGTGCTGGCCGTGGGATCAGCTGAGGATCTGTGGGATCTGCTGGAGTCTGGTTTACAGAAGAGCTTGTGTGTGTGTGTGAGTGTGTCTGCGTGTAACTTAACAATCCCTCGACTGCCTCCGAAGCCCTGCTCTCCGTGACCCCACTGTAACTGCAGGGACGTGCTTTCCATGGCAAACCTCTCATCCTTACCTCCGTGGGTCGCCTCGTGGGAGCCGGCGGCCCCTCCATACACTGAACGCAGAGGAATGGGACTTCCTCTGCTTGGCAAGGCTGTGAACTGTTAGGTGCTCATTGGACCAAGTGGATTTTGGGAGTGGCTGCTCGAACCGAAGGCTGAGCTGTGCTCTCCTCCAGGGCCCGTGCTGGTGAAGCTCTACCTGCTCAGAGAGTCCCCCTGCACACTGGACAAATGTGGTCCCCTGGGTACAGGAGCTGTCTCCTTCGGGACATGGCAGCTGCACTCGCTGCCAGCAGGCAGGAGTCATTGTGTGCCTTTGTGGGTTGAGGACACCACTCAAGCAACCCTGCAGCCCCCTGCTTCTTGCAGCCACCCATTTCTGCCGTGGCTGTACCCCCAGACGGTGAAAAGCCAATGCCCCGGCATCGTCGTGCCCTTCCTCATTTCCTCCACGTGCACTCAAGTTGCACTACCAGCCCACTCTCTGTAGCAGCATCAGTTGTGCTGGTCCCAGCTGCAGCCTGGCTCATCCCCTGGGATGGTACTGAGCTTCCCTCTGTCCCTCTTGACGGTCCCCATGCCACAAAGCACATGGATGTGCAGGCAGCAACCTCATGATGCCTGTTATCCCTTGATCCTGGCCGTCTCCCTCCCTTTTCTGTGCCCTTTGGGCTGCGTAACTGCATTATGCTTGGTATTCGTTGTAGCTCAGGGTTCTGGAAGAGCAGGCAGGGTTCAGGCCCCATCCTGCCGCCTGGGGCTGGGTATCACCTGTGGTTTGTTCTTCGGGGAGAAACTAAGAAATGTCCTGGTAGCAGAGTCTGGCTGTAACAGCGCTGCTGTCTGGTCCCTGCCCCAGCCAGAGCACGGTGGCTCCATTCCCCTCGATTGTGCCAAAAAGAACCAGAGACCCTGTGACGGGTCTGGGGCTGGCCCCAAGGGCCCCGACAGCATCAGGGCTGAGCTGGTGGTAGCCACGTGTCCCAGTTCCCTGGCTGGCCTGTCCCCAGCAGGGGTTGGCTGCAGGCAGCAGCGGCTGGGGCTGAGCCCTGGAGCGGGGGGGGTTGGATGGGCAGCACCAGAGCGGCAGAGATTCACACCACGAAAATAAAAAGAAGTAAAATAAAAAACCCTCAAACTACTAACAGTGTCAGTGTCCACACCAGCGGTCTGTGCCCAGGCTTCTTGCCCCCTGGGCAGCCCCTGGCACCCCAGCACAACTTGGGGAGCTGGTCTGCACTGAGATGGGCTGAGGGATAGCGGAGCCAGTGGAGCAGGGCTGTGGGCCCCCCCCATGGGGGTCTCTGCTCTGTTACTGCTGCCCTTCTCAGGGTGGATAACGTGTCTGGTCTATGGGGTGGACCAGAGCCCACTGCAGATTGGGGTGCTCCTGGCAGCCACCTTGTTTCATTGCAAGTAGGGTGAACCCCAGCAGCCCCCCATCCTGCCCCACAGGTCCCTGTGAGCTCTCCAGTTTGCTGGAGAAGCCCCCAGAGGAGGGGAACTGGGCTGGGACAGCTGCAGGACCGCCCTAGGGCCGGCTGGGGCCTTGGATGAGGGTGAAGGTGTTAAACCTGGGAGCGGGGTCCTGCCTGCACCCCCAGCCCCAGCCCCCGCGTTGCACAGGGCTGCGGGGACACCCAGCGGCCGCCCTTCAAAGCAGCATTTCGGGACCACAGAAGGTGCTGGAACAACTGCTCACGGAGCTCTCTGACACCCCCCTGCACCCCCTGGGTCACGGGGTGCCCCCAGCCCATGCAGCATGTTCAGGCACCTGGGGCAGCACTCAGTGCCCCCAGCTGTATGGGGCAGGGACTCGAGGTGGGTGTTTCCAGCACCCAAGCGGGCTCTGGGGTTGGGTTGGATTTGGCTCAGCTGGAGTTGGCCCCAGGAGGAGCATTTCAGCTGCAGGGTGGGCTGAGGGGCAGGCAACGGGGTGTCCAAGGCACAGCCTGGCTGCAGCATGAAGGAGCAGGATGAAACCCCTGAGCTGGCTGAGGCTGCCCCAGCGCAGAGTGAGCAGAAGAGGAATTTTGGGGTGCAAGGGTTTCGGCTGATCCCTCTACGCTTGCCCTGAAGCAGCGCTTGGTTTGGGCGCCCGCTCCATGATGCTGCAGAGTTCATGGTGCCACAGGGGTGTGGTGCCCCCCTGGGGCTCAGGGCAGCCACCCACCCCAGGTCACCCAGCCTGGGAACCTGCCCCACTCTCCCCACTGAGCCCAGCCAGAGAGGGTCCCTCCTGCGGGATGCCCCCAGCCTGCACAGGGCTGATCCTGCTCAGGGCTGTGTGCATGGCAGAGGGACTAGCCAGCAGCAGCCGGAGGGATGAAGGCACAGTTATCTTCAGGCCCTGGATGTTGTCCCCATCCCTGTGCCACCCTGTGCCTTAGACATCCCACTGGACCCCATTGGATCCTATCCCAGCTTGCTGATGGTGGGGAGCTGAGCCTGGGAATGCTAGCGATGCCACCAGGTGCTCTGTGACATCAGGCAGAACGGGGAGAGAGAGGTGACACCAGGCAAGTGAGCTTGGGTGCACCCCAAAATCCGGGCTGTGTCGCTGTGCTGGCTGGCATAAAGGAGCGTGAGCAGGCGAGGTGCCTCTGGGGCAGGCGGTGGAGGTGGCCGTTGCTTTCAGCTCCCTGGGAGAAGCCCTTTGTGAGAGGTAATAACCCCAAACGTGCTGAACCTGCAAATTTTGGTCTGCGTCGAGTCTGTTAGTGTTGGGGACCACTAGATGGTGATGTCTGTACACGCTCAGTCAGGCACTTTCCACCTCTGTGTGCTGCTTTTTGATCATCTCCCACTGCGGACAGGGATCCCCAGGGAAATTTCCCCCACGGAGGTTTCCAGAGAGCGGGGACACCCTGCAACCCATCCCACAGACAGAGCTCCCGCAGCAACACTCGAGGCCGGGGTTCTTTTTAATGCTACTTTTATCCCTGAAAGCACTGAGTTGGCTCCCTCGGAGCCCATTAATACGTCAGCTCCTCTTGTAAACCGATGTCTGCTAATAAATCCAAGAACAAGCAAAGTGCTTCCTGATGCAGCTAGGAGATGATTTAAGGTGCCTTCTGTCCCATTCACAACCCAGAACTGTGTTGTCCAGGTCTTTAGGCAATTTTCTGAGATGAAACACGTCTCCCTATTGGTCCTAGGGAAGCAGGTCAATGTCGGAGAAGTGGAGTCTCACCCACCCCCATTGGAAAACCACTTACCGGACCAGAATCACCAGGAGACACTGGAGGAGGTGGCAGTGGATCGTGAGTATGTCGGCACTTTGGGATTGCTCAGGATCTGGAGCATCTGCTGGGCAGAAAGCTTAAGACTTGGGGAAGAAGAGGGGAAAGAGCTGGAATTAAAGAAAATCCAAAATGCTGACATTTCCCAGGGCACAAAATCACAGAATAATTCAGGTTGGAGGGGACCTCAGGAGGTCTCTAGTCCAACTTCTTCCTTGAAGCTGGGTCAGCTGTGAGATCAGACTGGGTTGCTCTGGGATTCATCCATTACAGGATCTCCAGGGTTGTAAAGGAGTCAGGGTTAGTGTGCGATGAGCGTACCGTGCTCTGGGAAAAGCTTGGACCTCCGGCCTACATCTGGCCAAAAAGACCCTGGTTTGGGAAGCAGTTTTGGGGTGAGAGTATCTAAAAATCGCCAAATCCTTTGTGGATATGAGACTTCTCAGTGTTGTAAACTGCCCTTTTGATGAGGCATTTAAAGGTGCAGGCAAGAGTCTCCCTGCAAACTCTTGTTGTATTTTGGGGTCCCCTTCCTCAAACATATTTCCCCATTGACTAAGCTCTATCCTCCCCCATACCCCCGAGGACACGGTTGACATCCATGATGCAGATTCCAACATGGGCACCATGGAGGTCCCCTTAGCCAGCGGGGAGCTGCAGGAAGCCCTAGGACACACCACAGGTAGGGGGGGACCAATATTTCCCTCCTTGCTCTCTGCTCCTACACGGCCCCTCCAGCCAGCAACCCAGTGACAGGAGCACGGGGAGGCAGCTGGGTCTCTGCAGCTCGGTCTCTGCAGCTCGTGCTTGGCCCACAGCTGGCGTGGGATACGCCGTGCTCTCAGCAGAGGTTAAATTCTCTCCATTTCTCCCTTCCCTTTAATCCTGTGCTGAATTTTTAGCTTTGCATTATTTGGCACAGGGGGCAGGGTGGGAAGTCTGTGTGTCTCGGCAAGATATAAATGCCATCCCTCGGCGTGTCAAAGGAGAAGGGGGCTGTGTCTAGAGCGTGTTGCACGTGGTGCAGCATGGAGGGAGGTGAGGGGTGATGAATGGCTGTGGCAAGGGAGTTTAATCCTTCTTGGCCTGAGCATCCCGCCCTGCCTGGGGGAAGGGTGTTTCATTGCATTATTGCGGCTACGGTCCTTTAGATCCTGAGATGGAAAGGGTAGGTGAAAGGCAAAGGAGTGTCTATTATTAACAACTTTTTTT
Source organism: Leptosomus discolor (assembly GCF_034619465.1). Taxonomy (NCBI): domain Eukaryota; kingdom Metazoa; phylum Chordata; class Aves; order Leptosomiformes; family Leptosomidae; genus Leptosomus; species Leptosomus discolor. Next base: position 4,400,560 of record NC_141415.1, read on the forward strand.
TTGCCAAGTCTCTCTGTGCTGACTGCCAGCAGGCAGAGGAGGTTTCCAACACTTTCTTGTTACAGAGGACACAGCCCCTGTGGATAATCTGAGCTCTGACCTGGCCACGGTGCAGACCAACTTGACCGCAGAGCCACGGGAGGTGCTGAGTCTCGCTGCTGCCGATGGTGTCCTTCTGGCTGCCCTTTAGCTGTCATCGCCAAGGCCTGAAATGTCCCTGGAGAGCCAGTCCCTGCTGCTGGCGAGATGCCCTGCTCCATTCAGTTATTGCCCAGGCTCTACCTTAAGGTACAAAGGCAACACCCAGGACCTCGACTCCATCCTGGGCTCCATGGCCAGTGAGGTCCAGCTGACCAGCAAGGAGAAGCTGGAAGCCTTAGGACACGGAAAGTAAGGGTGGGGATCTGAGGTCTTTTCCCTTGCAAGAAGCCTAGAAATCTCCAGAAACCAACAGATTAGTTAAAAGCCTCTTGCACACCCGTACTGGTGCTTGTCAGGTACTTGATGAGGACATGATGTTAACAGAGAAGCTACAAGAGGCAACAGATTCCCTTAAAATAATGCAGTGGGTTTCCACTCACGTGGGGTAAACATGGGAGTGGTGAGGGACTCAACTGCTCCTCTAGTAGTAAAACCCACCTCTCCTGTCTCAGCAGGATCTAGTACCTTATTTTCATATCCCCATCTGCCACAGAGGTATCCTGCTATGAGGGGGTTTGTGGCAAATGAAGTCAGTCTGGATTCCCACCAGTGTAAAGAGATGCAAGCCACATCACTTTTGCTTTCAATTTTCCACTTTTCCAATGCCTGACCCTGCCCAAGGACTCTATCCTGCCTTCACTTGGAAGGAAGAAAGATCTGGCCATCATTTTGTGAAAGCCCCTAGCTTGTGCAGTAGCTGCCACTGGGTCCAGCACCAGCACCTCATCCCCTCTGTGCTGTGGTGTCTGTTATTTCCACCGACACTGAGCTCTGCTCTCCCTCTGCAGCCGACGGGAAGGCAAATCCGTGTGAATCCATGAAGGCAGTGAGGAGAGAGCAGCATCCACCCCTGGGGGAGGGTGAGCAAGATCTCCATAACCCAAGCTGCTGCTAGATGACAGCAAACAGGATTAGACAAAAGTCCTTCAGAACAAAACTCTGGGGCCCCCTATCTGAATGAACTGCAAATCTGCCGGTAATGAAGCTGTGCAGGGAGAGCCAGAGACACACCAGCACTGCAGCAGGTTTCCAAAACTTCACTGCAGGGCTCACTCCAGCCATGTGCAGACTCACCGAAGCCAGACAGGCCACACAAATTCCCGTACTCACTAGTCTTGCTTAACACGTGCGATTACACACGGCCGTCACAGCACTGGGGCGGTGCAGCCCAGCTCCCGAGCACAGCGCGCCAGGAGAAACGGTGTTGAACTCCCACTGCTCATCGTGGATCCAAACACGCTGGCCCCAGTCCAGCTTTCCAACTGAACACCTTTCCCACCAGAACCCCTACTATTGCTCAGGGCCATCAGAGACTAACACACCAAACCTGAAGCTGCTGGAAAAATCCAAGCATGACGCTGCTCTCAGCACGGTCCTTGCTCTGTGTCGTAACTCCTGCATCACGAGGGTGGGAAATCACAGATGTGGGATGGGCTGCATGAGACAGACAAAGATATACTTGATACCCTCTGGTTTCTGTTTCCCTTCTTGTTTCAAGACCCTATTTGTCCACAAGCCACCTCATCTCGCTCTGCTTCCCCCTCGTCACAGTGACAGCAGGGCTTTTCCCCTCCCCGCATGCAGGAGTGATTATTTCACTAATGTGCCGAAAAGATTTTAAATCCTCTGGAGGACAGAGCTGGAGAAAGGCAAAAGATGTTCCTAACACTAGTCTTATTTTTATATAGCCAACCTCCCTCCATGTCCTGGCTCTGCATAGAAGATGGTAGCAGCTTGCTAATATGTTTAGGATGGTACTTAAAACACCCACATTTAGAGGAAAAACAATGCTCAGAGGGTTTTTTTTTATTTTCATAGAGGACAAAGGTGATGTCAGGGGTGAGGGCTCCATCCTGGCCACTCCATGGATCCATTCAAACTCAGAGTAGCTGAAAGAGGCAAAAGTGAATGGTGAGTGAATCATAGAAACCTTGGTGGGAAGGAGCCTCTGGAGTCCTCCAGCCTCCCACATGGAGCCAACTATCATCAGCACTAGGTCACTCTGGTCAAGGCTTCGTCTAGCCAAGCCTCAGGCATCTCCTTTGGGACTTGAAAGTTTGGGCATGGCCCGAAGCACCTTGCCGAGGGTCTCACAGATTTTCTGGGGTGACAGCAGGAACTGAGGCTGGGTCTTTAGCCACCCACGCCACGGGTCCTTTGTGCTGGGTCACAGCGCTGCAGGGGCGACAGGCTGGCCTGCCGTGATCACAGTCGTGTGGCCTTGCATCCACCAGCCAAACCAGGCTCTGGATTGGCAGATGGAGGACAGTATCTGTACGAGAGAGCTTGGTGTGATGTTAGTTCCCTCCCGGGGCTAGTCAGCCTTTGGCTACCATGAGGCATCGTGTTCAAGGGGTAGAGAAAGGAAAACCAGCTTGTCCATGACGTGTCACCTGCACGGGTGGCAGTTTGTCTCAGAGCTACCTGCTGTCCTGGGTGCTGGCTACTCTGGAGGGAAGGGCAGAGGAAGAGGAATAAAGGACCCTGCACATCCACTGCAGGTGGGACAGGCAATCAGAGGCTTCAGGGGCAAGAAGAGGAAATTCGAGTTAGCCATAGGGAAGACGCTGTAGCAGGAGATAGGGAATGCTGGGAGGGCACAGGATCTCCATTGCTGGATAGCGTGCTGCCCATGAACAGGATGAGATGCTGAATTAATGCTGAGACAGCACAAAACAGGGACAGGTGGGTCCTTGCAGCTCTCCTCCCGGTGACATCTACAGCTGTGAGTCCTGCCCAGAGGGAACCTTGGGAGACTCTCCGCTTATTTGTCTTTCCGCATGCAGAGTTGCTCCTTCTCCTGGCTGTGCTCCCAAAACCAGCGTGACACCAAAGCCTCTGCCAAAGAAGAGGGTGATAAAACCCCTCCCAAGGGAGACAACCAGGTGAGCACGAAGGTGGAAACTGGGTGTGTGGAAATGCTGCTGTCCCTGCTCTGTTATGTGATCATGTGCAAGGGTCCTGCCTTCACGCTCATCCCTACGGTGCTGCGCATGTTGGCATCATCAATCTGGAGGAGAAATGCTGAGGCACAGGTGGTGCATTGGGCCAGGCTCCCGAGCTCCAGCCTCAGCAAGGGCTGTGGGTCACAGAGCTTGGTCCATCCAACGCTGCCGTGTGGCCACGGGAAGTTTCCAGGGCCGTTTCCTCCTGGCTGACGTTTCTGCTTCCCTGCAGACACCAGGGCCGCCACAGCTGCCCTCTGTCAAAGCTGGCCTGAACTGGGAGAGGCAGCTGAGATCCCATCGTCGCTTCTGTGCAGCCTCGAGCAGCTCACGCGAGCTGCCGCACAGTGTTTGACTCCCACCACTGTGAGCGTGGAGCTGGGGGGTCAGCTCTTCTCTGGGAGTCCTTCCAGCACTGTCTGGCCCATAGGGCTGGGAGAAGGACCAGCACCTGCATGGCTTGCTCCAGCTCTGTCAGCCGGGGCTGCGTATTGGCTGGTCTCTTGTCAGCACGTGCCTCTCAGCTGTCAGTCTGTCCATCTCTCTTTATGCCCATGTCTGTCTAACAGGAACCTCTCAGCTCAGCAGGGAACTGAGGGCAAAGCAGCAAAGAACACGACAAGGAAACAACGGAATGGTAATGTCATCTTGTTACGGGCTTCCCCCCTGGCAGGCATGTTGCCAGCATGGCCAGGAGTAGTCTGGCCTTTAGCTCGGTCCTGCAGCATTGCATGATCCTCCTGAGGCAATAACCAGGAGTAGACAAAGGAAGGGACAATCCCCTGTCCCAAGGATTTGGGGACTCAGTGATCGAAGGAAGCATCAATCCACTTTTTGACAGAGATAACTGAAGCTCATAAGCGCAGAGCTAGAACTAAACCAACCACCTCACCCAGCACCTCAGGTTAAATACAGGCTCACCCTGCCTCTGCCCAGATTCTTCAACTCCCACACCCTCAGTAGCTGTTTAGAGGCAGACGCTTTTCCACTGGCAGCAAGGAACAACCCGCCCCAATCCCAGTCCCAGGTCCCCAGTGGTTACACTTCATTGTTTCCAAACAAATACATTATAGGTTTGTTTAATCCCCTGTCCTTCCCTTGCCTGCAGCATTCTCCAATGCTTTCAACTTATTCCCCAAAGACCCGGACGGCAATATTAAACTTCACAGCCTGGAGGTGACCACTAAGCCACCGGGGATCAGCTCAACCAGTCAGGAGGCGTACGACGAGCTGGCGTGTACAGACACCGATGGTGAGGGCACCAGACCACGCGTTACTCCCCTGTGGGTCATTCCAAGCCAATTTCTGGGTGTGCAAAGCAAGCCTCCTCCTTGTGCCTTCCCAGCCCAGGGCAATACTGTGCTGAAATGTTTCCTGAGCCAGAAGCTGTACCTGGGCTGCTGCGTTTTAGCACTTACCGGGGACTACCCCTCATGAATACATGTCATGGTTTTTGGACCTCTTTATGCATGCTGAAGCGCCAGGATCCACAACGCAGTTACATGTGAAAGTTTTAACAGGTTTTTCCCTATCCTTTCATCTTAGCAGCAAATCTTTTTGCAGTGCCAGCTCCGAGCTGCTCGCTCCAGCATTTCATTACAGTAAAAAACTGGGATGCTAACAGGGATGCCACTTGCCTGCAGGAGACAGGATGGTGGATTTCTCTGACTTTCTGGACATCATTACTGGCAAAAAGTGTTTCGCCCAGACAACATGTAAGTAAGAGACATTCTGCTCCAGCAAAAGCCTCGCTTATCCAAAAATACCTGAATGTACCTGATTCTCAAACTAATTGGTAGCGAGCAAGAAATCAGCATCTGGGACCTGAAGAAATGAAGGCCGCTCTACTCAGACAAGTCAGCAGTAGCTCAATGAGCCATGACAGGCCAGCTCGGGGTTAGCTCTGCCCCATGACCAACCACCGTCGTGCTTGCAGTCTCGGGGACAGTGGCAGGAATTCAGCATTCAGTCCAGATGCTCCTGGCTGCAAGAGCAGAGGACAAGCTCTTCTCTTACAAGACAGGGCACAGAAGGAGTAGGAGACTTTCTTGGGCTAGTGATAAGCTGCAGGGAATTGTCCTCCCTGCCAAATATCTAACCAGCGCTCAGCAGAAAATGGGGATGGATCCCCATGGCATAACTTGTCCAGATCTCCCTGAGGGCTGCTGGGATCTCTGCTCCCTCTGAGCTCTGCAAAGGTCAGACAAGGCTCAGTCGTGGCTCTGACCACTCTCCTCCTCTCCAGCCCCTGGGAAAAATGACTCGGGCAGCTTTGATTCTGTCGATGCCAGAGGAATCGTCCTCTTCAAAGGCATCTTGAAGCTGCTGGAGTTGTCAGCTCTGCCCCGGAGAACTCTGTTGCAGATTATCAGGGGAGCCGCCTTAGCTCTGTGAGGCAGAGAGGGGAGGTCCCCACTTCACTGGGATATTTGTGCCTTATAAAGCAAAACATACAGAACACAAGGGCCCCAAGATGAGATTTCCAGGAATGTTTTCTATCTAGTTGGACATCCCAAAGCACCGGCATAGCTCAGACACCTGCTCTACAAAGGCACTGTTGTAAATGCCACCAGGTGCCTACCACACACCTTTGCAGTTTAACTATCCTGACGTACCCGGTCTTTCCAGATCTGCAGGTGCACGGCAGCCAGTGCCGAGCGGGGCCTTGGGCTGTGTTTCACAGGACAACGACGCCCTCTTTTGTCTTCTGGTTACTACCAGCAGAAGCTCAGGGACTGCACTGGCCAAAAAGTCTGGATGGATGGTGACTTCCTCAAGTGTCGCAGAAAGAAGCCCCACAAAATTTGAAAAGAGACGGTTTACCCTGTGCCTGCCTTTGTAAGCGCTGCCCGCGTCTCACCCAGAAAAGGGAGGCGGCAGCTTATGTGGAGCACCTCAAAGGTAAAGCTTGCACAGTCGCTCCCACTCTGTCCAAAAGGGAAGTCACTGGAGCTACAAGGGTGACAACCTGACTGGGGCGTTTGCCACAGCTTCTTCTGTCCCCTGCTGGCACGCAGCCTTCTCCGAAGCTGGAGCATTGGTGCTTCTGGTATCGAGTTCAGCAAGGCTCAGGGTCAGCCCTGCGTTAGCAAACCTTTCCCAAGAGGATCACAGAAAATGGAGCTGGAGCCGACCTCGGGAGTCCATTCAGCTCACAACCCTCCCAGGGCAAGAAGAAAAACTGAACAGTTGTAGTGGGTTCTGCTCCAGGGGCTGGTACGGACAGAGGAATCGCCCTCCAGAGGTGCCTGTGCAAGGCAGCTGCCGTGAACACCCCACTACAAAGCATCGAGTAGTAGGTGAGCTCTGGGTTGCCCCAACACCTACAGACACCACGGATTGCTGCAGATTAAGCACTCAGCACCATAGCCAAGGGATCGGCGCCTTTGTGGATCCACGCCTGCTAACGCCTGGCATGCCGGATGGCAGCTCCTGCGACTCATGGTCCAGAGGAGTGCGGAATTCAGGGCTCAGGGAGTTCTTCCCTGGTGAGAGGAGGCAAACCAAGAGGCAGGAGGCAGCTGGCTGTTGGCTGCACAGTCAGTGAGGCTGGTTCCTATTTCCCTTTGCCGCATCACGCCCAGGCACCCACCTTCCCGCTGATTTCTAAACAAGACATGATGACACTGGCAAAGCCAAAAATGGGCTTGCAGAAGGTGGCAAGGCAGAGGAATAAGCCAACAACTGCTTCATTTGAGATCTGTGAGAAGAAACCAGGCACAGGAGGTGAGGGGTAAGCGATGCTTCAGCTATGTACCAGTAGTGAAGGCGGCACAGGGACAGGCCTGAAAACCTGCGCTTTGTTTAAACAGGCGGCCGCTCTCAAGCCTCCCGCTCACCACAGAAAGCGGAGACGCTCCCCCGCCGTCAGGGCTGAGCGCCCCAACACACCACGTCACCTGGTGAGGCACCGGCCCAGGCTGCCCAGAGCAGCCGTGGCCGCCCCCTCCCTGGCAGCGCTCAAGGCCAGGCTGGATGGGGCTGGGAGCAACCTGCTCTGGTGGGAGGTGTCCCTGCCCGTGGCAGGGGGGTGGAAAAGATGGTCTTTATGGTCCCTTCCCACCCAAACCAGTCTGTGATTCTGTGATGTGACAACAGACAGCTCAGGCAAGACACAAGCACAAGTGAGTGTGAAAGCAGAGAGCAGATGTTACACTTGTTGTATGGGACCACAATCAGAGCAGAAGTAAGTGTGACCGGTCACTCAGGTAACCTGTACATTAACTGTCTGGTGAACGCTTTAACCAGGCACAGGTATTAAAGAGCAATTTTGTCCTAAGTGGAAGGAAAAACGAAACCCGAGGTATAATAGCAGCTTACTTGTTTATTACTGTTAATTGTCAGCATGAATTGGTTATAACCTGCCAGCACCGCATCATAACGCATCGCTGCGGTGCTTTTTGTCTTGTACGTATGCACATGGCGTGTGCTCCCACCTGGGCAAAGCTGCGCGATGCCTCCCCCCCGGCCCTCTGCCTCCCCTTTCAACCCCCCTCCCTCCCCCGGGAAGGCGCAGGCAGCCCAGCAGCACCCTGCCAGGCTGCGGGGGAAGACCGGCGGGGGCCAGACCGGCCCGCAGACGGGCAGCAGCGCTTCCCCCGCACCTTCCGCTCCTACTCCCGGTCGTGGAAGACCCACCGGGCGCTGGTGACAGCCGCCGACCTCCGCAGGCGGTGGCCCAAGGCAAGGCACGGCGACGGGCGCCATGCGAAGGCCGCGCCCGGACCCCTCCCCCGGGGGCTGGTGAATGCTGGGCAGCGGCGGCCTGGGCCGGGCCTGCTCTCGCCCCGGTGTATGAAACGCGACGTGAAAGCCAGGAAAACCGTTCCCATCGCCGCCGTGGCCGCTTCCCGCCCGACACGGCCGCCGCCGCCGCCGCCGTGGCCGCCATTCCTCTGAGGTACCGGCCGCCCCGGCCCCGCCCCGCCCCGCCCCGCGCCGCGCGCTTCCCGCCACTGCCCCCACGTGGTAACGGCGCCCCTCACATGACCGCCACCGCCCGCCTAGTCCTCTTTCGGGTCGGACGGCGGCGTGGCGCTTCCGGTTCCGGTGGCGTTCGGCCCATCATGGCGGCGCCCAGGGAAGCGCCGGAGCGGCGGCCCTTCGGGAGGCGCTTCCTCACTGACCCCGCCCGCCTCTTCCAGCACAACGCCTGGTGAGGGCGGCCGCCGCCTCCTCCTCGCCCCGTCGGTGCCCGCTTCGGTTCCCCGGCTCTTTGCTGCTCGCGGCGGAGAGGCCCCGGGAGCCGGCCGGGGCGCTCCGGGGCGCTGCTGCCCTATGGTGCCTCTCCGCGCCCGGCCGCGGGGGTGGGGGGGGGTGTGAGCGGGGGATGGGCTCGTCCTCGCCGCCCCGGCCTGTCGGTAGCCTGTGGCGAGGCGCTGGGGCGGGACGGCGCGGAGTTGCCCACCGGGGCGCGGAGCAGGCCGGGGGAGCCGCGGGTGTGGGGCTGGCGGCCAGGCAGCGCGGGGGGTCTGGGGCGGGGGGCTGGCACCCCCGGGCTGCGGCGCTGCCAGCGCGGCAGGCGGTGCCGTGAGGGCGTGGAGGTGCGGGAGGGCCCTGCCCTGCTCGGCCGGTGCTCGGAGGTGCCAATCGCCAGGGGGTCCTGAGCCTTCCTCGGCTCATCCCGAAGCAGATGAGATTCCTCAGGCTCCCTTGATGTTTCAGGAGAATGTGTTTTGCTTTGTAGCAATTGTTTCATTGTTGTAGTTAATAAATTATCCGCTCCTAGAAATCTGTAACCCTCCTCCATCTGGATACGTTAGTCCCTAGAGATCATTTCACCTGTCTGCTGCCACACGCTGCTGTAACGTGTGAGATCATGCTGGGTGTTAGCTTGGAACAGGTCTTTGGTTAGAGAAAGCTGTTGTTTTAAGATATGTTAAGCACCCAAATTCTTGAATTTGTAGAGAATTGAAGGTATTTTGCATTTTTTAAATAAATATGAGCACTGTTGTTCTCTGCTATACCCTGTTAAGAATTGGGTATGTTTAATTTGTAATAAAGTAATACATGCGTGTATCAGCTTGTTGTTCATTCTACTATAGCAAAGGTGTGTTACAAAAACACATACTCAATGGTATTTTCCTGCTGAAACTCCTAGTAATCTAGTTTTTCACAGACTTGACATATTTAAGTCTTTGTTTTGTGAGTTAATATCAAGAGACTAATTCCTTCTGAGGCCAGAATAGTGCTTCTTGGTCCTTGTATTCTGCTGTTCATTCACTTGTTTTAATGAAAAAAGGTCAAGTGAATCACTTTAGTGACTACACAACTGCGTGTGCACATTTAAGTTATTAATACTACTTAGTGCTTTAAAGCTTCCTGCATATTTTTCTTGTAATTGGATTTAATATAGCACTTTACCTTCCAAATAACTCTACTGCCTTTTGTATTTTAACTTGAGAAAGAAAATGTAGTTTTCTAAGACATCTAAATCAGATGGCCCATGTTGATGACCTCCTTGAGTGAAAGCTTGTGAGCGCCTGCCTGTCTGTCACCCGTGTGGGAACAAGCGCTTTTCACCATGTGAGAATGGCAGTTCCTCTCCCAGGAGGCCTGGTCGTGCTGAGTGCCCGTGGGGTTTTATAGCAAGGATTTATTTCCTCTGAACTTGGCTGAGCACCAAATAGAGAACAGGATTAGGGGACAGATTTGGTGTCTTTTGGGATCCTTTCCAGTTACATCTTTTGTAAAGGTACAAGTGCAGCTCGTTCAGAGCCAGGAACTGTGTGTGCTGATAGCTGTTGTACTGCTGCTGAGCTGGAGTTAGAGATTGTGGAAAAGCTCCACAGCTCTCAGTTTGGAGGGCTGTTAGACCTTTCTCTTTTCTCTCTGTCTTTGCCCTACCATTCTCAGCTGAGCAGTTCATCTTATTTTTCACAACAGGGATAATGTGGAATGGTCAGAAGAGCAGGAAGCCAGTGCCAGGAGTAAAGTTCAAGAGAACAGCTCACAGCTATTGCCACAAGATAAACAAGGTACTTTTGGATAGTCCAATGCTGTCTTGACTTGTCCATACAAGAGTGGAAGAGTCTGACCAGAGCTATATATGCATCATCATTTATTCCTCCCTTTCACCCTCTCCCAAATTGTTCCAACTACATTACCTAGTTGTTGCTAATGAAAAATGAAGGAGGAGGAATCTTTCTGTTCTTAATTTACCTCTCTGTGACTTTTCCACCTTCTCCAAAGGCTCATCCTACTGCAACAGAAATGGTCTTGGTTGGGAGGAGTCATCTTGGGTTGAGCTGCTTTGTTCATGTCGTGTATGTTTAAATACTGGTTAGTGTTCGTTGTCAACAAACGTCTCTCATTGTAGTGTTACTGCCTCTGCTTGATTTTGCTCTCTAAAGCTTAACTACTCGCAGTCAATCTTTCCTTTGCTTGCATGCTGTGGAGCTGTTCCTAATTCAATCCCGTTTGTCTCTTAAGAGGGTCTAATAAAGCCGCATCCATATCTGTCTCTACCAAATTAACGAACAGCATGATACCGATTAAATCAGAAGCGAAGGAAAATGATTTCATCCTGATTGAAGTGTTTATCATCAGAGAGGCAGAAAAGCGATTCCAAATTTTTATTTTCCTCAAGCTTCGCTTAGAGGATATTTATACGTCCAAAAGGCAAAGCTTACCTGCATCGGAATCGAGCTAAAGGTGCACAGCTCTGGGGTCAAGTGATACGGTTGAAGCTCTTCCGAGTTGGTTAAGAAAGCATCTTCCCTCCACACCTGTTAGATACCAGCCAGTCCCTTAAGCGATGGTGAAATGGCTTCCTGTTCTCTGGTATGATAAGAGACTTGTTTGATGGTGATCTTGTTCTACCCTGCCGAGCTCTAGGATGGATCTGCTGCTTTTGTTCGAATTAAATTGAGTGTGTCATCTGTAAGGCGACGCTGAACGCTATTGGAGCTATTGAGACACTTCCCATATAGCTTCCAGTTGTGTTCACAATAACAAATTTAATTATACCAAAGAGCAACCTCCTAATTCCTCGGGTTCCCAGAAGTATCCAGCAGTTTCTATTGTGATGCCCATTGTGCTGAGTTCATTTTACAATCTGGTTAACATTAAAGGATGCTGTCTGTCATGCTTTGAGAACCTATATACAACTATGAAATTGTGGAGCAATTTGCTGTTAGAGCAGTTTGTCAGGTCTTCATGATGTATTTCCCAGACTGAACAATGGAGGCCAGTCAAATTTTGATGGTTGCTATTCAGTGGGAAGCGTGTGGAGACAATGGGATGGCTGAAGCACAGGGAAGCCAGCCCAGCCAAATGTGCCTGAAGGGTCTCGTATTTTGAGAATCAGTAATGTCCAAGCAGGAGAACAAAGGCAGGCTATTGGTCATTATGGCTGTATTATTCTGTGGACTTCTTGGGGCTGTCAGAATTTGTTCCGAAGAAGAGAAGTTCTATGGGGTATGTCGAAGATGTGTCTTCTGGCTGGGAACAAAGAAAGAAGTGGAAGAGTTTCTTGGTTTCCTTTTGAGGCTCCATAATTAGCCCCCATGCAATTCAGGGGGGCCCTGGTTCTCTTCCTGTCTTTTGTGAACAGTTACTTTTGTTTGCCCTTCTTCTACAATGGGAAAGGGTGAGTATGGGCTTGGCTTTGGGGGTGTCCTTACAAAGATGAGCAGAAAAGTCAGTCGTCCTTATCAAGAAAGTCTCTGGAGGGATCTGGCTTGCACGCCGACGTCCCCGTGAGCTAATATCACAAAAGGGATCTTGAAGCAAGTATTGTGTGAACTTTTCTGGCATAAGTTGTGCAGGAGGTCAGACTGAAAAACTAATATGGTCATTTTTGTGCTTTAAATCTCTTTCTTGCATGATCTTTGTCAGCTGGCCCTTGATTTCTTGCATTTATATTGTAACTGATCCTTTACTCAGTGCTTTGAAAACACTAGACTACAAGGTGAATGAGCTTGAAATAAAGTTTCCACACACGTGGGTCAGTGTATAACAGCTGTTCAACAGCATCCAACAGAATTTCACAATAATTTAACACAGGAGGAGCACAGTGTCTTGTTCAGCATTATACTGTGGCAAAAATGTGGGTAATCCGAAATGACTGGGCTGGAATTTTGCCCCAGCACCTTGGGTAAGCATCCCTTTCCAGTCAGGCTGTCATGGGATTGTTAGAGACCAGCAGGAATCAGGACTTTCTGTTTTTGTTAGGTGAAAGAGCATTTCCAGCCCTAGCAGCCTTGCATATCCCTACTAGTACAGAGAAAAAGTGACAATTCAGGAAGGAGCGTGCCAGGGTATGAATCAGTAGCACTTCTTCTTCGGACATTAGCAGTCATTGAGTTCTCCTGTGCAAACAGTAAACTGACTTGACCCTGCTTACTTGGAGCTACGGTGAGCTCATGGCACAAACTTACTGCCCTAGTCTGGTACCAGATATTAAAATTTCTTTTGGCTTGGGGTTTAAGGACAAGGCTTCTTAAAAGGAGAAAATACTTGTAGTTGAGGTAAAGAGATTATTTATATACGTAGCTCTTTGTGTTTCAGGGGTAGATCCTACTAAAAATATACATACAACTGACTTCTAGTTCTTTGCCAAAGCCAATTTTGTCTATATTTGGCTGAGGTTACATGTTTTTCCAGGTGTTCTTGGTTCCTTTTACTGTCTCCCTTCAGATATCTTCTAAACACTCGCATGCTTTTCAGAAAGACTAATAAATAAACTGCAGTTCAGATAATAACACTGATCTCCAATTTTAAGATGCCTGCTTTCTCTCTTAACCCTACTCTTAGTAGTTGTTGGAGAGGGCTGCCCATTCTCACGTACCGTCATCACCTTCAGTTGTGGGAGAATCATTTGCACTCAGTGGTGCGCTGTTGTGTGCAAAGATGGCTCAGGAGTTGCATGTTACTGAAATGCAGGTGGGATCTCTGGAGGTGGATGTTAATGCCTCTGGGCGATTACAAGCATGGGGTGTGTTCATTAGCTTTTGCTTCCCAGGACACAGAACTCATCACATTGGTGAGAATTCAGGAAGCTGGTTGGATTCGTAACTTTCCATGGAAAAAAATAGTTCCCCTAGAACCTTATTTGATCTGAAATCTGTGAAGGTGTGTGGATAGAATTCTGTGGGTGACTTGAATTCCATTAGATCATGGCTTTGTAAGAGTTCTTCCAGCTTTCTGTGATACTCATCTTGCTGCTGGAGTGTATCCACTTGGTGTGAAAATGAAAATGCTTGCTTTTTAAAGTTAATTCCTAACATCTATCCACCTTAGCTCTCCACTATTACTTCAATGACTGGTCACTTCTGTTGATTCCACTCTTTTGTTTTAATTTCATAAACACGTGATGCTCTGACATGCATAGAACTATGGAAAGCAAAGTGCTGTAGGCTGGACTCTACCAATACTTGTGTGAAACATGCTGTCCTGTAATCTTGGAGTATTGCAGAAATGCTAATTGAGCTCTCTGCCAGGCCTGTATAGTTGACTAATTTTTCTGTTTCTCCATCTGAAAAAAGGGGTGGCGTGTTGGACAGGAGCTCTTCAGCCCCAGGCAACTGTCACAGAATTCCTTAGAAGCTGTAAGTGCTTGACACCATGAGGCTCCAAATGAATTGTTCCAGTGAACTGAACAAGTTAGTGTTATAGATGGAAGGAAAACCTGGATTTCTGCATTCCAGTCTCCTTCAAAGAAGCCTTTTCTGTTGCCAGTTTCCTTTAAATCCTACCAGGAGATGGCTTCCTCTTCTATCTCTTTTCCCTTTTTTAGTCCTAAGAAAGTGACTGTCAGGAGGCAGGCTGAGTGCTTATGTGGGATGGCACAACTTAAATAAAGGTGATTTTCAGTCAATAACCGTACTTATTAAAGCAGATTGCTGAATAGATGTCTGCAGTGATCCCTCACTGTGTGAACTGATTAAATTCAGAGACCTTCTGATTTGACTGCTGGTGATGTTTTTGTTTGTGTTCACAGAGGAATACGAGGTGAATGCTAAGAGGTACTGGGATGACTTTTATAAAGTCCATGAAAATGGCTTCTTCAAGGACAGGCACTGGCTGTTCACTGAATTTCCTGAGCTGGCACCTAACAGGAAACCAAGTCAAAATGGGGATTCTGTGCAGGAATTTAGTAACAAAGAAGAATCGAACAATGAAGGGCTGGGAAGCTGTGAAAATGGACATTGTTCATTGGAAACCAGGGCAGAGAATCAGTTAAACCTGATAAAAAGCACACTCAAGATCTGCACAGAGGAGCTGGCTACACAGAAGTATAGGGAGCTGAATCAAAGTGACGGAGATTACCCAGGATCTGCTGCATCTTACCGTATCTTAGAGGTAATAGCTGTAAAACAGTGTCACACATCAAGCAGTCCCTTGTATCAGTGTTAGTGTGACTGGGACATAAAAATATATATCATTGGCAAACAGCAAGTGAATGGGATGATTGCCTTAAGTCAGTAAAATGCAAAAACCAGAGGGCAGCTTAGAACTGAATTGAATCTGTCGGGATTCTTTTGCTTCAGACTGTGGATTGGCAGAGCACAAGGACCGTAAGAAGTTTCCGAGTTTAAAAGACAAACTATTACTATTAGATGTTGAAACAAGCATTTAAAAGTCATCTTTTGAAGAAGCTGATTATTTTACTTGTCTGTTTAAAGCTTTCCCTTGTATGTTTTGCATGTTTGTGCTGACTCTTGTTTGCCTTGGGAGGTGTGAAACAAAGCAATGAAACCGAGAATGTAAAGGTGCTGTTTGGTTTGTTCCTTATGGCCCATGTAATAACAGGGAATCTCAGACTGATACAGGGTTTGTCCCAGAAGAGCCTGTAGGACGTCTAAGTATTGGACTCCTGACAGCTGGTAATGACCCTTTGCTCTGCCACCTCTGGTTTGTTCACTGCGGATACCGCTGGTTTCGTTGAAGGCTTCGTGTTCTATGGAAGTGCTGCCCTTCCAGGGAGAGTCAATATGACTGTCCTTGTGATTTTTTTAATTTAATCTGAGGCTTTGAGACTTCCTCAGACTTTGATGTCCTTGGGTCATTGTGGCTTTCCTGTCTCACCTGAGTGCTTTCAGTAATATCTGTCACTGCAAGCCATCAGTGTTGTTTTCTGTTCAGTCTGTTTCAATTTTACTGATTCCTTAAACATTCAGAGGCAAATTCCCCAAACCCAGTTGTGTGAGCCATCTTCTCTTCAAATGGGAACAAGCAGAAGGAATAATAAGGCAGAATCAGCGTAGGCCTAGCTGTAACTTGAGGAAGAGCCATCTAGCGAAGGAAACCCTGAAACAGCAGGATGTAATTATAGTAAAGCAAACTTCTTTCTCCATTGCTCTGATTTTCTATGGAAGTAAATGCAACTAATCCATGGCCTTTGCCAGTGCTTCAGTGACTCATACTGGTTGTTATGCTTGGGATTCCAGCAATAACAGTTTTCAGAGAGTAACAATATGTAGCTTGTTAGTAAGATTTCTGCGAGAACTGGCCTAGTGGTTTACCACAACTGCTTACATGTAGGCCTGCTCCTCAGAGCTGAACATACTCAGATCTTGCAGTGAGATTTGCAAATGGTCACTGCTGTGCTCCGTTGTAGCTTATGAGTTGCTCTTTGTTCCATGGCTGCAGAGAGATGATTTGAAATGAGCTGCATGCAACATGCTGAAGAAATTGTTTTCACTGTGTGAACATCTGCTTTGCTTGTGCAGGTTGGCTGTGGTGCTGGAAATACAGTCTTCCCAATTTTACAAACCAACAAGTAAGTAGTTCTCAGTAGGGTTTTACCTGCATGATATACCGGCCTCTGAAAAACGATTGGAAAAGTGTTGCATGTGATCTTAGTTTAGACAAGCTCAGAGAAAGGCCAGAAGCAAGTGCCATCTGCGACTTCAAATGATCGTGTTTTGAGCTTAGGAATCTTTGGTCTTAGAATGCAACCCACAAAACACGGTGTAAGTTTACGTGTCTCGCTCTGAAAGCATTTTCATACAGGCCATAGTATCTCTCCTTTTCCGGAAGGAAAAGTAAGCCGTTGGTTCCATATGAGAATAACTGAGCCATAAAGGAGCAACGTGATCCACCAGATTTTGCACGAGGCATTATTGACAGAGACAGACTAAAGCCCAGGATTTCTGGCACCCAGGTCTGTTCTCTGTGCATTTGAAACACTTGTGTGATTCCTGTGGAGCACCTTTATGTAAATGATGATAGTTTCTTTTATTTATTTCAGTGACCCAGGCCTTTTTGTGTATTGCTGTGATTTTTCTACAACAGCCGTGGATCTTGTCCAGGTAAACTCAGTGCTGACTTACGAAGGTAGGAAGTACACGGTGGCAGCTGCACGTTAACACAAATACAGCACAGCTGCCTCCGGCTGTCTGGCTACGTTGGCAGCTTTCTGGTTTCAGCTAGCCCTGGTGCTGACCCTTGTACTGGTAAATCAGGAGAAGGAGCCATCAAAGACTGTAGAAATTAGGGAAGCTGGAGTTCTCAAAATGTCATGCTGGCAGCAGACAAGTCAGCCAGATTTTCTTTCCCCTGTGGTCGGAAGTACTTTTCTAAATCCAGTGCTCTTTTAGCTGAGTAACTGCTGAACCTTGAAAACATTCGGGCTATTTTTTAACAGGAACTGAAGCTGGTTTTGGTTTGTGTGTGCGTTACTGTCACTGCAGTTCTGGGAACATGGTTGGATTGCTTCTGCATGGACAGCCGAGGAGGGATACTGTTGTCTATGGAGCAGGAGGCTGGAATTTAGTCAAAGGACAAATACTGCTAACAAATTTCAGGCCAGAACAGGACTGAGAATATATGAAGTATCAAATGTAATCAGTCACTTCATGAGATGAGATGGGGAGCACAGCAGCAGAGGCAGTGTGCCATTTCATCCTCTTAAGGTGCCACGAGCACTGTTTATAAAGGCTACTGCAATCCGTAGCAGCAGCTTTAGAAAAATACAGAAATTCCTTTAGAAGTCTAAATATGATTTTTAAGACGTAAATTTAGGCAGCCAGCTTCGATTTTTGTGGTGTAGGGGTAGTCTGCCTGCAGCTGAAGTGAATGTGGATTTCAGCGATGCGGAGAGGGGTCCTGACGCTCTCACTTTTTTAAAGATTTCCAGCTTAACAGTGTAAATTCCTCAGTTCTTACCACTATTAGTGGAAAATGTGACCTTAAAATTGCAATAATCCCTCAATCCAGTTTTGGGGGTTTGTCAGTGCTGATTGTCTGAATGTAACAAGTCCAAAGCTCTTTGTAAATCTCCCATGTGGACCTGTTTTTAGCATTTCACCCCTGTTCCTTGCCTGACCAGGGAACCTGTCTGACCTCATCTGCCTTAGTCCAGAGAGGCTGAAACAGATCTCTGGACACACCATTTTATTACATGAAAGTTAAAATGCTGCCATGTCTCTAGATGACATTGAGACCTAGGTCTGCTGCTAATGCTCTAATTTCTCTCCCATTAAATACAGAACAATGCAGAATATGATTCTTCTCGCTGCTTTGCATTTGTCCATGACCTGTGCAATGACCAAAGTCCTCTCCCAATGCCAGATGAGAGTCTGGACGTTGTTATTCTTATCTTTGTCCTCTCAGCAATTCTCCCAGAGAAGTAAGTTTTAATAATTCCTTCTGGCTGCAGAAGATAACTCATATAGAGCTGGAGTTCTTTAGTAGTAGGTCCCCTCATATCAAGGAAAATTAGTTTGTTCTGTGTCTGGTCCAGTTTCCCATTAAGCCTCTGAAAATGAAATCTGCAGGTACTTGCTGTTGTAACAATTTCTGGTGGAGGATGGGTGTGATTTTGAAGTGCTAAGTGGCTATGGGTGACGTCATGCTGCGGTCACAGTTGCTCACCTGTTCTGAACCCCAGCCACGCTGAGTACCCAGCACCCATTTGTGGAAAGTATATACTAGATTTTAAGGCTCAAAGGCTAGGTGAATTTCTCATGGGAGGTGGCAAGAAGGGAGGGGACAGGTTCAGAAAACAGTTAAGAAAAGTGCTGTCATCTTACTGTGACAGTGTGTTACAGCCTGCACTAGTGTCTCTTTTTTGTTCCCTTTGGTTTTATTTCACAGCATTCTTCTTCAAGTTCACTTATTACTTGTTTTACGGAAACCAGTGGAAATACTTCCATAATTAGTAAGAGAGAGCGGTTAATCCCTGCTGTGGCACGCTAAGTTATCATTGTAGAAAAAAAAAAGGAGAATCGGGAAGTGTCAGAAATAAGGCGGCCAAATAAAATCAACCCACCTGAGAGAGCTCAGAAAAATGCTAGCTTTTGGCAGCTTTTTATATGAAGTTGAAATATATGTAAAACTTTATACCTTCTTTTTGGAAAGTAGGCTAAGGAAACGAGCATCATTTTGGAGAATGCTGAATCCTTCTGTTTTGTTCTTTCCTCAGGATGCAACGCATCGTTAACAGACTGAGTCGCCTTCTGAAACCAGGAGGAATCATTTTGCTACGAGATTATGGCCGTTACGATCTGGCCCAGCTTCGGTTTAAGAAAGGTATTTTCCCCTGGGGACTCGTGCCCGATCACTAATAGAGGATGCTTCTCTGGAGTAACGTCTACCCTGTTTAGGAGGCAGCTCAGTAATTCCGCTTAAGCACAGCATGTGCTGGGAGAGGTGCCTCTTGTAGGATGGCAGTTGTTGATTTTTAAGTGATAGCTGGTAACTGTTTAAATCCCTCTTGCCCTTAGGTCAGTGTCTGTCTGATAACTTCTATGTGAGAGGTGATGGCACCAGAGTCTACTTCTTCACACAAGGTAGGAGGCTAGAAAACATCCCTCTGACTCTCCTCGCCTCTTTTTGTCCCTGCGCCGCTAGCTCTTTCCAGCCGGCCTTTCTTGGAGCAGTGTGAAACGTTAAGTGTCTCCCAATCGCACAGGGCCCTGGGCTTGTCACTTGCTGATGTGAATATGGTGAATTCTTTAGCAGACAATTGTTTTGGAGAAAGACTAGTGCGTTTGCTACACTGGGCGAGGTGGGATTGGAGGAGCTCTCCCTGAATCTTGTTTCCTGTGGAGGATGGAGTGAGATGGACACCACTTGAAGGAACTTCTCTTAACTTTGCTGTTCTCCTATGAGGAAATAAGAAGGGTGTGGTTCAGCGTAGAGCTGAGGCAGCCTCTCCAGTTCAGCTGCTGCTTGGTGTTCAGCAGGGGTTGTATCCCCTCTGCTTATCACCAATTGCACCTCCAGTCGCTTCCACCGCAGGCCCCCTCTGCGTAGGCAAGTTTTAGAGCAGTGGCACAACTGCAACGGACTGTTCCCTTCCCCACTGCACAAGTCTTGTTTGTCACAACAAAATTAATGTTTAGTGCGTGTTTGGCAAACGCTTCACGATGGCGAGCATCTGATAAAAGAGCACAAGCTGGGACCTGTTAGCCCTTTTCTACAGCAACTCCGCGCAAATCACGTGCTCCCGGGCTGCAGTTGAACAAGCTCTCTGCTGCTCAGCAGGACTCGGTCTGGCTTTGCCCAGGGCCAGTGTGCTGGGGCACTATGATACTTCTTTGCTTGGTCAGGAATACCTGCCAGTGTAAGAGTTGCAGCCTCGAGGGCTCTTAGTGCTTTGATTGGGCCCCAAAAGGGTGTGGGTTTTTTAAGGGTTTTTTTTCCCAAACTTAACCTTAATGAATCCCGTTCCCCTCCAGCCTGTACAGCACAGATCTCACTGCCACCATTTAAAAGCGTAGGTCTGATCCTGTTCTTTGCTCTTGCAGACTCTGAAATTCCTCAGGAAAGAGAGGGGAGGGGGAAGGAATGGATCTGTCCCTACTCGCCGAAAGATGCTCCCTTAATCGGTTACTAGAGGCGATACCCACGTCTGAAACTGCTGCTGTCTTCTCTTTGTCAAGTCTCTGTAGTTCTAGTTGTCCCCCAAATAATTTTTTCCTTCCTTGGTAGAAGGTAAACTCAAGGGAAACTAGAGCAACTGTGATGTTAATTCCCCCCTAGTACAGTCCTATCTGATCTTTACGTTTCCCTGCCAGAGTGAGACAGTGAGTTTCCTCCGGCCCATCTTTCAACATAATTTGGCCCTCTGTGAGCAGGTGTCAGTTAAATGAAAGCTTTGGCATCCTCAATCTCCTTCTCTCTGCTTCCAGATGAATTAGATGATCTCTTCTCAACAGCTGGGCTGGAGAAAATCCAGAATCTGGTTGATCGGCGATTGCAAGTGAACCGTGGGAAACAAATGACGATGTATCGAGTGTGGATCCAGTGCAAATACCGCAAGCCTGCAGCCCCTCCGCTGTGAGGAAACGGGACATGCTTTTTAGGTTGGAGCCTGTTCATGGCCACCTGCAGCGTCTCCTCCTGGTGAGATGTGGTTTTATGGAGTTCAGCGCACACAGGACCTCAGTGCCTTTTGCAGTGCCTAGCATCACTTCCAGTGAGTTTTGCTAAGGACGAATGCTTTAAGAGGAGACCAAGCAGTGTTTGAGGGGTCTTGCTACTGGTCTGAGTTTTTAAAATTATTTATGGTTTTAACAACTTAAGAAATACTCATGCTGTCTTACAGCAGCTGAGCAAGTTGAGTAGCGAGTCACCCTTACTCTGGATTTCCACATGAAACAGAAGAGCTTTGACCTTAACCTCTGTGTTGTGTACTCTTGTCTTGGGAACAAAAACCATACAAAGGGTAAATCTGTTCTTCTCTGCAGCTGGTCACTAGGCCTAATACGAATCCCTTAGCCAGCTTATCTCATGCAGCTCTCTTCTAGTCGTACAGGTTTGTGCAAATCCGCAAGTTAAATACATTGATTGAGGGCAGGAACTGAGAGCACGCCAGTTTCTCTGTGCCAGCTTCCCCGTGAATGCCTCGTGGCGTGCAGATAACCTGTGGAGAAAGCAGATTATGCTGCCTTGCCCTCACTGTCCACAAGGATGTTCCTCTAGGGAGCCAGCACACTCTAGCTCAAGTGCTACAAAGTCGTAGCAGGCAGGGTTCAGATTTTCAAAGATTTGGGGCTGGTGCTGGTTTCGGGGGACGTCCAGAGTGCACAGTATCACAAGCAGCTCATGGGGGCAGGGTTTATGCAGAATTACCTACTTTTTCAGCTTCAACAATGAGAAACTGTTCTTGCTGGCTGCAGTCCTCAGGTCACGAACTGCACTGCCCTGTCATGGTGGTGTGCTAAACCCAAGTAGACAAGACACCTGTCTTCGATAAGA
This sequence comes from Leptosomus discolor, assembly GCF_034619465.1. Classification (NCBI taxonomy): domain Eukaryota; kingdom Metazoa; phylum Chordata; class Aves; order Leptosomiformes; family Leptosomidae; genus Leptosomus; species Leptosomus discolor. Next base: position 4,421,856 of record NC_141415.1, read on the forward strand.
AATCTGAAGAATGTCTACCACTTTTGTTTAATTTCTTAGAGGAAGCCAACATTGTGGCTTTCTGAAGATATTTCCCTACCTTTGACAGCAAATATCTTTTTATCTCTGCTTGTTTTCTTTTGTTATTTTTAGGGTGTGGTACAACAAGTATTAGAATAAATTTTGTGGTAATGCTTTTCAGTGCTGGTTTGATTAGTAGAAATCAGGCTTCCACAGAAACTCACATGCTTCTGCACGCCTGATATGAAGGATTTGGGCCACCGTTAGATAACCACAGGTTTTTTTCCTCTTCTGTTATCATTACTCTCACTAGTGCCTGCTCTTGTCTCCCAGGAAGAGAAAGCCTTGGCTGACCATCTCCTACCTTGTTTTTGTTCATGGATCACCAAAGTCTACTGTGTGTGCACTGCTGGCTGAAGAGCAGTTCATGCTACACAAAGCATGTTCGTTTTGTTAGCTACACGGTTGTACTTGGAGCTTATAGTTGCCTAAGAATAACCGTCAACTATAGAGACACGTAAATTATGAAATAACTGCTGTCTTTAAACAGAGGAGAAAGGGTAAAAAGATGAGGAAATGTCATTGCTGTCTTTGTAGAGTCTGCAAGAGTCCTGGAGAGTCAAACCAGGAGCACCCTGACCTGTAAAGGGTGGGAAGGGGCGGAAGCAATACTCTCTGCTGGGCGTGTGGCAGCATGATCAGTTCATAACTTCTATGTCACTGTGTCACCCTGCAGGTACTAGTATGTCCGCCACCCAGAGGCTTCTGGGTCAGGACATTGCAGCCCTTCCTGTGGAAAGGTGACCCAGCAAATCCCTTCACACCACAAAGGCAGGCTGCAGTGCTGGGCGGGAATGGAAATGCACTATTACTTTCTTTTTTTTTTTTTTTTATATCTAGCTCTTTTATATAGTGTTGAAAAGAAATCGAGTAACTGGGAAGAGAATTCTTGCTCAATTTGTTCTACTCTATTTTCTAAAGGGCTAAGAGACTTTCCAGCATCTGCAAATGAAATAGGAGGAGATAAGGCTTCTTTCTTTACAAGCACTTTTGGCTTCTGTTGGGCACAAGCCTGGCCCAACCCCGAAGCCGTGCAGTCGCTGCTGAGTTCTTGTGCTAAACCTACAAAGTCTGGCTCCCTGTCAGGGTTGGTACCGCAGGCAAGGTCTAGGCAGAACACAGCTTAAGGCCTCTGGGAGCTGAGCAAGCTCATGTCTCCTCATCCTACCCAGGCAAAGAGTCAGGTTTACCAAAGGGAAGTCCTGTCAGTGTTCAACGTGACGTGACTCATGTAACCAGCTCTGTTGCTTTCAGTGAAAGACTACCATGTGTTACTGGTGCCTTAGGCAGTTCCCTGGGGTCCTTTCCCTCTTGGTCCCTGGAGGGAGACCTCCTCCTGGGATAGCTTTATCTCCCTGGAAGAAGAATTATTGACTGGGGTAAACAAGCAGCATAATTAGTATGAATTAAAGTAATTTGAAAATGCCTTATTAATCATCCAAAGGCTTGTAAGCAGCACGGGAAAATATGTTTTTAATTATAAACATGATTTATTTAAAGTTGATGGACTCCCCTTTAAATTTAAACTCCTGAATGGGAGAAAATGAAGGCTAGTAATTTATTTGGTTCTACTTTCAAGGCTACATCCCAGTTGCCTGCCTGGTTTTGACCTGGGCTTCATGCAAAAACTTGCAGCCCTGTGAGCCTGTAGCCATTGAAGTGGCTCTTCGCCTTTCTTAATGCCCTTCATTCTGCTGGAGTATTTAAGCAATCACTCCACATGAACCATGCTGGGCAGACATGCTTTTGTTTCAAGTCCTCTTGGTGATGTTCAGAAAGCAACAAGTTAATGGCCTTGAACTGAGCCAGGCCTCCTACAGACAGATGCTGTCTGAGCTTCCTTCATTAGTCTCTGCCAGCTCCCGTTCTCTCTGAAGCTGCTGCTTTCCTGCGACTCCAGGCCTTGCCTCCCACACAGCTCTGCTCAGGTACCTCGGTTCTGACTTGCAGCAGCTTCTGCCATTCCCACCTTGGGCCTGCTGAGCAGGCTGGGTTGCACAACGGCTTTTTCGCATGTTCAAAGGAAAGCTGCAAATTGACTTTGACTGTATTGAAAACCCAGGTTAAGTGCTTGTATTTTTTTCTTTTTTTTTTTGTTTTTGTTTTTGTTTTTCCCCGTCTTCCTTTTTGGCAGTGTAACATTAGCTTTAAAGCCATTCTGAACATATCTGCTCTGGTTTTGTTCCTAGCATTCCAGTCTTGTGGTCTGTGGCTTACAGGCAATGCCAACGTAGCTTGTCGAACCTCCCAAGCAGAAGAGATGATTTCATAGCTCTTCAGAGGCACTGCCCCTGCGATTCTGGAGCCAGACATTGTTACACTTTGGAAAGTCTGGTCCTGGCTCTTGCCAGAGGATGGTGGATTTCCTTGGAGGTTCATAGATTGTTTTGGCTGGAAGGGAACTTTATCATCACCTATTCTGACCCTTTGCATAACCCTTTCATGTAGGGATTATGACATCAAGCCTGTGACTTTGGCTGAGCCAGAGCTATCCCTTCAGAAAGGCTTTTGATCCGGCCATGATGCTGAGGGCTCCAGCGGATGGCAAAGAACCCTTTGCCTCCCCAGGTACATTGTTCCTCTCGCAGCATCCTTATGTCACAGATCAGCTAGAAACTAGGAGGCAGGAAGGGAACGGGGGACATAAAGAAAACAAGAAGCTGGGGAGTATTTCTGATACCATCACTTCAGAAATAAATAAATAAATTGTAAATTCCACTAAAAACGGGAGCTTTCTCAGGATCTTCCTGACAGCACAGGGGCAGTCATCCTTAGTGATTTTTGTTGTTAAAACAATAATCATCAAATGCTTCTGACCAGAAGCATGTGAGACCAGACACAGTTACCTTCTTTCCCAAATACTTCAGCTCCACCTTCTCAGAGTATGTCACCACCATTTCTAATTCTGTAGTTAGCTGTAGAGCTGCAGGAGAAATGAGACCTGATAATTTTCAATAAAACAGGGGTGTGAGCAGAAGGATCCTCCATGCCAGCAGCTTTTCGCATTGCCTTGTAACTAAAGCTTTGTCGTTGGCATTGGGATGAGCCCCGGCCGGGACCCAGTTGATTCCCTGCAGGAATCACAGACCCAAACTGAACTTAACTGGTTTTCCTGAGCACAAATGAAAGATGCACAGGTTTCAGTGCCTAGAAGTGAGGGCACGGATGAGGATGAGGCCGCAGGGATCAAGTTATTAAGGGATTTAGGAAGCATCCTTCCATGTCTGTAATGACAGATGGAGGGAAACTGAGTCATGCAGTCATCTTTGTTCTCCTGATCCGTCAACTGGATCTGGTTTGTCAATCAGAGCAGTGACACCATGTTTGGTTTGGTGCCATGTTGGGCAAAACTAGTCCAGCAGAGAAAACACGTGAACAGGATCACTTTTGTTATTGTAGCTATTCATCTGCCTTGACAGGGGTGTGTGCTTGGCACACACCTTTTTGTACAGCATCCATAGGATTCTGATTCTAATAGTGTTGTCAAATATGTTTTCAGGGCAAGACAGAAATTACTAGGAGAGCGAGGAGGAGGGAGGAATTTTTTTGGAGGACTCTCCTGTGAAGCGAGGTGCTCTAGAGGGAAAGGAATTGTCAGCTCTGTGCTTAATCAGCAAAGCTCTGGAGTTTGTGCTTTGCTCTTGCTGAAGGCAGTAAGTTCCTGTGCATAAGTGCCTTGCTGAACAAGAGTTTGTATTGCTGAGAAAGTGGGACGCAGTGCAGAGGCTTACCTATGTAGGCAGTGAGTGCTCCTCTGAACTAAATAGGCTACAGCTACCTTTGTTATGGAAAGCACAAGCAAGACCTGGCAACTTGGCTGGAACACGAGCAGGGAGAAGCAAGAGAATCTTAGCTCTGTGTGCCTCTGCTTTTACCTCCTGCCCGAAGGCTGTATGGGATGACAGGAGGTGTCATGCCAGTGAAGGCTTTTACTCTTGAAAATACGGTCTTTGACCCACAGTTGGATGAGTGGGAACTGGCTGTGGTTGGAAAGCGTTGATGGCAAAGATCACTAGCGAGTCTAACGTGTCAGCACCTGCCTGGAGCTCCCAGCCTGCTGGTCCATGGCTGTTTCCAGGAAGGAGAAACACCCTGGTGAGGTTTGGACTTCGCTGCTCTGAACTGTGCTCCCTGGTATTGAATCACACCAGAGGGTCTTCACTGCAAGTGCCAACACAGCGTGTGACCAGCAGCTTGATTTTGGGGTGGGCTGCGAGCATGACTGCTGTATTCAGGTTGGTTTAGTGTTTTTGTGGTCCAAAGGACCCCTGTAGCGCTTGCATTTTCATGTTATTTGGGGGTTGGGGAGTTCTGAGGGATTGAGGCCAATCCTTTGGTCTCTGAAACGTTATATGAAGTGGGAAGTTGCTGTTTGCAGTCCCAGTCGCACCTCTCTGGCACGCGTGGGGAACGCTGGGGAATCTGCTCTGCAGCTGCCAGTGGAGAGGTACCCTGCCATCCTTCTCCAGGGGCACTGGATGTGGCTTTCCTCATTTAGAGAGAAAATTGCCTGATGTCCCCTCAGACGACTTCTTCATTCATGGGACCAAGCGCAGGGCATGGTGCTGGGTCCCCCTCCTCTGGGGAGCACCACCTAGGCAGGTACACCACGCTACGGTCTTTAATTACCCAGTCGCATGGTTTTTTTCCACCTTCAGTGCCAAGGGTGGGTGTGAAGAGGTCGATCAAGGTTGCATGGAAAACTAAATCTGGCTTTTCCTCAACTTCAAGTGACTTCTTCCCTACTGAGACGAGCCTTGTTATGAAGGTTGGTATGTATTTACAGACACTCACACAGAGGCTGAATATGCTTGCAGAAATATGCGTGCAGTAACTCTAGCTTTACAATAGGATGTTGATTTAATTTTCCTCTTACACAAATCTCAAAGCAGTTTGTTTAATTGAGGCTTTCAACAGCCCTGTAAGGTAGGGTGTTATTATGCCCGTTTTATGCAGGAGGAAGAGTAGCAGGGAGCAAATCCTGCCGAGAATAATACCCTCTTGTGTTCTAGGAAGCTGGTAGCGAGTGAGGACAGGGAAGGACTTGCTGGTGCGTAAAGGGGAATCACATCCTTTCAGGTGCGTGCAGGAGAAAATACGGTGGATTTTGCTCATGCTGTGCGCTTTGGGGGCAGCAGATGTGATCGCAGAGGTGTCCCTTCCCTGCCTGCGAGTCGTGGTTCCCCTCGGCCAGGCCGTGGCAGTTGCGCAGGTCCAGACACTCGGGCTGCCGCCTCCGGCAGGCAGGACATGCGCTGCCTTGGCGCGGGGCACCGCTCTGAGGTGGTGCTTGGCTCGCTGCAGGTGCGGAGGTTGAGCGACCTGGATGCTTTCCGACTAGGTTTGGGTATCAAAGCCTCCCTAATGGGATACCTGAAGGTGTAGACAGAGGGAGGGGCAGGAACAACCTCCGAGATAAACTCCATTGTGTGGGAGGGTGGAGGCTCTCCGAATGGCCTGGGGAAGGAGTCAGGCGATGGCATGTTATCTCTGAGTAGCTGAGATACCAACTTTTTTCCCCTCTAATGAAAATAAGGAAAGGAAAGACCCTTTTAATGTTCCTAAGCAAGGGAAAGGCTATGCCGGGAGCTCTACCCTTACTAGACGCTCGAGTATCCGCACAAGGACGAAACGTTTTGAATGCCCCAAGTCTAGAAAAATCTTAACATGCAACTTGTGCCTCGTTAGGTCCAACTGAATCTGCTCTGCAGACAAGGGTTGGCCTCTTCTGGATTTGATGCCTAGAGGTGAGATCATCCCTTGCTACTAAAACCTTAAGAAACCTGTTGAGTACTGTGTTTTAATGTGTTTTGGTTTTTTCCTTAATGGCTGTAAAATTTTTGGATTTGAGGTCACCGGTGCCAGCTTTTATGTTTTAAAGGCGCAGGCTATTTGATGCTTTTCTCAAGCCCCCAGCTCCTAGCATCCTGCTGTCACTGGGGAATCTCGTCTCTCTTTTTTCGTGCATGTGTTACATTTTGTCAGTACATTTCTAGACCTCATGGCAGTACAGAAACGCTAGGGAAAGTGCAGTTAGAGTATTTCACAAGCCTGGAAAGCAGAGGCAAAGAAAAGTCTCCAAAAACAAATTTAAAAGATCAGGAGTTTGACTTCTGGTATTTTATCTCTTTTCAAAATTCAAGACGGAAGGAACTTGTCGCATGCTATAAAATCTTACCAAACGTTGATCAAATCTAGCATGGGTTAACAGTGAAGCTGTGATGCGAAGGCAGGGGTTTGCCCTGCTTTTGCTGAGCACGCCGTGCTGGCTGGAGGGGAGCTCTCGGAGACTGCTCAAGTCGAATTCAGTGACAAAGAAAATGGCTGCGGCAGCTGAGTCGTTCTTCAAAACATGATACAAGTGCGACGTGCCAAGGATATTGCAGACATCCAAGGAGACCAGTGCAAGAAGATGAGAGCTGCCACGGGGGATGTAATAGGAAGCATTAACTGGCTGATGGCAGACCTGGAGAGCAGGATGCTGTACGGGAGGAATCTGGCAGAGATGGTGGTGTAGGAGGGCTGGCTTGCCCCCGTGAGCGAGATAATATTTGGTCAGCCATGGACGTACTGCGTTGCTTATAACCATCCCGTCGCCAGCTCTCAAACCACCTCCTCTAAAAGGAGCAGAGCTCAGGGGCTCTTACAAAGTTAATGAAAAGGGGGGGAAACAGAATAGTTTTCGTGTGTCACTCAAGCGTGGAAGGAGGAGTTTTCCTGTGTGAGAATTCTTGGAGATCCAAATACTCTTTTTCTCTTGCTGGACCAGAAAGTCAAACATACTGGAACTGTTCACAAACTGAAATACTATGGGGAAAATCAAGCTGAGATCGACAGAATTTTTGGTTTCTTAACCTTAAGCGTTGTTTTAGTTTTGATGCTTTATAGGCTTTTAAAAGTAGCGTCTTATAAACTGACATTAGAATTTTTAATTGAATCCAAAATTTTCCTGTACGAACTGATGAAGTATTTACATATTCCAGCCACTCTGAATTAGAAAACCTTTCCCTGAAAAGCAGAAACTCACAAACTGACCGTTTCTTGCCAGAAGCATGCTTCAATTATTTGGCTTTTCTTATTTAGAAAACAGAATTTAAAAAAAAAAAACCCACCAAACAAACAGTCCACCACTTCTCTGCTGAGTCCAAACCTTGGGGATTAGCTCCCACGGGAGATTACACCATAAAAAAAAGAGTCCAAGTGTGCTGTGTCTTATCACTGATAAATACATTTTTACCTTAGAGAGCATTGCTGCTCCAGGGAACCCCGTCTCGGATGCACTGGCACAGCACAGTACCAACTGGTGTACCAGACTGGGACGGTGCATCCCCGCTCAAAGCGGTGTCCTGTTGGAGTGTAGGAGGAAAAACCTCTGAGATCGCCAACTTACGGGCTCTGCAGGGGGAAATCTCTCTGGGAATAACTTCCTGCTGAGGCCATCTGATGCACTTGTCTAAAATCCCCTTGTGCCTACCTGGCACTCTGCTGGCAGCAAGTGATACCACCCTTACAAGGCTACTCCAAAATTTCTGCTTACAGCCAGAAATACAGTTGCCACGTGTTGATTCCTTCCCGCTCTGCGCCACCGAAAGAAGGTGCTGTGCGAGCTGCTGTTTTGGCACCTTGGAAACTGCAGCTGAAGGCGAGGCTCGGAGCCGCTCTTCGGAGGACGAAGGTGGAGAGGGCAGTAGTTGAGTTTGCAGCAGAGGAGCAGGGAAAGGATGCGGCTCTACGGCTAGCCAAGGCTGAGAGGAAAGGGTTTGTGCGCACTCGCAGCTTGCTGAAAATCCAGGAGCAGAGCTGAGCGAGCGGAGCCGTTGGGCAGCAAGGCACGAGGGCTGTCTTCCCAGAGCTCCCCCAGAACACACTGAAGGGGTCATGCTCGAAGGGGGTGTGCTCCATCCCTGAAACCACAAGTGAGAACGGAAACCCCAACCATTTTGCCAAGCATAGAGGAACGTGGAGCAGGGAGAGGGGCAAGTCACAAGATGGTGCAACCTCAGCTTGTCGGGTTCGTTATCGGAAGTCACCACCCGCTGCTCCAGCCGCCCCTGGCAGAGCCCGGACTGCAGCCACGGGTCTTGGGTCAAGCCCGTAGCTCAGCAGCGCGTTGCGGGGCGTCTTGTTGGCAAACGTGCCCGTCTGCAGTAAATTCTCCAGGGGGCTGCTGCCTCCGTGGGCATCTGGTCCTGCCGGAGGAACGAAGAGCAGGGTCGTTGATCTGTCCGACTTTGGTGAAAAAGACAGCGAGCAAAGCGCTGTTAGGAAATTATAACCCCGTGGTCTTTTCTGGTAGCCCTTACGTGAAAAGATTGATGGCAACGCGATCCCTTGCAATGCGATCCCCAGAAGCGCGTGGAAGGGGAGGAAGAGCCTCGGCAAGCTCCCTCCAAAAATCACGGGAAAAATTAGGTCAAAGTGACCCCCCCCACCCCTAAAATACAAAGACAGGGGGGACGGTGCCATAGATTTGGTGTTACGGTGTCCGATTCCCATCCGGCGCTCCAGGAGGGTGAACTTCTCCCTTTAAAGTTTCTAGAGGTGGTGGCGGGGGTCCAGGAGAGTCAAGGGGTTCTGGAAGTCAGTGCCTTTATTGGGTGTAACGGCTCCGAGATCTTCTCCTCCCTCCACCCAAAATCAAACAGAAATGCACAAATGAAATTTATACCTCCTTGAACAATGTTAACTGCAAATGGTACTAATTAGCACTCCCCTAAATGGCTGTGATTAGTTTACCAGCTGATGAAATATTTACTCTAGAATTTTTTCCTTTTTTAATAATAAAAAAAACACAACACACACACAAAACGCCATTTATTTATTTATTTTGCAAATTCCTGCCGCTGGTCGTGCTGAAAATGTGACTCACGGAGCAGGAGCTGAGACTGGAGTGGCTCTTGTACCGAAAAAACAGATTAAAGCACAGGAAACACAGCTTGCGAGAACAGGCAGGCACTTCAAAAGCCATTTGCAACACCAAGTTAACAAATAACGCTGGGCTCGAAGTACAATAAATTAACAATTTTAAAATAATACAACTTCCCCCCGTCGCCTGGCGAGAGCGGTTTTTCCATGACGCTCCGCCAGCTCTTCTCCACGTCGTCGCTTTTGCCAAACTGGTAGGTTCCAGTTCGGTCATAAATTGCTCGATGTCGGACGTGCCGTAAAACAGAGGTGACGGACGTCCCTCGGCTTTCCCTGCCCCGGCGTTTTGGAAGGCGAATCCTTTCTAGAGCTCCAGGAACCTCCGCTCCCATCGCTAATCCGCGCCTGCCTCCCCTTGGACGGGCCTGGCCACTTCCTTCCCCAACAAACCTCTTTTTTCTTCCCCCCTCTCCCCTGCTTGTTTGCTTTTCAGAAAGCTGATTCAGCCTTAAAGCCGAGCGGGCTGCAACGGCAGCAGCGTTTTGCGTTCTGCCCCCGCCACCTGGCAGAAAGGCGGATAAACTGCCATGTAATCGCTCGTTTGCAGCCAGGATGAGCCCTTATTTTTATTATTTTCTCTCTTTTTTTTTTTTTTTTTTGGCTTTTTTTCACCAAGTGTGGCGGCAGCTCGGCCTTAGAAAGGCAAGGGCGGACAACGGGGAGCTGCCGGGGCGCTCGGGGTTGCATTTCACGGGCGATATCCGTATTTGATCAGCCCCCAACGAAGGGGAGAGCAGGGCCGGGCCCGTTCCTGGGGGGTTTTGCAGGGGTCCCCAGGGTGAGGGGGTGGGCAGGGATGGTGTGATGGCGCATTGGGGGGTGCTGCGGCGCCCTTACACCCTCCCTTGGGGGGGATGAGAGTGGTTTTGGGAGCGAGGTCGCTCCTGGCTGTGGAAGATGGGAGACTGGAGGGGGGGAAGAACTGGGGGGGGGGGGGGCATGGACACCCCACCTGCCCCCCCTCTCTGGGGACACCCAGGGGGGGCAGGTCAACCTCTGCTCCCCTGAGGTGGAGATGCCCCCAGGCCTGCCCTGACCCCCCTTTGGCTTGCAGGCCCCCCCCCCCACGCCTGCCCTGACCCCCCCCCGACCTGTCCACACCCCAAAGCTGCATCTGCCCCCACCTTGTGCCTGCTGCCCCCCCCCCCCCCCCGACGCCCCCCCCCAGGCCTCCTGACCCCATGGTCCCTTCCTGACCCTCTGCTGCCCCCCCAAGCCTGTAGGACCCCCCCAAGGCCTCCTGCCCCCCCCAGGCCTGCCCTGACCCCCAGGGCCTGTTGACCCCCCCCCCCCCTTGTACCTGCTGCCCCCCCCCCCAACCCCGGCCCCTCCCTCCGCCCCTCAGCGCAGGCCCCGCCCCTCCCGAGGCCCCGCCCCCCGCTGACCTGCCCCCCCCTCCCCCCCCCCCGCGCTGACCTGCCCTCCCCGCCCCTCCCCCGCCCTCTCGCCGCCGTGCAAATCTCGCGAGACGCCGCGCGCTTTCACTAGTGTGTGTGCACCAATCGATCCGGGCCGGGCCGGGCCCAGCGCCGCGGGGAGGGGGCGAGCACCGGCCCCGGCACCTGCCCGCGCCCCGCCGCGCCCCACCACCGCCCCCCCATCCCGGGAAGCGAAGGGGTCCTCGCAGCCTCGTGCCCCCCCCCCCACCCCCCACTCGCCCTCCCCACCTGCCCGGGCGCCGCCGCCCGCCGAGCTCTCCCTCGGGCCTTTGTCCTGCCGCGAGGCCTTGCGGCTGCCGCCCGCCTGCGCGCACCCCGGCCGCGCGAGGTTTCTTACGCGAGGCCGGGGATCCGCGGCCTATCCATCCCTTCTCACTCCCCCACACCCGCCCCGTCCCCTTCCCCGCCCCGGAGCCGGCGAGGGGCGAGCCTCCACCTTCCCCCCCCACCCCCCCCCCCCCTTCACCCCCACCCCCCCCCACTGCTGCCACCGCCCCCCTCCCCTCCGCCCTTCTCCCCCGCGTGGAGCCCGGGTGCCCGCAGCGGCGGCGGCGCCTGGCTCACGAGAGGCCGCGGAGCCGCCCCTGGCCTCCCCCTCCCGCCCGTGCCGCCGCTGCCGCCGCCGCAGCAGGTTCCCTCCCTCCCTCCTCCTCCTCCTCCTCCTCCTGCTCCTGCCCCCGGCGGCGGCGGGATCCGAGCGGTGCCCGGGGAGCGCTCGGCCCGGGCAGGAGGGGAGAGGAGCGGCGGGGCGGCGGCAGGAGCGGCAGCGCCAGGTGAGAAAGCCCGGGGGCGGCGGGGGAAGCGCGGGGACCCCCCCCCTCGCCTCCCTCCCCGGCGCCGGGCCCGAGGCCGCCCTAGGGGTGGTGGGGCCGGGGGGCGAGGGGGGTGGGGTGGGGGGAAGCCGGGCAGCGACCCCGGGCCGCGGTGGAGGCGGGGGGCGGAGGCTGTTAAGCACCCCCAGCCGCTGGCTGCGGCGGGGCCGGGCCGGGGTCACGGCGGAAGGGCCCGAGGCCTGTGCCCCGAGGCGGCGGGAGCGAGGCCTGGGCCGCGGGTGCCCGCCTCGCCGGGGCACGGCGTAGCGCAGGCCCCGCGGGCTCGCAGCGCGGCCCGGCCCGGCGGGCGGGGGGTAAGAGCGGGGCGGGGGGGCTCGGCCCAGCCCGGCCCGGGGGAGTGCGGAGGCCTCGGGCCGATGGGGGAGGTGAAGGGGTGGGCACGGCCTGTGAATCCCCGGCCTGGGAGTTGAGGCGGTGCTGCCTGGGGTGCCGGGGAGGAGGAGGCAGGCCGAGGCGGTGCAGCAGCTGGCAGCGGGGCAAGGCTGCTCACTCACCGGCTTATTTTCAAACGCGTGCCTCTGTTTCCCGAGTGGGGAGGGAGGATGGGAGAGAGGTGCTGAAAATCACCCCGCGAACGAGTTGGGGAGGGCAGGGAGGGAATACCATCGCCTGCTGGGAGGGATGGGGGGGGGGGGGGTGTCCAGGGCAGTCCCCAGGCCCCGGGAGGGAGCTCGGCCCTACAGTGGGGTGGGGGGTGGAAAGGCTCGGGAACTTGTGGCAGTCCCTCTTCCAGACCAGCATCCCGGCGTGGGGATGCGATTCCCTCCCGGGTGGTCGCCCTGTGCCCCGTGATGCAGGAGAGACCTGGGAGTACTTTCACATCTCTGCGTTCATGGCTTGTCTGTCATTTTCCTCGGTGCACAGATTTCCTGTTTTGAAAACTAGGCTGATAGCTTTGTTGGGGTTTTAAAGCCCATAGTAGAAATAGGATTCTCTAATCACCGCGTTTAATATCCCATTAGTTTTTTGAGGCTTGTTACTGATTTGGGAGAGCAGTTGTAAATGCCCCCGGATGGATTCACTTTGCCCCCTGTAACTTAGATCTGCAGCGTTTGGAGGAAATGGCAGAGACAAAATGGACAGTTAATAAAAGGAACAATTGTATACTGCCTATTCTAGAGGGCACTTGCTGCCCTTCAAGAACTTTCCTCATCACATATGCTCTTTATACAGCAAATCTTTATCTTCTGACTCTTCTTTTTTTTTTTTTTTCCCCCTCCTACCTTAGTCCAGAAAATGAAACTGGAACAGACATTTCTGGAAATGAACTTGATTGGTGCAGTTGGGAAGATTTGATTCACAGTTATAATGAACATTGAAATTTGTCCCATTTCTTTGCAGTTCAGTATTCAAATTGTGTATTTCCTGATTTTTAACCTGTGTACACAACTATGCTGGGGTTTGGTTTGTTTTGTTTTTTAACCCTTCAAAATATGGCATCTGTTGTGTTGGATTGCGAAGAGGTATCTCAGGTACATCCAGAATATAGAAGCAGCTGTTACGCTAGAGGTATCTGATGCTTTACCCTATAAAGTAGAAGGTTTAAACGACATTGTTTTCTTCTTATGATTCCTTTCTGTGCTTGGAAGAACCAAAGCTGTTGTCAGTGAAATCTGGAGTTCGGGGAGATCTAGTGTTTCCAGGATTAGCCAAAAATAAATTATGGGGTAAAGAATGTTGCTTTTTTTTTCTCCTAGTCATGCAGCACAGATGAAAAGCTCTGAAGCTTTTAGTCATAACACTCTGGTCCCATGTTTTTCCTTTTAATAAGGCATCCAGTGGGAGAATGTGGCATAATTGGTTTCTTGGATTGAAAGATCTTGAAATGGCTGGTACAACAGATAGAAGAGGAAACTCTCCAGCAGGGTTATGGTTTAAATACAGTAATATGGTGGCAAAGTCATGTTGTTATTACATGGTGATCTTGCATTTCTCTTGCAAGAAAATGCTTCCTACATGGTTATGCTGCAAAACAGGCACTTTTGAGTCTTGTCATTGGCACAGAATATTAAATCTCTCTCCTTTCCTTGCATTGCATAATCTGAGTGTTGTTCTCCCATAGCAGCAGAAATGATGGAAGAATTGCATAGCCTGGACCCACGAAGGCAGGAACTACTGGAGGCCAGGTTCACTGGAGTCGGGGTTGCTAAGGTGAGCATAAGTACCTTTGGTAACAGGCATGACTGCTTATCCATCCTGCACAGCACTTCATTTTTTTAATTTCTACATTGATAATTTTGCTTTGCTAGCAGTTTTGTATCAATAGTTGTGTTTTGGCCACTGATTTGCTTGAAGTATGTTTTAAGAGGCATGAAAATGGGATCTCTGTGAGCAGATGTTTTGCTATACAGAAGGTTTTGGGTTCTAGTTAAGTTCTTAGGAATTGCTCCATCTTAAGGCAGCTTGTACACCCCAAAAAAACCCATGACAACTTTCTCTTTGGAAGCGGGAATCTCATTTGTCTCTTCCGTTCTCTGAGAATGCATTTGAGCACCGAATTTGGCCCCTGGTTAGACACAGTTCCAAGTTTGCTGTGTTTGATACAACATGCAAGCAGACTTAATGTATTCAGGAATTTGTTCAGTTCTTTGTGGGTGCAGTGTGCTGAAATCGTGTACTCGGTCGCCTAGAGCACGCACACAAAACGTATTTGAAGGTAAGCTCTCCTCTAGCTGTGATCCACAGCCTGCTAGTAAAATCCCATCGTCGTCCTCACGTACAACTTCACAACTGTTCAGCAGCTGCCTTTCTTAAGGCACTTAAATAGTAACACCGTGTGGTTGCTTGATGTCCTAGCGTTAAGCTGTTAGTTCTCCAGATGTTGGTGGTGGTGTTAATTGATAGTCTCTCTGAGCAATGAAATGGTGGCAGAACTCATCTTAAACTAGGTCAGCGATAAGGAGTTTACTTTTGAGGAAGATACTGAGTTTTGGACAACATCAAGATGATGTGATGGTAAAACAATGTATCATTGCTAGATAATTTTCAGAACCTCTTAGAATTATTTCGAGAAGAAACTTTGCAGATGCTGTCGTTCTTGGAAAAATTCAAAGCAAATCAGAACTTGAGAAGGGGTTTCGTTGGAGTTCATACTTCTCTTTCTGATCTGTGCTTCAGTCAGGACTCAAAACACAAGGTTAAGTCTTGAAAGGGAGCGTAAGTAGAGTTCAGCTGTAAGGTAGTGTACTAAGGAAGATTAACACTAGAATTGTTAAGGGGTAACAATTTTGTAGTAAGAGTATGAGGGGTTTTTGATCTTTTGCCCCACTCAAGACTTTTTTAATCTCAAGGCTTTTACTAGCATAAAAGTTTATGGTACATAATGTATTTACAATCTTGAAAGACTTGTTTTATACATTACAACTTTTTATGTACTTTTTCATCTGTTTCTTGCCTCTTCCCCATATGTATGTTGCTTTAACATCTTTATCTGTACCAGTATAGATAAAGCCATACAACTTTCTAGAATAGCTAAGGTTTAGAAGCATAGACGCTGTCGTTGCTTTAAAACAGTGCCAACATACTCAACGCTCATGAAGAATGTTAGGAACTATTCCTTTTAAAGGAGTAACCTTCAGAAGATACAGGAAAGCAAGTCTTAACTATGTTTTCAATACGTTTGGAGCAGAAAGTACATGCCCTTTCTCTATACGGGTGAATATTGAAAACTCATTTTTGTTTCTAAAGCATATCCGAGTAAAAAGCCTCATTTCTTGGAGGTTTCGCTTTGAACAAAGCTGTTCTGTATTGAGTTTTATTTTTACCTGTTGTTACGTAGTATAGTGTTTTACTTGGTTCTAGTCAGTAAACTGTTAAAGTGCGTTGCACTTATTTCAAACTATATATTTATTTACTTGCATACTTGCTAATTTGCAATAGATCAGCCAACCATTGATATGAATAGCATGACTCTACTATGTTGCAGCAAACCTTGGTTGCAATATTAATCTCAGATACTACATTCCCTCCCAGGTCGGTGCTTCAAATTCCCTCCCTACCCCCCCAAGTCTCCGTCCGTCATGCTCCGCACTGGCATTGGTAGGTCATTGTCTTAAAGGGAATATATTGGGAAAGGTGTGATACAATTTGTATGATTCAGCTAAGCTTTTTAGCTCTCTCCAGTTAAATGTTTAAGGAAAGCTACGTAGAGCAAGTTAGTGCCATCTAGTGGGACTGGGACTGGCACATCCTCCTGGGATAGAAGGTATTCTGTTGCTGTTTATTGCATAAAAGGAAGAAATGTCATCTTAGATGCTCTCCTATTGGGTGAGGGCAGCAGGCAGTTGTAACTGAGCTTCCTGCCTTCCACCGGCTGGCCTTATCGCTTAGTGTGTTTGGTTTGGTTTCTTTAATGTTTAAAAGTACAGGGTAGGATTTGGACCTGCAGAAAACTGAGGCACTAGTTTATATCCTGAATGCGACTGCAGCTTTAAAGCCCGCTTTCCCTCCCTGTTTGCAAGTAAAGAACAGCTAGAGAAATGAGTTTCTGAGAAATGAGTGCGACTAACCTGCTCTAGAATAAATTTTTAGGCTGGAAAATAGAAAAAAAGCTTCTAACCATCGGAGTCATGGGATTCTGGAAGAGCTTTCCAGTAACAGCAGTAGAGGACAGAAATCCTAAACTGTTTTGGAAACAGCTGTGTGCTGTCACCTCCTGTGGTAGCTGAAGGCACAGCCCAATGACAGGTCATTTGCAGTCCCAAACGCCTCAAAATTCTGTTGTGGGTCTGTGATAAATTATGTTACTTAGTAGCTGGAGGATGTATTTCTCTAGAAGCTTGGAGTTAATACATGGAATCAAATTTATGAGCAAGGAATGTTTCTAGGCAACTGTTATATTCGTGCGGTTCATCCAGGTCACTAGATAGCTTCAAAAAGCCGGTGATGCTTTAGATGTCTATTCTTGCCATATGGTAAAGTGCCATTCTTCCCCAAATTCGTGAAGCAAGTCCTTGAATTAGCACATGACTATCTGCCACCTACCACTATTCCTGCTTATTTAGCTCCTGTTTATGTTTACTTATTAGGGGAAATCTAAGCGCATTCACTTGGGGCGTTATTCTGACGTGTCATCGCAGACTTCTTCCTTGGGTCAGTAGGTACAGGGGACAAAACGTAGTTTGTTTCTCCAGATAACCTCGTTTAATTTTGTCTCTTCTCATCCCCTGCCTCCCTTCCCTCTGTTTGGGTGCTGCCTTTAAGATATCGGGCGTGTTGTCTCCAAAGGATTTGTGTCATTCCCACAGACTTTTCC
The DNA here is from genome assembly GCF_034619465.1 of Leptosomus discolor. NCBI lineage: Eukaryota > Metazoa > Chordata > Aves > Leptosomiformes > Leptosomidae > Leptosomus > Leptosomus discolor. The sequence continues at coordinate 4,438,367 of NC_141415.1, forward strand.
TGGATAAGAATTGGAATAGGTATTGTGATGGGTGAACCTGTATTTGCACACAGCTTGTCTCTGGCTTAACCAGGGTGGATCATCACAGTAGCACACATATCTTCTACAAGTTTGGTCTTTAAAAGATCTTCAGTGTTGTGTGCGCCACTTTGTTACAGCTAAACTAAAAAGATTGAGGTATTTCTAGAGAGAGTAACCTTCTCTGTTGTGCTGTAGGAATCTTGTAGATCCAAATGACTGTGCTAGAACTGAAGAAGTATTGGTCTTGGTGGTAGCTAGTGCTCTCTTCCCTCCCCCTTCGAGGTATCGCAAAGAGGGAAATGAAAATAACCTGAAGAGTATCACTTATGCTGCAGAACATCTGCCTCCAAGAAGAGAATTGCTCATAAAAAAGAACAGCCTTGACTTGTGTTGTTTTGGTTTTTACCCTTTCTCTGTCACTCTAGCAGCCTTAATCAGTTCAGCAATTACCAGTTGTGTGGTCTGCTTAGCCACATTTTAGCAGCGAAGTTACCAAGTTTAGAATACGTGTTTGAGAATAATTGTGTCTTCCTTGGAGGGAAGTGGTGCTGCGTAGTGGTGGTCCTTAACAGGTGTCACACGCCACCAGAAGAACAAGGTAATATGAGTTTTGAAACTTAGAATTGAATTTATATCAGCTACCACAGAATGTGCCAGGACTTCATGCCAAATACTTGAAAGTTGTTTGGGTGCTTCTGTGTGCAACGTTACTTGTTTCAAATGCGTTGTCCAGCTACTAAAGCCCAGATGTAGTTGTCAGATCTCAGTTTTATTTCTACCCCTGAACTGAGGGTTAGGGTGAATTGCATGACCTTTCTGTCTAGTTTGCCATCAGTAAAATAAAAATAATATTTTTTTCAGCTTGAGAGAACTCTTTGAGGCGTAATGGAAGCCAAGCAAATCCTGTTGCAAATCTGCTTACCTATCTGATACAGTGGAGGTTACCTGTGAACGCCTGATAGTAGATTAACTTCTCATGGCAAAAAGACCTATGTGATTCGGGGATTTAATTATTTGCTATAATACCGAGCCTTTCTAAAAGCCCAATTAAGAAGCAGGCTGTAATTCCCTTACCTATGTGATGCTCGAAATAAGGATATGTTAATTAAACCTGTCTTCTACAGTAGCACTGGAGCAGAGTAACTGGTGAACCGTTCAGCCATTTCACTTTGGTGTAAGCCTGTGTGGAGTCAGCACTAACTTTTAGTGGCACTAAGGACTGACTTTTTCCCTTTGAAATCTCTTGGTTTGCTACAGAATTCAGGAGAACTCAGGTTACCTTGGCTTGAGGTAATGAAGCATGTCTCCGCCATTTAGTTAGCAAGAGAATTTTGCAATGCACGTTGCTGTGAGTCCAAGTTGGAGACTCTGGCTAGGCAGCACGAATTCCTGGAGCTCCCTTTCAGTACAAGGAGTTGGAGAGCGCAAAATGGAGACTGCCCAACATAAGAGTTGTGGACAAGCCTGAGGGATCATTTTGGGGAGCTTAGAGAGGCTGAAGAAATGCACAAGTCATGCGAGGCAGTAGATAGGCTTGAAGAGGAGATAGGTAAGGGCAGTCTGAGTCAGGCTTGCTTTGTTAGGGAAGATCTGATCGGAGCTATTATCAGGCTAAGTTGTTTCTGCTGAAACTTCAGCCATTGTGCCTCGTTTGTGGCCTTTCCAGGGCTCTTGCAAAGGGAGAAATGACTAACCAGCTTGTGTGAGTGGACAGATTTTAAATTCTTGCCTTTGAGTAGGAGTCTTGAAAGTGCCTGTTACTGTTACATCCACTTCTCAACATGGAGGTTTTGTTGTGCATAGGTAGGTCACGGACGTAGAAGCAGCAGTTGATAGGTGAATCACAAGGGAAAAGAGCATGCCAGCTTATCTCAGAAAGAAATTCCTTGCGGAGGAGGAAGTGTGTGCTGTTCTTGTGCTTGTCATTTGGGTAAACACTATAGAAACTATTAGCTTATTTCAGATGACCCACGTATTTTGAATTTTTGCTGAGCCCCATCACCGGTTCTCTTGACAGGGTACAGTGGATGAGTGGGCTGGAAGTGATATCAGAGAAGTGCAGTATTATCCCAAAGTAGTCTATGCTAGAAAAGCCAGATGCCAGTGCAGATGACTAGTTCTTGAACAAAATTCATAAGCCCTTCCTGTGTAAACTATTGCATGTTTATTATTCACTACTGCTACTTCCCTGGCAATATTCTGATGTTAGTACTCTTTGCCATTGCTTGCTTGTTGTTTTCCAAAATTTGCATTCGTTCCTTTAATTCCTTTTGTGTCGTGACCACTTAAAATGGTATGCTAAATTAAGTACTGAACATTTATCCAATGTCAGTTACCGAGTTAAATATAAACAGTCAGGAATGATAAAACATAAATTTGAAGGGGGTTTTTTTATACACGCGCTCTCACTGACTGTTAGTTGAGGGGGAGATGCTCAGATGTATGGTTTCTCATATCCATTGTCTAAACCTGTTGCTATAAGCAGTCGATAACATGAGGTTATGTGTGGAACTAGGTATCTAGCTGGCTGATCAGGAAAACTTGCTTTTCCTTTCTCTTGCATAACTACACGAGAAGAGGTGCAGCTGAGGACTAGGCCATGTTCCTTAAACACCCGAGGTACTGCATCTTTATTGCTTCAAGTACAGCACGTTCTAATGAACAATTTGTGTTTCCATAGCCAGAATACCTCAAAACAAGGCTTTTTTGCCAACTTTAACATGAACAAGATGCTTCAGCTCATTGCCTGTAAGACAGGCCTAATCCTTTGCTGTGAGAGAAGTGTGAGTAGAAGGCCTTCTAGAGGATCATCAAGGGAAAGGAAAGCTTATGCAGTGGAAATGGGTCAAAACTTGCCTACAAAGAATTAATTCTGCATTTGTTCACAGTATCAATACATGTAAAGTGAACTTGCTGGATCCTTACAGACATCTGACAAGCTGCTCTTTTCTGGTTCCATAACTAAGCTGTTAGTTCCTTTTCACCCTTTCTACTACTGCCTTGAGTTCAATTTTACGATTTTGTCAGTGTATTTCCTAGAAGAAGTTTTAAAGAAAAGGGAAAATAGGTTTTTTTGCTCTTCAAGAATCTGTGATCAGAACTGAACTGCTCTTTTTGTTGATGCAAAAAATGAGTTTAATTCTAACTGCTGGAGCTGTAAATTTACCACATGGAATAGTCAGTACAGGTAGTTGTGGTACTGGAAGCAAGAAAAACATTCTGGATTAGGCGTTTTTCCAGCTGCTCGCATTCCAGAACTTTACATTCAGATGCAGACTGAGTGGATTTCTTTGTACTGGAGAGGGTAAACTGGTTTTGAAAAAAATCATCATAAGGGTCATTTCTAACTATAGGCAGCCTCATCAGTTTATTTCTCAGGTGACCCTAGAATACAGGTCCGTGGATGAAACATTGGCCCTTCATAAGCCACTGACATACCCTTTCGACCACAGTGTTCCTGAAAAGCTCAAATGTGGCATTTTGGGAGCAGCTGTTCCTGTCATTTGCTATCCATGTGCAAAATGGAGGCGGCGAGATATAAGCAAATGTGGAAACAACTTTCACTTTCATCGTCTTCGTGTCAGAACCCCAGCCTGTCCATCTGAGACCAGCAAATGCTCATTTGTTGAAATGCTCCTGCACCTAATAAAGCTTTCACGCTCGCACAGAAGGTTGATGTCTTGAACGTGCTGCTGGGGTTTGAGTTCACGAGAGTAAGCGAAGGATTTTAGAGGACAGCATTTGTGCAGTTTATAAACAAGCTTTTTACATGGGTGGAAAGATTAACTTTCTGCTGCCACTTGCCATAAGCTATTACTTTATATCAATGAGAACTTCGTGTGGATGTAGCGAAGGTTAGTGTTGGCACTTCTGTTAAGTCCTGTCAGCCAAGGAATAAATCCCTGCAATAACCAGAAGTTGTACCCGTAACATTTGTCAGCCATCGTGTTGGGTGGTGGGGAGCTTGCTGCTTTGCTTAAAAAGCAGCTACTGCTGAAGAGATGAGGTAAACCATCTTTCTGGACTTGAGCTATTTGTGTGATGAGTTGAAGGGATAATGGTATAGCTTAAAGAGTATAAATCTGCAACTTTTTGTAGCGTAATTTGCTTTTAAAAGGGAAACCTAAATATGTAGCTTCTTGAGCTATTCAAGCGTTGTTGGTTGGTTTTTTTTTTGGTGGGTTTTTTTTGTTGTTGAAGCAACTAAGCATGGCCTTTTAGGAGAAACAAATTTGGCAGTTAACATTCACAGTGTAATACAGAAGGCAAACAGAACTTTTACTTTCTGTGGGTGCCTGCTTGGAAATTGAGGTTAGTAATACCTAGGTTGTGTCACAAGTTTAATTTGATGGTGGTGTTTGTCTCATAAATGGGGAGAGAGAACTGTTCCCCTCAAAAATAATCTACTGTGCGATTTCTCTGTGGTGCTAAGGCTTCTCTCCCACCCCTCCCGTAAGTCTTCTGCTCAGGTATATAATGAGAAGTGGCTTTGCCTTAAGGAAAGATTGATTAGTGGGAAGTGGTTACTGCAAAAATAAGAATGCTAAAATAGAATGAATCTTTGGGAAAAGATGCTCACAAGTTATTAATGGAGAGGTGCCTTTATCATGTCATTCTTCCTCTTAATACATTCCATCAGTAATTGTGAATCTTGTTTTTATATCTTTGTCAAATTTGTCCAGATTTCTTAAGTTAGATCTGTAGGAGGATACTTTTGTGTCAGAGCACTAGGCTAAAACACAGTGACTTTGCATGAATCACTTTTCTGTCCTTTTAAAACCAGTTTTGATATAGACTTTAAAAAATAATTTTCAAAACTGCTTGGATATGTAAAAATGCAAATGTGTATCCGGTAGAGCCTGCAGAGGTGCAGGCAGGTTCGTGTAGGTACCTGGATACTATTTTGGTAAATCTGTTCCAGCCTCTTGGATTTGTGCTCTGCTGGCAGGTCAGCCATGGGTCTGTCGAACAGCCTGGTGGGAGAGATTGTCTTCTGGCTGCCAGTTGTACTGCTATTAACACAACTTTCACTTGGTCACTTTCTTAGTGTCAAAAAAAGCATAAAAAATACACATTTAAAGAAAAATCAGTGGTATTGCCAGCATCTGATAACAGTAATAGCCGCCTTGCCAGATGAAGATGCCTCTGAATTCTTAGCCCAGGGTCAAGCAGATGCTTGCCTGAAGACCTGAGCTTGGAAGTCCTGCTACTCAGCAAATCTGAAGTTTTGTTTCTCTAACCAGTTGTCTTAGACTTTTGTGAATACTGCCTGGGCTGTTTTGTGGATGTGGTTAAACAGAGCGGTTAGGATATGAATTGATAGAGAAATATTGCAAAGGCTGGGTCAGTGTGCTGAGAAAAGGCTGTCCAACTGGCAGCTCCAAAGAACTTGTGAAGTTTTGTAGTGCCTCATCATGTGTCTAGGTATTTGACCCATGTTGCTGCTGTGTCCACATGACTTAGAGCAGCGTAGTTAGCCCAGAGATGCAGCGTTTGATAGGACGTATCTGCCTTGTATGGAAGTTGTTTCTAACAGTCTTTGCTTGTTTTTCACTAGGGTCCATTAAATAGTGAGTCTTCCAACCAGAGCTTGTGCAGCGTGGGTTCTCTGAGTGATAAGGAATTGGAGGTAAGCAGGCACAAGTCCTCGTGGTACTCGGCTTTAAGGTGGACATGACTGAACTCAAAACATAGAAGGAATTGTGTGGGAGTGAGTGACAGTGTTCTTTGTTTGGGGTGTGAAAGGGACTAGTGGAAGTATTTAGTCTGGATCTTAACGCTACAGTCTTTGGACCATGCTGTGAAACAGTCTTCCTTGAAGCTTCCCACCACAGCAGGCAGATTTTACCCAGCCCCAAAAACTCAGCATTCGTAAAGCTCAGCTTATGAAACTGTTTTCAGCTGCATTGTGATTTGTTTGCTGGTTTTGGATACAGTTTTGGACAAATAAAAAGCCAGAGAGCATTAATGGAAAAGTTTGCCTTACCTGTCAAATATGTGAATTTGCAGAAGTCTGTTCAAAGCAGAGCATTTTTATGAATCGCTCTGTGGAAGTATGGGGAGGTGAAAATTGATGCTTTGTCCCTGTTTAATCTCACTGCTTTAGGATTAACTATTTCAAAACACTTGCTAAAGCAGCAAAATGAATTGTAGAGTTACACTTTTACTTCAAAATTCCACATTAATAAAGCAAAATCTCAAACGTAAATGCATTTTCTTATGCATTTAAAGAACTTTCCACATGGTTATCAGGTAAGTTTGGGGTCATATTGCCTTCTATTGTATGGCATACTGATGTGAGGTGTCTGGTGAAGCTGTGTCTTCTGAGAACGCAGTATCTTAAACTCCATACAAGTCAGAATAGTTAACAGTGGAAAACTGAGTATTCATTCTCATTTTGCTTGGGTTTTTTATGAACTTCTGTGGAGTGATTTAAATTGACCAAGTTAACATAATCAAATCTACCATTCCTTGCTTTTTCAGTCTGTAACAGATAACGTTGTGCGTAATTTTTGTTATGTAAGTACTTGAATGGAAAAACAACTTAAACTGAATCTCATTAATATGCTTACAGTTCTATGGAGGCTGTAATGGAGCCTGTGGTGTTACAGTCACGCCAACGCTGTTCATGAGTTGCTGTTCACTATGCAGCGAGGAGGCTACGTCACTGACTTTTACACATACAGGAGCTGGTACAGCAAGTCTCTAGATAGTTACGGAGTTTTCAGTCCCCTCATTCTAAAAAGTACTTTGCAGACACAATAGCCACCTTTGTCTTAACATCCCCTCCGTCCTCCTCCAAAACAATAACATGTCAGTGACTGCCCAGCTGGTAACATGGGACTGTAGATGTCCAGCATCCACTGGGGACACAGCCAGGTTTAGATTCTGGCTGTGTCAGCTTTACCTCCTTTAATAGGATAAAAAGGAAAGATTGATTTCTGCGCTTACTGTGTGCAAGTCTTTTGGCAGAGATCTTTAAACGGGGTACTTTGGACTTTGGTTTCCAAAGAGCATGAAACTTAGGTTTACCGCAAACTTTCTGGCTGAGGCTTTCCCTCCCCCAGAGTTGTGTTTGGCACACTGTGGTTTTCTTCCTGCCCCCAGACTATGGTTTAGTGGTGGCTGCAGCGGTTGTAAAGAATGTACCCTGGAAATTATTTGGGACCCTTTGGGATGAGAGCCGTTTTTAAAATGACGTTGGCGATGGAAATGACGAGAGATCTTTCTTTCCAGCAGCCTCAGTAAGCTCCTTCTAGAGCAGTGCTTCCTAGTGTTTTCAGCAGGTTTGGCCACAGAAGTGACCCTGCTGACAGGGAGAGCACCAGGGTCACCCTCGCATGTCTGGGTTTACTAGCCTCGTACAGACAGATAGGCCTGGAACTTCTGGAGGCTTCAAGCCGTCCACCCATGCTCTGTATTGAGCCCGTGCCTAAATATATTGCTGTCCACTGATGAGCTGCCCCTCTGGTCTCTGCTCACCGAAGTGGCAGATGCAACCGACCCTGGACTTTAAGCAGATCCGGGTCCAGATGGATTGCTGCGTCCGTGGCAGCTTTCTGGCTGCCACCTTGGGCAGCTCTGCCTTGCTTCCTGTAAGGTTGCGCGTGCGCACCAGTGGACAGGAGAGTTCTCGTAGCCGTCTGCAAAGGTCTTCGGGAAGAGGCGTTAGCTGCAGGCAAGATGAATTGTCCTGGTAGACTGTGAGTAGCCACTGGACTGCAAATTTGGATGTCTGTACTCAAACCTCTTGTCATGACTCCCCTTGTACCTGTGAAATGGTTTACACAGGTTTTTTAAGTGTTTGAGCTTGTTCTGCTAACCATGTGAGGTAACTGGGCAGTAGAGGCTGGCTTGCTGCAGCTGAAATAGACAAAAAAATTAACCTCATTCCTAATCATGTTCTCTCCCTTCTGCAGCACATATATCAGAAGGCAGCAGCTCTTTGAGAGCAGTTGTTTCTTTTAAGTACCAGCAGTAGAAACAAATGCACCAGAGAAGTGAAGTGGCCATTGGGGATATGGAGCAGATTATTGTGTTTTTGCATTTTCTTTAAATCTTGGAATAACTGCAGAAATGTTAATTTTGAAGTATTGTTTAACAGACTCCTGAGAAAAAACAGAATGACCAGCGGAATAGAAAAAGGAAAGCAGAAGCATATGAGACCAGTCAAGGTAATTCATTCTCCTGACCCTGCTGCAGGATTGCTGAACGGTTGGTAATTTGTGCACGTTTTGCACAGTCAGTGTCCTAGGAAACTAATGGCTCTTCTCAAGGGTGTGTCAGGCAGCTTGTTATAAACTACTCCATGATGGTGTAGTTCTCTTCTGGGACCCTTGTTATCCTCATTGGCAGGAAAATACTCCTCTTCAGCTTATTCTCGCAAACTGTTGCATTTTTATGGGACAGACTGCCCAAAGGCTTAATATGGCTTCTCTGAAGTGCTGGTTTGGTCCCACGTCACTACGTATACAGCAGCCAGACTTGAAAATACAGGCTGTGCTCTCTTGCTGTTTGAGACGTATGCCTGCCTCGTTAGAGTAAGTTCTCACCGTAACAAATAGAGAACAAACTGTGCTCAAGTATAAAGCAGGCAGTACTGTCTCAGAGTACTAAGAAAAACCCAGCGTGTTCAAGTCCAAGTTCAGATTTTCTAGCACATGGGCATAGGGGCAGATTTCTATTTCTTTTATTCTTCAACAAGAAAGTAACGAGGAATGTGTTGACAGAACTGCTTTGATAATATTATAGTAAGAGAAAAGGGCTAAGTTTTAATGAGCTGATATTAAGCCACCACTAATTACCTCTCTAACTCTTGCAGGAATGCTTGTGAGAGATCTAACATGCAGTAATTTACCTGAAGGCAGAGGAGTAAAAGTACCCTTTGCTCTGTTCTTATCTTGAAGGAAATCTTGAAGAACCCATGCAACATTCAGTGACATTTAGTGTTTTCTAAGTACTTTAGCAAGTGCAAATGCTGTTTGATTGGATTTGACATGTTTGGAATTGGGAGTTAATTGAATTGTGAACAGTAAACCCTCTCAACAACAGCACAAGAGCTGTAACCCTGGGGCAGTCTTCTGTTGTGCAGAAGCTTTTGTGTGGTAGGGGTTGCACTTTCTACAGGAAAGGAGTGTCAAAATATAGGAGTAGTTTCTCAGAATGGCATCGTAATTTCTGTGCTTAAAACTATCAACTCTTATTTTCATTCTTTGTTTTCCTTTTTAGGAAAAGGCACTCCTAGAGGACATAAAATTAGTGATTATTTTGAGGTAAGCATCATTACGTGGTTTGAGAAATCTGCTTGAACTCACATTACGCAAAATCTGTAGATGGAAGTCTGTGGTGTGACTTCTGTAACTTGATCCATCATGTTAATAGCTCAGAGTCATTGATTGACGCTGTTACCTCATATGCTCAGATTTGTTTAGGTAGAGGATATGAGATTTTTCGGAACATTCCTTTGAACAGTTGATAAAGCAGGTTTTTTTAAAAGAGCAGCCACAGAAGCGTACTTTGGAAGTTGATTTCTGTTGGAACCTGGATCTCGGATGAGGGTATCTTCTAGCGTGCACACCTATTTTGATACAGGCCCAGTGCTGCCAAAGAACTACCTGCAAAGTCCCACTGATTTGAGTAGGAAGTTGTTTACAGGGTTCCCTCTTTAGAAAAGCTTGCCATGGCACCATGCAGGAGGAGACTCCTCCCCAAAATGGTGACAGACATTCTAAAAATCCGTGTTCTTTTTACTGCATAGCTTCTGAAGTTTTTCTAGATCTGCAGAATCCAGAGCTCTAGCCTTTCTCTTAAGTTCTTTATTTTACTGAGTAACTTACTAAAAGCGTTTAGTAACACTTTTTTTCATGACAAAAGTTCCTGGCAGAGCACTGTGTGGTGCAGGAAAATTAGAGTTTCGATACCAACTAGACCAGTTGCCCAGCTGCTTGCCTGTCCTGTCTTTAACAGTGACCGGCACAGATGCTTTGGTGGAGGTATACATTTCTTACCACTTCTGCGGTGCACATCTCCTCCCTGGGAATAGCCTTCCTAATTCTCTCCAGTAAATAATTTATCTATATCCAGGTGTGCACATTTATATCTTTTTGTGTTAAAACGAAAAATGTACTCAGTCCACAGGTGAACGTTTGTCTGAAGTACATACTTTTGCTGTTGTTTTTGAAAACAGTGCATGAAATTTTAAGGTTTTCTTAGCTCATCTTCAGTTTGTTTAAACGAATCTCTAGAGCCTATACGGCTTCATTTTTAAGATGAATGTGTTTCTTCTGTCTCTGTTAAATATAATACCTCTGTGGAATTACTGATGACCGAATCTGTTCATTTGGCCAGTTTGCTGGGGGAAGTGGCCCAGGAACCAGTCCCGGTAGAAGTGTGCCGCCTGTCGCCAGATCATCACCGCAGCATTCCTTATCCAACCCCTTGCCAGTAAGTGTTCTCCCTGGGACAGAGCTGGTGGCGTGGCATTGATTAGGTTGGTGCCTGTGCTTCAGACAGGTAATAAAAGGTTCTGAACAGGAAAGACGTGTCTCTTGGTGAGTGATTTGACTTAGTCTCTATTCAGTTCTTTCTTTTTTAAATCTGAAACTGGGTTCTGGCAGCAAAGCCAGATGTCTAGGACCCTGTAACAGTGGCTAGTAACTGGTGTGGATATCAAAGCTTGAAGCGTGTGAGATAAAGGTTTTTAGCATGCTGTGTTGCAGGTAGATCGCTGTCTTTAGTAAAAGGTGGAACTGACTGTCAAGGGTTGAGGCTGGGCTGGCCACTAACGAATGACACACGCTCTCTATTAACCCCTCTGTGCCCCCAGAAGGGGAAGGGAGAGGGAACACAGGAGAGAGACTTACGGTTTGGAAAAGAAAACTAAAACAGCTTTAATGAAACAGTAACAATAAAAGATAATAATAAAGATAAGAAAATAATGAAATGTATACAAATAGATACAAACCCAATACCGAACCCAGCTTCCCCCACCCTGATGACGATACGTCGCCACTGACGCCGCAGGGCTGGCACTGGGGCAGTCCTGGGCTGGACTCGGCAGCAGGCAGGAACCGGCTGCAGGAGCTGGGCTCAGGCACTGGATTTAGGGATGCAGGATCGGGATCGAAGATAAAAGAACAGACGGAGTCCTCCTCGGATGTCAGCCATCGAAGAAGAGAGCTTGTCCCTCGTGCTCCCTCAGCTTTGTACTGAGTGTGACATCTATGGGATGGAATACTTGGTTAGTTTGGGTCACCTGTCGGCTCGCTCCTCCGTGCACGTGTGACCGTTTTACGTGCTCGCGACCCTTTCTGCTCCTGGCACCCCAACACAGAGTACAAGATTCAGCAGTGACCTTGGTTGCTATAGGAGCAAGTATAAGCAAGAGCCTTTCTGCATACCATTCCTTGGTATTAACTATAAACACCCAGCGTTATCACTGCTAGAAGCAGTCACTGTCTGGAAAAACGTGCTGTTGGTTTCAGAAAGTGCAGTTACGTAGAAGAGACTTAGCTGAAATGTAAAATCCCTGAACAGAATTAGTTCTGTTTTAGCCCAAACCAGGACACTGACCTATTAGTTATCTTGTGTTCCATTGTAGCTCGTGAACTTCTCCATCGAGTTGGGAGTATGTTGTATGCTTGTATAGCCCTAGTACAATGATATTCCTGATCTTGATTGGACCCATGAAAACCATGCATACTGTAATTATATTGGGAAGGTCTTTTACTTCTGTTTGTGTGCATGTGACTTGTAAGGAGCATTAGCAAAAGCTTGCAAAGAAATGTGTATACGTGGACATCTGTTGCTATTTTTTGTTACATAATTCCATTTTGCTGTCACAGCATTTCTGCAAGATCTGAATGTGAAGAAATAACCCATATTTTTAAGCCATTTTAGCACAGAGCAGCTAAAGAAATTTCTTTCAGCTAACAAACCAATATTCAGAGGCTCTGGTGTCTGATCTCTAGTTTTGACCGTTGCCTGGGCCTCTTTTTAAAAATTTCCAGCATTTGTTGAGTGTCACAAAATTACAGAGCGTTGTGGGAAAGGTTGGTATTCCAAAAACCAAATGCAAAGTCTTTACTGATTACATTATTCTGCAGAGACCTTTGCACAGTTCATGAATGTGTACTGAACTAAAGCCTAAACCTGAACGCTCTGCTCAGAATTTAGTGTGTGTTGCTAGATTTCAGAAGCTTCATAATACTGCTTTAAGGGAGAGCTTCACATATGCTTCTAGATATTTTTTTTATGTTTATAAAAATTAAAATACATCTTGTTAATTGAATGGCCCTTCCTCCTATCTTACATTGATTGACTAATACACCTCTTTAAAGAGAAGTTAATAAAAGAAATACCATCTCTGAATGTTGCAGATGCATGAGGTATTAGGGACAATTCTTTATTCCAGCAGATGAGAGACCCTACAGGCGTTTATAAAATGGGACAAGTGGATTCTTCCATTGATTTTCTTCTTCTACACTTCGGTGTATTGAGTAGTGAAAGTTTGAACAGAGCATTTCTCACGTGGTGAAGACTGATGCTACAGTTAGGTTCGACTAGGCCAGTTTGTCTCTCTCCTTATGCAGGTGCTCTTTGTGTTTCTTGTCTTCTGTTCTTTACTCTTGCAGCTAAACTGTAACGTTTGCTTAATCATAAACTATTACCTGTATTTGCAAGATCTGTCCTCTTCTTACAAACTGAATACCAATCGTTTGAGCTAAGCCTCCCAAAATGGGGACATGAGTGAAAACTGGAGAAGATTGAGGATCTTACCCATTACAGATGCCAGTATGGTCTAGGAAGAGAGCAGGGTGTTAAAATGTCTTTCACAATGAGAAATCCTCCAAACCTATGAGTTAATGTATACTGCACTGGAAATTTTCTGCAATGAGAACTTGTGGAGGAATTGTGCTGGCTTGAGGATGTTACTTCTTGTGTTCAAATCTCTTGACTGCTTTGAATTGCTTCGCTTCTCCTTTGATCAGAAGAATGATCTGCAAGTCCTGACTCTTGCAAGGTCGCTCTCCTATACAAGCATTCTTTTGGGGAAGAAAGCACACTCTTGGCATTTGTGATGTTAGCCAGGAAATATACTTCAGGTTGCAATTTAGGTTTTTAAGAAAAACTGAAGCCTGACCTGACTGTTTACTTTGTGGCGTATGCCTGGGCCAGAGCTACAGGTTGGAAGGACTTTGGTGGTTATTACCCAGACTGCCAAGTTCTAGCAGTGATGGGCTGGCTTTTAAAGGGAGGGCAATGAGATTGAGTGCTGTAGTCAATGTAGCTTAGATGATTCCTGTTCTTATTGAACCCAGTTCCTGTATCACAGTTGGAAAATGAGGCTACTGTAGGAGAAAGGAGCTAGCCTTTAAGAGATGTAACACGTCTTTAAAAGGTTTTGGAAACACCTTAGTACTTTGCTTATCTTGTAGGAGATGGGTCCCAGCTGTAATGGCAGAAATGAGCTTAACGTGGTGTCCCAGTCCTACACAGGGTTAGGTTCCTGACACTCAGCAGTTCTGACTCAGTTTACTTCACCAGAATAACGAATGTATCGTGACATTGGCTGTTTAAAATGAGTCCTTAAAAAACGTCAAGTAGTGTAACTTTGACTGCATTGACCAAAGTCGCAATGCACCAAGATTTTTGGATCTACAACCTATTTTGCCCCACTGACTCTGAAACCGTGTATTTGTAAAGGAAGGGGGTGTGTTAACTGACAAGGAGTTCTGTCCTGTATGTTCGTTACTTTTTTTTTGTAATTGCTGACTTCATCTACTTTTTGATGTCTGCCATTGGAACAATCACTCCAGGAGTCCTGTTTGAATTATCAGATCCTCACCATGCTGCCTGCCCATTCCTGAGCTGCTGCTTCGCTGACAACAGTTTTGGCAGAGTCAGAGAATTGCTTAAAAAAAAAAAAAAAAAAAAAAAAAGTTCATTGTATTTTTTTTGACTGTGTTACAGCGGCGAGTGGAGCAGCCGCTGTATGGGGTAGACGGCAGCACAGCAAAGGAACCGCAGGAGGAACACTCTGCTCTGCCAACGCTGATGTCGGTGATGCTGGCGAAACAGCGGCTAGAGAATGAGCAGCTGGCACAGAGGGGAGGTGGCCTCTGTTTTACTTTTGTCTCGGTGAGCAGCTCTGAAAAGATTTGAATCCTAAGGGATGTTTCTAGTTAAGGGGATTTTGAAGTTTTTCTGCTCAAAGACAGTGATTCAAGTGCAGCCTGGTTTATTGATGACCAAGCCTACCATCTTCTGGTAAGTTCATCTTCCTTGTGAAGAGTTCTAGGTCCCAGGCTTTGCTTGTCTAATAAGATGATGTGAGTTTTAAGTTAACGACACAAAATCTTATGTAGATCAAAATAAGAGCATCTGGGAGGCTAATCTGATAGGTGCAAAAAAGCAAAAGAATGAAGTATCGTTTTGCTGTGAGAAGTGTTTGTTTTGGCCCCGCTTAATCTCAGCTGACATGAATGATATCAGCTTTTAAAAGCTTTGTCTTTTAGCAGGTTGGGCCAGGCTTCTTGAAAGAAACGGACTCTTGTTTTACTGCACTAAATCTCTAGAGCATTCCTAAACCTTAACATGAAAGTATGATACCCAGGCCAGGCTGCAGTTCCCGTGCCGAGATAAGTGTGTCTGCACGGGCACTAGTGATCGTGCTGAGGAGCATATAACAATACACTGACTTTCTTTTACAGGCCCAGCAAGGCAGCCCATCTTCTACCGGATCAGGGAACACTGAGCATTCCTGCACTTCTCAAAAACAGATTTCCATCCAGCACAAACAGTCACAGGTATAGCTCACTAGACGATACATCTCTTGGATATGAGATTGAAGCTTGATGCAGCTTGTCTTCCCTGTCAGAGGGTGCCATTTGTAGTAGACATAATGTTTCCAGTGAAAAGAGCCGGTAGTCCCAAGTCAGTCTGTAACTACTGATTGAAGTGAGCCACTCTGAGCTTTGGTCCTTGTCCTGTAAAGGATGCTTTCAGTTGCTGCTGTTGGAGCTTGCCCAGTCTGTTACTGAGGCTTTTGTATGTCAGTGCTGTGGGCAGTTCTTCAGCTGTGTGTGGATGTGCTCAGGAGAGAACAACCTTAGCTCTGTCTGCTTCGGTTCTGTTGTATGCTGAATGTTCTTCCTCGCTCTGTAAGTGAAGACGTGAAGGAAACGTGAGTGATACTTGTGAATGCCTCTACTCAAGCGCTGGGTCATGGGTGCGTCCACACTGCTTACAATACAGATACCTGCAGTCTGGCTGGAAGTTCTTTGACCTCTGCAGAATACACCTCTGGAATAGTTTGTCCTGTCAAGGAGGAACGTGAAGTGTTCTCAGTGCTTGTCAGCAACTTCACTGGCCTGGAGTCAAGAAGAGGATTAGCTCTTTTGACTGTACTGCTGTCTTTTTGGTGTCTTTGAAATTGTTAAGATTCTTCTTGTGGCTTTATGGCAAGATTCACTTTTAGCTGTGTCGTCATATCCTGTTGCTTATAAGGATATTCAGCTTTATCAGCAATGCACCTCGCTTATTTCTCCTCCAAGCCTGTTTTCAGTCTTCTTTTGATTTTCATCTCTGATTTCTCTGTGACTGACCCTCCCCTTGAGTGATTTTTAAACAGTCAGTTTTGTGTCAATCATTTTCTCACATCAGTCTGTGTCAGAGATGATTTTATTGCTGGGGGAAGTTCATTCTCCATTTCCCCAGCAGGTGGTATAAGTTCTGTGTGCATGAAGAACAGCAGTTCTACCTCTGGGGATATTTACTGCCTTAAGTCCCTGAGATCTGTTGTGTCACCAGGGTCACATTCGTTGTCTGTTGTTAAAATGCTGGTCTGTGAAGATGCCTGTTTCTTGCTAGCGCATGGCTAAAGAATTCTTCTGTGAGAATAATGCCATAACTCAAGAACCTGCCAGAGATACCTTTCAATCTTTGCTGTCCCACACCCGTGCTTAAAATAGTGGTCCCACCTGGAGTGAGCAAGATGTTTTTATTCTGTCCTGTGCTTCATATGCCCACAAGGTCCATCTTCCTTGAAAAGGGCAAAACATTATCTGAGCCTGCCTTCTGCCAGTGCTCAGCTTCATGATTATTCTCCAGAGGTCTAGATGTCGTATGCACTTAAGGCAAAGAATCCAGGAAGATGCTTGGCTGCATGGTGAGGACATGTATACATTCTTGGTTTTCCCTTTCAAACCTGTTTGGAGTTGATAGGGTTAAAAATAAATCTTCAGTGGTTTCCAGTCTGAATCACTTCTGGCAATGACAACAGCAAGTCAGCATGAACATGATTTTCGGTGCGTTTTCAGTCAGCGCTAGGGCCCTCCAAGTGCTCTGAGGCAAGGTGAGTTGTGATGAAGTCACATGTAAGAGCATGCACCCTGAAACGTGACTTCATCTGACACAGCACAAGCGTGTCTGTGCGTTTGGTAAAGTGGCGTAACAGTCACTTACTAAAGAAACTTTCTGCTGCTTGGCTGAATGGATGCAGCCTGGGTTTTTCAACAGACAGCCTTCTTGTTGCCTTCAGTGACAAAAGCTTTTGTCACACGTGCTTCCAGTAGGCTGCCGGGAAGCACAAACCAAGTTAAAGCAGGAGCAAGGTGACCTGCCGAGGCCTCCCCTTTGTCTTTTGGGATTTAGGCTTATCTTGCTTGATGTGCAATGCTGGTGTTCTGTTCTTTTTGATCTTTCCCATACTGGGCATATGTAGAGAAGCAACTGTCAGCCAAGTTTGTCTCTTACTTGATGGCGTTAGCTTCCAGGCAAGCCTGAAACTTGGAGAACAGTTATATAACAGCTCCACAGGTAAGTCTCTGCTAGCTCTTCCCAGAACCAGGGTAGTTGTTTGCTAGCCATAAATGTGACATCTGTGTTGACCTGGGTATTTTAGATGCCGTGTTCAGGTACATACTGACTTCTTCCCCTTCTGTTCTTTGAAATACTCCTACTGCTAGGGATCATAGTATATGTCTTTTGCCTTCTCTTCCTGGGTATAACTCACTTCATTGGTGAAGGTATTTGAGATGTGCTGCACCCCATAAAACTTTCCAAATAGGTTTCACTCCAGAACTATAAAGCTCCTGTCCCTAGTGGGCACTAACACATCCGTTTGTCAGAAACAAAGGCTTGTGCCTAATATTCCTTCCATCAGTCCATTAAGACCTGTGCTTTCTGTCAAGAACACCTTAGAACCTGCAGGTAATGTCTTTTGTCTAGCAGGTGGTTGTCTGTGCCCGTGAAAGGTGTCATAAATTTGATCTTCCAACTGAGGGTTGGGATTTGGTGGGGGTTTTATTAAGCCTTTGTCCTGTACAAGCTATGCTGCAGGAGAGGACAGTGAATATCAGATACCACCAAGGAGTGGGCAGAACTTGACTATAAAAACAAACTTTGCAGGACACAGAGGATGTTGTAGCCTGTTACGTGTTGCTGGTTTGTGTTCTCCAGAGCAGCTTTGTGCTAGCTGACCAAACCTCCTGTGCTGGAGGAGCCCGCCGTGCAGTGTGGAAATGAAGAACGGAGAAAGTTCTTCCCCTCAACTGCTAGGATGCAGGGGATTAGTTCCTCCTTCTTAGACCTAACTGTTGAGATGGGGGGGGTTACACTGTGATGTTACGTGGTGACTATCTGAAATATCATCTGTTTTTCTTAAATGTGGTTTATGGTGATTTTTCCCTACAGTCTGACCTCACAATGGAAAAAATATCTGCACTAGAAAACAGTAAGAACTCTGACTTGGAGAAGAAGGAGGGGAGGATAGATGACTTATTAAGAGTAAGTATTTAAAGTGGGACAGCTCTTCTAAAAGCTGCTATTTAAAGATACCTAGAATTGCTTGTGCCGGCTAGGCTGCAGAGCAGGATTTTGTATACAGTTCGTAGAACCAACGCTCGCAAGGTAAAACAAATCTGGTCATCCCTTACTTGCAGGATGATTGTCTGGCTCGTAGATACTCAGTTTGGGGCTGCTTGAATCCACAAGCAGCGTAGCAGTGACTGTGGCTATGCAGTGCCGAGTCGTCGTCGTTCAGGTGGTTGTGTCCTCAGCAGTATTGTTGGCCTGCCTTCGGTTATTGCACACTTGTGTATTTTGCTAGCTAACCTAACAAGTTTATCTGCAGAATTATTCCCCTCTTCTAAGTATTGAGGAGCTTACTCAGCTTTTTGTTTAGCCTTTCAGTAGACTGGGTTGTGCTCTGAAATACTCATTATGAGAGTCAGTGACGTGTATAGAGATGAGGAGAACATCTTTTGGTCAAACCAAAAGAACAAAGCTTCTCTTAATCCCTTAGTATTCTTCAGGAAAAGACAAATACCTTTAAATCAAGGATCTTGTCTTCATGGAGGAGTTCAAATTGATTTAGCTTTCATCAGCTGGAGAGGCATCTGTTGTGAAGTGTTGAAAAGGGTTAGAAGGCACGTTAAAGGGGGAAGGCCCTCTGAGTGTGTCTGGTCTCAGCACCTAAAAAAGCTAAGACAAGCTCATAGAGACATGCACAGAGGCACATGTGGGTTTGTGGAAAACAACCCATGAAGCAGAAAATAGATGTATTTTTTTTACCATTTGCTGTTTAATCAGAAGCCAGACTATTGGTTGGAAGGGGAATGGTTAAATTTAACTTTTTATCAGTGAAAATGGTTCACACAAAATCCTGCTGTACGCTGTGGTGGTGTTAACCAGCAGCTGTTGCTGGGAGCAGTCTGTATAGCAGGGCTGATGGATAGTAACTTGAACAAGAATTTCATTGGAAGTGCAAAGGGAGTTACCCCATCCTTTTCCTCTGCCAATATTGTGGCTAAAGAGCGAGAACAGTCCAGGGATGACTAAGCTATTTTGAGACTTGGTAGCTGTGGCAAGGTCTTAATGTTTAAAAAAATAAAAATATAATTGCTTATGCTTGTGTTTAGTCTCTCTGTACCTTAGATCCTTATATGTAAACCAGGATGATAGCATTTCGCTCTTCTGGAGGGGTGTTAAGATTCAAGTGGGTTAAAAATTGAAGAGCTTGGCTTGGCCGTTCTGCTAAGAGGAACCTAGTCTTTTTTTTTTTTTTTTTTCTTATCTTGCTGATTTGCTTGCTTTAATCTGATGCTTAGAGCTAGCTGGAGAAACTTCTTCTTAGGTGATGCTTAGTTTGTCTCTTTGAGTTGTTTAAAGTCAAAGGCTTTTCTTTGCTCGCTTTTAGGCCAACTGCGATTTGAGACGGCAGATCGATGAACAGCAAAAGATGCTGGAGAAGTACAAGGAGCGGTTGAATAGATGTGTAACGATGAGCAAGAAGCTTCTTATAGAAAAGGTGAGCAGGGGACTTGCCACATCTCTGCAGTCACAGTTCATGTCCTTGAAAACTTCTCTGTTGTCTTTTGAGCAGTGATAACCTGCTCCCATTGCTTTAGTGGTAAAAGACAGCTGGAATTCTGTCTTGAATTATTCCTCTGCAAATAGGAACATAATCCTTAGACTGCAATGGTTCAGAATGTTTTGGTTTGATTACTTTTCACAGTCTCAAAAGAGTGATTTTTCTTGCTTAAGTGAAATAGTCTGAGCTCTAAATGCAGCGGGCATTACTGGATTTGGAAACTCATACACCTGCAAAGCAACGTTGTCCAGCTCTGGCAACACAAGAGCAGTATCCCATTGTGCAGTGAAATTGCCAGATAGGCTCCATGACATGGGCAAGTGATTTAGACCTTTCCTTCTTTCAAACAGCAAAGCTGGAGATCGTTGCTTTATATAACACTCAAAACAGCACATTAAAGACACTGAGGAAAGTGCCAGGCTGCTGTTCACCAGCGTCCAGGCTGCCTAAGTGTTGAAAGATTTCCTGATGAGTGAACAATGTGGGGGTTTGATTGCTCTTTCACCTGTTGGCCAATTACATCTATTGTTTGTGGGCACTGGATGGGCAAATGTACCAGGGTGCTGGCCAGTACGTGCAGTCTGTTTGAGTTGATTTTGTCACAGAGATGATTGTTCTTGGCTGAATGGGACTCTCCTTTCTGGGAGTATTTGTAACTCTGGGCTAGGTGTTAGGTAGTCCTGGCGTTCAGGTGGGTGGTGTGTAGCTCCAGGGAGGAGCTCTGGTGCTTCACCTTTAATCCTGACTATCTGAAACTTTGCCGCTCTCATCTCGGGCGGTGGAAATTTCCTCTCACTTACTGGAAACGCTGTGGACAGACACCACCACCAGATTTTGTGCATGTTGGTGACCTAACAGATTGTGTCACTTCTGGGAGTGGCACAAGTCTAGGACTGAGCTGGCTGATCACTGTATCTTAGTCTAAACAGTGATTCAAGGTGCTTTTTCTTCCTTCATCTGTCATTTGAGCGAATAAGGACCTGATCAGAGCCACGTCTGGAGTCTAGCTAAGCTACTGGTACAAAGGGATAGTTATAATCGTAGTGCTAGACTGGTTTCAACTGATCATAGAATGGGTGAGGTGCCCAAGCAGTAATGGGGAAGGAAAGGTGAGGTTGAAATGTTGGAAAGGAGAGGCAGTCAAACAAATGCCTGTCAGACCAGTGTGAAGCACCAGCAATAATTTGATCAATGATTTTCAGCGGGGTTTCAGATAAGCAGTGCTGAAACAATGGAAAGTGGTGAGAACTGGTAGTGATTTAAAGCACAGCTCTTAGCTGCTAATTTATGGCTTATATTTTTACATGTGTTTTATTTTGTTTTCAGTCCAAACAGGAGAAGATGGCATGCAGAGATAAGAGCATGCAGGATCGATTGAGGCTAGGTCACTTCACCACGGTGCGGCACGGGGCGTCTTTCACCGAGCAGTGGACAGATGGCTATGCCTTCCAGAACCTCATCAAGTGAGGACAAACAGAGTTGTCTTTGACTTCAGAGGCAGAGATGGAAAAAAACTAAGCAGTTCTGTGTGTGATGTCTTGCATGTCGGAGTGTGAGAATGGTGTGGCTGATGGATGAAAGGCTCGGACAGGAACTCAAGCTACTGACAACGGGGAATGTTTTCACGTTGAAGTGACAAATACATTTCCACTTAAACCTCTAAGAGATTTGAACTGGAATCAAATTGTTTGAGTTGGCCCCTGGGCTGGGAAGCGGTAGGCTGCCCTGTTGGGTATTCTCAGCGCACCTACTTGGCTGTGCAGTGCTTAGGGTGGAGGGGTGGATCAAATTCTCACATGTATCATGAGTCAATCAATTTGATTTGCATACTTGCATACATTAGTCAAGGAAGGCTAATTAGCTTTTTTTTTTTTAAGTATGAAGTAGAGAAGATTAAAAGACAAGATCCGTACTATTTAACTTCTTTTGCCTCCTGGTAACAGTGATCAAAGGGGCTGCAGAAACCTGGAAATGAAGATCAGAGACCCTTTTATGCAGGATGTTAATGGAAATATCCAGTCTATTCCCACCTGGCCTAGACCTTTAAGCAGGACTTGGCAAATTAATTGCATTAGAGAGAGCTATGTGTGATCCTTTAAATTCATATCACTTCTCTGTAGTCTGGTAGGGAGGTGCAGCTTAAGAACTTCCTAATTCTTCCTTAGTTTGTGCTGTAAGACCTGGAAGAAATACTTCTGGAATATTTATGTGCAATCTCAGTCTCTTTTAAAAAGTGAATTAAGTATGTAAATGCTCAAGTCATTTAGACTTGAAATTTCAAGAGTGCTTTTATCACTGTAAAATGTTTTACGATAGTCTTTTTATCTTGGAGGAGGGACTGTTTTCTTAATGAAATAGTGGCTGGTGTTGGTTATATTTGAGAACTAAGGATAGTTTAACTGTACCCTTGAAGTATGAGGATACTTTCTCAGACAGTGTCAGACTTCAGGAATAGTTTTTACAGGGAAGTCTGAGATTTAGAACAGAGCCTTCTAGGAAAAAGTGTGTGGAAAGTTAGTGACTTGCCATGGATACCTGGGTTTTCCGTGAGGTTAGCAACTCCTTGTTTTTCGATATCCTTAGCATGAATAAAACCTTTCACTTACTGAAAGGTTTCTGTGGGCCAGGAAAAGAATCCCCTTTTATGTAAAAAATACCTTTAAAAATCTGAGTCATAATGTTTGGCACATCCCCCTTTGCTGTACAAAAATATTTTGTTACTAATCTTACACGTACAACTGATTTGAAATTCATTGCTCCAACCCGTTAAGAACAGATGCTGAAGGCAACCGAGTACGTACTGTTAGTTATCTGCTTCATGGGGTTTTTTCTTGTCTCCTTTCCAGGCAACAGGAAAGGATAAATTCCCAGCGGGAGGAAATAGAAAGACAAAGAAAAATGTTAGCAAAACGGAAGCCACCTGCCATGGGGCAGACCCCTCCAGCAAGCAATGAGCAGAAGCAGCGCAAGAACAAGACCAATGGAGCAGAAAATGAAACGTAGGTTACGTGGCCTTCTCGGTGCATTGCGAAGCTGCCTGCTTTGATTAGAGCACAGAACATCTACGGGGAAATGGAATCTTGCCCTTGCCTCTAGGCTTCGCTCCATGTACAAATGAATATTGTGGAATTAGCCTGGCATTCAGCAACATCTGGCTGCAGTTCTAAATAGTTTTCATTGGAGTAAAACAAGGATCATTGCTGAGTCCAGACTTTGTATGAGCTTAACTTTTGTTTTGAGTGCAGTAACTTTTTCAGTATTCCTGTTGCGCCAAGTTTGAAAAGCGGTGTCTGTCTTAAGTGTTGCAACTTCGGATTTGATTTTGGTATTGCTGTGATATGTGATGCCTTTTTTTTTAATGGGAAGAAAAGATGGTACACATTTAGAAGGCTTTGTTTCCTTGTACTTTCTGGTGAGGCTTTTCAAACAATTGATTTGGTATACTGAAGAAAAAAGATGCTCTCTATAAACACAGCGCATTAAGCATTGACCTGTATTTCCAAAGCAGTCCTTTGCAGATACCTGAAAGGGAAAAGTAGCTGAAGTGCTACTCTTCCTTCTCACAGAAGATTCCATCTTCCCCCCCACACACACCTCTTTTGAAGTTATCAATGCTTTAAGAGTCCCAGTGTTCTTAGAGAGGAAAGCTGTCTCTCACAAGAAATTCAGAACACTGTTTTTTTGTAAGTTTTTGTGAGTTGGAAGTATGTTAAGTCAGAGACTTTCCCCTCGCTTCTACCGGTTTCCTTTACAGTCTTCATTTTATTGCTGATGGCTAATCCCATAACTCTGTGACATGTTTCTTTTTGCACTGTGAAATCTCCTGGGCATGACTTGACCTCAAGTTTCTAGAGCCATTTGAATTCTTGGGCTTGATCTTTAAAAGTGTATGTGAAGCAAAAGCTCCCACTGCCTTTTGCAGTCACAGCAGGGATGGCACGTGACTGGGTGAATTGTGGTCTTCAGGGTGCTCTCAGCAACCCGAGTGGTGCCCCCAAATAGGGTGCTGGTGCCTGCAGGTCAGGTGTACCGTATTGGAGGGCGCTGCGTGCTTTCTGCAAATGAGTAGCTTGAATAGAGACATCTACCCCTCGTTCTGGCCAAGTGAGCTTAAAAAGACCCAAATAAAGTTTTAAAGCTGTCCTTTTGCGTTGCAGCGTGTGAGTTTGGAGAAGTGACTTGAATGTCTCTGCAGGGATATTTTGAAGCGTTGCTGTTCATTGTGGTAACTTTCACTTCGAAGGGACAGGAGGATGCTTTCCCCACTTCTGTAGGGATGCCTTTCCCCAGCAGACTGGTGCTGCTGTAGTGGGGCTTGTTCTGCAGACATGGCAGCACAGGTCTTGATGTCCCTGGAAATCTGATAATGGCTGTGATACCCAGTGAGCTTCTCCCTATGTTGTGAGCCTGCCTTGATGTAATCTAGCTCTACCTGGGTTTGCTAGTAAGGCTTTTTGTGCTATCAGGTCTTTTTTTTTCTCTGTCTTTCTTGCTAGTTTATCGTTCTTCACTGATATATTTCAGGACTTTATGGTTTAGAAGAGCTTCTTGTGGCATTCTTGATAAAAACTGCTTGCCAGTGTATGGATGTGGTTCATGTGGAGTGTTTTAGCTTACGAAAACATTGTTTTTGCAAATCAGCTGAAGCAACTGTACTGACTAACTACTTGCTTAATCATTAGTTATCCTGTAAATGCATTTGTTGGACCAATGTGTGTCAGGTACAGAATTTTCTGATTTTTGGAAGGAGGATTTTTTCTTGTGGAATTCTTACACAAGCTGTCTTTTAGGCAAGTTGAATATAAATGTTTCTGAAAGTTGAATGAGAAGCAGACAGCCAGATTCCTTCATTTGAGTTTTGGTTCCTCTTTGGTTCATGGTTGTTGCTGTGTCTTAAAAAGGAGAGGAAGGTCATATGATGCAAATTTAAACATGCACTCGTCTGAAACTAGTTTCTAGCCTGTGAATGAGAAAAAGATATTTCATTCAGGAAGATTAATCTGCTGGGGCTTTCTGTGGTTCGTTAGGGCAGCTTGGGCAACCTTAGAGTCATCAGCTGCACTAGAAGTAGTGTATTTCAAGCATGTTTCTGTGAAACAGGGTAGTGTTTGTCTTAGAGCCCCCTTGATTTTGGTAATGCTTGCTGCTAACAGGCAGCTATTTTGGGCATTGTTAGCCTGGTGGTTCTCATTACATCTCTTGCTTAATGAGTGGACTGTTGGTGTTTAGCCCTGTATTTCATTTGTGCAGAAGAATATGTGGAAAGCTTGTTGCTGCTTTATTCAATTGTCTTTATTCCTTATACAGCAACACCAACCAAAGACCTAAACTTTTGGGATGGTCTCTTAGATTAGCTGAATCTGATTAAAATTCAGGCTGTCGGGGGGAGGGTAGGGGGTGTATGAATTAGTATGCTTTTATGTGGGATGACACAACAGGTAAATGTTTATGGTACTGGCTGTGTTTGTATCTTTAATTTGTAATAAGCAGTTCCTTATGGTCAAGATTCTTTCAAAGGGAACTTGCCTTGTGAGTTTTGCCTTAAATTCATCAGCTGACAACTGCTTTAGCACTTGCTTCAACTCTGTGGACCCTCTGCGTTATCAACAGCAGAGAGAAGCTGGGGCATTTCAAGACGAGCACTTAATCAGCTGACTACGACCTCCTCTCAATTTACTGTACAGGGAGCCAAGGTCCCATAGCCCTGCACAGACGTAGGACACGGTCCCCTCCTCAAACTAGTTGTGGTGCTGATGCTGCGGAGAGCGCATACCCTAACCTTTGTACTGAGTACTGTGCAGGGCATAGCTGCTGCCACGGGAATCCCCCTGGGATTTAGGTTCAAAAGGGATACTTGTATGCTGTCACGTGCATATCTTGTTTACAGAGTAAACAGATGCAGTTGATATGGGCTTCATAGCTTTACGTTCACATGCCTGATGCTGTTACCAAACTCCTTGTTGGGAGTAGTGATAAAATTAATATAGTGATTCGTTTTTCTGATGAAGAAAAATGATTAAAGATCTCAGCACATCATTACATTTCTCAAGTGATGGGATCTGTCATTATTTTAGGGTAAGGCTGTGCTTTGCCTCTGCCCTACGTGGCAGGCTTTGGCTATAAAAGACGTTGAAAACATGATGAAACTTTTCTTGGCCAGCCACCCAGGATGATAACGTTGTATATAATTTGCCATCAAACAATGGGGATTATTCCCCTTATCCCATGGAAAATTCAAATGGAAATCTAAATGGAAGAATAAGATGTGGAATACTTGTGCTTTGGTGTTCCATGTTTAGATATGGTTTAGCTTTCTTTGTTAAAAGTCCGTCGCTATCCTAAATAGGTGTTATTAGGGACTTGGATTTGAATTAATATGTGCTTTATCAAGGTTTAAGCTTTTGGTCTCCTTTAGATTGGTTATTTAAAAGAAAAAAATTGCAGAGTTTACCTACGAAATTCCCTGCTGGCTGTTGACATAACTGAATAGTTGGTGCTTCCACTGGCTGTGTGTTCTGCAGACTGTTCGCTTTATCGCACACATTGGAACCTGATGCATTGGGTCTGTCTCTTCCGTGCAGGTTAACGTTAGCAGAATACCACGAACAGGAAGAAATCTTCAAACTCCGACTAGGTCATCTTAAAAAGGTAAGAACTAACTGCAGAAAAGGCTTCTCGGTAGGTTTTTGGTTCGGTGTTCTATGAGCAATAGCATTTCTTTGCAGAGGTCACTACTGTTTGTTTGATAACTGAGGGAGCTTTGTTGCTTGAAAGGGAGGGCCAGAATTTTGTAATCATTTTTTCCAAGGCAGTGGTATTCCAGAAAGATGTTCTTTGCTTCAGTAAATAATTTCTGTGTGTTTACAGTTATGACTTCATGCAGGGAGTTCCACTGTTCCGCTGCATCTTACTCTGTCGCTATGACCTGCCTAGTGCTGGGCTCTGTACGTGTCTTATATGGGGGAACACGAAATGATGGACCAAGGGAAGAAAACTATAAGAACACACCGAAAACTGTTAGAACACACCAAAAACTACAACTACCGTTGACTTTCCAATTTCTTTGCAATATCAGAGTAACCAGCATTATCAGTAACAGTCTAATAAAATCTCTTGGGCTTTTGGGAACTAGTACTGTTTAGGTAGTTGTAATGCACGTTTGTTTTCAAACACATTGGCTTCAGTAGGACCTGTACCTGCAAGTGAGGTTATATTTAGATAAGCTATTGGTTACCTTTGAAGTGGTTGCAATAGCCTATAAATAAGTTTTCAGGGACACTTCAACAAATGGAAGTACCTGGGGGGAAAAAGTAGATGTCTTCTGTTGTATCCTGGTTAGCTGTGATCTCTGCTAAGGCCAGAGAGTTTTCTTTCCCGTACGAAACAGAAAGGAAGTGTGCAAATGCATTGCTGGAGTCCCTCTTCTTTTCTCAGGTGCTGCCTGAGCTCTAAACTTAGTTTTGTCCTGACACACAGTTGAATGCAAGGCCTCATTAATGCTGCTCTACTCCTTGTTATTTTCGGTGGCAAGGGAAAGTTAACGCACACACGGAATCTGCTGGCACTCTGCCCGTTGTGGTTTATGGACCTGTGAGCAGAGATAAGTGATATGGGCAGGAGAATGCTGCAGGCATGCTTGCTCTACGGCTTCCACATTGCTGGAGGGGATTAATTGCAGGTCCATCTATGCTGGCGTGTAGTGTGCCACCCTGGAACAGAGGAATCCATTTGGAAATGGACCTTAATGGAAAATGAAGTCATGTTCTGGGATTGTGGCATTGTCTGAAGCTGTGCTTATCCTTCTCCGCTTTTGGAAACTGGCTCATTCTTTATGCCTAAAAATAGAACAAGTTCAGAAGGGAAGGAGCAGAGTCACAAGACAAATGGGTAACTATGTCCCTTGAGTCATATATAACAAATAATACTGCTCAAGGCGCGCATTTTAATTGAGGTTTGCAACCCTGTCCACAGCGATGCGGATTCTGGCGTCATGTTTGAGGGCACCAGAACTTCCAGCTCTACAAACAGCGTATCAGAAGCTCCACATGGCACTAAGTTACACTCTGACCTGTTCTATCGCTTACCACTAATATAACCCGATGTTGTCCTTTCACATTCTCCATCCTCTTCAGATCTGCCCCATCCCCGTGTGGCATCATGACATCCCTGATCCTTATTTCTGAGGGCTGTCCTCTTTCTGTTATCCCAGCAAACACTGAGTTCCTCCAAAACCAGCGGCATAGCTTTTAATCAGGGAAGAAGCAGCACCAGAGCAACAGCGCTTATTAATTACAGAAAATGTTAAAAACTAGAAGGCGTGAAGATATGTCTGCTCCTGTCTGTGTGTAGGTGTAAACAAAAGTGGCCAGTCAGTTTTCATTCCTGCCGCCTTCTACCTGACTCTTAGTTGACTGTGATCATCTCTCTAATCTCCCAAACAAGTTTTTCGCCAATAACTTCTTCACAAATGGAATGACGTTTGTGTTTCCGTAAATCAGGTGGAAATGCTCGCTGCATTATCTTACGCAGTGTTGTGTTTTCCTTTTGGTTTTGTCTTGTGCAGGAAGAAGCAGAGATCCAGGCAGAGTTGGAACGGCTAGAGAGGGTTAGAAATCTACATATCAGGGAATTGAAAAGGATACACAATGAAGATAATTCACAGTAAGCACATGGGATTCAGGGACAAGAATGTGTAACAATTTTTTGTTTGTCCCCTTCATAACGGGAAACACTTCATCTTTTTTCAATTGGTGTTACAGTTTAGTATGTCACTTGACTGGGGGGTGGCATGGTGATACAACCTGAAGTTCATGTGAGAGAAAGGCTTCCAAGTGCATCAGGGTACCATTATATAGCCTTTCATCAGTGCAAAGTGATCAAATAGTGTCAAATCTGTCAGTCGTTAACAGGGGTTTAATATTTTTCTGTCTTAATGCAAAAATGTTGTTTCTAAGCCGTGTAGTAGCTGTAATTTATTGTGCAGTAGATGGTATTATTTCTGTCAGTGTTCTTAAACTGTGTTTTTCTCACCAGATTTAAAGACCATCCAACGCTAAACGATAGATATTTGTTGCTACATCTTCTGGGTAGAGGTGGCTTCAGTGAAGTATATAAGGTAAATTTGAAGTGGCAATCTGTGGTGTAATCTGAATCTGCAGTGAAAGATGGCAGTAAGCAGAATTTTTACACTTGTTTACTCAATGGTGTGTGTGGTTGTGGAGGGAAGGAGGACAAGGCACATGTTGCATCTGGCTTGCATTAGACAGCAGGCTTGAGATTTTTGGGTTCTGCCCTTGTCCTCAAAGATCAGATTTCCTGCAAATGTGTATTTCAAGAAAATGTTGCACCAAGTCTGCAAATTTTGTCAGGACAGGGAAGCAAGCCACTTGTTTCTTCAAGTGCCACACACAAATACCTTAAGTAGCAAAGTTTTATTGAGTATGGCATAGCAAGTCTGAACGTCACCATAAATTAAGAAAATAGCTCCACTAATAAGAGCAAAGCCTTCATTTCCTAGGGGCAGGAGGCTTTTTTTCTTCTGTGTTCATTTTATACTCTGAAGTAGCAGACAGGGTGGGTGGGTTTGTAGTCTTGGGACTTCCTTGGAAGTAAGGATTGCTTGTGTGTCAGCACGCTTACATGGCCAAGACCTGGGATGCTTGCTGTTTGACTGTTATGCTTAAGGCCTTTCCAGTTCTAAATACTCCCCATCTCTACCTAGTA
This sequence comes from Leptosomus discolor, assembly GCF_034619465.1. Taxonomy (NCBI): domain Eukaryota; kingdom Metazoa; phylum Chordata; class Aves; order Leptosomiformes; family Leptosomidae; genus Leptosomus; species Leptosomus discolor. Next base: position 4,467,483 of record NC_141415.1, read on the forward strand.
GTTCCTAATTCATGTTGAATTTGGCTAGAATGAAATAACTATGCCAATGCAGATATTGGAAACTTCCTGGTGATTTATTATTTTGATGCAGTACAACAACAGATATCTAAACCCAGGGGGGCTGGACTGCTCAGGTAGTGAAAAAAGAGTGTGAACTGTGTGTATGTACTCTGAATTGCTCTTTGGAGGCTTTGCTGACTAAGTAGAAAGCCTTGGCTCCACAGATGAAAGCAAGAGGGTATGAAAGCTTTATGACTGCGCTTAGGAGTTGTAACTATGTTATTAAAACAAAGAAATGCTTAGTCCTTCTTCTCCAGGGTCTTGGCCAATCTATTAAAGCCTTAGGAAGTTGAGTATACAACTTTTGAGGCGGACACAGTTTATCCTTGTCTGCTTACAATAAGATTTTGCACTGTCCTATAAATTATTAGCTCTTGCTGCTCTCAGAGCAGGTAAAAGATTACCACATTTCTCCAAGAGCACAATTGCCAGTGGTCCATTCTTTCAAGACTGCCTAAATAGCACGAAACTGGAGGGAAAAATACAGCACAAGATTTATGCAGTTCTGCCATTGAATTTTCCAGCTTCTAAAAAAGCTGAAACCTTATGCTCCAAGATGGGAAGGCTGAGCTACCAATGTGAAACAACATATTGAAAATCCTCTGTATGTTTTGGGGGTTTTTTAACTGAATGTAGAAATGGTTAGGTGGCTTGGGGGAATAATGGCAGGGTCTTTCCCAGTGTGATTAACTGTCTATATTTTGGTAATTTGGCCTTTCTGATCCCATTGTAGCTCTGGTGGTAAAATGTCAGCATAAATGCGGCATTAGTTAGAGCCCATGGGGAAGGTCAGATTAAAGCACAGAATATTCAATTGTTTTCAGAGTTGCTTGGTTTCATTAGTGAAACTAATTACATCAAAATGTGGGTTTGCTCTTCACTCAGTATGTCGTAATGCTTATTTCCTGGGTGGGGATATTGGTTTGTTAGAGCTTGTCTGCTTTTGCAGTATTAACTTGAAGTTGTGATTCCTACTGATTTTCAGCTCTTCTCTCTGCAGGCATTTGATTTAACGGAACAGAGATATGTAGCTGTGAAAATACACCAGTTAAATAAAAACTGGAGAGATGAGAAGAAAGAAAACTATCACAAGTAAGTAAGGCTGTAAAGCAGCCAGCCATGTTTCCAGACTCCTCCTGTATTTGGTTATCCAGTGCCTGTGAACAGGCTGCCATTTTGTTTTCCTGTGTTTTGCCCCATTTTGAAAGCCACTGTCTGTCCCAGTAGCTATTTGCAAAAGTTATGGTCAGATTAGAAACGTTTTAAATATGTGCACACACAGACACACACATGGTTTTGTGTAAGCGCTACGGCACAAGGTTTTAAAGCACCAGTAGTGCTCTGTGAAGAAAGTGTTGACGTGGCGGCTCCTCTCTGAAATGTCTGAGCTCTGCTCTTGTGGGAAACAGTTGTCCGTGCCCATCTGCCAGGTACACACCTGCATTGTGCTCCCTGAAAGCCTTCCTCTTCCATTTGTTTCCCAGAATACTTGATACTTTCACGGGCGATTAAGGGTCAACGTGTGTCATAGCCTAGAAGGGAGGTGCAGGAAGCCTTTTGGCGTTGGTCACACGTGCTCGCTAACGCCATGGGTTAGATGAACGCTGCAGAACGGCAGCCAAGCCTTCTCAACAGAGCTTCAAAGATAAAGCTGTGATCTTAATTCCCCAACAAATCACTGGAACAAACTAAGCTGAATTTGAAGCCTGGAAGTTGGGTTGGATGAGGTTGAAGCCTGGATGTTTAACACCCTGGAATTTTTCTATAACTTGCTGATTTTTGTATTCAGCTGTCTTGGATTCCTTAACGATTTTTTTATGATGTTATTCTATTTTGGCAAGCAGTACCATTAATCAAAATTAGTTATTTTGTAGTATTGCCAGCATTTGAGGTGCACTCGGATTCTGTGGTTCTCAAGAACTGTTCTGTGCAGTTCCTCGTTTGCTTGCCTTGTCTTAAGCTGAATAATGTGCATGGGTTTGATTGAAGTTGGACTGCTGTGTGGTATGTCTGGGTTCACTATCTGCAGAACATAGAATTAAGTCACTTGTATGACTAATGCTCAGACTTTCCTATTTTCAGACATGCGTGTAGAGAGTACAGAATTCACAAAGAACTGGATCATCCTCGAATAGTTAAGCTATATGACTACTTTTCGCTGGATACTGACTCGTAAGTTATGTTGCTGTGTCCTTTGACTTGATTTGACCCGTTCACTACAGGCAAAGTATTCGGTCTCTTAAAACTTTAGGGAGAGTCCAGCGAGTGTCCACACCAATGTTACAGGCTGTACTGCAGAGATACCTGAGGCTGTTTCAACATACATTGGTTTTCTAGAGATGCTAGCTCACAAACCAGTAGGCCATATTAATGTCAGATATGGTGCTTTACCAGTAAATCCTACTCCTTGTTGACTGGGGCAAATCCCCCAGCTGAGACAGCTTTCTGCTTCTGGATCTAGCACTTAATGGGGGATCTCTGGCCTTTGTGCTATTGAGCGTTGAGGACTGTGCTCCTGGTAGCTTCTTTTTAGAAAGGGATTAATAGGCTGGAGGACTATTAATTTAATATGTTGACCAAATAGGTGAGTCTTACAGACAAGCAATAACAACGTGTTCTGGTTGCTATCAGGTCCCTTAATTACAATTACTGTTTTGCCTTCAGGTTTTGTACAGTGTTAGAATACTGTGAGGGAAATGATCTGGACTTCTACCTGAAACAGCACAAGCTAATGTCGGAGAAAGAGGCGCGATCCATTATCATGCAGATTGTGAATGCTTTAAAATACCTAAATGAAATCAAACCTCCCATCATACACTATGACCTTAAACCAGGTACGCTGTGCTGCTAGCTGACGTGCTTAAGGATGCTGACTAAAGGTAATGGGTTATAAGTAACGTGGGGAAGTTTACTTTGGTCAGACAGCAGAAAGGAGACAGGGCTCTCTGGGAAAACTAACTTGCAACAAGAAAAAAAATAACCTACAATGCATAGAACATGCTGTGAAAAGGGTATTGTCTCCCAGAATTGCAACATAAAACAAGGAAGTCACATTCCAGAAAAAGTAGCCTCCTTGTTCAGAATGAGCACTTGAACCACCAAGTGTCTGTGTTTGGTTTCTTAATGTCCTGCTTGTATTCTGCTGTTGAGAGCTTCTGTTATTGCTTCATAAAGGCTCCCATAATTGCTAGTGTGTTTCATGTTCGCATTCTTCTGGCTTATTCTTTCTGTAATCATCTGCCTGAAAAGTTGGAGGCAGAAGCTAACTTGGAAGTGTTTGTTTTTTCATACTCTGTGGCAGCTCACAAAGCTGAGAACATACAGTCAAACTGCTCAGGTCTGCCTTTGAATTCAGTAACACCTGCCGTGTAGAAGGTCCTTTCCAAATGTGGCAGATTTCCCTTTACCGTTGGGCAGAATCACGAGGGTAAAGATGGAAGTGCTCTCTTTTGGGGTGGTGTGTGTTGGATACATAGCTTTTTGTCCTAGTCCAGTAAAATTCAGCCATCTCTTTGGGCAGTTATCCCTGGCTTGTCTGCCTATACTGGTGGCACTTCATCAGCATTGTGTAACTGGTATGTGATGTGGTTTATTGCGTCAGCGTGAGGAATCTGTACGGGAGGTGGTGCTGTTGCGCTAGTTCTAGTGACCCGGTTTCTTCCCCCAGCTGCCGACTGTTGGGTTGTCTGAGCATGCCGCAGCGCTCTGCCTACAGTTGTCTAAAGCTGTGATTCATCCGCTGCCATCACGCACGATTCTGCTGCTTTATTGTAGGCTTTGAGAAAAACAGTGATACCTGACTTCTTGATCCTTGATGGATTTGTAAAAGACTCTTGCCTAAGCAGTAATTGTCCTTTTTGAGCTTAGAAAACCACTGGGGAGCACTGCCAGGAAGGAGAGAGTTTCTGGCTTGTTGAGAGGTCAGGGCAAGTCAAGACTTCTGGGCAGAATGAGTCATAATTGTGTATGCGTGCTTCTCTCCTTAATCCTCCTCTTTGACCTGCCCTTCCAACGGGACCTTTGGGAGGGGTCCAAACAGCACGGGCATCAAGCTCGTTTGGGTGGTAGGGCTCAAAGTCCAGAGGCTCCAAGTAATGTCGGGCCACTGGGTCATTGAAGAATGGGCAGATCAGTTCGAGCACTTGGTGGGAGCTGAGTTGGCTCAGGAGCTCAGGGTATTGAGTGTTAAAACATCTACCTCGGGCTGCTGCAGCTCACTGTGGAGGTTCCTTGTTCTCTCATGCAGAGTGCCAGAGTTCAATGTGATTTTATTCTTGGGTTTTTTTCCTGCTAGATGCGTATCCTAAGGGGCTGTTTCCTTCCTCTGTCTAGGTAACATTCTTCTAGTCAATGGTACTGCATGTGGAGAGATAAAAATCACAGATTTTGGACTTTCCAAAATCATGGATGATGACAGCTACAACTCTGTGGATGGCATGGAACTGACATCGCAGGGGGCTGGTACTTACTGGTAAGCATCACATGGGGCGCTTGCAAGTTACAGGTGGAGAACAGTTTATAAACAACTTTGGATCTATGTCAGCTCTGTATGTGCTGCCATTGTCTGTGACCGCTTGAGACACTGGAGGTTTGAGAACCTGGAAACTGCTGCTGCTGTCACGCAGCTCCTTTTGAGGCTGGCAGCTTTTTACTTTTCAGTGGGTTAGCGTTTATACATTTGAAAACGATCTCTTATCCAAAGGGCCTGGTGAAAAACTGCGTATGCTGCATGCTGCTGGGGTAGCAAGCTCTGAAGTGGAGCTTGGCTGCTGTTTCACAGTCCACAATGGCACTGTCTAACAGTTTAAGCAAGGAGGAGAATACCATGCCTGTTTGGAAATTCAGGTACATCGGGGAGTATTCCAGTGAAACGAGGAGGTGAAAATCCATAGTTAACTCTTACAAAAGATGTAAATCTCGCATATATGTAAATAGTGCTGCCTATAGCCAGGGCTTCGCTTTCAAGTGTCACATGAAAGATGTTTTCAGCAATACTTTATCCTTAGTGCCAAATGTTGTCACTGCATCACCCATGGCTGAGAGCAAGACCTAGGGGGAGTGCCACTGAATGTGATTCTTAGCTATTGCCCAAGCAGCAGACTGTCACTACAGGCAGCAGTCGTACGGGAACAGTTGTTAAGGCATTCTGTGTTGTACAGTTTTGTTCTGTTCCTAAAAATGAAGCTAACTGGAGTTTGAGCAAGGCTGAGTGTCTCTAGGACATGGCATGTGGCGTTGTATTTCTAGAAATATGTATTTTGGCTCTGTGTTTCTATTGTGGAATTATTGGCCAAGCCCTTTTAAGAGCAAATACCAGTTCTGAAGATGAAAGGAGATGGGGTTATTTTACGTGCTCTGGTGAAAAGAAGCTGACTGTGCTGACTAGCTCGGACCGAGTGTCTGGAGCGTCGTTGGGATCCGTTTGCAGAAGGGGTATGCATGGGTGATCTTGGCCCGAAGATGCACAGGAATGAAATTGGGTCCCTCAAGTCCCAAGCCAATATCTGATGACAGAAGCTGAAAAAAATGATTGAAAGTATTTGGAGATGCTGCTCATAACCTGTTGTCACTTCCTTCTGATTAGGTATTTGCCACCAGAATGTTTTGTGGTTGGGAAAGAACCTCCAAAGATTTCAAATAAAGTTGATGTCTGGTCAGTAGGAGTCATCTTCTATCAGTGTCTCTATGGCAGAAAGGTAAGAAGGCATTTAACTCCTTTCTTAGTGGTGATTCCCAAACCTTTTGGGAGGCAGCCCTGGCGTCTGCTTCCTTCTCCTCAGGCTTAGAAGGCGCTTCCACCTTGTCTCCTTGGCATCAGTTCCAAGGCAGAGTCCACGCTAATGAAGTGGGAGAATTTACTAGGTGGTGTTTTGCTCTACATGGCACTTCCTTCAGAAGCAATGTTCTGCAGAACAACTCTTTCCATTGGGCATGTTCCCACTGAGACCATTCTGGGCAGGACAAGTGTATTGCTCAGGGCCAGACACCTGAGGTTCTTGATCTGGCGCTGTTTTGTCGTGCTTTCAGTGCACTAAGTCTTTGTTGAGCATGATATTGCTTGATGGCTGCAAGTGGTTTAGAGAAAAAAAAAGTAGGTACCAAGACCCACTCTAGAAGTTTTTAGGGTGGCTTTTGGAAGGGAAGAATCTGGATCAGGAAAAGGTGATTTGTCCTGAGAAAAGGTAACTTGTTCTATAACAACAGAAGAAATAGGTTGGAGCAGGAAAAGGATTCCATCAGCTGTTGTTTTCACGAGTCCTTGGTAACCAAGTGTTGTGAAAGCCTCGCCTGACAAACACACCGTGTTGCTTAGTACTGTCAGTCGGATAAATGGTGGAACCAGCCCAGCAAAGATTGAAGTGGGTGAATCTCCTGACAGCTTAGATGGGGGAAGGCCCTCTTGCAAGTGCCGAAGCTGACCTACAAGGTCTGGAAGCAGGCGGAGTTCTCCCCTGCCTGAGCCGGAGACACCCCAGACGTGTTCCAGCCTGGTCCCTTTTGCTGAGTTTAAGCGTGGGAGCAATGTGTCCTGCTTCCCCAGCTGGAATCTGCAGCACCTTCACAACACTCACAGGCTTCTGGCCTGGAAAAACGTTGATGTCAAGTGATGATAAACAGTAATAGTGTGGGGGGTTTTAAGGCCTGTCATCCACCTTTAACAACTGTCTTCCATTTATTCGGTAGCCCTTCGGTCACAACCAGTCACAACAAGATATTCTGCAGGAGAACACAATTCTGAAAGCTACCGAGGTGCAGTTCCCTCCAAAGCCAGTAGTCACGCCAGAAGCAAAGGTAAATCTCGCAGCGAGTTTGATCGCGCTGCGTGGGTCGGTCAGCGATCGGCACTGGCCGTTCCTTCCTCTTGGTTTCCCTGAAACCGGCAGGAGTTCTGTGTTCAGCGCTTGCCTCCTGCGGAGCAGGCGGTGGCTTCGCGTTGCAGATGTCAGGCTGAGGACTGAACAGAGCGCGGTGTGGGCCGCTGCCCGGGCTTTCTCCTGAGGAAGGATGAGCTGCTGCTCTAGGAGCTGGGCTGCCTCTGGGGTCGCTGGGGAAGGAATTTCGGCGCTGGGGTTGTCAGATTGGTCCCGCTCCCAAAGAGTTCTCTGTCAAAGAAAGCTTCTTCTTTCTGTCCGTCTGCTAATTCTTGTTTTGCCTTTGGGGTGTCTGCAGGCATTTATCAGACGCTGTTTGGCCTACCGAAAGGAGGATCGGATAGATGTCCAGCAGCTGGCCTGTGACCCCTACTTGCTGCCTCACATCCGCAAATCTGTATCCACAAGCAGCCCAGCTGGAGCTGCAATTGCATCAACCTCTGGATCATCCAATAACAGTTCTTCAAACTGAGACAGAGTAATAGGCCAAAAACTGCTTGAGAAACCGGCAAAAAGACTTTCAGAAACAGCTTTGAAATAAAGGAATCTGCAAGGGTCTCAAGAAACCTGTACCAGGTGCTTTTTTTCTCTTGCTTTTTTCCATCCATAGAGCATGACAACATCAACTTTCATCAAGAAAACCTTCGGCATCTAGGCCAAGCCATGTGGATAGGAGATGGCTTGAGGTTTGTCCAGTAAATGACCACAAAAGGGTGGCTGCTCTGAGCAAGGAGGGGAAACTCAAGAAAATACACAAAGACATGGTTCCATGTACTGTGAACTTCTGAACATGCAGCCTTGGGGAATCCAGGACGCCGTGTGTGCTTCATATGAAGAATGTGGACTTTGGAAAAAGACTGGGCTAGTCCAGTGTTGATATTTAAACATTGTTCTTTTTCTTTTAATAAAGTTTAGGTAACATCTCCTGAAAAGCTCGAAGCACCAAGGTTCAGCTGGGGATGGTATATGACTCTTTGCCCTTTGGAGGGGAAAAAAGTTGATCCTGCCTGTTCATGGCACTAGAGTTAGTGTTTTACCCCTAATTAATTTCAGTTTTTTAAAAATAACATTTTTTTGGAAGAAAACAGTTTTCTGGTCTTAAAGTGAAACCCGTATTAGCAGGTTCATGGCAGTGTCCATTCTGCAGATGGTGCAGCTTTCTGCTCCCTTGGGGTGGCCTCTTACGACTAATTCACCTTCTCAGGAGGGCGGTGAAGCCCCTAGGAGAACAGGCCTGCGTAGAGCTCCTGTGATCAGAGTGGATCACAGCTCAGACTGCCACAAGGTTTTCAGCTGCTGCTTCACAGCTCTCACAACGGTTGCACCTTTTTAATTTATTTGAAGTGCTGTTCTTTTTGAAACCCCCCCCCTGACGTGTTCATGACGTGCTCTCTGCTCTCGTGAGCATGACAGCTGTTGACTGTTGAAAAGGCAGGCAGCGAACGGGAAGGGATCTGAGCACGGCTCAGTTGATCACAGGGGTGATCTGTGCTCATGCAGTACTGTACATATCGTGTTCATGTTCTAAAAATCCGAAGCTGAAGACTTGTCTGCTCTTCTCAGTTAGGTAACGTGGCAGCAAAGCTTCCTCTCTCCCTTAACACTTTCCTTTTAAAACTTGCTGACTTTCCTAACTTGCTGCCGTCGCTGCATCTGATTTCAAATGAGAGGCAACGAGATAATGTTCTTGAAAGGAGCAAACACCCTAATTGTTATTTTTGTCTCCCTTCTGTAATCAGCCTCCAGGGGTCTTACACCTTCCGCTGGAGTCTGCCTGCTGTGAAACGCAAGCCTCTTGTCCCCACTCTGCCCCCTTTTCCCCCCACATTGAAGGAAAACTGAAAACACCCACAGAAAGCACAGCACTTGAACATGTGGCAGCCAGGTTGGAGTGCTCCTAACATGTGGCAGGAGTTCATAGCCAGAAATATTTAAAGATGCAGTGTTCGAGAGCGAAGCTGGTCTTGGGCGGGAGCTGAGCGGTGCGCTACTGCAATTCAGGGTGGTGGTTAAAAAACAAATTACCCTGTGCCCACTTCCTAACCCAAGACCCAGACCACCGTGGCGTGGACTATGCTCTGTGTGGCACCTCCAGGCTTGTACCCGCAGCACGTGGGCTCTTTGGGGCGCTCAGTGCCCAAATGGTGTTCTCGGGGCAAGCGACGTTCTCTGTCACGCGCTTCTGGAGAGAACTACCACTTGTCTGCCTTACTCTAAGCCATCGTCTGCAAATACTAGACTGAAACTTGATCAGGAACTTGTGCTTAACTGAAAAATGGAGGAATTGAAAATCTGTTGAAATTAAGCAATGGACATGGAAGTGGAGAACTCTGCTGTTTTGATTCTTATTACTATTTTTGTAGTGACTCTTGGGTTTTCATTGGATGTATTCGCTTGCAGCTGCATTAAGGTGGTCTCTAAACTAGTGTTTTAAACAAAGAAAAGAAATACTGCATCTTTAAATCCTCAGCCATAATTTCTTAGCCCTTTCCATCTCTGCTGCTCTAGTGCAGAAGTTAACTGTTTAGCAAGCAGCGCTTCGACACGTCTATTCAGCCTCTGTCGGGTGAAGTCAGGATTGATGCTTCATCCCGTTTGCTGAAACGGATGATTTGTGTGCGGTGTCTGTCCGCATCGGGGAGAACTCTAAAAGGGTTTTTCTATCCCGGTCCTGTTGTTTCTTGGACATACACTATGTGCTATCTCTGTGGGTGTGATTAGTTTCGTGTCAGATGCATTTATTCCTGCTGTGCGACACCCACCCGGGGCCTGGGGACAGCGTTGGCCTTTCCCAGGGCTGATAGCAGTGAAGAACCCTGGTAGAATTCTGGCTGCGACACCTTCCTTGTTAATATGGGTTTCACTTCCAATAACAGACCCTATTGCCACACTGTTCATTTACTTAAAGAAAAGTGTATGAAGAATTTGTAACTTAAACCAGGCCAGACTGTTTTGGCTCTACCCAACAGATGAGACATGGATATTAAAATAAGTTTTAAGAAACTGATTTTCTTGGCTCTTACTGTTTTGCTTTTCGTAGCGTTGGCACGAGCTGTCTTGCAGTGGCTGTGTGGAGGTGACACGGGACAAGAGGAGGAAGGATGGAGGAAGGTTGCATTCAGCAGCTCGGAGCGGTGAGATCTCTGTATCAGAGGGGGGCATCACTGAAAATTAACAAGCCTTACTTAATTACTGGCATTGATCGTGTCCTGGAACATAGAGACAGACATCTGAGGTGGGTTTGTCCCTCGCTTCCAGTAGAGCAGCAGCTGCCTTTGGAAGCCATGTATGTTCAGGACAGAAAACCCACATTTTTTGGTGTCTTCTGATGAAAATTTGTGTTGCACTCGCATGCCCTGGCTGGCTGTGCTGAGATCCACTGGCCACAGCCCGCTGGCCACTCCCCAGCTCTCGGGTGCCCGAGGCTCCGGGCTCAATCGCCCCAAATAACCGTGTTGAGCAGCGATGAGAAACTCTGCTCCTTTATTTCTTACGGCTGAGCCTTGTCAGCTCTAAGAAAATGTACAGCAGAAAATGACAGAGGAGCTTGGCAGCTGAAGATGGCTGATCTGCTTCTATCTGGAGTAATAACCAGGGAGTGCCAGTTCTCGTGCCCAGCTCCTCTACAGGCATCTTCCCAAACTGTGCGGGGCATCCCCACCGTGAAGCAGGGTGGTACCTGCCCACCAGAGCCTGGTTCCTCCGGAGGAAGGGTTGCTGCCAATCAGAGGTTTGCTGCAAATCGGGGTTTTGCTGCAAACCTGGCATCACCCTCGCTGCACTTGAAGTTCAAGTCAGCTTTCGGCTGAGCGCGGGTGAAACCGAACACCCAGCGCCGCTCGCCTCCCTCCCCGCTGCTGCAACTGATTATTTTTCGGCCCCCTGTGCCAGTTTTGACGACGCGACGCAGATTTGGGCAGGGGGAGGCGGCGGCAGCGTTTCAGCGGCGAAGGCACGAACGTCCTGCGGCGGCGGTGGCGGCGGTCGGGCCTCGGGGCTAGGTCCCCACCACGCGTGCGTGGCCTGCCCGGGAGCAGGGACGCCCGCAGGATTACACGCTCAGCTTGACACCAGCAGGAGTGAGACTTACCGAGGGGCTGCCTGGCTGGATGCTTCGCCTCCTACGTTGGCGGCTAGGAGTCACGCTATGAAATGAGCTTCCTGCTGCCAAATGGGCCAGTCCCGGTTTATTTTGTGACCTGGCAAACCCTCGACACGAGGTTTGCTACCGCTGCCAGTGTCTCCCTGGGGTTTGCCGCCGGAGGATGTTATTTTCTGGGTGCTACGCAAGCCTAGCTCAAGCAGCCTTGACTTAAACCTTCACCCTCCCAGCACGGAGGGGGAAAGGAGGTTTGCAGCACATGGAAGCGGGACCCAGCGCAGCCCTGACCCCCTCCCAGCCCGTAGGAGCCTCTTCTACCAAATGTCAATGCATCTTTGCACCGAGACCCTGAATTTCCGCCGCCGCACGTGGCTGTGCCCACGGTCTCCGCTTCACCCTGGCCCCAGCGCTGCCCTTGGGGGCAGCCGGGTGCCCCACAGCCATCGCCTTGGGTGGGGGGGAGAGGTCAAGCAAACCCGGAGCCACTCGGCCTCCCCTCACCATGTTCATGCCCAGGACCAGGCGTCTTGGCCACAAGGACGTTATTGTCTGTGCCGGGTGGGGGAGCGGGAGCTGGGGCTGGGACACGCTCTCGTTTCATGCATTAACTGCGTGGGGGTGTGAAGGATGGGAAAAGCCGCTGGCGTGTGCTGTCTGGTGAGGAGCCTCGCGCTGCTGCCAGCACCGCACGCTCCTCCGGGCTCCTCTTCGCTCCCGGCCCTGCATCTTGCCGCGGGATGGGTTGCCGCAGCCGTTCTTCTCCCTCCGTCCTTCGGCGGCAGCTCGATGTTTGTATTTCTGTCTCGCTCCTAGTTTCCAAACGCTGGCCGGCTGCTGGGTCAGCGCAGGGGACGCTCAGCGCTTCCAGCTGATCCAGAAACGCCTGAAAGTAGAGGTTAACCACCACCTGCCCCACCGGTGTGGGGTGAGCCTCCCCAGCGCACAGGCAGCCCTGGCCCGGAGCTGCTCTCCCATCTCCTGTTCCTTGGGCTGCAGGGACAGCGCAGAGGGGTGCAATGGTCCAGCTGGAGCTGAAGGGGTGTGGGATGGAGCTAAAAATGCGGGGATGCTGTGGGGAGCAGCAGGGTGAAGATGAGGATACTCGACCTTGCGTGCAGGCCAGATCTCCCATCCCCAGCCGCGGGGACGCTCTCCCCATCCTTGAGCAGCCACGGGGAACACAGGCAGCGGGTTTATAAGGTGCTTGGCTCTGGTTTGCATTCATGGGAAGAAAAAAAACAGAGCTCTGCTCAGCCCTGTCCTCTCTTGACCGAAGCCGCCGGCTGCGCGGGAGCCACGAGGACATGCTGGCTGGGGTCCGGGGGGACACAGGCTGCCATGTCTGCAACCTCCTCGCTCTTGGCCTGGCTCTGCTCTGCATTGAGATCAGGGCTCAAAACCTGCTTTGCTCAGCATTGGCTCATCCCAGCTCCTGCTAATCCTGAAAATCCACCCACTCGCACCCAAACCCAGGAGACCGGCTGGGATAGATGCCAAACCCCCTCCAGGCTAAAGGGACTGGTGAGAGATGGAGGTGCTAGGGGACATGCCCGTGGCTATGAGGTAAGGCAGTGGCAGAGGTGGAAACGAAGCGTCTGGGGCTGACTGCGTGGCCGCTGGACCAGGCTGCTCCCACTGGAAGGGGCCGGGGGACAGGGTGGGATCTCCGCTCCCCAGTCCCATCCCTGCTTCTGGCGGGAGGAAGATGCCGTTTGGGATGTGCTGTCCTCCACCGCTCTCCAGCTGCCTTCCCTCCCCGCTCTGCTGCCCGGCTCTGCTCATTTACTCTTGAGTCATGTGGAGAAAGTGTTTTCTCTAAAAGGCAAATTTCTTGCGAATGGCTAGAATTCCTCTTTGCCCCGTTCCAGGAGCCCTGGGGAGGCCAGGGAGGAAGGAGAGGCAGCGGGCTCCGACGGCAGCGCTGCTCCCCAGGCAGCCCCCGGCCTCGTCTCGCCCCCGCGGCGGAAGGGCAGGGATCTCGGCGCTGGCCCTCCCAAGGCTGGAGCGCCCTGAAATTCCTCATGGCAGCTTTGAGCGAGCACATCTGGTTTTAATAAATTATTTGCAGCTTGAACTTGCCTGACTTTTAAGGGCTGCAGAAAAGAGAGCAGCGAAGAGCCCCGAGAGCCTCAGTGCGGAGCACCCACAAAGGGACACCCTTCGCAGTGCTGGGAGCCAGCCAAGTTAGGGAGGGATTTGGGGAGGGGGTCTGGGGCTGACCGAGCCCCTGGGGGGGGGGACCCAGCAGCTGACAAAGCCCTGTCTGCTCCTTGCAAGAGCCGAGAGGACGGTCGGTTTGGAGGCAGGGAAACGGCCCTTCTTTTTGGCCCGGGTCCTTCTACCCGCATCCGGGTGCTGAGCAAAGCCGGGGCTGATCTTAAATATTGTGTTTCTGCGCTCGGGCGAGGAGCACAGGGAGCAAACTGCGGTGCAGGCAAGGGTGCCTCCCTGACACCCCCCTGCTTGGTGGAGCCCTGGCCACCAGCACCGAGACCCCCCTCCCAGTGCTGAACCCATCGGCACTTGGGAAAGCCAAACCCTCGGGAGCATCAGCATCACCCGGGCACCCGATGGCCACCAACGTGCCCAGAGCCGTGGAGAAGCTGAGCCCCCGCACAGCCTCCCCAAGCTCGTCCTTGGAGGGATGGATGCAAATGCAAACTGGTGCTTTGGGGAGCTGCCGTTACCCCCGGGCGGGTTCCCCACCGTGCCGGGGAACGTGTCAAGCCCCACATCCCAGCGAGGGGGTTGCCAACCACCCCTCGCTGCCCGCAGCGCAGGGCCTGGCAGTGGGCTTGGAGGGGAAGCCCTCTCCATCGCTGGGACTGGGGCTGCCCTGGCTGTCCCCCCGCCTGTCTCTGACGCGGGGAGAGCGACGTGGCCTTCCCCTGCTGCCGGCGCAGGGGAGAGAGAAGCCAGCAGACGCCAAGACGGCCTCTTCCCTAAGCGGTGACCTCAGCACGGCAGCGCCTGCCAGGTGGGTGTTGATCTTGGCCCGACCGGTCCCATTCGGGGGCCAGGATGAGGCCGAGGCGGCGCGGACGGAGGGCTGAGCTCTCGGCGGAGCCTGGCAGGTGCTGCCGGTCCCCGGTGTGCGGGCGGTCCCTGGCTGCGACTGCCGCAGCGAAGCAGAGCCCGTGGCACCGGCAGCCCCTCGATGCCGGCTGCCCGCAGGCAGGGCTTTGCTCTCCAGCGCTGCTCTCCTGGAGCCCCCAGGCCTGCAGAGAGCCATGGAATGGAGGGAACACCCTTGGAAGAGCATGACTGAGCAGGACATGCAGCCTCCCTGGTCACGTAACGTACCCCTAAGGTCCTCCCCAGGCTCTAAAATAGACCCTTTGGACCTGCCAGTCCTTAGAGGCGGCTGATGGGTTGGGGCAGATCCTTCCTTTAGAGCATCTGCCCTGAAGCCTGGTGCTACGAATACTGCTCTTGTGGTCCACAGGTCCCCAAATCCTGTCATCTAACGCTTCTGGCACAAGTAAACACCAAACGTGTCCCATACTAGCCCCAAAGTCAGTAACTCACAGGATGCCTTGCTGCCATTGAGCACCCTAGCTTCAAATCTGGGTTTTTCTTTCCCATCCCGAATGGCTGGGTCCCACAGCTCGTTAGAGACACTTCTTTTCCAACCTCTGGGAAGTCGAGCATCCTGACTGACCCGTTTTCTGCCAGCACCCCTGACAAGGGCAGACCTCCAGCCAAAAGTGGGCAAGTGGCACAGATCCATCCCTGGAAACATTTTTCAAATCCTTCTGCAGGGCGACTTTCACCCAAGCCAATGCTCTTTCCCTCCATCCCATTGCAGCCCCTCTACTGTGACCACTCCCCATACGGAATGTTGCTTTGGCCAAAAAACATCATTTATTTTTCCAGCTTGGGCACAGAAACAGCTGCTCTGACTGCAGGAATCGGCCGCAGACGCTGAATGTCCCGAGCGCTGGCTAAGCCTGGGACGAGCCCATCGCTCTCATCCATCGCCCGGTGCAAGGAGCTCTCCCGAGAGCGTGGCCGGCGGTGCAGTCGGCCATCCCCTGCACGCGGCCTCGTCTCCTCGTCTGGCAACAAGTCGTTAGGGCCAGAGAGGTCAGACAGCTTGGAAACATCCCAGGGGAAGGGAAAAATGCATTTCCTCCCGATCCACGCCAACGAGTAGCAACTCAGCTGGTACTAAACCAGATTAGGAAGAGAGTAGGTGAGGAGCTGTTGGCTCGCGTTGGAGGAATTAATTATTAGGAAGTGCTAATTATCTTCTAATCACACATAGTGTAGGGGCCTCCAAGACATGGGATGAACTAGGCCAGGAGGCGGTGATGCTCCGTGGGATCCGAAGCCTTTCGGCTCTGCCGTGTCCCCTCCTTTGGATGGGATTCAACTCCCGGGAAAGGGATGTCAGGTTTGCCCAGGATGGATGGAGGATCCCACTCGCGGGACTTCATGGCTCCATCATGTCCAGCCGCTAGCACCTTGGTGGGTGGCATCCCCCAGGGGTGGTCTCCAAGCTTTAGGGATGGGAGCGAGGATCCGGGCAATTCCCTCCTCTCCTCCGGGCTGTCACGCTCGCACCCCACGGGCAGCCCCCGGCGCGCGTCCGGCCACGGTGGGCGAGCGAGGCTGTTCCCCCCAGCGCTGCGTCAATTAAAAAATAATCCCTGGCTTAAAAAAACCCAACAGCCCAGATGCTGATGTGCCTAATTGGGGCCCCCCAGAGGGTTTGCATCCCCAAAGCCCGTCCTGGCACCGGTCTGCAGGTCCTTCCTGCCTTGCTGGGAAACAACGGATTCATTTATTTTCACAAGAACAGCCAAACAACACGTGGCTGGCTTACACGCGTCCCCCGCGTCGTGCCGTCTCGGGGCCAGATCCTGCTCCCTGCTCAAGGGAGCGCTCCCATCCTCTTGGCCTGCGTAAAAGCACCATCTCGCCTGAGTTTTGTATGGCAGTCTGTGTGTCAAGGTCTGCCGTGCCTCCCCTTTCAGCGCCCAAACCCCTGGAGAGCTCAAGGAGGCGGTGAGGCTCCCACATCCTCAGGGATGCTCCCCCGGGATGGGCACCACAGGCATCACCCTTTCCACACCGCTGCAAACGAATCTGCACCACGCTGCGCCACCACCATGGGCAAGGCCAAGACAGAAGTTGGACCCTTTCAGCCGTCACGGAAAGGACGAGTTTGCTGCTTTTCAGATGGGTCTGAGCACAACCCCTGAGTGCAGGGGTATGCAATGGGCACCAGCCTGTGCCAGTCCCCTGGGGCTTCCCAGCAAAATCCTGAGCAAAAAACCTCAATGGACCCAACCTGGGTCCCACTGTGCTTCCAGATGTTCCCGCTTCCCTGCTCAAAGCTTTCTTGATTGCTCCAGAAATGGAGGAGAACTGTCTGTCCAGCGGCCAGGCAGGGCCCTGCCCAGCTGAGCCACCGCCTGAGCAGTGCCTGGCTGCTCGATGGGGATTTTCTCATCCCAGCTTTCAGGGATTTGGGGGGTTTATTTAATTTAAGCAAACGGTGATGTTGAATCTTCTCCAGGTGCCTTGGGGTGACCTGTTACCACCAGCCAGACCTCCAGGAAGGTGTGAGCAGCTGCACTGGTTTGGTGCTGATGGTTTTAAGGTGCAAAAGGCTTTTAGCACCAAAGAATCCCCCCGAGCAGGAATTCATGGTGCCCATGCAGCTCCTGTTGCAGCAGGCCTCCTTGCACAGAAACACAGAGCCCGATAGCCGTATGAAGGCAGCAAAATGCTGATTTCCAGCATTTTCCACATACGTTGCCTTCTTTGGGTGGCTTTGAGGGGGCTGGGCAGCCCTACCTGGAGGGGAGGTGTAAAAGAAAAGTTTAAAAGAATATTTAAAAGTTTTTAAAAGCCTTTAATGTTCAGCTCTTGGGTATGGACTGTATCCACATCAGATATTGTGTGATGCTCTTCGCCCCATGCTCCTTGGCAGAGTGCTGGGAAGCTGGAGCGCTGCACCAACACCCCCACGGCTGGAGGCTGCTCTCCGGACTGGGCAGGTGGACGGTGCAATGAGTTGTGTCCAGCCTCAGCATCCCCCATCCACAGGTGAGAGAGGAGCTGCCCAGCCCTATGCCGCAGGGATGGATGGAGGAGGATTGAGCCGGGTTGGCTCGGCAGTCACTTGGGATGAAATAACCCCTCCAAGCACCCAAGGTGTGACCGAAAACGCGCGGCGGCAGCTCACAGCAGCCCTTGGCTCCTCTCGCCGGCGCAGACGGGCTCCCACGCAGAGGTCCCGGCCGGGGAAGGCGTTTGCTGGCGGCACAGCGAGACCCACCGTGGGGCCGGTGGCACCGTGGGCATCTCCCACGAACCCCTGGCCTTGCTCCGGAGCCACCCGGGGGGCAGGGGGACGCCGGGTGACCCCTGTTGGGGGGGGCAGCAGGGATGGGCTGGCCAGGCCGCGCTCCTCCTTGCTTCACCCCCGAACCCCACCGCCCCCCCAGCAGGGCGGGGAGCCCCCCGCCCGGGCCCGGGGCGCGGCCACCCCCTCGGCGGAGCCCCCGGCCCCCGCCTCCCCACTCCCCCCGCCGCTGTTTTGGGCAGGGCCCACCGGCCAGGGCAGCGCGGCTCCCGCTGACGCAGTGTCTGAGGCCGCCGCACACGCTTCGGGTGGTGGTGGTTTTTTTTTAATTTTAGTTTTTTTAACCTTTTTTTTCCTTCCCTTTCTCCCCTCCCTCTCTCTTTTCGGTGTCCCTCCTCCTCCGTCTCCCTCCCTCCCTCCCTCCCTCCCCGCCCGCCCCTCCGCCGTCCCCCGGCCCCGGCGAGGGAGCAGCGAGGCCCCGAGCGGAGCGGAGCGGGGCAGCGCCGGGCATGGGGCGCGGCTCGGCGGGACCGCGGCCCCTCCGCGCCCCCCTCTGCTGCCTCCTCGGCCTCCAGCTGGTGCTCGGCGCTGCGCACCCAGGTGGGACCGCGCCTCCCTCCTCCTCCTCCTCCTCCCGACCCCCCACCCCTTCCCCGCTTTCCCCCAGTTAATTATTATTGGGGGGGGGGGGGGGAAGACCGAGGAGCTAAAGCAGCGGGCGGAGGGATGGGGGAGCCCCCCCCCCCGATGGGCTCGGTGCCCCCAGCCCGGCTCCGCGGGGCGCTGCCCGGGGAAGGGGGAGGCGGGACCCCGGCGGCAGGGGGGGGGGAGGAGGAGGAGGGGGGCTTCGCCCCGGCTCTGTTCACATCGCTCCGGTTTATTTCCTCTCGGATTGTTTTATTTGCTTTTACCGCGGTTTGTTTTACTTCATCCTCCTTCGGTCGCGGTTCGTTCCGCCGCGTTTTGTTTTCGCCAGTTTCGCCGCGTCGTGTTTTCTCCCCCCCCCACCGCGTTCCGCCGCGTTTTCGCTCGCTTTTATTATTTTCAGTTTTAACTCCCCGCGCCGTGCGGCCACGCAGCGTCTGGCGAGGCCGGCGGAAACGCTTCCGCGGCCGCGGGGGGGGGCGCGCAGGGCGGCTCCGGGGGGGGCGGCAGCCGGCCCGCAACGTCCCGCAGCTCCGCTCCGGCCTTTTGTCTCCCCGCGGAGGGCAGTTGGCGGAGGGGGAGGTCGGGAAGCGGCCGAAGTGTTTTGTTTTTGAGGTTTCCTCCCTCTCCCATCCTGACCCCACTCCCCCCCCCCCCCGCCCCGCCACTTTCCCGGCGTCTTAATCCTATAGAAAAGTGCCTCGCGGGATCGGGGCCCGAGGGGGTATTTGCAGACTT
The DNA here is from genome assembly GCF_034619465.1 of Leptosomus discolor. Taxonomy (NCBI): domain Eukaryota; kingdom Metazoa; phylum Chordata; class Aves; order Leptosomiformes; family Leptosomidae; genus Leptosomus; species Leptosomus discolor. The sequence goes on from NC_141415.1 coordinate 4,486,216, forward strand.
CCTTTTTTTTTTTTTTTTTTCCCTTATAACTTCTCACAATAAAGTCAACGAGCTGTATTTTAAAAAAAAAAACAAAAAACAAAAAAAAACCAAAAACCTGAGGACACCATGTGCAAGATGCCTGAGGCTCCTCGGGACAGCCCCTGGAATTGCCATTTGAGACACTTTTTACCCCAGGACAGTCTGGCACAGAAGCGAGGAACTGCTTTTGTTGCTTCCTTGGATTAATTTGGCCCTATTGAGAACACTTTTAAAAAAAAAAAAAAGAGCAAAATTGGCTACTTTTGCCTGAATAACAACAACCGTAAACCCTTGGCCTATTTTATTAGAGTACGTTTAGCAAATCCAAAGCAGATTTGGAAACGGCAGCATGGGAGGGCACTGTTCCCCTCCTCCTCCCTTGCCCCCCACTTTCCCCTCTCCCCCCACAACCCAGCAGCCGCCTGGGGCTGAGCATCGCCAGGAACAGACCCGGGGTTGCCGTCGCTTTGTGGTGCGATGCCGTTGGGCAACGATCCCGTGCCAGGCGAGGGATCCAGCCCGGGCTTGGAGGCGCATGGCTGGGAGGAACTGCTTGTCTGAGAGATGGAGAAAGGAGGAGGCGATGGGGAAGGAGACCCCTGGACCCCGGGGCGTTCAGAAGAGCGGCTGCCAGAGTTTGCTGCTGGTTGGAGACATCTCAGCTCAACTCCCAACGTTCCGCAGCTGAATTCCCGTTAAACCTCTCCATAGTTTCCTTGAGGGCCGTGACTTCCCCCTTTTGCGGGTTTTAAGGGGGTTACTTGATTTCAGCAGGGCTTAGCTACCTCTAAGGACTGATTCTGGCTGTTCTGCCCTGAAAAATGTTGGTGGGATCCAGGTCTGGCAAGCCCGAGGACAGAGGCGTCTCTGTCCCGGCGGTTCGCAGCAGCACGGTGAGGCGGCAGCGCGGTGGCAGCCGACCCCGTGCCTCGGCAGGGCGAGGAACAAGGCGGCTTTCAGCTGCCTCCAGCCTGCGGTGCTGTGCTGCTCGTGCTGGGCGTCCCGCTGGCGAGGGGTGCAAGAACCCTCCATTCTTCCCCCCCCCACTCTTCCCCCCCCCCCCACACCCCATCCCCACTTTTCTGCTGCTCCCCCCTGGCTTGGACCCAGTGTGGGCGAAGGGGACATGGGATGGCGCTGGTGGAGGTGCCACATCCAAGGTCCCCCAGCAGCAGGGTGGGTTTGCAGCTCAGAAAGGATCCTCACTGTCGCTTCCTTGAGGGGTTCATGCCAAATCCTTGCCTCCATGACGGCCGGGAAGCCGGAGCAGGGCTTTTGACAAGAGATTTGTGGCTCCTTAGTGAGATATCGCCACTGGCTGCCCCAACTCCACAGCGTCGCTTGAGCACCCACGCGCCTGACTTGGGGAAACTGAGGCAGCAGCTCCCGTCCCACCGTGGCTGCAGGTGGGACGAGGTCTCTGTGTCGATGCAGGGCCATGGCGCTTTGGATCAGCTTCTCCACCCATCCGGCGCCCAGTGCGGGACCCGCGGGTGGGAGCTGCTCTGTTGGCTTGTGGCAAGGGGAGGGGGCAAAGGGGACCCAGGGAAGAATTTACAGCCTGTAAAACAAACAGAGCAGCCTTTGCACGAAGCTCCCCCGCCCCGTTTTCCTCTTTGCAATGGAAACAACTCGTTGAATGGAAAATGCAGCTCTGAGAAATTACGACTTGATCTTCTTCGGATTATTTGGGAGCAGGAAAGGGGAACGGAGGTGTCGGCTTTGCTGCTAAGAGCACAGCAGCTCTGTGCCTGGCAGGGCGCAGGGGACAGCTGGGGAACTCGCCACCCCGGCACGCTTGCAGCCTCAGCAGCTAGCTGGGCTGGATGGGGACGAGGCAGCAGGGAGAGGGATGGCTGCTTGCGCAAGAATTACAAGAATGAAAAGCAAAAGAGCTGTAGCCTTCGGGTGCAAAACTGTCCCCTTCCCCCAAAGCCACCCAGAGCGGTGTGGTGGCCCCAGGAGGTTTCCCTCATGAAGGTGCTGCCCCGGGACACCTTGCCGGCACACGAGAAGGCGTTTTCGGGTGGCAGGTCCCGGTGATGGTTAAAGCCACGTTGCAGCTTTCTCTCTTTGGCTTTATTTCTGGCTGGATTTTGCACCTTTCCCTGCGGGGCAGAGACATGCTCTTGCCTTCCCTCTTCCTTAAGTATTTTCCAGGGAAACTTTTTGCCCTGAAATCAAAGCAAATGGCTGCTGAGGGGTATAATTGCTGTCTGCTAGATCTTTTCCAGCTGATAAATCCATATCTGGCTCCGGTACCTCTGTGGGTGCTTGGAGAAGGGCAGTGAAGGGCTGTTGCCCACGTCGGCAGCTCTGCTGGAGATCCCGGCGCTGCTCACCGGTGCACCCTGCTCGGCTCCATCGAGTGCGGCCCGTTCTCGGGTGGGAGCAGCAGCCGCCTTTGCAGCCCGCCCCGATCCAGCCATTTCCTCGAAAAGTTGTTTAAGCGATTTGTAAAATTTTGTTCTTCACGTGCGGCCGAGGAGCAGGATTTTAATTAATTTGAACTGTGCTGAGACCGCGGAGCATCGACATTTTTCTCATTCTTAAGATTGCTCAGAGCCCAAAAGAGACCCACACAGATGCTCTTTTTCTTAAAGGACCCATCTTTAATTAATTAAGGATTAGAAAATGATTAGTGGATTGACTTGCAAATGCTTGGGACTTGCAAATTCTTTAGCCCCGGAGCGAAGGTTTGGTGGTTTGTGGGGGGCACGGGGTATTTTTCAAGTATGATGCTCCCTTCGTCCCCATCCTGGCGAGAGCTTAATCCTGCGCCGCGCCTCGTGCTGTCACAACAGGGGCATAAATGGGATTTTCCGAGGAAAACAGCAAGTTTGCAGGATGGTGCTGAGACTGGGAATGAGGAAATCAAGCCCTTTCCTCCGCCTGAATCAGGAGGCTTTGGCCTCTGCAGGGAACAGCCCCGTTTACCCCAGACTTGCTGTGGAGTGCTGAGCATGAGGCAAGCATGAGCACCCGGTGAAAAAACCTTCATGTTAAACATAATTTTAATTAAAAAAAAAAAAAAAAAAAAGCTGTAGGACACCAGGGGCTGATCCTTGCTGTGCAGATGTGCTTGGTCTTGTGAAAAGGGGATTCCCTGTCCTGAGCCACTGATGGCACCACTCGGGGTGTTAAGAAAAGGAACGGTGCTGAAGAAACAAGGGAGGAGAAATCTCTGGATCTTTTTTCTTTTCTTTTTTTTGGGGGGAGTTTCTTAGTAGTGTTGAAAAATTTGGTAGTTTTCAGCCAGCTGTGCTGGAACCACGTCTAGCGAGACACATGTTGGGGCTGTCCCGCACATCACATCACACTCCTGGACGTGGTCACGAATTTGCTGGCCGGGGAATCTGCAGTGCTGGTGGGTGATGCTTCAGGGTGAGCAAATTGGGGGCGGTCAGATGAGCCGGGGCCGGAGCAGTCCCCCTGGGACATGGCCGAGGCTGCCACTGCCAGGGTTTTGTGGCTGGGTGAGAAGACGTGTGTGGGACAGGACATTCGGGGGGAGCCTGGCCCCCGCGTCCTGGGAGGGGTCTTTTGCCACTCCCATTGTGCTGTCTGGGGGTCCATCACACTCCTCCATCCCGGCTGGAGCCCATTAGATGGATGGTGCTGCCTTCATCTCCCTGCGTTCCTGGGGAGTCAGCAAACTTGGGATTTTCATGTCTGGCCGGAGCCTGGAGAGCCTCTGGGGGACATTTGGGGAAAATGTACATCCTTCCACCTTTTGCTGGGTACCAGAGGGCGATGCTGGAGCTCCTGGCTCCCTTGTCCCCTGCCACGGCTGTGGGTGAGTCGCTTGAGCTGCCCACGGGCAAGCGTCCCCCACGGAATGTGTATGTTTGTCTGCATCCCGGGCAGGGTGCGGGGGGAATGGACTTTTTAATGTCTGCAGGGAGGCTGAAACACGGTATGTGGACTCCATCCAAAATCTTTACGAGGCAGCAGAGAGTAAGCAGGGTGGTAGGTAGCCTTCATGGTCCCGGCCAAGTAAGGAGCTTGTCTCGTACAGCTCCCACCGTATAAACAGCGGCTTCTTTCCACACCGCTGGGCGAGCCAAGAGGAGTTTCTCTGCTCCAAGTGCAGGTCCTGGTGCTTCACACCCCTGACCAGGCCATCAGGAGCTTCACTTTCTTCCCTCTAACAAGAAATCTGCTCCTTATTCCCTGAGGTTTATTTTTAAAAAAATGAAACGGAACAACCACCCCCCTCTTTTATTCTGGTGCTTGGCTCGGAGCGCCTGGAGCCACTTTCAGCCGAGTCTGCCCCCAGCTGAGCCCCGGGGATGTGCTGGGCCGGGGCGAGCCTGCGGGGTGTGGGGCTGTGTCGCTGTTTTGATGCAAACCTCTAATTTAGGAGCATCGGAGGTGGGGGGCTGGTGTCTGCCATCGGTTCTCGAGCAGACGGGAGCAGCGCCCGTGCCCCCTCCTGAGCCAGGAGCTCATGGCGAGCCCTGGGGCTGCCGATACCATCTGTGTTTCCTTCTTTTTTATTTTCTTTTAAACCGAAGATGCTCTTTAAGGGGTTGCATAGAGTTTAGCGATGCCCAAAAGCAGCTTGGGGGGGGAGGCAGGGCAGCGCTGCCCTCCCCACAGGCCCCAGCACCCCGTGGTCGGTGGCCGCTCCAGCTCTGCTGCCGGGAGCTCCCGTGGGTACCGCAGCCGCTTTTCTTATCGCCGCTTCCCCTTCCCAGCCCTCGGAGGGACACACAGGCTCCTTCCTCGGGCCAAAAATTGCGGCTCTTTATGGCCATGGCCGTGCTTTTGCTCTTCTCCTCGCAGTGACGTTGGGGGTGGCATCAACCACGCCTGGACTGGCTGCTGGGGGTGCGGGTGCAGGCGGCGGTAACGCCGGATTTTGCTGGGAACTTCTTTCTGGGGAGAATTTAAGATGGAGCCAGGGCTTTCCTGTGCCCCTGCAGCATCCATCACTGGCTGGGCACAGTGCTGGGGTGCAGCCCTGGGGTCCTGCACTTCCAAATGTCACTGGAGGGGGAATTTTTGGGCTGGGGCGATTCCCTCCCCTCCTGGAGGGCTGTGCAAGCTGAGCCCAGCGGAGGCTCTCTCTGTTGAGTGTTGGTATTTGATGGGCAACACTTTTTGGTTCTTTTTCTATTGTTTTTTATTCCAGGGGGTTTTGCTTCTCTGTTGGTGATCTTCTGCCCGAGCTTGGTGCATCCCTGACTTGTTTATTGTGAACGAGCTGCCGCTTTCCGCAGGTTTTCCTCCAAGGCTGCGGTGAGGGTTTTGGAGCCCTGGGACAGCAATAACAGGCTGAAAAGCCAGCGGTTTGGAGCAGGTGGCTTGGCGCCGCTGTGCCCTGTTTTACAGTGGGTTGAGAGAGCACACGAAACCAGGAGGTTCAGGCTGAAAGGAGGTTCCTTTGTGCACCATGTGAATGGTGGGTGGGTTTCTTGCTGCAGGATGATATGGGTAAAGCTTTTGCATGGGCTCCCAAATCCAAACAAAGGCGTTCATTAGCAGACTTGCTTTCCTTGCATGGGGGTCTGCAGCCCCTGAGGAGCTCTTGGGTCTTGGAGCCCTGGTGGAGCCCAGTTTGCTGCTGTGGCTGCGGCACCACGCTGGGCTGTGAGGGTTTGCTGCCTTTGCTGGGTGGTTTGGAGCAAGCCACATCTGTGGCCGTGTCTGCGGCGCAGAAACCTTCAACGAGGGGATCGTTCCCATTGCTCTGTGTGTTCTCAGCCTCCTGCACCAGCAGGTTTCGAGCTGAGTTTTTTGGGACACCCCAAATAAAGGGTGATCCTGAGTGAGAGCTGCAGATGGGGAGCACCTTTGCCAGGGCGGCTGGAGGATGGGGCTGACCCCGGAGCTGCTGGAAGGGCTCTGCCAGCAAGTGGGTGCCATGAGGAACCTTGCAGAGGAGCCAAGGGGGTGACAGGGGATGTGGGTGCAGAGCTGGAGCAGCACTGCCATGCTGGGGCCAGCGTTTGCCTTTGGCTACGATCGGATGAAATTGGAGCCAGAGCCTTGGAGCTGCTCCGGCCTGGGATAATTGGGACCGGGGTCCAGCCGTAGCATCCATCCTCTCTTAAATTTGCGCCCTGCATTTGTTGCTGGTGATGGGCGGGTGACAAACGCAACGGAACAGGGGTGCTCTGGATGCCCTGGTGTGGGTGGTCAGGCTGAGACACTCCCGGGGCAGGGGGGTGCTGAGGACACTCATCCGCGCCGTGCCGCAGCGCTTTCTATGTCTGTCCCCACTGACGGCCACCTCTGTCCCCTGGAGCCTCCCCATCCCCGTTGCCTCTCTCATCCGGTGCTGCCCACGTTCCACAAAATTGTAGGGTGTGAAGCTTTCCTTATTTGCTGTGGGGTGGTAAAATGGCTGTGGGAAGGGTTGAGCCGAGTTCCCTTCAGTTCAGACTTCCTGCTGGCTAAAACCTTGCCTTTTTTAATTAAAAAAAAAAAAGAGAACCTGGAGCCAGGCACAGGGTGTAAAAACTCCCTTGAGGGCTGCCCAAAAGGATCGCAGCTTCTCCATCTCTGAAGTGTTCAGCCACCGGTGCCGAGGCTGATTTTTCCCACTGTGCCAGAGCACGAGCATCCCGGTATTTCCTCCATGGGAGAGGAGAGTGTTTCTGCAGGCAGAGCCGATGTCTTGTTTGTGGCCCCCAGCTCCCCACTGTCCCCACCGTCATGCTCTCTTGTAGCACTGACTGGTTTCCATGCTATACCAGTAAGCTGGAGGCAGCATCCAGGTGTCTGCGTGGCTGGGACAAGACAGCGCCCTTGCTGAAAGCGTGGGTTTTCGCTTTGCTTTCACAGTTCCTCCGCAGTGGAGGAGGAGGAGGAGGAGGAGCAGGACGTGATGGAGCAGAGCTGCTCTGAGCTGGCCCTGCTCAAAAGATGTAGGATGCTGGAGGGAGAAGCACGGGGTGCACAGCGTGCCTATGGCAGCGCTCAAGTGCAGCCCTGGTTTAATTCAGGGGATTCCAGGCAGAGCATCCAGCAGTTGCATTTTCCAGTGCCCTTCATCCCACGCTGGAGGGCAGCTCCTCTTTGGGAAGGATCTGCCGTTGTTTGCCATGGTGGGGTTTCCGTAGACAGAGGGCCGTTGGGAAGCTCTGCCAGTGGGCTTTCGGGTCTGCAGGTGGGTACAAAAACCCGAGGAGCACCTCTGAAAGTCACCCACAACTGTGCCGTGGCTGCAGAGGGCAGTGCAGGAGAGGGGGCCCTGGAAGGGTCAGGGACATTCCCAGTCCCACTGGGATGCTCCTCTGGAGCTGCCTCCTGTGAGGGTTGGATTTGCTCTGCAGGATACCAGGCTGGAAAAAGGGATTCATTGATACAAACTCCACATCCATCCCGTTCATCGGCAGCTGGGTGGGAGCAGGGAGAGTTCACTCGGGCGCTTGGTTTCGGCACTGGGCATCGTTGGTGGAGCCGGAGGCAGCCACAGCCAGGCTGGTGCTCTGCCGCCCAGTGCCTACGGCCACGTTTCGGAGGTTTCTCCACAAGCAGTGGCTGGGAGATGGGCAGGACCGTGCAAAAAAAGGCTGGCGCGCTGCTGGGGAGGTATTTGCTCTGTAGGCATCAAAGCCTGTTGGGCTCAGCTGTGCCGGGGGGCTGGGGTCGGGGAGGCTGAAAGCTCCTTTCAGTGCATCAGGGGCTGGACCAAGTGCCGCTGCCGACGTCGTGGACACCAACGGGGGTCAAGTCAGCACCAAATTTCCTATAAATAAGTGAAAGAAAAGTGTATTTTGGCTGAAGCACAGCACACGTGCCTGTGCTGGTGTGTGTGGATCTCATGCTGGTTTCTCCCCGCCTGGCTCCAGCCTTGCTGGGAGCGGCTCCCCCACCATCGGTGCACAGCGGTTTTTGCAAGGGGAGAAGATGGAAGCACTGGGGAGGTGCAAGGGCTGAGACTGTGCTAAAGCTTTCCTGTTCCTCCATGGCTCAGTGAGGACTGGGGGGGACGCGTTGGTTGCCCTCTTCTGCCTGCTTCGAGCAAAGAGGCCATGGGCTGGGCTGCCTGCAGTGTGCGGGGGCAGACCAAACCCCTTAGCCTATAATTTCCTACCTCATTTTTAGACCAAAATGATATTTTGTGCTTTTCCGGCCCTGGGTCTGCCCCCTCCAGTCCGGGCAGCTTCCTCTGAGCACCGTGCTGCTGCGTGGCTGCCATCGAGCGTTGCCCTTGCACGGTGCCGATGCGGCGCTGAGCACCCTGACACCCACTCCTCGGGCTGGCTCCAGGGTTCTTCCAACGTGCTATTAATTTTTTCTTGCAAAGCCAGATTAGCAGATAAGTGGAGAAGGGTGTCCCATTGCTGACCACTGCTGCTAACGGCCGTGGCAGCGCTCATGGTAAAGCAGCTTTTTCGGTTCCCAGTACCAAAGCGCTGGTGCTTGGCTCCTTGCAAAGCACTGTGGCATCAGCCTGTGACCCAGGGAGGCCTCATCCTGCCCTAGCCCTGGTACTTGGATCGAGCGGGTTGTAGCATTGATGCTGCATCACCCCAGAAGTGCTTAGAGACCTCCCCGTGCCCCTGGTGCTGGGGGTGGGTTGCACCACCCCTCGTGTGTGGGAAGGGAAGAGCAATGGGCTGGGTGATGCTGTGGATGATGCTGAGATGGGGGTTTGGTGGGGCGATGAGCTGGTCTCCTGATGTCCAGGTCAGGATCAAGCCAGCTCCAGTTGGGGAAACACCAGCACTGGTTTAAGGGACCTGAGCTTCAGGCAGCGAAAATCAGCCCCATCTGAATTTTTGCTTAATATTTTCACTTGCTGTGGCTTGAAAATACTTTGTGAGAAATTAAACATTTCTTCTTCCGATCGCTGCCTTTTTCTGTTGCACGTACACAGGATCTGCTTCCTGAATCACCACGCAAACAGGCTTCTCTTTTGTTTGTTTGAGGTCATCACTGATGTCATCTTGGCTGGGGAACGGGCCTTTTACATCATTTCTTTTCTGGAGCTGGGTCAATGCTGAAGCTCTGAAATGAAATGGGGGTGTCCTCCTTCCTCCATTTCTTGTTTCCGTTCAGAGACAAGTCAGGAAAGTTCGCTGAGTCGAGATGTTTGTTGCTCGAATGTGCTGGAGCCGCCTGTAACAACATAGCTGGGGCAGGGCGAGGTTGCGGGGGAATAGGAAATGAAAACCTTTTCAGCCCCAAAAAATTCATACAATGGCAAAAACCCAAAGCAAACCAAAGCTAAATATAGCGGGGCCCGTGAGTTTGGGCTTCGAGTTTGACTTCTGCTGAATGCTTGTGGTGGAAAAGAAATGGGTAGCTTTTAAAACAACAAAAAAAAAACCCCAACAAAAGTCATCTTGTTGATGTGCTGCTTTGGGCAGCTTTTTGCTGGGGTGTTGGGGCAAGAAGCATCTGCGCGGAGCCCCGGGGGTGGCTTTTTAGCTTAGAAACATGCACTTGAAGAAATAAGGTATCTTTTAAAAATGACACGTCAGCTGGAGCAACGTGTTCCAGCGTAATGTCCTGGGTTTAGTGGTTTATGCAGGTTTTGAGTTGGATTCACATGCTGGGGTGGCCCTTGGTGGTGCTGGGGGTCAGGGAATTGCCGTGGGGATGTCGTCGGGCCGTCGCAGCGGGCAGGACCGTGGGACGTGCATGGGGCCAGGGTTGAGATCAGCCGTTTCCCCTCTCTGCAGCTGCACTAGGGCTTTATCTGCTGGCAGCGATTCCCCTCGCTCTGCTCCCGCCTCCCAGCGCCTGGGCTGGGGTTTCAGAGGGTTCCGACGCGACGTTTTACACTGGCCGGGGCTGGGGCTGTGCCCGCAGGAGCCGCGGCTGGTGCAGGCGTTTCTCTCACGCGCTGGGAGACCTTCCCCCGAAGTTCTGGTTTGCGCCGCCGTTTTTTTAGCAGCTCCCCAAATACACATAAAAATGACAGCTGCCTCTGAACTCTCTGTTTCCCTCCTCTGATTTTCTCCGTCCGGAGCAGATGGCCGGTGCCGAAGCTGTTGGCGTGGCCTCCTCTGGCACCAGCGTGGGGCTCGTTGAGATGCTTTGGGGTGCCCCAGCTGGGTGCTGCTGGTGGGACCTCAATTTTAAATGGCTCTGAGGATGCGGTTAGAGCGGGCGAGCTCTTTGCACCGACTCTGATCCCCGAAAGCCGCTTGCTGGTGCTTTGTGGGGTTACCACGAGGCTTCAGCCGGCTCTGGGTGCAAACACCCATCCACATCACCCTGCCTGGAGCCCGTCACCCCAAGGACAGGCAGCGGGACAAGCCCGGGGGTAATTTCTGTGGGGAAGCCGTGGTCCCCAGTGTGCTGGGTGCTGCGCGCAGGGATGCACCCCAAAACTTCACGTGCATAGAAAGGGAGCCAGGATGCTCTGGCAAGGCTGGGGGTAGTGCATGGTATGTTGCAAATCCTCAGCAATGCTTTAACCATTTCCCCCTGTTTTTTACCCAGACTCCAAAGTCTTCCTCATCTACAACACGGGCGCGCAGGGCTGCCTGGAGACGAAGGACTCGCTGGTGAGACTCGCCAAGGGCTGCAACGCCAGCGCCCCGGCCCAGCAGTGGAAATGGGTCTCGCGCAATCGCCTCTTCAACGTGGGGGCCATGCAGTGCCTGGGGGTGTCGTGGCACGGGGCCAACGCCACGGCGGGGCTGCACCCCTTGGCCACCTACGAGTGCGACCGCGAGTCCGTCAACATGCGCTGGAGCTGCCGCGGCCTCGGGGAGCAGCTCTCGCAGCATCTCGGCGCCCGCCCGGGCAATTCCTCCGTGGACAGGGGGGACCAGGCGCGTGGCTCGCAGTGGAGGACGTATGGCACCGAGGAGGATCTGTGCTCCGTGCCGTACTCTGGTAATGCCTCGTTGGGCATTAGTATTATCCCGTAACCCAAACCAGTCCCGAAACGTAAGCTGAGGCCGAGGTGCTGCAGCAGTTGGGTCCTGCCTCTGGAGCTCAGTCCCAGTTTGCTGGTGCTGCAAAACCAGGCAGGATCGGGGTGATGGGGAGCGGGCAGCCTCTGGGCACCCCACTAGCTCCCGCACTGGGCCAACCTGTGGAGCTCCCCACAGACGCTGCCTTCAGCAAGGGCTCCTCTGTTTCTCCAGAGATTTACACCATCCAGGGCAACTCGCACGGGAAGCCGTGCACCATCCCCTTCAAGTACGACAACCAGTGGTTTCACGAGTGCACCAGCACGGGGCGGGAGGACGGCCATCTCTGGTGTGCCACCACCCAGGACTACGGCAAGGACGAGCGATGGGGCTTCTGCCCCATAAAGAGTAAGTCGGGGGGATGTGTCCCATGGGGAAAAGGAGAAACCCCCTGTCTGTCCTTCCCAGGGGCTTTCCTGCCTCTTCCTTTTCCTCCTGCCTTGTCCCTCCTCCCATGAGCAGCCTGCGGTGCCAGAGCAGCCCTGCTGGCTTCTCTCTCTCTGGCTTTTCTGCATTATTGGGGTCTTCTGGAGCTGTGGACGAGGCTGTATTGGGTGCTCACTCTGCTTGTCTTCGCAGGCAATGACTGTGAGACCTTTTGGGACAAGGACCACCTCACCAACAGCTGCTACCAGTTCAACTTCCAGTCGACGCTGTCGTGGCGGGAAGCCTGGAATAGCTGTGAGCAGCAAGGGGCCAACCTGCTGAGCATCACTGAGATCCACGAGCAGACCTACATCAACGGTGAGATGATGGCAGCCTGGCTGGACCCCTGCCCTCCTCGCCCGGGATAGAGCTGGTGACACCGTGGCTGTTACTAGTGCCACGTTGCTCTGCCTGTCCCAAGTGATTGGCTTGGGGCTGGGGCTTGAGCTGGGGCTGGGGGGACTGATTCTGCCCCTCTGGCTGCATCGGTCCCAGGGCTGTTGACGGGCTACAGCTCCACGCTCTGGATTGGGCTCAATGACCTGGACATCAACGGAGGCTGGCAGTGGTCGGACAACTCGCCGCTCAAGTACCTCAACTGGGAGAGTGGTGAGATGGGGGGGGACATGGCGGTGATGGGCAGGCCAGGGAACAGCCTGTGGGCCACCAGAGATGGCCCCATGGCAGGGAAGGTGGCCCAGACTGCTGTGGGGTGCCCCATGTTGCCTGGGGATGGAGAGTTTCGTGGGGCTGTGGAGCAGCCTGGGACGTCCGTGGAGCTGGAGGCCGGACACGGTGCTGGAAGGGGGGTTGTCCCTCTGCAAGCCCTCAGCCGGCCTGCAGATAACCTGGGTGGAGCTTCCCTGTTTGGAGGGTCATTGCATCCCAGCTCGGTGCTGGAGGGCAGCTGAGGAGTGGTTCCCAACTGTGGACACCCATCTCTAACCCTGGGGTGCTCAGGGGACAGAAGGACTCCAAGGGCTGCTCTGGTCATGGCCGGTCCCATCACTCAGAGGCACTCGTGGGGACAGTGATACCCCAGGAGGAGGTCTGGGGACAGACAGGAGCTGTTCAGGTCTGGTACCATGACTCCCTGACTGCCATCAACATTTCTAGGTGAAATAGTGGTGCTCCAGGTTCTCACGCGTTGAGGCACAATAAATAATCCTGGGCAGGCAGGGTCACATCTTCATCGTGCAAAGTAACAAAATAAATAGGTCTTTGCTGGTGTGGGAGCAGGCAGAGCTGCTCCCTGCTGGCGCCTGCCCTAGTGCTGTGCTCTGCCTGCCTGGGCAGCATTGGTGGCTCTGCCCCAGCTCCTCAGCAGCATGTCCCCCTCGCCCCACTTTCCAGACCAGCCCGACAACCCCAGTGAGGAGAACTGCGGGGTGATCCGCACCGAGTCGTCCGGGGGGTGGCAGAACCGCGACTGTGGCATCGCCCTCCCCTATGTCTGCAAGAAGAAGCCCAACGCCACCGCTGACCCCTTCCTGACGGGTGAGTGGGGGGATTGGGAGCACCAGGAATTGCAGCCCCATATCCCGGCCAGCTGTACTCCCAGCCCGGCATGGCCACGGGATGCTGCCCATGTGCCAGAGCTTGCTGGTGCCCTGGATGTACAGAGCTGTGGCTGAGCTCCCCAGGGTTGTCTGGATTTGGAAAAAGACCTCCCCGAGGAGTAACCCCCAAGCTGCGCTCGGTGCAGTTACAGGTTGGGTGGCAGGGGAGGAATTGAGAGCAGCAGGAGGTCCCCCGTGGTCCGCAGGGGATGGGCTACTCTCTGCTCTGCCATCACTCCGCTGCAAACAAAAGGGATTTTGTTTTGTCCCCGGAGCTCTAAAGCCGCGGTTGCCCACACCTTGCCATTGTGTGCTACACTTTGGTTGTAGCTTTCTCGCTGTTGCTTTGGCTTGGTCTCCTGAGCACCCTGTGGGACTGTGGTCCCCTCGCTGTGGTCTCCTCCCTGCCAAGGAGGGAGTTGGAGAGCAGGACAGGAGCCCTCAGGCTGCCTTGTGTCCTGCCAGACTCGTGGTCAGAGGTGAAGGTGGACTGCGAGCCCAGCTGGCAGCCCTTCCAGTCCAACTGCTACCGCCTGGTGGGAGAGAAGAAGAGCTGGCAGGAGGCGAAGAAGACCTGCCTGCGGAGCGGGGGGGACCTGGTCAGCATCCACACCCTCTCTGAGCTGGAGTTCGTCACCAAGCAGATCAAGCAAGGTAAGGGGGAACCTGCTGTGTCAGCAGCATCCTTCCCGCCCAATTTTGGGGTCCACATAAAGGTCAGTTCTGTGTGGTGGGCGCTGCAAAGTTGAAATAATTTGTGGCTGTGAAGGGAGTGGAGACCCCCGGCTGGGAGGTGGTGTGTTGCTTGGAGGAGCCCGTGCCCCGGGCACATCCTTCATCCAGCAAATATACAAGCTGTTCCTGGGAGCCTGCAGTGCTGAGGAGGAAAACACGCAGCTGCAGCTGGGAATGGCACTGGATCCAGTTGGTTAATGTAGAAGAAGATGGGAAAAAAAGTCCTGCTGGGCTTGCTGGAGGTGGCAGCACCTCTTACTCCTAAATCTGCCCAGGGCAGGAGTGTCCCCCGCAGCAGGTGAAGTGAAGGGGGGACGCCTGCATGCGGCATCCCAGGTTTCTCTTCTCAGTTCTGGCTTCACCCAGGTGTAATTGGGTTGAAGTTTCCCATGTTGGGATGTGTCAGAGCTGGGATGGTACTTGGGAAGTTTCAGCCCGAGCAGTCACACATACAGGGGAGCACCCGTGTCACCCTCCTCCAGACCCCGCTTGTGCCACCCCTCATTCGGGTCACCCTTGGCTTGGGTTTTGGTGTTTCCAAATTACGCGCTCCCATGAGCCCACAGCCCGGCCCTGCTCTGCAGAGGAAGAGCCTGGCAGCGAAACCCACTGCAGGGACATCGGGGGACCCAGACTTCAGTGGGGACCGGGGAAGGGCTGGGGTCTGAAGGGAGCTAATGCTGAGGGAGGCAGGAGCCATGGCAGGGTGGAGTTTCTGCAGTGTTTCAGCCAGGCAGAGCAGATTTCACCCGCCCGACCCTCCTGTCTCGGCAGACGTGGAAGAGCTCTGGATTGGCCTAAATGACCTCAAGCTGCAGATGAACTTCGAGTGGTCGGATGGGACACCTGTGAGGTTCACGTACTGGCACCCCTTCGAGCCCAACAACTTCCGTGACAGCCTGGAAGACTGCGTGACCATCTGGGGACCGGTGAGAGCCTGGGGCCGGGGGTTCATCCTGCACCTCTGCTGAGATCACTGCAGCATCCTCATGGCTGGGGAAGGGATACCTCAGGGAGCATTTTGGTCTGGGGTTGAACCTGGCTCATCCCGGCTGTTGGGGTGGGAGGGATCCAGCAGAGCATCCTTGGGGATTTGATGTAGGGAAGGAAAATCTGTGGACCCAAGGTGGGGATGCGTGGGCTGGGAAATTCGCCAGGCTGTCGGATAGGCTCAGTCCTGCTCTTCTTCCCGCTGTGCAGGAAGGGAGGTGGAATGACAGCCCGTGCAACCAGACCCTGCCGTCCATCTGCAAAAAGCCTGGCCGGGTGAGCCAGGAGAAGGAGGAGGATGACCATGGGTGCCGAAAGGTGAGGGGCACCTGGGGCAGGAGGTGGCTCTGCCTGCTCCACGGCTCTGCCTGCTGCTCAGGGCTTCAGGGTCCCGCAGAGCTCTCCCCAAAACCATTTCAGGGAGCCCCAATGAGCAGCGCCAGGAGCTGCAGGTCTGTGCCTGGGGGCTGCCGGCACCACAGAGCATCCCAGGGCTCCTGACTTCTGTGGTTGCATGAGGCTGCGGGAAGAAATTGGGACAAAACACGTCTCCATCGTCCAAGATCCTCCCTCTTGGGCTGGCTTGGTTGCCAGCAGGGACGTTCTTATTTTTTTTCCCACTTGCCTCATTGTGTGCCAAAACCCAGCAGCAAAGCTGCTCCGTGTGGGAGCACAGCAGGACAGAGGGAGCTGCTGGCTCCGTGATGGCAGGCTGTGTTCTCGGGGCAGGGTACGGGCATTTCAGGGAGACGGCCACCAAACCAATGGGTTCTCACCCAGACTGTGCTCTGACTCAGTTTCCCCAGTTGTTGAATGGGGGCTGAGGCCACCCCGTTCCCACGCTTGCTGGGAAGTTGCTTTTGTGCCTCTTCGTGAAGTCTCTGAGCGGCGAGCCTGGCATCGCCACCGCTCTTGAACGTCTCCCAGCATTTCAAAGCAAGCCAGCGGGCGCTCACGCTCGGACTAGCAAGCAGCTCCTCTGGGCCAGCTCCCAGAGGTGCTGCCGGGCTCCTCCCAGGTCTTTACCCCGTCACAGCAGAGACAAACGCCAGCAGCCGCTTGGCTCTGCGAGAGCGCGGTGGTGTGCACGGCAGCTGGGCGAGCTGCCACACCGAACCAGACTCGGGGGGCTGCCAGCTGGAGCCGGAGGAGCCCCGGTGTTGGTGGGTGCTGGGGACGAAGTGCTCAGTGGGGCATGCACCAGCAGCAGTCCTGAGGACAAGTAGGATGTCCCCATGCAGATTTAACTCCCTCCTGCCTCTCCAGCCACAGTCTTACCCTGGCCCTGGGTGCCCAGCAGAGATGCACCTGCTGGGAAACAAACTGGGAGCGATAAAAGAACTGAGGAAAGACCTTTTCCTGCCATTCCTCCCCCTCCTCATCCTCAACAGGGCCATTTGCCACCCAGATGCTGAGGGAGAGGAGGCAGCATCTTGCTTGGAGGATCAGCCCCAGTCCTCTCCAGCCACCATGGTGTTTTTTCTTGGTGGCTTTGCTCCTTTTTCTGCCCCTTTATAAACCCCCTTTGTTTTTGGAACAGCCTTAAAGGAAGCAATGGGGGATGGAGGTCTGGGCGATGGGAAAAGCAGAACCAGAGAGGGATGCGGGGGCATGCTGGGATCAGGAGCTGGAGGCAGCAGTTGTGGTTGACAGTCCGATCCTGGCCCCTTTTTGGATCACGGGGGCTTGCTGCAGTGCTCAGTGCATGGGAGAGCACCCATGTGGTTTTAGTGATGCTGAGGCCCAGGGCTGGTTGGGGACCGCTCTGGGGCCATCTGCACCCCTCTGGGGACATCAGGGACCTGCACTGTCCCATGCTGGGCCCCTTTCTTGGCTGCTCAGGGGCATCTGTGCTGTTCTCTGAGGGGTCCAGACCTGGGTTTGCTAACTTTGGGGAAAGGCTGCAGCAGCAGAAACTTGGGGGAAAAGAATGGGATTTGGAGGCATTTTCCTCTTGGTTTACCAAAACTGCTCTCCCGCTTCCTTCCCCACCACGCTGATGATGCTGCAGATGGCACATGTCCCCCACTGTCCTTCCAATTCCCCAGGGCACCCAGGGGTAAAACCCATGGTGATGCTTAGTACCGTGCCAGGAGGGTCCCTGAGCCTGAGGCCACTTGCCTCCCCAGCTGAACCCCTTCACCCTTCCCACCCTGGCTTGCTCTTCCATCATGTGCGTGTCCCCTCTCACAGATGAGCCCCCATGTCCCTCCCCACACCGCCACTGCCAGCCCCGGGGCTGCCCCGCTCCCTGCTCTGGCAGAAAACAGGCGCTATTGTGTCTCCAGCCCCCGGAGAGGCTCCAACATCAACAAGGCGGGGGATTAAAGCAGGCTGCGGTGGGACTCGCTCTGGATTCAGCCCCGCGGCGTATAGAGGAGGATTGTGTTCCCCTCCCCGCGCCCCGGCCGGGGCTGGACGTTGGCAGAGAGAGCCATTTCCCCAGCTTTGAAGCTGCCTGGGTGTTTATTTTCCTTGCAGCCATGTCCTCTGGGGCCGGGGGCTTGTTAGAGCTCAAAGCTGAGTGGGGTCAAGCCGGGGCAGTCAGGGGCAGGGGACCTCCCAGGAGAAGGCGGAGGTGGTGGCAGGGGACGTGGGACATTGCTCTCCTCCGCGGGGTTTGCTCCTGTCCTCCTGGGGAGGGCTGGGGTAAGCGGTGGCAGACGTCCCCTGTCACCCATCCCCAGGGCTGGAAGTGGCACAGCCCCTCCTGCTTCTGGCTGGGCGAGGACCGCGTCCCCTACAGTGACGCCCGCAAGACGTGCTCCGACTACGGCTCCACGCTGGTCACCATCACCAACAGGTCAGTGCCACGCCGGTGGTGGTGGGTTTGCCCCAAAACGAGCCCCCCAAGGCAGGGTGTGACCTGAGGGCTGGGCTTTTCACGCAAGGGCTGCTTGGCAGCTCAGCTCACAGCATCGCCCGCTCTCGCCGCCCCTCCAGGTTCGAGCAGGCGTATGTCAGCAGCCTCATCTACGGCTGGGACGGGGAGTATTTTTGGACAGCGCTGCAGGACATCAATGAGACGGGTGCTTTCCGCTGGCTGAGCGGCGATGAGGTGATGTACACCCACTGGAACCGCGACCAGCCCGGTAAGGGGGTGGCCGTGGGTGGGATGGGGATGCCCTTTCCATGCAGGGTGGGTGCTGCCTCTGGCGCCCAGCGTGGTCCGACCCTCAGGCTGGCGTTCTCCCCGCTCCTGTGAGCGCTCCAGGTTACAACAAGGGCGGCTGCGTGGCCCTGGCCACCGGCAGCTCCATGGGGCTGTGGGAGGTGAAGAGCTGCAGCACCTTCAAGGCCAAATACATCTGCCGGCAGAACCTGGGCACCCCGGTCAACCCCGAGCTGCCCGGTCCCTACCCCACGCCCAGCCTCACCGCCGCCTGCCCCCTGGGATGGAGCTCCGACACCAAGCTCCGTCACTGCTACAAGGTAAGGGGTGCTGGGGGGGCTTGCTCTGGCCATTGTGGGGATGCATGTGCCTCTGCAGTGGTGCAGGGCAGTGAAGAAGCACGTTCTGGAGCTTACAAAGGGCAGGTCATGCCCCACAAAGCTGGTTTGGGCTGAGTGGTGACAGCGTGCCCTGGGATGCTGCTGCCTGTAGGATGGAGACGATGCTCTGCTCTTTTCCCAGTGCTGAGCCCCCTCTGGTGCCGGTTCCTCCTTCCCCAGGTGTTCACCTTTGAAAAACTGCAAGAGAAGAAGACGTGGATCGCGGCGCAGGAGTTCTGCCGGGAGCTGGGGGCCCAGCTGCTCAGCCTGGCCAGCTATGAGGAGGAACACTTCGTCGCCAACACCCTCAACAAGATTTTTGGGTGAGAGGCTGGCTGCACCGGCGCATGTCCCGCTGCCTGAGTGTGCTTGGCACGAGCCCACACCCCTCGCTGTCCGCTGGCCCATGTGGACGGGGTGTGGACGTGGCGCTCTGAGCACGAACTTGTGTGTAGAAGGTGCATCAGTTGGTGTGGCTACAGCAAAGGGGGGTGCAGAAGAAGTGCAGGAAATTCAGTGTGATTTGGGGATGGAGGCTGGATTTAAAACTCCTTCAGCCCTGATCCAGTGTGCCTGTTATCTGAGCTCCTGCCTTTGGGTCTTGTAGGGACAGCAAGCTTTGAAAGCAAGCAAAAAAAGGCCAGATTGTAAATATATATTTGTATATAAATACAAAAACCTCCGGTTTGGAGGGAGTTTTTGTTCTCACCCATCCCCGTGGCTCCTGGCAGGGAGTCGGAGCCAGAGCTTCACGAGCAGCACTGGTTCTGGATGGGCCTGAACCGGCGGGACCCCGCGGGGGACAGGAGCTGGAGATGGAGCGACGGGTTAGGGGTGAGTCCGGGGGGCTTTCAGCAAGGGACTCCAGTTGGCATTTGGGGTGCAGGGGGGGCAATTCCGGTGCTGGTGGAAATGCCCAACACCGCCCGTCTCTCTCGACCCCCAGTTTTTCTACCACAACTTTGACCGCAGTAACTACGATGACGACGACATCCGGACCTGCGCGGTGCTGGACCTGGCCTCCCTGCAGTGGATGCCGATGCAGTGCGAGGCCCAGCTGGACTGGATCTGCAAACTGCCCAAAGGTACCTGGCGAAGAGGCCCTCAAACCCTCCAGCTTTGAATAACCTGGCAGAAGGTGGGCTTGTGGGGTGGTGGAGTGGGTACAGGGGAAGCTTCTGTCACCTCCCTTCTGAACGCTGCACTTTTATGGGAGGATGAGTCCTAATTCAGGGGCTGGGAGAGGTGTTATCCATCTTGGGGGATTTGGGAAGGCATCTCGCCCTTGGAGCCCATGGGCGGTTTGCGAGCAAGCATCAGCAGGAGCACCCCATCCCCGCAGCCCACTGACAGCCTCTCCTGGCCCTTTCGCCAGGTGCCGACGTGAAGGAGCCGGAGATCACGACCCAAGGTGCGTTGGCCATGGCCGTGTGTTCCTCCGGCGTACATCATCCTCCTCGGGCGTTTGCCACCCTGTCGCATGCGGGAGCGAGGCGCGGTCCCTGCGGTGCATCCATGCAGCGTTATCCGGAGGAGGACGGATCCTGTGGGGGGGTCATAGGAGGGAGGGGAGCGCAGGCATCCTGCTGCTCCGTGCTGCACAACATGGGCACGGATCAGGCCCCGCAGCTGGGGCAAAAGCAAAGCAGAGCCCAACCTGCGGGGGACCGAGGGACAGGGTAGCGGGCACTGGTGGCCGTGGCAGGGGGTGGCACAGCCACGGCGTGACACCGGTCCCTGCCTGCAGGCAGCAAAGAGTGGGTGAAGTACCAGGAGGCCGAGTACAAGTTCTTCGAGCACCACTCGACGTGGGTGCAGGCGCAGCGCATCTGCAGCTGGTTCCAGGCGGAGCTGGCGTCGGTGCACGGCGAGGCCGAGCTGCGCTTCCTCGGCCAGAACCTGAAGAAGGTACCGGGGGACGGGGACCTCCGCGGGTGCCAATGGGCTCCGCTGCCTCCCCGGGCTGCCCCCTCCCCAGCTTCTTTCATCCTTTGCTGGAGGGATGTTATTTGGGGACAGCTGGGCTCTGCTGGGGTCACGATGGGTCTTGTGCGGTGGTGGCAGGTCCCCATGTCTGGGTGTGGGTTTGGGGCTCAGCGAGGTGATGCTTTTTGCCGCGGGGCAAACCGCAGGGGGGCTGCCTGGTCCCCCCCTGCCTGGGGTGGCCGCAGTTGTCCCCAGGGACACCCAGTCCCTGCACAGCACTGACATGTCCTTCCCGGGCGTGCAGTTCTCCAGGGGCCAGGAGCAGCACTGGTGGATCGGGCTGCACACCTACGAGAACGACGGAAGGTTCAAGTAAGTCGGGACCGGGCCACCGCGTCCCCGCATGTCCCCATGCCGCCGTCCCCAGCTCTCAGAGCACTGTGGCTCAGCGCCTGCATCTCGGGGAGGGTCTCATCTTGGGGTGCTGGGATAGAGGTTCCTCACCCAAGAGAGAGCAGTGGTGGGGCGTGCTCCCAGTTAGGGCGTGCAACTGGTCCCATTTGGCAAGTCACTGCTCGGCCTCGTGCTCCCGCCGGTGCCTTTCCCAGGTGGTCTGATGGGTCCGTCCTCAACTTCGTCTCCTGGGCACCAGGCAAGCCCCGGCCCATCAACAAGGACAAGAAGTGCGTGTACATGACAGCCAGCAGAGGTGAGGGGCAGGATCCAGCCGTGCTGGTGCTCTGGAGGGGCTGGGGCCGCAGGCTGAGCGGAGACCACCCGCCCCAGTACAGCAGGGGGGGTCATGCCCGGCCTGTCCCTCCCCGCAGAGGACTGGGGGGACCAGAAGTGCATGACGGCGCTGCCCTACATCTGCAAGCGGAGCAACGGGACGGCCGTGAAGCCTTCGCTGCCGCCGCTGCCCGCTCCCGTGAGCGGGGGCTGTCCCCACGGCTGGTTTCCCTTCCTGAGCAAGGTACAGCAGGACGGGGAGGGGACGGCCACCTCCTGGTGTGGTCTTCCTCCAGCCCCGCCGAGGTGGAGAGGTGGTGGCTGAGAAATGCCAGGACGTGGAGAAGGACGCGTGCACGTATTTTGGGGGAAATGTTGGGGAGTGCGTGCACAGGGATGCTGGGAGAGGTGTGCTGCGGAGTGTGGGTGCAGGACGGGGTGGTGAGGGTGCGTGCCGATGGATGCTGGGAGAGGTGCACCGTGGGGTGGGAGTGCAGAAGGGGTTGGGGGCCCAGTAGGCATGAGGGTGCAAAGGGGAGAAGGTCTGTTGGGGCAGAATGACTCTGCAGGGGGTGGTTGAGTGGGGAAGGTGCAGGGGTTGGGGGCCGGGGGCAGCTGCACCCCCTGGACTGTCCCGTGTCCCTGCTTGTGCAGTGTTTCAGCTTCAATGGCCACGACAAAGCCGAGATAGTGAAGTGGCCAGAGGCGAAGCAGGCGTGCGAGAGCCAGGGCGCCGTCCTGGCCACCATCGCCAGCCCTCTGGAGCAGGGTAGGTCCCTCCCGCCCCCACCGGCCGCGCTGTCTGGGGACCTGCCAGGGGTGATCCTCAGTGCCTCACCAACCACTTGCAGCTTTCATCACGTCCATGCTGCCCAACATCTCCTTCGATCTCTGGATTGGCCTCCACGATGCCCAGAGGGAGTTCCAGTGGGTGGAGGGCGAGCCGCTGCGGCACGTGAGCTGGGCGCCCGGCGAGCCCTCGGGCTGTGGTGCCTCCAGCCCCCGTGACAAGCCAGTGAGTGGGACACCCCCCCCCCATAGCATCCCCCATCCCCTGGGAAGGTCTCAGCCCTGTGTCCCACCAGGAGGATGGAAGGTTTTGGCGTGGCCGGGGTGGGTGGCTCTTCAAGGGCAGAGCAGGATCTGGTCCTGCAGGGTGGGGGTCCCTGGCACGGGGGTGTCTGTGGGGGTGGGATGAGAGTGCGAAGGGCAGCGCTGACCTTGTGGCTTGGCTGTGCAGACCAACTGTGTGGTGGTGTGGCACGGCTCGCCCCCCCACTTCACGGGACGCTGGGACGACCGGAGCTGCCTGGAGGAGAAGCACGGCTACATCTGCCAGCGGAGCATAGGTAGGAGGGGGACAAGGGGGACAGCCCCAGCTTCTGCTCTCTGGGGACCTGCCACCACCACCCCAGTGCCCCATGCTGTGGTGGGGCTGCAGCTGGGGAGCTCGGGGCGATTTGCTCAGCTTGGGGGGAGCAGGGGGTGCTGGAGGAGCACGGGGAGACAATCTTGACTCGGGGGGGTGGGTCCCAGGTCCCGACCATTTGTGGGGCAGCCCCAAACCTGCGTGTGCCAGCCTGGCTCTGCGTGTCCCATAGGGATGCGCATCCTGGTGGGCAGCTCCAAGGTGGGGATGGCTCCAGGGTGTCACTGCTTGTCCCCCCTGGGGACATGGCCTCTCCACCCTCCCTGCTTGCACTGGGATGTCCCCAGGTGCCCATGCCCCACGCACAGCGCTGCCAGGGACACCCCAGCTTGTTGAGGGGAGGGGGATGGAGGGGGGTGGACGAGGGGGTGACCTCCTCCAGGATGCAGGATTCTCCTCCGTGCCCTCTGACCGTGTCTCTTTGCTCCCCCAGACCCGTCCCTGAGCCCCGCGCGGACGCCGTACCCCCCCTCGCCCACCGGCACCCTCTTTTACCACAACAGCACTTACCGCATCCTGCAGAAACCCCTCCGGTGGCACGAGGCGCTGTTGCTCTGCGAGACACTCAACGCCACCCTGGCCACCATCCCCGACCCCTACAGCCAGGCTTTCCTCACCCAGGCCGTCAGCAGCCTGCGGGCTCCGCTCTGGATCGGGTTGGCCAACGACGAGGTGAGGGAAGGGGGCAGGCACCTGGGGCAGGGGTTCCCAAGGGGGTCACGGCAGCCCCCCAGCTTCTCCTCCCCTTGTTTCTGCAGGGAGGCCGGAGCTACTCGTGGCTGACGGAGGAGAACCTCTTCTACGCCAACTGGCAGGACGGGGAGCCCCAGCAGGTCACCGGCTGCTCCTACATGGACGCGGACGGGAGCTGGCGCACGGCCGGCTGTGACACCAAGCTGCAGGGGGGCATCTGCCAGCTCCGAGCAGGTGCTGGCTGGGGGGATGCGAGGGCTTGGCACAGGGTGGACCGGGTGGGGAGCGACCAAGGGTTGGCGATGGCATCCCACCGGGGAACTTCTGGAGCTCTGTGTGTGTTCTTGCGGGGCTGTGGGACCCCGACACCCTGTGCCCTGACCCCCACCCCCAACGCACCGTGTGCTGCCCAGGTGCCCCCCGCACGCACAAGTGGAGCTACAGTGGCAGCTGTCCCAAATCGCTGGAGGACTCATCCTGGATCCCCTTCCGGGACCACTGCTACACCTTCCACATGGAGATCACCCTGGGGCAGAAGGATGCCATGAGGAGGTGCCAGAAAGGTAGGGGGGGGCTGTGGTGGCAGAGGGGGGTGATGCACCCTTGGAAGTGGAAGAGGGTGGCGTCCCGAGGATATCTGTGGGTGCAGCAGAGCACCCTTGAATGGGGACCCTGTCCCTGCGTCCATGTCCAGCCTTGGTCAGCCATCTCCTCCTTGCTGTTAAGTGTTGGGGTTCCCCAAGTACCACATAGTTCATGGGTGGTTCCTCAGCTTTGTCCTCTCTGGCACTGCTGCTCCCGAGCTCCATCCTCTGAGGTCTGGGCTCTTCCTGACACTCTTTCCTCCACAGTTGGCGGCACGGTGTTGTCCATTCAGGACGAGATGGAGAATGTCTTTGTGTGGGAGCATCTGCAGGCGTATGAGGGCCCATCCAAGGGTGCCTGGCTGGGCATGACCTTCAACCCTAAAGGTACAAAGGAAGGAGTGAGGTTTTAGTTATTCCCACCACGAATTCCCACCAGGTCTACAGTGAGCAGAGGAAGCTCTTGGTGGTGGCACCAGTGCGGGGGCCTCATGCCATGGTATGACCAGGAGCCCCGGTGCCTCAGGCCGTGCTGGATGTGCCATGTGTGTCCTTCTCTGGCTTGGTGGGATGGGAATGGTGGCTTTGAAGCCCAGAGCCTTCTCCAAGGCACCGGAGCCTGCAGGTTCAGGAAGGTGCCCTGCAGCCCCTGGTCCTCCCCTTTGCCACATCACACCTTCCCGTCACACCTCCCTGTGCTTTTTCTGAACTGGGCCAAAGATGGGGTCTCCCCTTCAGCCTTCCCAGACCTAATTCTTCCATTTCCCAGGTGGCACCCTGGTCTGGCATGACAACACCGCTGTGAACTACTCCAACTGGGGACAGCACGACACGGGGCCCAGCATGCTCAGCCAGAACAGCTGCTACTGGATCCAGAGCAGCAACGGCGTGTGGCGCCTGGGCTCCTGCACCAACGTCACCATGGGGGTCATCTGTAAGATCCCCCGAGGTAAGAGCCCCTCCTGCTGCCTGCGGCGCCTGGGCTGATGTGGGGTGAGCTGGGGGTCCAGGCAGGGGGCTGCAGGGCAGAGCTCTGTCCCGCTGGCAGCACCAGCCATGTGTTTTGGGCAATCCCAGTGTAGGGGAGTTGTAGGGGCCAGTACTGGGGTCTGCAGGTCCCCACTGGGCTCAGGGGTGGGCTGTGCATGTCTCAGCGGCTGGGGCAGGATGAGGCTGGTGGCGCAGTGGTGGAGCAGAACCAGAGGACCCCTGCAGCCGTGCATCGCCCAGTATGTGTGCAGTGCAGCGCTGGGAGCAGGGGAGGATGTGGGACTGGTGGCGCCGGCGCTGGGAAGAGGGGAGGGTGGCGTGGCCACGCACTCATCTGTCTGTGTTGCCGTTGCAGTGGAGGAGAGCAGCTTTTCCAGGGCAGGTGAGTGGCAGCGTCGGCCTGGGCACGGTACTGGGACCAGCAACCAGTTCTGGGGGGCTGTGCTGCAGCCCAGCTCGTATTAATAACCAAAGAAACGGTGTTTGTGGGTGGAAAATCCCATTTCCAGGTGGCTTTGGCCCTGGATTGGGACTCCCCAGCAGCAAGAGCCATCCCTCCGTGGAGGAGTGTGTCTCGCCAGCCCCTTGCCGGGCTCTCCTGCCCTTGCCCGTGCTGCCTGGCCAGGCTCGGGGATGGACACCACATCTGTTGGTGGGATCCCAGAGATCCATCCCAGGCAGCTGCCAGATGTTCACGCACATCAGGAGTTACCCAGACAGGCTGCCCGAGAGCCCTGGGAGCTCTGCCACTGGCAGAGTGTCCCCAAAACACCAAAGCAGGCTCCAGTCCTGTCCTTCTCTGACCCATCCTGCCTGAGAGCCCCCATCCAGCTGGACACCCACCAGCCGAAGCCCCTCTTGCAGGGGGGAGGCCGTGGGAGATGGCAGGCAGCCCTTCACCGGCCTTTTCTTCTCGCTGCAGCTCTGCCGGAGAACACGACGGCCATCGCGGTGGTGGTGCTGTCAACGCTGGCCCTGTGCGCTGTGGTGGGTGTCGCCGTCTACCTGTACAAGCGTCGGCGGAGCGCGGAGCGAGGCGCCTTCGAGAGCGCCCGCTACAGCCGCACCACCTCCAACCCCAGCGAATCCGCCGAGAAGAACATCCTGGTGTCGGACATGGAGATGAACGAGCAGCAAGACTAACGGCAGGGGGGATGCTGGGGACGGGGACCTGGGGAGGGGGGAGGATGGAGAGCAACACACACGCTATCCCCACGGCGCACGGGGCAGGGGCGGCAGCGGGACCGTTGCAGCAGGGCAGGGAGAGGGGCTGGGGTCGGGGTTGGGGTCTGGCCAGGCGGGTGAGCGGAGGGAGCTGGGGTCCCTCCTGCCCCACCAGTCGCTGCCGCCACCTCTGGGCTTGTCTCCAGCTGCCAGGAACTTGGCTGCAGCAGCCGTGGAGGCAGCTTCAGGGCTACAAAGTTTTCGAGGAAAGTTGACCCCTCCAGTTCAAGAGCTTTCCGGCAGCATGACCAGGCTCCGAGACACCTTCCCCTTGGGAGAAGGCAAGCACGGGTGTTCAGGGACCTGTGGCGGGCTCATTCCCCCCAGGAACCGAGCTGGTGTCCGACAAGACATCCTCCTGGGCAAGAGATCTCTAAAGCCGATCTACCTCCCCTCCGTGTGCAGCGGCGAGGGCCCTGCCAGCCCCCCGTCCCCACCACTGCACCACTCCTCTTCCCCCTCCTCGGCTTCGTCTCCCACCTCCGGCAGAAAGCAGCAGAGACGCCGTCGCAGCAATCCGAGCGTGGACCCCCTCCGGCATCAGCGATGGGATCCCCTCTCCTCCCTGGCATGTTCCTAGGGCTGCATCCAGCCCCGGCGAGGCTGCGCCTCTTCCCCGGGGCTGGCGGCCAGAGCCTGCCCTGCTCCCTGTTTTCTTTGGTGTGTGTGTCCCCCAGATAACTGCACGGGATAGCACCGGAGCTAACCGCTGGCCAGGCCCCTTTCCGGCGGGAGCATCCCCGGCACCCCAGGCTCTGCGGGAGGAGCTGGGTGCCGTGGCACGAGGTGCTGCCGGAGCACCAGGGCTACCCTCTGTCCCTTGCCGGGCAGGAGCGGTGTGGGACTGGGGTCACTTACCGCTGGTTGCCTTGTTTGGGCCAGAAGGATGAGCGTCAGGGCTGTAGGGTGGGGAGCGATTTGGAAGCTTTGGTGGTTATTTGGAAAGTTTGGTGGTTTTGTTCTGGGTTTTTTTTAAGGAAACGATAGCTTTTTTTGCTATACTGTATTGAGTGCGTGCTGAATATATACGTTCTTTCACACAGCTGGCTGGGGTGTTTGTGGTTGCCTGTTTTACGTGTAGGATGTGGAGGAGGAGGTGGAGGAAGGCAGTGCAGGGCTAAGCCCCAGCCTGGCTTTTGAGCTGTGCAGGAAGGAGCTGGGGGTGCCCCGGGGCTGAGCCGCCCTCCATCAGCTGCCTCCAGCATCATCCCCGGCGCCAGGGTCAGGACAGAGGATGCCTAGAGACAGCAAGAGACATTCTGGCCCTGAAGGGGGTTCCCTGCTGGGAATGGGACCCAAAGAGCCCCTTAGACCTCTGAAGCGGGGCGGCACAGCCCCTGCGAGAGACATTGCGTTTAGCCCTCTGCCTCCAAGGCTCGAGTTGGTTTGGTTTTTAATTGTGACAACAACAGGAACTAGCTCATTTTTGTTACTCTCCTTTTTGACGCCTGTGTGGATTTTAAAATCTGTTGATTTCACTTAAGCTGGACATTAAGTGTTTAAGAAACTGTTGGGGGGGTGGGATGGGGGAATGAGGGATTGTTGGGGTTTTGTTTACTTTTTGGCGATGTCCAAAAGCTGCCACGATGTTTCAGGGCGAGCAAGAATCTGGAGCACATGGAGCTGCCCCAGCTCCGTTTCTCTCTCTTGGCTTTCTCTGCATTTATTTCCTGAGGTCTTTCCTGGTTTGGAGCTGTTGGTTTTGTTCACGGGCCCATGGCTTCATGACATGGGTGCCGGATCCTGAAAAGCCAAGCGTGAATTCCTCCTCATCCCCAGCAGGCGTTGATGTACCCAGCAGCAAGCTTGAAGTGCGCTGGCATCCTGCTGCAGGGATGCTTGGAATAGCAGGAGGGATGCTGAGCTGGAAGCTGTGCTGCTGGTGGGGATGGAGGTCAGGGATTAACTCCTCCTGGATGAGCAGAGTCGTTAGGAAGTCCTGAAAAATAAAGGTTGAGGTTAGGATTGGTGGGAAGGAGTGGGCGAGGCGTGGTGCTGAGGTCGAGGGGTGCAGGTGGGCAGGGTTGGGGCTTGTTTGGAGAAACACATGAGACACCGGGCAGGGTGGGCGCAGGGAAGCATGGGGGGTACGGCTGGGACGGCGGTGAGTTATCGGTGCCAGAGGAAAGCCCGTGCCGCAGAGAGGCATGGGGTGCTGGGGCTTAGGAAGGAGGTCTGTAGAGCCGTGCAGGAGACATCGTGCCTGGCTTTCACACAGCCTTACCTGGGAACACCTTGTTTAAGAGAGTTTCTTTTTTTTTTTTTTTTTTTTTCCTCCTTGATTAATTTGTTCTCTTTTTCCTTCTTTGCTTTCAAGAAAAGAAATCTGTACAGTCTAGGGGAAATTTTGTACGAGAAGAGTTTTGTCAGCTGTCGGCAGTGATCAGGATTACAGGAAAAACACATATATGGTTAAGTGGTATCTCCTATCACCGGTAGAATAATGTGAAGAATTGCTTAAAAGAATTGCCCTGTCAATTATATATATATATATAAAATATATATATATAGTTTTGCATTTTTTTTACTCTCTGTGGTTTGTAAGATCCTTTTAGAAGCTTGGAAATAAAATTTCCTTCCTCACCTATTTTCTTCCTTTTTTTTTCCCCCCCTTTTACTTGGGAAAAACAAAACTTGTCTTTCCCTGTGTCCCTAACAAGTAGCGAACGTAAAGCTGACATTACACCTACCTGTCTCTAGCGGAGGAGGCTCAAAGGCTGCCCAGGCGAGGGTGGGTGTTGTATTAACTCCTGGCATTTCTTGGCTGCATGTCCCGTGGGTATTGGCGGCTCTCCTCCGCTGGTTGTTTGGAAGAGTCAGCTGGAGGGAGAAGGTGGAGGAGGATGGGCAACATTCACTCGCGGATGACTCCTGAGTTCAAGCAAGATGCCGGATTGAGCAGGGTCCTGGGAAATTTCTGTTTCTCACCAAGGGTTGGGAGATGGGGCTGAAATCCAGTTGAACCTGCTCCATCCCGTAGCTCGTAACAAGGGCACAAGAGCACTTGGGGGCAGCCACTGGCAGCGTTTCCCCACGCGAGGCTTCCCCCTGCTCGCACCGCGTTGGCTCAGGGTGCCGGTCTCTCGCTTCCCTCTGCTCCAGGGCTTCCCCATCCCTTCGGTAGCCTGGGGCTGCCTGTGCCCACTGCTCCGCTCCCTGCGGGACAGCCCCAGCGCCCTACCCGCTCCCCCACCACGCCGATGTGGTTGGGAGAGTTGAGGTTTCAGCAAGGCTTTGCTCGGGTTTGCCAGGGCTGTTCGGTTCTGCCTTTCGTTTGGTGAAGAGCACAGAGCAGGCGCTTGGAGCAGAAGCTCTAAGGATGCCTTTGAAGGAACAGATGATTTTTCTCTTCTTTTGTTTTTCACCCCAGAGGTGAGAGGAGCTTTCGGGGGGGGGTATGGGCAGAGAGGGCTGCTCTGTTTAATTGCAAACAGCAGTGGAAATAATGTGGCGCAGCACGCACTGCAGCAGGGGAAAGGACACTCGAGTCATCCTCATTCTGGAGCTTAAATGCTCTTAGGGTGACCTGACCTGAATTCAGGTATGTGGTTTCTCTTCAAAGGAAGCCCCGAAAACTTGCACTGCTGATTTTAAACAGTGAAGCACAGAATGTGCTTTATTCTTTTTTAATTTTGAATAAATGCAGCCTTTGGAGGAAATAGTAGTTTGTAGTAACCAAAGGCCCTTTCTCACAGAGATGAAGAGTCTCCACCTTTTATCTGCTCTTCTAAACTTGAATTGAGCACACCCATTTTAGAGGAGTCATTAGAAAATTCCATGAGGTCTGGTTCAGGCTGGGTTCATCTGGAGATGGGTACGAAATAGCCTCGTTATTTTAATCCCCTTTAATTTCCCTACTGACTACTTAGTTATCAGACAGAGGGAAGGCAACATCTCGAGGCAGGCAACTAGGACACTCTAAAATTAGCCTTTGGCGGGTGTGCTTCTCCCCAGCCCCTGGGCTGCAGACTAGTGCTGAGGGTTTTGAAGAGGAACGTCGGTTTTATTTTGAAAAGGAATTTATAGCGTGTGTAAGCAGGGCAGCACACCACACCTAGACTCCAAGGTGGGCTTCGTCTGATAGATCCGAGTCAGCCTGGGCTGCTGGCATAGCCTTGGGCTCCTGTCGTAGTCAGCTCTGATGCGCTCCCTGGGCACTAGTAAGTCTAAACTGGGTCAGATGAATGGTGACCTAAGGTGCCCTGTTCTCTTGAATAAAAAAAGAAGTCTGGAGCAGCAAGCTGAGCTGCAGCGTCTACATTGCACCTGATCTTAGGTGAGCAGAATCCTGCCCTAAGAGGCTAATTCCCCCCGTTTTGCCTGCACTGACAGGTAAAAACAGACCTAAGCTTCTCAGGTCTTGCTCCTCATCTGCATTGAATACTTCTAGCCCTGCACTGGGGTGGTCCCGGTATCCAGAGTGTGCGGGAAGTGCTCAGGTACGTTTGGGAGCCTTACGGCGTGGGCAGTGCAGAGGCCGTTGTGCCCCGCTTGGCTCTGCTGAAGACTCGCCGGCTGTTTTGTCTGCAAGACGCAGCAAGCAGCGAGCGCAGAAAGGTGAGGGCTGCGCTGGGCTGAGCCTGCTCTTTCCCACTCAGGTCCGACGCAGCAGTGTTTGTGAAGGTGAGAATGCAGCGTTAAATGTTCTGGAAAAAGCAAACACTCGGTGGCTGTAGTGTAGCAAAGATCGGGGCTCCTCGGAGCCGCAGGCGTACATGGACTGTGACCAGTGGACGCTGCCTCTTTGAAGCAAACTGCAGCTGTTTTCATTTCACCCCGTGGTAAAAACTGTTACTCTGAAAAGAACCAGTTTGTGCAAAACTAGTAACCACGAGATCTTAGTTTCCTCATTCCCAGAACGCAGGCATAAGTCTGACTCAGAAGTTATTAATCTTTGCTGGATAAAGAAGGAATGCAGTGTTCTGTGGGTACAGCGTCAGCTTAGTAAGTGATTTTGTTCAGGAATAATCACAAATACCCTAGGTACTCTTCACTTGGGATGGTTATCGGTTCATGTTTAATAATCACCTTCTAATTCATGCAGTTAGTATACAGTTTGTAAGGACCAACCTGGAGTCTAGTGAGCGCAGCCACGCGTGCGGATCAGGTTTCCAGTGGTGGACAATAACCAGCACAGTGTTCGCAAGCAGCATAGGGGATATTAAGTGCCTCAAAACTTGCAAAGTTATACCCTCTCATCACACACAGTAAAAAGAGCAATACTTTGTTAAGTAATATATTTCAAGTTTATGTGGAATTGGGAAGTTAGGAAATGTCTTAATCAGACAACAATTCAGGAGGTTCACGTACAAATCTGAGCGTAGCTTAAGAGAATTTATACAGCAACTTTGTACCAATCAATCCAATTTTTTGCTGAGATACAAATACTCCAGGCTTCTTGCTGTACATTACAGTGAAGAGTTCAGACTCCTTCCTATCTTCTCTTCCAAACTGCAGCAGTATTTTCTAGTTGCTTTGCAAGGATTCCATTCAGTGCCTTTATATGTCAGCATTCAAGTCAAGATCTGAGTAACTGGCTTTCTTCTGCCTCCATTCTCCCCTCTAAAACAAAGGCAAACCCCCTCTTTGTTGAAGCCCTGCTGGTTGGTAAAGAAAAAGAACATTATATACAAGAATTTTACCAAAAAAAGTGAACATGAAATACATGAACTTTACCAAAAGTTCCCCCCACCCAAGCTGAAGGCGGTGCACTCAATGCCTTGTCGTGTGCATTCATTCAACATTTTGGCCGTAAGCTGTGTACAGGATCGTGTCACTTTGTAAGCTCAAGCTCTAATCAGAAGAAACCTCAGAAGCAAAGAACGTCAGTATTATATGTGACTCAAAACAGTAAAGGAACCACAGGCATCTCCATAGCTTGTGATCTGAAAGGTTAAAGGAGGCCAGTTAAACCCCCAACTTACCAGCCAACTGTTTCCAATTAGGTGAGGCAGTTTTAGGACATAATCAATAGAAGTGCCATGTTGACTTCACTACTAGTTACCTTGACTTATGGTCTTTGAAAGTAATTAGCAGTCAGTGTTTGGACTTCTAAAGACATCAGCAGGACTGCAAAAAGGCCTGTGTGACATAAACACAGTTGTTTTGGCTTTAATTAAAGTAGGAGAACAGTGGGGTATAAAAAACAAAGAAAGGGTACTCGGTATAAAGGCTTCTTGGTGGAATTCTGACATCATGAGAGTTTTGTCTGTTTTTCTCAGAGTCGGGATCTCTAAATGAAGAAAGAAGGGGTTTTTTGTAGAATACCTTTCTTCATTAACAGGAAAAATACTAACTGAACTTACCAAGATGAAACGTCATTGCTTTCTCTTAAGCTTGGAAGAAGAGAACAATCGCTGAATAATTATTTTGATTGCCAATTATCTGCACTACTAGCCGGCTGTTCTGCTTTCAGAGGCACGTCTGCAATCTCTTCTGAGCTTGGTTTTGCTGCCCATCTGAGGTTACAACAGCTTCGAAAGATATTTATTAATTGTCATAGCCTGCAGATTTATAGTTTGAGTTACTGTGGGAAAGCACGGTAAGGCAGAAGGTGTGGTCTTGTTGCACATAAACATCTTCTAACCAGTGTGGAAATCACCGGAGTGGCCAGTGCCTCAGCATCTTTTTTTTTCCTAAAATGGGAATTTTGTAATTCTCACAATACTGCTGTGAATAGGTGGTAAACCTTTTCAAGTCACTGGCTGCAAATCGTGCGAAGTCCCGCTTGCTTAGATTGCCTCGGTTACTATTTACAATAGATCTGAAAGTGCAGTTTTCTGTCGGATGGGTTTGTCAAATCTATAGCGTTTGAGTTGTTAATTAACTCTTAAATGTTACATAAGAAGTAAATTCAATCTGTTCAATAAGGTAACTAGCGGAGACATATTTCTTCTGGGGAACGAACTGCTGGCACAGTGGCCATAGCGGGGGACAGTGTAAAATGGAGAAAGCGTGCGGGAACAACTCATTAGAAGTGACACTGTTGCTAATTAATTAAAATATCTGATTCAAAGCATGGTTTTCTATGCGAAGGAGCGTGCCAGCATAAGCAGGTAAACGGCTGTTTCTCAGTGCTCGGGACTGCCCGGCTCTGAGCCCTGGCTCTCCTGGCCCTAAGTGCCCGCAGGGCAGAGGGCAGAGCCTGCTGGGGGTGAGGAATTTCTGGCTGCTGGAGCCACCAGGGCTGGGAGCAGCTCAGCTGCAGTTGGCGCGGCGGTTCCTAGGTGTCAGTGCAGCCCCAGCGGAGGGAGCTGGAGCAGCCCCAGCCTCGGCGGAACCCCAGGGACCTGCAAGCGCGTCCAGCGGAGCGAACCTCGCTCCCGCCGAACGAGGTTTGCCAGGAGAACAGTAGCTGTGTGTAAACATCGGACCCGGAGTCTTCCTCTGGAACGAGATAACTCGTTGGGCATTCGACGTTGTTCCCAGGCATTACAAGGCTTTAAATCCTGTTTATACGTGGTGTTTTTCCTGTGACTGGCGTGTTGGAATGCAGAGAAACCTTTAGCAGCAGCCGCAGCAGGGTTTCATACCTCATCCTCAGCTCCTCGATAAACGGATCCGCAAGACAACAAATATCTGTCGTTCACTGGTAAAACGTCTATTTAAATTATGCATTCTCATTTTTCTGTTCACTAATCCTGGACAATGAATTGTAACAGGCCCTAGAAGGTGAAGGAAAAGTGGGTGGCTTGGCCAAAGGTGGCAATTCACATCTCTGGAGCATATTAACATGCTAAGGTTAATAAATGATTTACCAGAGAAAGTTTCCTTACCTTTTTATTTTCATTTTATTTCTACCTTGGAGAGAAATACAAGTCCCTCCTATTGGCTGAGGGACAGGAGTCTCTGTTCTGTAATGCAATGCAGCAAGCATTTACATCAGAAACAGGGAGTTAATCTCTTCTTAGCCAATAATCATTGTCCACACAACTTATCTAAATATATGAAGTTTACTCTTTTTAAATACCCATTACAAAATCAGAGTTGAGACAAAGAAAAATATCTTTGTAATGGAAAAATGGATAAAATATCTCTGTAATGGATAGTTTAACTCTGAGGTCAAAGTCAAGGTTGTGGCTAGACACTTTGGAGTCAGTAGTTTAACAATTACAAGGCAAAGAACAAATGTAAACTGAGTTACTCTCAGATATGGGAGCTGAACGATCCCTAACTTACCAGACGATAGCAAATAATTTTAAATAAGTTCAAATAAGTATCTTAACTACCTTTTAAAATGGTTCTTTTCTTCTCATTAATTCATTTAAACCCCCATTGTTCACAGCAGATATTCCAGGGATATTGCTATAAACTTAGAAGCACTGTGGGACTGAGGACAACTTTATTTATCATGGCTAATGGTCGTGTTCAGGAAAAAGCTGCAAGGTGATATGAAGTTTGAAAGGGTGGGAAAAGGGGACACAGAGTGAAATGTTTTGTTGAAGAGCAAAGACTGTTTCAGACTGCTGAAGACACATTTTTTTAATCAGTAGTACCAGCACCTCTTTAAAATTCCTGTCTGGAAAGTTTCACTAAGGTAAGAAAAATTAAAATTGGGCATTTTTTTTTTTCCAGTGAGTTAGTAGGAGTCCCAGCTTCCTTCTGACAGACTTCTGAGCTCAGCAGGGGCGGCTGCCTAAAAATCCAATGGCTTAATAAAGATCTTGAACCCTGAACTGGCAGAAACAAAAGCAGGAAGCTTCCTCGGAGGACGAGGCTTCACCTGCTGTTTGTTCAGACACTGAACCTCGTGTGGAAAACAGCTTTGGGGTCCTCCTCAGTATTTGATGTAGACGTGGTCTTTGACATCATAGGGACCAGCTGCGTGAGTAAGCACTCCATTTTCTAACCCACAGAATCCAAGATTATTTTGCAAGTAAAAGCAAAGCAGTTCCTTACAGTTTGTGATTATGCCTTAAAAAATAATCCAGGTCATTGCCCTGTTGCACATATGCCAAATGTCTTGCTGTTAGCGCTTCTCTCTTAAACTGGATGGGTATGTAGAATTTCCTGATCAGCTCAAAGGAAAGAAAACACAGTGACTTTGTTAAAACAAAATTAGATGAAAACAAAAGCCTTATTAAATGAATAAAGACTTTAACATGATGCCAGCCTTTGTTTTAGTTGTTCCAGAAAAAGCTCATAAATGCTGATAAAGGCAATTTAACATCTTATTGAATCAAATAATCAGGGGGAGTGCTAGCACACCAAATGTGTAGCAAATTGAGTTTTACTGCAATAGACATTTAAAGAATTAAAGGACTAAAGCCCAACAGCTAGAATTTGTACACTGGGGTTTTTTTCTTTTTTCTTTTCTTTGCTCATTGTTTTTGTGGGGAACTTCAATTAAATATCTTTACTGTACACTTGATACCATGTAAATTTTCCTAATTTCTGAAACTCGCATTTCCTGAATTTTTTCCTCCCACTTTTTGATGTTTAATGTGTCTCTCTTATATCCAAGTCCCTCTTGCCAATTCATGAGATCTTGCATATTTAATGAGAACAATTAAACAAGAATTTTGTAAAAGTGAGTTTCAAGCTCCAAAGCTTACTGTCATTTTCCTCTGCTTTAGGCCGTCTTGAGCACTAGGAGAAAGGCAACCAAGACGAACCAAGCTTTCCCATTTTAACATTGATTAGACATGTGATTTAATATCGCTAGAAAAAGTGAAGAGAATGCTTTTTTAAAAAAATGAAAGCATGGAAATGCTTAAAAGCAGGACAAGTGAGGAAATTACTTTAATACTTAAGACAGTAAAGCTTTGGGTTACTCTCAATATCAAAATGACTTGTAAACAGACATGACTGTCTGGTTTGCCATTAAATTTTACTCATTATATTTTACTTTATTTTTTAAAAGACTTGTTTCATTTGAGTGGCTAGTCCCAGGACAAGAAAATCTAACGTTGTAGCTTACTTTTTATGATTTCTGATCTTTTTTGTTGTTGCCTTCTAAAATAAAATTTATACATGGGGAAAAATTGCCAGACCCTCAGAGATTTATATGGATTTAATCACGATTTTGTGCTAATAACACTCAAACTTTCAGAAGTACGATTGAACTCAAACCTAGGAGCAACGTGTTCTTCTGAGATACATTTGGGAGAGAGCCTGGCATCTGGGCTTGGTATTTTTCTTTCCAAGTCCAATCCAAATTGAGACTTTGAAAGAGGAGAGATGCACGAACACAGCATCTTGCTGACGCAACCTGTGTGGTCGTTTCAGCTAAAGGTCTTCTGCCTCTTCGTCGCAGGATGGTACCTACAGAATGAGGAGGCCTCTGTCGTCCCTTTGAAGTTAGGGTGACACTGTGGGGGTGGACGGGAGTTTTTTCAAAGCCCAAAGGTCTCACATAGCCCGAGGCTCACGCGTTCCACTTGCTGTTCCCCATCCAAACCATATTAACGTGGGCCTGCGTGGGAGGGAAGGTTAAACAATGCAAGCAGCCCGACAGCAGAAGAACACGGATGATAAATGTTTGAAAAAACAGGCTCAAACACTCAATAATTGTCCATCACTGAGGCAGCACGTTCTACCTCTGTACCTTTGGGGGACTGCTCATTTATTTTCCCTGCTATGAACTATTTACATCAAGTGGCCTGACTCAGCTATCAAAAGCACACATACTTCAAAAATGAATGTACATGGTTCTGTATCAAAATATTTGAATGACTAACTAATGAACGACTGTGAAAAGCTTCACTGAACTACTCCCATGGGTCTCTGTTTTAATTCAGCATTCTCTGAAGTGTTTGTTTGAAAGTGGTATCGCTTTCATGTTGGCCTGTTGCTGATAGACTTCTTTACGAGAGTTTTTAACAAGGCCATCCGTAACCTCTGACTGCTGCAGCACTGTATCATTTGACACTAAAGCGCTCAATTCAATTTCTAAAAGTTTTAGGAAAAGGATGGCAAATAAAATTTTTCAGCATTTTGTACTATTTATCCTGCTTGCAGTAACTGTCCCACATCAGACGAGCTTGGCTTATGTTACAGGAGAGGGAGTTAGACTGATTTAGAGCACGTTTGACCGTGTAATGCCGGGCCACTAACAGATAATTGAGGTTGCTCTGAAACCAGACTCATTCTAGCTGTAATTCTGTCCTGCTACTGCACCATGCCAGAGACCTGCCCACAGGAGCAGATTCCATACCCAATTCTCTCACCTGTTCCATGATTTGGCATCTCACACCTGAACCCAAATTTTTAGAAGTTGAAATTCTTGCCTATGGGTTTGCCAGTGATTTTAGGGGACGCTCTTTCATTCTACTTTTACAGTAACCAGCACGAACCACTGTGAGCGTGGTCTGTCTCCTCCATCTCATGTCTGCCACATAGGTACTTGTTTCTATAGTACCTAGCCATGCCTTTAAAAAGACAAGAGTCTCTACAGCGAGGCTCACGTGACCAGCTAAAGTCATCTTTTGCAAAGTATGAACCATATTTGGAATAGAATAGAATATTTATACATCTCAGACTTGCCTTTTTCTCTACACAGACTATAACAAAATTGTGGCTAACTGATGTTGACTTTATGAGGATGTCTAAAATGAGCAGAGATTAATCCCCCTTCTTTTGCCGGATTTTTGGAAGCGTTGAATTCTTTGCTGACTTCAGCGGGCGCTGTGGCTGCACTCAGCCTTCTGAAATGGAAAGTTTTTAAAATTGTTTATTGTAACAATCAAAATGAGAGGTATCTTGCGGAAATGCCACGTCCTGATGCACCACAGGCAGGTGGTTTATCTGCTCCATCTGAAAGTTTTCTTTCACTTTTTGTTTTCTCATCTAGACTGATATTTTGTTGGGAGAAAACTGTGAGGTTGCTTGGTCCTTTGGGGTTTTGTTGAGTTGTTTTGTCTTGTCTTGTTTTTAATGATGTTCAGCTATAACTAAGCCAGAAATACCCACTAATTGTAAGGGTAAACATATCATAACAGCAACAATAAAAGAAAAAGAATTATTCTTATCACTATGTGAGTGTTATTTTAGACTGAACATTTCAAAATGGCAAGACTAGAAAGGAATCACAAAAATCCGGCATCTCATAGCCTGGGTTCTAATTAAAATCCCTCTCAACTTCCAGACAGTCAGGACTGAAAATCACTGTTCCTGAGGTTTGAGACAACTGATGAAAGACTTCAGACAAACCACAAGCAGCCACTGGATCAGTTGATGTGACCTTTTTTAGATCAGCTCAACTACAGTCATAATGCCCCAGTGAAAAGACGTTCTATGAATTTAAAAGCCTCAAAAATGTCATTCCAGAGAGCTTTGCGAGGTACAGAACACAGCCCCAGTCTCATGTAGAGTTTGCCTGACAATTAGCTGGAAAGTTTCATCTGCAGCTTTGCAATTCGTAACAAGCAAAGACAAGGGAAATACGTTTTATTTTGACATGTCCGTAGTGCTGACCCACTGACTTGGTCACAAATGACAGCACCATAAATGTATTCTAACTCTTCCTGTCTGCACGCCTGAACTGACTGGAATAATGAAGTATCTCTCGAGATGATGGAAGTAGTATTTACCTACAGCCAAGAAAACCTTTCACATGGGGTGAGTTGCTTACCGTAAGGAGGAGCGCTGGCAAAAAGGCCTCATCGAAACCCTCATTTTCACCCTTAGTTCAATCAAGATTCCCCAATGCATCGCTGCCAAAACTATTGGGAAGGAGTTGGTGACTAAGTTAACATCAACCAGAGAACCTGGTAGGGATACTTCTGTACTCAAATTAACACGGCTGAAAGAGTCGTCATATTTCTCATTCCTCAGCCATTCTGAGGTGCACGGTGCATTTTCCAGGCATATAATCCTATACAATCCCAAAAGTTACTTGGGATCTCTTCTAAAAGCGTTTTTAATGCTATGACCGCAGAGCAGGGTAAGCACAGGTGACTTTTGATAATCTGCCAAAACCCTTGTGAAGGTCATTGAAATAATTGGAAGGCAACGAGGAAATCAACTGCCTTGCATTAGGATGTTAAGAAGGATGTGAGGGTCAGGTGTGGTTGTAGCCTACACCCGTAAGGAAGCTGCTCAACAGGTTGACTGGCTGGGTTTTGATAAGGAAGGGTTGGGAATGCTTTGCTGGTTCTATCTGGACTGAAGGCTTTGACAACAAAACAGGAACGGTAAAGTGCTGTAACTCTCAGAAGAAAGCAGTGAGGATGGGACATAACTACAAGGTAACTGGAAACACTGTTATTTTTGCTACTTTTCTTACCTTTTTGCTGGTAACCAGGATATAGTTCAGTCTCATGAGTTTCTGTTTGTAAAGGTGATGCAGTCTGAGTTAGAGACCTAAATTTGTGGTGTGCCTGTATGTAAAAAAAATACATCTGTATTTTGCCTCTTGGTGACTACCCTGCGCTGAACTACGCAAAGATGCTAGAACTGACTATGGTCTTGGGCCACGCTGCAGCACTGATAACCTGGCTAGAGGCTGGGATAGGCTGTATAGCTATTTATCCCTGTGTTTAATTGACCTCTCTTATATTACATGACTAAAAAGCAGCGTCCCGCGGTTACACGCTGAGCATGTGAGGGAGAGGAGTGCAGCAGAGCCTGGCTGGCCTGAGGGACAGCTGGCATGTTCCAGCACGTGGTTGGAAAGGCGTGACCGAAATAAAGGCACCGCTGTGGTGGGGCACATGAGTGACACTTAAGTTATGGCTGCATATGTATGCTCCTGTCACAACTCAGCGTGTAGGACGTGATTTCGCATTCTATGTCTAGTACTGTAATGGGGTTGGAGCCTCGAGAAAGGGGCTGGGATGGAGGGGGTGACCAGAATGAATAATGGAACATGTTGCTGTTCCTGTCCATATCTGAGAGGCCTTCAGGAAGAAGGTAGCTGCGTATGAGCCCTATTCAGCCAAAAAGGCTGGGAGTTGAGTATCTGATGTACTGAACGCAATTCACTTATTAACTCTGGATTATTTTCATAATTAATGCTGTATGTGATAATAGTATTTCTTACTAGCAATGCTCACAGCTGTTGGCCTATGGTGAAGATTCAGCATCCTCAGAAGGGAGAGAGGGAGGATGCTGAGGGAGTTCTCTTAGATTTTGAGTCCTGGCCTGTAAAAACGCAGGATTGCCAGTTTTACTGAGGCAATATCCTGTTAAAAAGGAAAAAATGAAGGTTTTGAACACAGGTAACTAAAAGTTTGAAATTTAGTCTGGCCTCAGGTATAAAACAGAGCATGAGATGTAACAGTGTATGAGTCCAATACCTGTCCAGAATGGAACTTGTCAAGTCCCAGTAGAGAAATGGGTCTATTCCAGTGAATATTAGTAAAGATTAGCAAAGAATGCAAATGTGAAGTGAAGTACTGATTTGATGCAAACAATGGCAAATACCAAGCAGCAATTAAAAGGGAAAAAAGATGGTGCAATTAAAACTACAGATGTACTATCCAAAACTGTGGAGGGGGTGTGTGGTTTTTGGGAGGAGGTAGCTGTTTTCTTTTTCAATCGAGATTAACTACAATGCAGATAATAATCACCAATATGAAAAACAAGGAGTGAATTTTCTGCGTTCCTAGATGGAAGGTCTCTAAGGAAAATCCTGGCACTGTGGTAAACCAGGTGCAGAACTAGATGGTGTTAAGCTTTCCTAAAACAGATCGTGAAACGGGGATGAACTGCCTCTAAAAGTGAGATACAGCAAGAGATCTTGACCACCTGTAGGCACTGAAACTTTCATGGCCCTTGTACCTGTCATAAAGCAAAATGCAGCACCCTGGCTGCGTTCCACTGGGGGTAATTGATTTTGCCTCCCGAAATTTTCACTCTATGGTTCTAATTGAATACTTTTTTTTTTTAAATAGTGAATCTAATCAACCCTCAGGACAAAACACTTATTTTGTCTCACTCTTGACAAACAAGTGTTTTGTTTTCATTTTGTCTCTGTAATTAAAATGCCAGCTGCCAATAGTGAAGAGAACTATAGAAATTAATAATTATTTCCCCTGTAAATACACTGTACAATATTGCTGGCATGGAAGAGTAGCCCTCATTCCAAGCTGAGATGGCTGTATTCCACGGATTAGAGACAAAAAAAATGATGTGCCTACCTAAGTGCCTTCATGTAGGTGGGGAGAGGGAGAAGGGCAGAGAGGAGGGGAGGGGATTTTGTATGTGTGCACTTACAGAATGCTCGTGCTGGATCCTGAATGTAAATCCAAGCTTGATAACAGCTACCTGAAGGCTACTAAGAGTGTTTCTGGGAAGTACTGTGATCTTTTTAAAAATTGTAAGCAGGAAGAGGCAGGACCAGCCAGCCTGTGAATGGAAACAGCATCACCCTTAATCTTGAATTCGTCCTGCTCCACAGGACTTTGATCAGAACACCTTTTTTGTTGTTGTTTATGTGGTTTGGGGGGGGTGGTGTGTCCCTTTTGTGGGTTAGGTATTCTGGGATGCCTGGGAAAGGCTGTAACCTGGTTGGTGCATTCTTTGTGCTGTAGTATTCTATGCTCTAGCATGTTTATAAATTCTCCTCAAGTTGTTCTTTTAACTGTTGCATCTTCCTCCACCCTTTCCCCCTATATTTCTGTATTCCTTTCAGACATCTCAAGCCATGATGTTCTTCTCCTTTAGGGTTTCAATGAGTGTCTGCCAACCTCAGCCTGAGTAAAAGGCTTCCTGTTCATATGTATTTCACAGCATAGTGGCAAATCAATCACCTAGAAAATAGTTTGCTGGTGAACGCTTCTGCCAAAGCATTCTGGGAAATCATTTACTTTTTGTTATGAGTAAGTAAGGCCTGAAGGTATGCAGATGGGGAAATATACACTGTTTACTGCAAATAATTTGAGAAAGACACTTCTACCAGATTGTGCATCTTCTCCTAGTTGATAGGAAAGACTCTGGCACATTGAATTATTTATTTAGATGAGCAGAAACGCTGAAAAGGGCACCTAACCATATGTTTTAGAAGCTTCTGGCATCACTAGGAATTCATCACAAATAACACCCTAAAAGTACAGCAGTATAATATGATATAAAACACCTCAAGAAAGAAACACAACCTATAATCTTAATTACTCTAAATACTCTCGCAATTATTCACCCATTTTTAAAATGCCGGGGGGGGCGGGGGGGGAATGAGCCTTACAGTTTCTCCCGTGTGGAATGTGTAAGCACGATGAGCTGAATTATCAAACTAGACTCCAATACAGGCATCGGTTAAAATTCTGTATAGCACTCTAAAAGCTTCAAAACTGACCTGTGTGCCCGTGGTTCACAAGCAAGCCTTGTTATTTGACTGCTAGTACTAGAAAGGCTGTGTAGAAATGGGGACCAAAACTCCTACCAGGCACTCTGAGGAAAGGCAAGACATTTGCAAGACTTCTGCAGAGGGCAACTTCTATTGCAATTCACTAAAAGGCCTTGTTGGAATATCTTATTTCCTTACAGCTTGCCTAGTGGGGTCCTGTCCATGACTCGGACTCCCGAGGGTCATGGAAATTTGTCAGTCACAAAGAAGTAACATAATTTACACATTAAAATTCAAGAATAGTGTTTTGAAATCTCACTAAGAGGATTTTCTTTGGTTGCTGAGCATGTTGATCTCTTTCCTCAGTACCAGCATCACCTTATAATGAAATCAATACATCTGGCTTTGGTAAGATTGATTTCTCAGAAAACAGGGTATTCTTGGCTATCCTTAAAAAAGGAGGCTGTTGGTTTCAGTATTTCAAACCCTCATTCGTGTATTTTTTTCTTTAAAATTCTATGCTCATTTAAAAAAAAAAAAAAAAAAAAAGCCTAACGGGAAGATGGTTGATTCTTCTGCTGCTTAGTTTGCTAAATTCCGCATCTTACATAATGTTGTGAAGGACAAACAAAGAAATCCTTGGCTGCTCTCCCTTAATCTGCTTCTCTCCTGCAATGTTGTATCTACATAACAAACAAGAATTTCTTTCCATTGCCACACTCGGTTACAGGTGTTCTCTATGCAAAGCTTCCAGATATCGGGCAGTTCTGTCAAATGCTCTGGGATTATACAATCCAAGTCTGAAGTGAATAAAGTGTCTTTAAATTTCTTGAAATCTGCATAAGTAAGCATATCTCTTTCTCACAGTTTAGCAGGTTTCAGTTGATGTTGACATTTCACTGCACATTGAAATATTGCGAGGCAGCAATATCAAAATGGGATTATGGACTCTTATCTGAAGAGAGGCAGTTTCTTACCCGTGACTGTAGGTGATTTCTGTAATACACATTCGTGTTAAAATTGTCCACATCAATTATCAGGTTCTGCTTGCAAAGCTCACAGGTCTTCACAGCCTCCAGATCAGCCCCTGCAATAAGGCAAAAAATTAAGTCTTCAACCTTAAACTACATCATGCCTGTTATAAAATTGGAATGAGGAATTTTTTTATTTTAAAGCTGCCTTCTACAGATTGCTATCTTTTTATTGGAATTCTCCCGAATCGTTTGAAACCACAGTATTTTTTTATACTAAACACATGTAATAGTAGGGATAATTGGAATAGTCTTCTGTTAAATTCTGCATGGTATGTGACTTTGCTGGATTTTTGTTTGTTTTTAAATGACAAAATCCGTAGCTTTTATGGAATAAAACTGCAGGGATGATGAGCCACACTGATGTAAAATGCAATAATGGACTCCATACATAAACCTCTGTCTAAGGCCTTGTCAGTACCAACAAAGCCAAGGAATTGCCCGGAATTGTTTACTTGCATCTTCCCCTTGTTATTTTCAAGACAACAATGAATTTCATTTGAGTGCCATAAAAAAGATGGATACACCCCCACCCTATAAACTTGTTCTCTGTTCCCCTTTTCTTCTAAAGGAAGATGTGGAACAAAAGCTTGTAAAGAGGAAAAAGCCCTGCTTTCCATGTGCACAGATGGCCCGCTTAGAAAAAAACAAACAAAGAAACAAACCCTCCCCACACACTTCTCTAACCAGGAGCAAAAGTTCTGCTTGTTAAGATTAATATTTCCTCAAACATGCTTCTTGGGACAAGGTTCCACTTAGGTTTTTTTGTTGCTTAACATCTCGCCCCCCCTTTTCTTGTTCTGGCTCCCAAGCTACCTAAGGAGTGGTCTCTGAACAGGATCACGTCCCTGCATGCTGTCAGCTAGCACTGAGAGGAAACTTAAATTATTCTATGAGGACAGGATTTGGGGAAGGTTTGGGAAATGTGACTCACTTCCCTAAGCTGGGGGCAAGCCAGGAATTTAAATGAACAAGGCCTGGCAGGGAACCAAGTACACAGGATTTCACTGATATATCATCTGCCTTTTAAGACTGAAGAAACAAAGCTGGCATAAGCTATTATCCTCCCGCATACAGGTCTGGCATTTTACACAAT
This sequence comes from Leptosomus discolor, assembly GCF_034619465.1. Classification (NCBI taxonomy): domain Eukaryota; kingdom Metazoa; phylum Chordata; class Aves; order Leptosomiformes; family Leptosomidae; genus Leptosomus; species Leptosomus discolor. The sequence goes on from NC_141415.1 coordinate 4,530,252, forward strand.
CTACGCTAGGTTAGGGTGTGTGTGTATATCCTATACCTACTTATATGCTTTCTGGAGGTTAATTTTCTGGCTATTATCTGATGGTGGGGTTTTTTAAATTTGTATTTTTAAGTGCTTGCTTACATGGAGTAAGTTGAAAATTATACAACTTGCCTGAGAACTTCAGAAGCCATAGTACGCCTAAGTGCTTAACAAACACTGTCAAATGCGTCTTTAAAAAAAATTTTAAAACCCCAAACCAACTTGTGTTGTGATTATCTTCAATCTCTTCACAAAGATAGGGTCCATATTGTGAAAATGCACTTGTAATTAAACTTACAGTGATAGAATATCACTGACAATCTTAATTCAGAATGGAAATAGAAATGGCACAGCAAGAAGAGTGCTTAGGGGAACAAAGGAAAAAAAGCATGCTGACATAAATGACGGTGAAATGAAATCATAATCAACAGGTCTGTTCTCTAGCTGGGAATCACCTTCCTGAACTTTAAGATTCACCCTGCTTATATTCCTTCTCCCCTCCCCATCTGAATTCTTCCAACACTTCACACATTTCATCGTTTGATGTTTTTTTGTCATTCAAACATTTCTTCACCTATTAGTCTTACATGTGCAGTTTATGATTCCTGCAAAATTTGGTGTTAGCCTGATACTGCTAATTGCTGTGGATTGGCTCATTAAATCTTGTTTTACTCTAAACCAAGCACTAGAAAATTATGGTTTTGGTGATCTGTTCATTACATACCAGTAGCCTTATCAAAGACATTAATTTCTACTGTTATTTCACTGAGAATGCTTGTGCTACAGAAAAATACTACAGTGGTGATCAAGCTACGAGTTAAATGTGTCCTTTGAGTAAGTTGAAAGGCTTCATCTTGTTCACCTCCATTAGTACAGGGGAATTAGCTGAGAGGTAAATCTGGCACAAGCATCTCAACAGAACATTTTACATCTTGTGGATCTCTCTCACCTGATTTTATTTTAGCTTTGAGCCATTTTTTTAGACGCTCCTGATGAACAAACTGCAGGCTTCCTACACAGCCACATGGCTCTAGCAGTGGATTTGTAGGAGAATCTCCAGCAATCTGACAGATACGACACTGATCTCCTTCCTCTTTTGAGTCTTCTGCCAGGAGACTATTAAGATATGACAGAAGAAATCAAACACTGCTTTTGGCAAAGCCTACAGCTGAATAATGGACAGTATCTTTGCGCTAATGTTCTAGGATTTTGAGAGGTTTTACTAAGGACCTTCATCACGTGATGGTGACCTGAAAGTATAACATCCAACAGTTTAGAGTTAATAGGTATCTTAAAGCTGATAAATGTTCAAAGGAAAAACCTGACAGTCTGTAAACCGCCTTTATGCTTTTGAGCAATCCAAACCTGATGATGTGTTGCTGAGAATTATACAGCCACCGTTCTTTGAGAAGAGCAAGTGTGTTTGAATACCGCCTGTCAAACACGAGTGGAGCTATCTGCTGGATACTCTCCCCTCTCAGCTGTGTTGGCATTGCATGAGTTTTGACTATTTGTCCTGAGCTGCTTTCTGTCTTAGAAACCTTTCTAGACTTGTGGTGATGCAGGGGAAGTTCACGTCTTGCTGAAGAGTGATATTTTAACCAAACAGGAAATACTAAACAACAAAAATGTTGAGCCTTGGATTGGACTTTAGATTAACTAATACTGTAAAAATAGGAAAATGAACAAGCAATTTGTGACTTTAACACTTCACACATTCAAACCTTAACCACATAGAGTTGAATCTCCAACCTTAACTTTGCCTGCTAATACCCCTAGGTGCTACATATATAACACCTCAGAAAATCCGACTCTTCAAGTTAATGTCACCAGCAGAATGTTGTTTTGAGGTTTTTTTTTTCCCCACCCTTTTTCCATCCCCTTCTAGCCGTGGGGTTTTTTGCCTAAATGTTTTGTGTTGAGAAAGAAGGAAAAGGCTTTTGTCTGAAAGCTGGAATAACGGAAGACCTGTTTACCTGTAGAGCTTTCAGTTTCTTTCTAGTCTGCCCTTTGGTTAGTTTTTCTCCCATTTTCTGGCATGTCTCCTGCTAAATTTCTTGGGCAGAACAGGTACCATTACTAACTCCAACTAACGTCATCAGGAGACTGAGGAAACTCAAGGGATGCTTCCTGTTGGCATCGCAGGAAAGATGTATATTTACAACATTTCAGTGCAAAATACGAAATACTTCTAGGTGTTCCTTCCATCTAAATTGTTACCTCCACACAGTGTGGCGCCTCTAGTTCTGAATTTCCTTAACCTTTGAAGATAAAAGTTTCATGCTGAAACTTCTGTCTATCTGTCTGCCGTGTCCCCTGGGATAGCTGACAAACTTTGAAATACAGACAGTTGGTTTATTTGCAGCGGAGCTGGGAACAGAAATGTTTTTCCTGATAGCATCTCTGAATCCAATTGCTTAAGCCGTTTCTTGAGACAGTGAGCAGCTTGTTGATTACAATGAGCAGCAGGGAAACCTATTGCTCCTTCATTCTGCCCTTATTTGAAAGTCTCTGCAGTCAAAGAAATTACAGTTTTTAGACTACAGATAGAAAACAGGACAAGCAAACAATTAAAAATAACTTTGACAAACAAAGCTGTCTCTCTTAACTTGTATTCCAGCTGTAATCAGAAGTTCATAAAGAAGCTGAGCTTAAAAGTCTCAGTGCTAGTTAAATGAGCTCTAGCCCAAAGGAAAGCCTTATAAAGGAATGAAAGGGCAAGTTCTATGTCTCTACTATTAGCCGAAGAGCACGCTTGTGGGTTGTGGTGGATGCTGTCACATTGAGGAATCTATTTTTTGCCTCCAACTCTGAAACAATAAACCCCACAGATCTCCCTCATGTCTCTGACCAAGAAAGCTTGGTTAAAGCTTTGGAGGTGTTTGTTAATGTTCAGGAATAAAGCATTAAGTGTGTGACTTGTAGAAGAACTATCATGATGCAAACACCATCTCCTTTTTGGTTGGTTTTCAGTGTCTCTAGTAGAACCAGCTGAAAGTCACATGTGAATGATAAGGATGGAGATATAGATGAAAGAATGATTAACTTAGTTTTGTAGGTTTCCAACTGTATGGAAAACTTGAAAGGAAAAATGTAGCCCTTTCTTCACAAAACAAATATCAAAACAACCTATGATAAAAATAGAACCTTGCAATCTACAGTTTGTCACTTCACTATAGTACAGTTTCCTGCAACTCATGATCTAGCTACCATGTGTTTATGTATAATCCCAGAGTTTGCACATATATTGAATATAATCAACACCTTTTCTGTTGTTTAAGTTTCTCTTGATCTGCCTGTGGTCTCTTCAGTTGCTCTGTGCTTGCTGGATGGGAGATTGTTGTGTTGCTTATTGTATTACTTTGGTTTTGTAAATGTCACCACCAAAAAAGTCAGTGGCAACTGATCATGCAAAACACAAGCAATACAAAGATCAGGCATGAATCTTGTCTGCAACAAAGATAGGCTGGAAGAATCTAGAGGTGAAAACCTAGGTGAACTCTGTAAGCTCTCCCCAGTGTATGGGGTACCAGTGGGAGAGGAAATGTTCCAACTGCCATTGATGCTATGCTCCCCTAAGCTGCTGTCTTCAGGCATATTGTGAACAGGCAGCGAAGAATCAAAACTTGCTGAAGAAGAAGGATTGTCCCTCTAGTATACAAAGGACAAGAGTATATGCATACCGAGTGTTGAACTATCATCCAAATTCAGCGTTTGTGGAGGATATGTTGCTGAGCTCCAGTTTGCTGAGGACTCGGGTCTATGTGCGGGCTGAGCCGAGGATCCTGGGCTGTTGGGTGCAGAGTGCTGAAGTGCTCTGGCAACAGCTGACAGAACTGACAAAGCAAAGCTACCACGACACCTCTGCTTTCATAAGAATGCTGTTCTTTGCAATAAATATGGGCCCCAGCCCTATCTCTGTAATTAACATTATTAAGCATCTTCTGAATAGATTATTTACTTGGTCTGTCTTCAAATTCAGAATGATCTTCATTTTCTAGACAATTCCCATCTGGAGGGTATAACTTCTCACTGTCCTTCGATTCTCTGTTGTAGTTCTACAGCAGTGACCATCACTCTATGCTCTTTTGAAGGCCAATGGGAAGATTTACCCCCTCTTGATGAAGCATTTTTGTCACTTCCACCTTCTTCCAAGCTTTGTCACTCACCTCGTGGTAAATCTATTTCACTAAATTTATTCCTGTGTCCCAGAACACTACAAAATTGGCTAATGCTCAGGGAAAGACTTTTCTTTAACTGATTGGCATCTTCAGTATCTTCCATTTCTTTAAAAGAATCTTACATGGTTAGATACTGAATAGAACAAAAGCTTTCCCCACTGGACCTAAAAGGGGCTTTTCTATGGTGCAGAAAGGAAGAACCACTCAATTTGTTTGCTATGGAGGAACTGATAGTTCCCTGGGAGATCAATGTGAATGACTGAGTTAGAGACGACTGAGCTTGTGCCTGTGCTGGAATAGGTCCTATCCTGGATTTTGTCTCAAGGCCTTTGTGATCTAGACTGAGGCTAGAGGACTGTGTTATACTCCTTCACCTTTCAGATAGCTTCCTGTTCTCAAATGCAGTTTCTCTTAATTTTCCTGCACAATCTTATTGAATGCCAAGATCTGCATTCAAAATAAAGAAATAAAAGCCCCTGAACTGTCAAAATACTGGTTTACTTTTGTATTGAGTGTTTAGCACACGCTTGGAGTGGCTTAAGAATATTAGCCTGGTATTGATGTTATGGCACAGTCAGTTATTGGTAATTCTAGTACGTTTCTTGTTAACAATATGAATTTATTCATGAACTTCTTTAGAAGAATGCAGACAGAAAATCAATACTGCTTGTCTGGTAGGACATGTGTAGGAACATGTGAAGAACGCGAACAGACGCTACTAAATGATGCAGTGGCACCTAGAAGGCAAATTAATATTTACTTCCTCGCTGGAATATGCTCTGACCCGCATGGTCCTTGCTTTGTTGAATACATGGTTTCAGAAGAAACCACCTCTGTGTAAGCAACAGGAATTGCATTGCCAATGTGTCTGAGGAGGATTTGTTATGTAATGTAAGAGATGGGATTTTCAGTTTTAAGAATTTTATCTCACTTGTTTATTACACAGTAATGTAAACTTTCAGTGAGCACTTTGATCTGCCCCAGTTTGAATGTGAAGCTGAGCTGATTTTTTTAATTTGGACTCTGGGGGAGGTCTGCTGCTTGTTCTAATCCTCAAGGGCACCCTGCAACAGAACTTGCTGTATGTTAACATTTATACACGAAACCATATGTTATGGTAACAAAAAACCCCCAACTTTTAGAGATTCCAATTATTATCTTGTGAAAAATGTCACATAAAACGTTAGGAAATGTGATAAATCTCATGAGATGACTGCAAGTCCTATCCTCTTGTTTAGCGCAAAAATATAATTTGGCTGGGTAAAACCAGTCTGCTTGTGCTTCATGATAGATTGCTGACTTCTCACCAAGTGAGAGGCAGCCTACCTTCTTGTGTCGTCTTGTGGAATTGTCTCATGCAGTACAATCTTTAAACCACAGGAAAGAATATAACTTACAGGTGGAGAAAATAATCTTTCTGACAGACTGATTTAGTTGTGGCTCAGATCACTCAGGTCAAACCTGCCCTACTGCTCTGGTAGATGATACTACTGTACCTGCTAGTGTGGAACTACAGCCTGTGGGATTCCGCAGCCAGGCTTTATCCCTTGGCTGTTAAGTGTGTATTTGCCTTTTAACCCTAGTGTTCTGTTTGGGCTGCCTGCTCATTCATACAGCATATTTTTAAATTGCTTGGGTCTGCTTTATCGTGTTTCTTCTTTCTACATGGCTGCACTTGAATGTATATATTTCCAATTTTCAATAGGAATGCACTTTTAATAACACACGTGCTCTATCCATGATTGTCATCCCGTATTTTACTGTGGCTATGTCCTTCTCTCTGCTATGTCAGGTAAACTGTTTTTACTGTGAGACAGTGAAAGGGTTGTACAGCCTGAAGAGAAGGCTCCAGGGAGACCTTATTGCCACCTTCCAGTACTTAAAGAGGACCTATAAGAAAGATGGGGGCGATCTTAGCAGGGCCTGTTTCAACAGGACAAGGAGTAATGGTTTTAAACTAAAGGAGGGTTAGATTCAGGCTACATATAAGGAAGCCATTTTTTACAATGAGAGTGGTACAGGCTGCCCAGAGAGGTGGTAGATGCCCCATCCCTGGAAACATTCAGGGATGTTGGACAGGGCTCTGAGCAACCTGATCCAGCTAAAGATGTCCCTGCTCACTGCAGGGGGGTTGGACTAGATGACCTCTAAAGGTCCCCTCCAACCCAAAGTAGTCTATGATCCTATAAAACTGTGCAGAAACTTAGGAGCAGCTTAGGAATTCCCTACGACATGCTGCAGAAGGCAACATTTCCTAGTTTAGTTTTCTTTTAAATCTACTGGTCTACTATACACTAAAATACGGTTTAGATGAGAAATGTCACCTCTAACTCCAAGGCATCATTACAAAAAAAAAAAAAAATAATCTAAGAGTAAACTGGGGCCGTAGCAGTCTCATTGGTCTTGAGAAGTTTGGGTGTTTCTTTCTCTTCTTCAAAACAAGATGTTTACTCCCTAGATAGCAACTTGAGACTTCCTGAACCCGATGAAAGTGGTAATTCCAAGGTGGTGACATCTAAGAAAGAAAAATAGCTGCGTTATTTCTTACAGTTGCCTCGCTGCTCATGGCCCCAGGAGAAACAGAGCTCTCCTAGCCCCAAATAACTTTGAACAGAAAATATAACCGGTACTCAGGACCCTCATATGGAAGATAAGATGGCTGGATTCAGTTTTGTGCTCTGCTAAAACTTACCCTATGTAAACCACTTACTATGCCTTAGCTTCTCACTCAGATGTAAATAAACAAACCCAGGGGTGCTGTAAAGATAAAGTCATTGAAATGGTGGAGGAAAGTCAGAAACAAATTGTGAGGGGCAGATAAGTATGTGAAATAATCAGGCAAGCACGCCTGCATTCATGTTAAGGATGTCAGAGAGAAATAAAAGATGAAGATAAAACACATTAGGAATGTGATGGGCAAGTAGGAGAATATATCCTCAGTCTGATGCAGTATGAAAAGGGCAGACAGAAAGGCCACAGGGATAGGCCTTTAAGACGAACTTTCCTTTGAACTACCTGTTGCTGATAAATTGAAGGAAAATTTTAGGGGTTTTCCCTACAGACAAACAGCAAGTTACATGCACAAGAATGAGTCCACAGTAACATTTAACTTTGCTTTATTTCTATGCTGCTCTCTATTCTCTTTTTTTTTTTTTTTTTTTTTTTTTTTTTCCCCTGGCTGGAAGGACAGGGAAAGACAGCTTGTCCTACTCTGCAAACCACTGTCTGACTAAGTAAAGGCAGTCCTTTTCCCGAGAGACTCCACTTTGCTGTAAGCGAAGCTTTGAGTGGAAATAAGATTTTTGTCCTTACACGGTTACAAGATCAGGGCACTAGTTAATTTTGACTATACCTTTTTCCCAAAATACCTGAGGCCTATTTTCTGTTCTAAATTAAGTCAAAGACATGAAATAACGCTGATGTAAGTGGGATTACCTCAGACCTACATGAATGCACACTTAAATGCATTTAACCTTGTTTTAAAAATACTTATTTTTGCTGAATGGTGTTGGTTTTGAGTTGGTGGAATGCAAATATGCAGTAAGTCAGAATTAGGAAAGGACCTGTTCTGTTTCCTCTCTAAAACTTAAAAAACCCAACACCTGAGTCTTGAATATTCAATGGCATTCTTGATTGTGTGGAGAGCCCCAGTTTAATTGTACATGTCAAGTATCAACATCAAAATAGTTTTGTGTTTATGCAACCAATCTCCACAGTGATACAAACCCACAAAGATGGTCGTTCCTGCAAAACACTGTTTGGGCCTGGTTTTTGTCTCCAGAGCTGTGTTCGCACAGTATCCCTCAAGAAGAGAGAAACCATCCATCTGCTATGATATTTAGTGAATAATCTTTGTTCTATAAATATTTGAAGCTTAAAAATGGAATATCCCTTTAAAAAGCAACTTGCTGACATATATGCTGACTGACTTCACCGAAACAATAAACTGATTAGCTAATCCTGGCAAACTTTAAATTGTTTTCTGAGAATTTACTCATCCACATTGTTAGGCTGGAACTTGTTTAATGCCTGCTATGGAAATTGTGGAGGATTTATTTGTTGTTTTGATAAAATTAACTATGATAAGTAACTTTTTTTTTTTTAATTTTAAACACAAATAATTCATTTTAAATCACTCTTCTTATCTGAATCAACTGCAAAGTTGCATCAAATACAGACTTGATCCTGTTCTCATTAAAGGCCTAGTGAACATGACTGCAAAACTTTGCCTGCACCCCGCGGGACTAGGGCAATTGGAAGATGTGCTTTGTCTCTGGCCTTTGATGCCATGTTTCACAGTTCAGAATAAGCAGACATCGCTTTCAGTGTTGTTCCTTATTTCAAAAGTAATTTTGAGTGTCCTGAATAATACCACTAAGCCATTTCACTTAATTCACGAAGACAAAGTTTACAGTTACAAGTGTAAGGCAAATTTAAATTTTCCATTATGTGGCAGTGTAAAAATTACCTAAAAATGCAAGCGTGGACTCTATTTTTGAAACTTTTTTGTTATTAAACTGGTTTGTTTATATGAAGAAAATAAAGCAAAATAATATAAGGATGATTAAATTACAAAGCATTCATCCAGTTTGCTACTTCTAATAACGGGACAAATTATACTTTCATGTACCCAGTACTCACCTGAGGTGACTTTATTTAGGTGAAGTACGCTTTTCTCAAATTTTTTTTTAAGCTTATGTTGTGTTTCAACTTCTGCTTGACTGATATATTGTCTATAATAGGAAATTTAAGGCCTGGACTTTTCCCAGATGATTGGATACCTGATCCATGTTGCTTCCAGAACTCTCATTTGTGAAGGTCTAGAAGAGAAAGAGGTGACTGAACATCACCAACTCTGAGGGAAAAAATCTGCAATACAAATACAGCAGTATAAGAATTAATCTTCCAAATAGCGGGAAGAAAACACACGCACCATCCACAATGAGAAAACCCCTTTCTTCTCTTTTTCTCTCTTCTGTAATCTCTCCACCAATTTGTTTAACACGTACTGAAATCAGATTTTTCCACATAATATAGTATGTTCTTTGAGATTTTTTTTTGTTTGCATTTTATCCAGGCTCTTTTTTGGACTATAGGACTCTTCATTACACAAATCAAGGCCTTCTGTTAAAAATCTTTACTCTGTTTTGCAGATGACTTGCCTGAGTGATATCACTATTACAAGAATAAAACTGAAAGTTGTGATTCTGTCATGTAAGAAAGTACCAATCTGACACAAACAGATATACAAGTGAATGTTTCAAGTTCTGTTTATTAGATCTGTTAACTTGCGAGTCTAATCTGGACTTGTGACCTTTCGCATGTTAATATCGTCAGGGGAGCTACAATGCGAGCCATTCAAGCCAAGGCATGATGCTTCAATTATGAAACACTTCATATGTTCCTGTTCCACAAAACAATTCTGCTCTCTGTGTTCTAGAGGGCAGGCATGACCTTTGTCATTATGATGTTAGCATTTTTCATTTAGATGCAGCTGTTTGTCAATAACACTCAAATTAATTCTGGTCTTTAAAAATTCCTTGTAAAGAGATAAAACATAGTTACTTTTTACGTTACTGAATGCTCAAATACAATTATTGAGTGCTGAAGATTGAACAGAATTTTCAAATTAACACATCTCAATAATGCTTACATGGTTTAGGGTAAGAATATAACAAGCTCTTGGAGAGAATAGAATTTCATTCTTGGAGTTAGCTACACTTGAAGCATTAAGTCTAGACTAATGCGCAAAGAAAAGCGGAATAGCTAATGTACCAGTCTTTCAACTTTTGAATTTAAAAAGCTGTATTAGTCCAAAGTGGAAAAAAATTGAAAATAATGTAACAAACTTTCATGCATATCCAACTTTTTATACCAGTCACAGACAAACGTATTTACACAATTCGGCTTAATATCTTTGGATACAGAGAAAAAGCTGAAAGAAGAGGCATGTCACATGTTGAGACAAGGGCTTATTGGTGGAGTCATGTAAATACTTACCAGATTATCCTGATTACATTTACCTGCTTCATGAGCATAGCACTTATTTGGATTGCTCTAAAAAACAATAATTGAAAGTAAAAACCTTTTTTCAGAAGCTTGTGTAAGGGTAGAAACCTAACATTCTCCAATAGAAGCACGTTAATCTTTCTTACAGTAATCAAATGCTACAAGGAACTCCTGAAGCCCTTTTTTCTCTTTCAGGTTCAGAAAGTTCGTGTGTAACACTGGTGGAAGTTTAGATCTACATTCATTCCCTGAACAGTCATGGCTTTAAAAAAATGAGAAATTTCCTACTACATACATCTCTGTAGGGGGAGAGGAATGTAAAAATGACTCAAATACAGAGACTGTGCTGATAGTCTTAATTTTAACGGCAGTAAAGGTTCCTTTCCCATCTTCTTTCCGAGATCTTTAGTATAGTCAGTTGGAATACAATGTGCAAGAGGAGGATTCGGGTTTTGTTTATATGTACATAGAAAGATTGAGCCAAAGAGCTGTAGCATGTACCAACATATCCATTACAATCTGGCAAATTCTATACAAATGTAATCTTCCTCTTACACGGTATAAAGAAAAGATTGCTGAACCTTCTTTAGAAAGAAAGAAGGAAAACTTCTGTGGAAGAAGATAAATGCCTAACGATTAGCTAAAAGGCTGGTGCATGAGCTGAGATTAATAACTAGAGAGAACCATCTTCCTGTTGGGCCGCTGTCAAAATGGTGATAAATATGAAAGCATCTCAGAATGTTAATCAATATTATTGCTAATTCCTCCTGAAGTGCTGTCTCCTAAGATCACTCTGATCTGATTCTGCCAAGTACTTTCCTGATTGTAATTGTTTTCTGTTGTAACTTGCATATTTTAATGAAGATTATTTCATTAAACTGTATCAGAATTGTAGTTTCAACATGTTGTGCTATTTGTTAGTAGTATAGCAACATTTCAATCAGAAGTAGAAAATATTTTGATGTCCAAATTGGTGAACCGTTTCTGGTATGTTTTAAAAAAAAAAAAATGTTGATATGATGCATCTTGCAAACCTCATTATTAAAAGTTTACAGTGAAAAATACTGCAGTGAAAAGGATTAGCATGCCATTATTATGAAATTAGAACCTAGGAGATAAATTTTATATGCTTTTCTAATTTCACAGAATTTCCGTCTTTATCATTGACGGTAGATAGGGCTAGTTTTCTTAAAAATATTCAGATAAATTTCTATTTTTCACTTCATTCTTGGAATATGATTTAATTTTTTTTTCTAAGAAGGAAAGGATGTTATGTTATTCACTGGTCGTTCTTTGCTGACAGGTAGCACAGCAGTGGTGGAGATGATAACCATCTAGTCTTAGATCCCACAGATCATCCACAGAGCTCAAAGCGCTGAGGCAGAAAGCGGAAGGGACTTGTTGAAAGATAACACTCCGTAGCAGCAGTAGAGCTTAAATACAAAACGACATTTCCGAAGTAAGTGGTATTTCTGCCATTGAGCTCACAAATCATCACTTTCTAACTTTGTTTTTTGATTATTGGTGCTGTGTGGTGTCGGTGTGCTTGGAGAGTGGTTTGTTCGTTTTCATGTGCAGTTTTTGTGGTCTAAATATTGTCATTTAGAAAGATAGTCATATCTTATGTAAATATTCTGAAGGATGGAGTGTTTACCACAATGTTCACAACTTGTTCAATGATTAACTGCCTATCATAAAAACTTTGCACATTTTCTTCACATTTTATTTTTGTAACTTAAGCTTTCAACCACAGATCTTGCTCTCTGACAAATAAAATAGCTAAGAACAGATAGCTTCTCTTTATGTAGGTTCTCCACAAACTGGAATGCTAACCATAGGATTAAGCCTGGTTTTAAAAGCGTTGGTACCAAAGTAGGTCTTTAGTACACCCTACCGCAGCTTCGCTCTTCTACGTAAACATCTCGGAAGAGTCTAGATGTTTGCTCTTTCTTGCTGCTGTGGGGACAGAGGTCTCCTTCAAAGTGTTTGATGCTATTTCAAAGCTTTGGACAATAGAGCTATAAGTCTGAGCGGTCAGCAAAGGGCAGTGTAACTTATTGCAGCCTACGGTACGAATGAGGAGCACAGTAGGGATGAAAAATTCCAGAAAGCTACCATGGGCTCAATTGTTAGCTTTGGGTATAAGCTTGAGCCAATAAAGACAAATAATTGTGTTCCATATCCTCAGATTAGAAAGTAAGAACCACATTATTCAGTTTTAAAATGATTTAGATTCTTTTCTCACGGGCCTTGTAATTTCCTTTCTTTTTACCCAGATACTTTTCATGTTTGTTTATGCCGAGACCATAAAGTGTGCATAATCTTCTAATCTCACAGTCCAGTTTAACATACTTAGTTCCACTGTTTTAGTTCCATTTGGCTTTCAGTTTGGGATAAAAATTATAAACACTGTATTTCAGAATGTAGAAGCGAGACACCAAGATCAATCTTTGCATTAGGGGGAGATTTATTTTAGTCTCAATTCCCTGTTGGCAGCAAACAGAGCAGAATAAAAACTAGAGGGAGCTGTTGTTCACAAATAATTCACAAATAATCTCCATTATCGTTTATTCTGAGATAAATCAAAAACCTACTCTTTTCATAGTGGGGGGGAAGTACCGTCCAAAATACATGGCAATAGCATGGAGGGGGGGATAGATAATTAAGGCAGAAATATGGACTACCTGGTCTAATAGAAGCATGTGTATTACCTGTATCGGGAAGAAAGCGAGGGAAGCAAATGTGAGGACAAGTAAAAGACTGAATTCATCTGTCCTGTGGTTTAAAGGTATAAATGGATACATTTTCATTCAGTTAGCAATGCGTAAAACATTCTTATTTCACTTTTGAAACTGCAGAACAAATGCCTATACAAACACCATACATTAGAAATTAAAAATACCAAAGCTTTGTTTGATAAAGGAATGATAAACCAGTAGATAGCTCTGTTCATTGTGAGGCTACTGAATTAGCTCAGTAACTAGAACAAAGCTTATTTAATAAACTCAAATATTTCTTCTGGAAATAAGGCTTAAACAATCAAACAACCTGAATCCTCACCAAATAGTTTCAAAGTCAGATAAATAGAAATATCAGGAGGGTAAACTTTGTTTCATGAAAAGCTGCATGATGTAAGAGAATTATCATGTAGTATAATACATGAAATATGTACAAGCCAAATAGATTTGTTGGCACAAAAGTCCTCTGGCATATTGAAGTATAACATCCACATATTTTAGGGGTTATCTGGTAAGACTCTTGTGAAACTCACAGTCATCAGATCCCTCTGGACCAGTATCTTTCATTCTATTCTAATCATAAAACAACTGTGAATTTGCTCAGTTCACCACCCTTTCCTGTGAAATACTGAACAAACATAATGTTGTATGTTGATACAGTCTTTCAAGGTGGGGGGGGAAGGCTTGAACCAGCAGATACTCAGCCAAGGGGAGTTTGCCTGCTTGTTTCTCTAGAACCAAGTTCAGTTGCACTTGGAGTTCTTACTCCGTGTAACTCCACCAAAAATAGCTTATGCAAATATTTCGTTACATTTCATTTGAGAATCTGTCTTCGTGAATGCAAAATAGGCTTTATAGAGACTTGTGATCTCATTATGGACTTTATATTTTATTAAAAATTGTAGAATTATAATCTTGGAATATTCACGCATTAAATATTAATAATCTATTGATTTTCAGCATGTATACACAACAACAAAATTGCTATGTATCTCTCCCTTGTCTGTGCTGTGCACATGGCTGAAAAAATATTTCCAGTCAAGCTATTTGAATAGATGATTGGCATTTAGCAAAGAATTTGCATCGTGAATGAAGCTTACCTCAACATGCTACCCTGTGCTAAACAGATGGCCTTAGTCTCTCCTGCACCTGGCTGAATCCCAGCAACACCACTTTACCTGGGAATCACCTAAATGAATTTAAACACGACTAAGGGACGGACTAGTGGCAAGAAAAATCTTCCAGGGAAATAGTTGTCTTGGGTTCACTTTTGTAATTGATTGATTGCCACTCGAAGACAGGAAAAAAAAAAAAATCCCAAACCAAAAACCCCACTCTAAGAAAACATGCCTCATCAAGTGCAACATGCAGGAGTCATTTAGAGGACAGAGGGCGCATCTGCAGTAGCAATTTGTTCAGACTTGGGCCTTGTGCTTTTGAAACAACTCTATAGTCTCCACTCGCTCTGGAGCTGTCTGGGAGAGCACATACTAAAATTCCTTTCAGATGAAATTTAACTGGAAGACAGGCTGCAGCTGGTCATTTGCATTCATTCACATGATCAGCTGAGCAACAGGCAGAAGTAAAACCTCTTAGAACTCGTATAATGTGGATGCCACGTCCTTGACTCCAACTCTTACTCTGTAACTCTGCTTCTGTCAGGATTACTGCCTGGTGAAGGTGTAGTCCTGAGCTCCCCAGAGAGCAGTGTAAGAAGGTACACTGAACTTCCAAGAATGCAGGGCCAGTCACAAACCCTTTTCTGACTTCCTTAACGACACTTGGATGTTCCTTTTTTGACTTGGTCTTCTCTACTGTGAAACCATATCACAATAGGTTTGGGGCGGGGAAAAAAAAAGCGTGGGGTGAGAGGGGATCAAAACACTGTAGTGTGTAATTCTGTCACTGGAAATAGGCTGGGAAAACCCCATGAGTCAGAAATCACCTCGTACGCTGATGATGGCAGTGTAACAACCAAAATAGAAGTGAGGTTGGTAATTGAGCAGTGTGTTCAAATTACTATTAGAAATATGCATCAAAATCCGAATAAAACTATTACAAAAGCAATGTCACTTAAAAGAGAAAGCGTATGGGAGAGGCATGCACACCCAGCCAAAACATTCACTCATTGCATGTTTTAATGCTTGCCAAGTTCAAGTAAGAGTGCTTTGCTCCGTAGAATAGGAAAGCCTGAATCCAGCCAAGTCAAAGTAGTATCATCTGCATTTGCCAATAGCCTGCACGTTAGGGAATGACTCTGACCTAAATGTAATGACCTGATTTGAGAACAGACTCAACCACACAAGAGAGTGTTTATAGACTTAATTCCACATTGTAGAAGACACAGTTTTTCCACATCTGAAACACGGCGACTCACACCCTTTGGCCCTCTCTGGGAACTATGTCCATGCTCTCTCCCATGACACAGGAAAGCATGGAACCAACATCCCAACTCCATCTTTTTACTGGATAGTTTAGTACATAGACTGCTTGCTTAGGATGTGGGAGAACGGGGTTTGCATCTCCTTCACACGAACGCTCTGGCCACTAAGCTGTAGTCTCTAGAGGGGGGTTCTCGAGGCTTTTCTGCCTACAGTGTTCGCTCTGCATGGTGTGTGCACAAATGCTGGTGAGGAGGAAGTTCATACAGCTGTAATCTAGCTGTTGGGCACTGGCAAAGTAGCGCAGGGATCTTGGTTTCAGCAGACTGGAACTGAGGTTTCCTCCCCCTTTTTCTGCCTCTGTGAAATTTCCTCCCTCAAGCTCCATTATCCAGACACGTACGCTCAGGGAATACGTAATGTTTGTAGCTCTGGAGAGGGCTGAGGCACAAGTAAGAAATCTAACTGTCCTGAGCGCTCGATGCAGCTGGGCATGGTCAGTATTGTCTAGCTCTCCCGGGAACTTTACTGGAAGATTTAGCCTTTCTTGGCTTTTATTCCCTGGATCGCTAGCTGGTAAATCGATAAATAAAACCATGGTTTACCAAAGAACTCCTTGTGTTAATATACTTGGACCGTTTTTCTGATGTCTAAAGTCTATCACACAACTTGCAAGGGTTCTTTGGATTAAGACAAGAGTTTCAATGAAAGTACCAAATAATGTTTTGGAAAACAGATTAACCTTTGCTATGAGCCATGTCTGTTTTGAGAAATATCATACTCTGATGAGAGATGCAGCACTAAATTTTCATGTTTATGCATTTTAACTCTGAGAATCTCCTTATGGTGGTGACAGCAGATGGAAAACAGGCTATGAACAGAAACAAGCACAAATATCCTGATCTCAGCAGATTAAAAGGTAGTAGGGAAATAGCATGATGATCGCAGCAGCAGACTCTACGTTCTTATGATGTTCTTAGGAACGTGGGTTCTCTGGTGAGATGTGATGCTCAAGCATGGTGTACTGCAGCTGGTCATCCTACACGTAGATGAAACAAGTGGAAGTTTTGGCTGAGGGGGAAGCGATTTACTTTGCAACTCGTCTTGTTTACAGCTATCTAACTTTGAGATGGGGTTAACTTCTTCTCATTGGGCTCATATATGTAATTTCTAGCACTAATAGAAGGTTTCTCTAGATTTTTCTCTAAGAGAAGACCAGAGGATTTCCCTGGTTTACTTTAAATCTCTAAGAAATACAGTTTTTCCATAATTTCTAGCCTGCGAAACATCGTAAACTGGTGGCTGGGAAGGCTTGCGCAAAACCTGTATCAAGAAAAAACTTGTGAGTTGTAGTAGCCCCCTCCATCCTGACTTGTTTCCAGCGAAACTCAAGACCAAAAAAACCCCTGGTTTTTCCTTAAAGAAAGGCACGTATTAACATAGCTCAATATGCTACAATCATTTGCCTTTGCCACCTGTAAAAATCAAGAAAAGTTTCTGGTGTGCGCTATTCTGTGGAACAACTTGAGGATTTTTTTTTTTTAAGTCTAGAAGAACCAATCCTTATGCAGTTATGGGGGAGGGGTGGTATGTCAATTCACCCTTGCCCCAGCTTGTGTGTTATGGATGAACAATTGTATAGGGTAGAACACTCAAAATAATTAAGTTTCTGTTAGTGTTGTGACAGCTGGTGGCTACGGATGACTGAACTTTATTAGTACCTCACAAATAGTAGAATATTTGATTTATCAGCGTCTCACACTAGGAACAAGTTCAAGCAAAAACATAACCAAGCTTCTTCTGATGATCAGTGAGGCCTCATCCCATATTGCAGATATTACAAATTGCAGTTCTGGTCCACAGCAGGGTAAACAAATATAGAGTGGAAAGCAGAAAGACAATATAGTCAGCTCTCCATCCCTGCTGCATTATTGTGAGCCCCTGGACTTACTGGTGCTAACCCAGCCGTCACGTAAGTACTTTTCTAACATGTAACATACGATGGCTTCTTGCCTTGTTCAGCAATAAGGGGTTTAGGTGAGCTTTATATCTGCCTCCTCCTGCTGTGGAAGCACAGTACAGCTTTGTCATGAACACAAATCTGACCCGTGCTTGAGAAAGTGAAAGATGCCGTGGGTGTGGGCACAGCTGAAAAAAATATTTGTTACCTGGGTTAATTATCCTCAAATTAGTTCTCATTGCTTTTTTTGTTGTTTCTCTTTTGGATTTTTAAGGTAGGTGCTCTAAAATGGAATCTTTTGTATTGCCAGCTCTGTATGACCCCAGTCTAGTTACCTGTCTGATGACTGGTATGTTTGATGGCCGCAGTGTGTCATAACTGCCTGTAGCAAAGACGGAACTTTGGGTTTCCCCCACTCTGTTTTTCCCTTGTGTGGTGTTTTTGTTTCTTTTTAGCTCATGCTCTGTTCAGTTTCTGATGTCTCAGACATGCCTAAGAGATATTTTTCTGTGTTGCGCACCTGTGTGATATGATCTCATGTCTGAGTGTTCATAATCCGTATTTTTTATGAGGTGCAGCACGTGATAAAAAAGTTAATCCACTGAATGAGTAAGCTCACCACTGATGAGAATAATTATCTGACCTGGTAATGCAATAATCTTGGTAAATATAAATAACAAACATTGCAATGGTTTATCTGAGCTTCGTATTGCATTTAAAGATGCCCACTGCTAAACCCCAGAGATAAAAATCTGTAAAATGTGGGAGCTAATGCTTTCCACGGAGTTTTCTGTTCTCCTTCCCTTACTTGTGAGGAAAACTCATCCTGGACAATAAAAATGGCTTGTACTTGTCTTCTGATTATTCTGTGACAAAACATTGCAGAAATCCTGCCATCAATGCAAGTGGCCTTGCTGTGCAACCGCGCAGTGGTCTTGATGATCAGTCTGACTGCACAGCTACTTGGTGTTTGATTTGGTTTTCCTGTTTTAGTGCTGTCGTCATTAGTTTGATCAAGTGGAATGACCAGAGCCATTAGATTCACCTGCTTCAGCAGTCTTCTAAGCAAAATGAATCTCTAGTTAATATCAACATCACATAGCAGCCTCTATCCTCCACAAATACTTGGCATAGTGGAATAAAGGGGGGAAAGGGAGCAGTGGCAGAGCAGGTACCAGCAAGGCATAAAGCTTGCTGTCAGCGTGGTTTCTAAAGCTGAACTACTCTGTGCCAGAATCTGAGGCGCTGTCCTGCCAACTGTAATAGGTGTAAAGACACCTTCTGCTTCTGGCCTGTTAAACTTCCCCAAGAGCTACTTGACCAGCCCAGGTAACACGTGACTGGAAATTTAGTGCCAGGCAAAACCACCTTCTGACACGGAGCGCACTGAGGATTTGCACAGTACACAAACGTATAGTTCCTTTATTACTGTGGCTCTGAAACCAGAGCTAAGCTTCAGTGTGCAATTAGTAGAAAAACTATTGTAGAAGTTAAAAAACAGCTTCAACCAAAAATCACTGAGACCCCACCTGGAGTACTGCATCCAGCTCTGGAGCCCTCAATACAAGAAGGACATGGACCTGTTGGAGCGGGTCCAGAGGAGGGTGACAAAAATGCTTAGGGGGCTGGAGCCCCTCCCCTATGAGGACAGGCTGAGAGAGTTGGGGTTGTTCAGCCTGGAGAAGAGAGGGCTGCAGGGAGACCTTAGAGCGGCCTGCCAGTAGCTGAGGGGGGGCCTACAGGAAAGGTGGGGAGGGCCTGTTTACAAGGGCACGTAGCGATAGGACGAGGGGCAATGGTTTTAAACCAGAAATGGGTAGATTTAGATTGGATATTAGGAAGAAGTTCTTTACCATAAGGGAAGTAAAGCACTGGAACAGTTTGCCCAGAGAGGTGGTGGAGGCCCCATCCCTGGAGACATTCAAGATCAGGCTTGATGGGGCTCTGGGCAAGCTGATCGAGCTAAAGATGTCCCTGCTCACTGCAGGGGGCTGGACTAGATGACCTTTAAAGGTCCCTTCCAGCCCAATGCATTCTATGATTCTATGAAAATACTGCTCAACTCAGAAAGCAAGCTAATTCTCGTATCTTGGGTCTTATGGACATAGATTTGTAGGATGTGTAGTTTGTTTAGCCTCTGGATCTTGGCTGGGACTCATAGTGCTACTCCCAACAGAAGTCAATAAAAGAAACTCTGAGTTTCTTTCACTGCATCTTTGTTTGAATATACACTACAAAGTTTGCCCTTGCAGCATTTAGTTAGTAGTCTAGCTTGGTCAGAACCAAGTTTTTTCTGAAGTTAATGGAAACACTTATATCTTATCTGAAGTCTTCAAAAATGCTAATTCCTGCAACCTTTATGTACTTACAAAACTCTTTCTGCCAGAAATTGCACTGTCGGACCCAGGTTGCAAGTCCCTTACAGATCTGCAGTTGTTTACAGAGTGAACAACTGTAATGAAATTGGAGGTAATAGCTCTGTACACCTTCCCAAAAATACAAGCAATAGATTCACAGTCTTGCCCATAAATATTACAGTTTGCACCTGCTTGAGTGAGTAGACTTGCCTGCCAAAGAAACGATCTTAATTTACGTGCTGGAGACAGACTGTACACTGTGCTGTTCCTAACAAAAGCCCCTATGCTGCTCAATTTTCCCTCCTCCCTTGCAGGCTTTTAAATTATTGACAATAAGATAGCAGCTGCAAACAGATACACTTATTTCAGTATAGCAATATCGTATTCTAGCATTCTTTCTGGATGTTTCCTTTATTGCTTTAGTTTTCTCGTTTTAGTTAGTTTAAAAATCTAGTAAAATGTAACAAGCCAATGGACGGACTGTATAAACGGCTCTGCAGAGGTCTGAATTTACTTTCAGTGACTCCATATCAAACTGGCCCAATCTGCAAATCAACAGATGATTTAACTGCCATCTTTTCGGATTTCATCTTGGCTCCAAAGTTCATAATGTGATCTCTCTGCCTCTTACATAATTGCCAGTAATAAAGACTAGCACTCGGAATTTAGCTGAGCATTATTTTGATGATGCATGAAGCAGAAGAGGCTCCAGATGCTCTCTTGAATAGCTATCGCTGCTTAGTAAGCAATTAGGAGTAGTCACAGTCTTTTACTGTATTTAAACAGCAAGTGGGCTACTGGGGCCTAATCCTTATAAAGGCTTATAAGTGCTACTGAATTGTAAATAATATTTTAAGGCTAAGAGCAGGAATGCTGCTTGTGATAGAGCAGTAAGCAGACAGGACTTCCAGCAGGATCCATTTGAAATACGTATATTAAAGTATTGAAAAATCATTAAGCCCTGCATAAAATAAAAGCAGCTCTGAACAAAAGGAAGATGCTGATGGAAAGGTCGCTGCCTGACTTTCTGTTGCTTTTTGCAAATGCTACAATGTAAGATAATGAAATAAATGTTACATAATTTAGAAAAGGCCACCTTAAAAGAACTACTCTCAGACTTAATATAACTAAGTGGAAATAACTTAGAACACATGCTGCAGTGGTTTTCTGTATTGCTTTCTGGCTTGCCTGAGATGCTGAATCCATCTCATACAGCATTTTTCTCACTTACTGAGCACTGCAGATGAACTGCTGTCTTTCCTGATCTTCATATCTCGCACCAGTTGATCAAAGCCTGCACACTAAGTAAGTGGTTTTGTTTTCTTAGAATTGGTTCTATTCAAAGGGAAAGCTGTCTTGCCATTGGTGGCAAATTAAAGCTTTGTCTTACTAATTCTAAACCTTGTAGTTGCAGAATTGCCCTCTACCTTAAATGAGCTTGGGCTATTCATTAGCAGGAAATTAGTGGCATCAAGGTCTAACAGACTATTAGTTTTGTAGACACGAAACTAGGAGCCTAATCACAGGAAACTTCAGTAACCTAAGACATTGTTAGAATCCAAAATATACTTTGGATAGAATTAGTGTTCTTTTCTGAGCAATCTCTAGACTCCAACAATTCATTGAGTCTATACTAAAATAATAAATTGAAATATTGTACGATTAGTGTGCTATCAGATGCCTTCAGCCTCATGACAATAACACAGGGAGCAAGCGAGGAGTGCAGAGCCATAAAGACACTTGAGGATGGACTGAGCTTCCTTCTGGTGCGCTTTCTTAGACTACAGTGTTACAGCTTTATGGGAAAATCCTCTTTTTCATCTTTACTCATTTTCACCCTGTTTCTCCTTACAATGATAAACACGTCCTGGTATTCATATCTCCGGACTGGATATGAAGGATGTTTTAACAAAATACATTGTTATGCCAACACAATGATTTCTGTAGTTTGGTGTAACTCTAATTACAAAAGGAGTATGCGTTCTGTGCCAACTATTATTGAAGGCTAAATCTTGTCTTAACAAGTCTGAGAATGACATTACAAGGTAAGTACAATAACTGGATGACTCAATATACGCAGAACAAAACCACGTTCCTGCCTATAGGGAAGGGTGTGGAAAAGGAGAGAGAGAGGGAACCTACCAGAGATTTTCCCTATGGTTGTTTGAACCGTTCAGAAATAGTTTAGCAGCTTTGTGGTTTTGTATCATGATTTCATCTGTACAAATCACAGGATTGGTTAATATGCCTGATTTACTTTGGGGATTTTAAAGTTGCTAATACAAAGCATTATCTTTCTAATTGAAAAATCTGATCACCTTAGTGCAATTCTACCTTGCCCTCTATTTGGAGCTGCGTGTTGAAGAGAGAATCCATCTCTTTGTGCTCAGAAGCTCTCCACACACCTGCAGATTTATTTGCTGCCCACTACATCTTACCTGCTGAACATATCCAGACGCTTAATCACTTGTATTCAACTAAATTGGAAACAAAGGAGAAGTAATGTGAGAGAAAGGTATAGCAGCATGATCCAAGGAGCAGTATGCAAATTTCTGGAGAGAATATAGATAAAAAATAGATGTGTTCCATGCACCAGAGGAGATAATGTGAGCTGTATTCACAGAGAAACTAAGGAGATAAATCAGAAGTGCTAAGAGCAAAACTCTTGGACTATTGAGCACAATGCAGTGTTTAAGAAAGTACCATGACAACATTTTTCTGAAAGAATCAAAGATATCAACGGGTAGTTTCTAACGTACAAAATATATATTCTGAGAATGTAGTTCAAAACCTGATACCACAAGTGATCAAAGGAATTGAGAAAGCTGATAACAAACTGTTAGTTGCCAACCATCTTGAACTACTTCTCCTGCTGCCTAAACTATTTAGCATCTGTAAAAGAAAGGAGAGAAATGAGCCTTGTTATAGCCTGCACAAACACAGGAGATGAATAGTCAACTTGGATATTTTGATACTCAAAAACATTACATAGACTTCCCAATAACTGAAAAGATGATCAGAGAGTGATTGTTACAGAAAATAAAGCTATTTCTTTTCAGAGGGCAGAATGCAATTTTTTAAGAATTTGATACTGGATCATTAAGAGCATACTGCAGCTCCTGCCCTGGGAAAGACGTGATGCGTTCCCATTAACATCGCCTCTTTCACTGTGTACAGTGATCGCATGCAATATCTGTCTCAAACACCACAACCTGTGAAAGTTTTGCTCTCAAAATTAGTCATAAAAACCTCGTAGTGAGTTTTCATACTTTTGCTGTTCTCAAGCCATAAAGTGCAACGTCACCCATGTAAAAGGCCAATGTAACATTGAAGATATGTCAGCTAAGCTGGAGCAGACAAAGAAAATACCCCTCTATGGCATAAATTGATTGCTTGTTGGCAATCTCAGGAAATGAAAACAAGGATTACGAGGGATGTAAAGAATGACTTTATGCTTTACTTTTTGTAACACGTTGGGAAGAGAGCGTGGACAAAATTCCACTGATTCTGATCATGTCCTACACCTTCAATAAGAGAATAAAGATTTGGTGTTTTCTGCAGGATTAATATTTACATACAAAAATTAGTGATGACTTATCAGAATTAGAAAGAGAAAGGAAGGCCTTGCTTCCATAAAATGAAAATCATGCTGGCTAATTGTAAATGTCTGCCACTTAGTAGCTATGATGAAAATGCATAACACTATCTCTGCAGTTCAGCAGCTTCCACGTCTGATTGAAAAATGCAGAGTTGTACTGGGTACAGCTACCGGTGTCCGATGGCGTTACCCCTTGTAAAACAGGTTCTCTGAAGGATGGCCTGTTCACAAGGAATAAAGTCAGGGAAGAGGTGAAGAAGGAAAGGGAGGGGACAATAGGCAGTTGGAGGCTGAATGGTTGTTTAAGAAGAAGAAAGGGCAAGGGACTCCGAAGCCAGAAGCTATGGTTCTCTTCTTAAGACACCCTGTTTACATTGGCATTTTCAGTGACTTAATATTTTAAGAACTGTGACATGCCAACGCTTCAGAATATTTTCCGTATCAGATAGCTTAAGTCACTCTGCTAAAGTTATTCCCCAAGGGCCAAATGCAGTCTTGTTGCATCACTGAAAGTCTGCTGAAGCTAGTCTGCATGCTGGGATTAGTGAAAGGGGAATACAGCTTGGAAAACACATACATTTTCCATTTTTTCTCTTTTTGAAGCTGACCCTGAAGATTATCTGGAATCCAAGAACTGTCCATGTTTAGGCCACATCCTGCAAAACACATTAAAGCATGACTTAATTGTATAACAAATTAAAATCAAGTGTTTTGCGGGATTAAGGACTGTATTTAGGATTTAATAATCTATCATCATAAAACATATACAAATCTCTTTTTTAATATCATAATTATAGAGACAATACCATGCTCGTAGTACTGTGTATGAATGTATTTCCATCAGTAAGAAAGAAATGAGAGCTAGGTCTGTCAGTTGCCTAGGGACCTAAAAACCACTTTGTCTCCATCTTTTTTCCTTATTTATTCATTGTATTACCTCCCCCAAGTGCAAAGCCTGCAATCCGATGTGCATATCGGTGTTGTACATACTGGTATCAACAAAACTACTCACAGAACACCAGCAAATACAACAGATGAGAATACAGATCACGCGGGTCATTTTCTCTCCCTCAAATGATTATGAACTACTAAAGAAAGAGTTTCTACCGTGTCTGCTGCTCGTCAAACTGAAAGAAATAAAAATCCTCTTTAGAATACATTGCTGCCTCAAAAAGGAGGGGATGGGGGAGCTTAGGATGGTCCTTAGATACCCAAAAATGAATTTCAAGAAGTTCCACTTTTGCTTCTGCAATCAATCGGTGAGATAAGCAAGAAGGCACTGTATCTGGTTTTCATCTCTTTTCTTCAAGAACGATGGGGAAACGCTAAAGAGAGTTCAAAGAAGGGCCACAAAAATGATCCAGGTCCTGGAAAACAAGCATTAATGATGTCAGGTTTAAGGAGCTTAACTTATGCAGCTTAACTGAAAAGAAGGTTAAGAGGTGACTTGATCGCTGTGTGTATCTACACACACCTTTAACGAGCACCTGATAGTGAATAGCTTTGCACAAAAGCAGAACAAGGTTTACTGCCTGCAAAGTTGGCAGGCAAGTTTTGAAACAACCACAATCACACAATTACCCAGTGAGGAGGATAATAGAGCAGTGGAACAGCTTATACCGAGTGATGAGCTTGCCATCACCTGACATGTTCACAGCTAGTTATGCACTTAAAAGATACTATTTCACCCAGCTTCAGGGATAAATGGAGTGGTCTAGGTGGATGAGCTGGCTGGTTTTCACAGTCCTTTCTGACCTTAGGCCATGCAAATCTGCATTTTTCTGTTCCCTGTAATTCATGGATGTCATAGGGACAACGAAATCGCTGGCAGCTGCAGTGAATAGGCTTGTGACACAGTTTCGTACCAACGCAAGTCAAATCTCGTGTTTTGGAGTATCTTGTTCAGCCATGGAACTGTGCAAGATTGACCCTGGCCCTACCCACGATTAGCCAAACTTATTCTTGGAACTATTTGCCTTCTTTTTAACTGTGTGAGATCGGCTAAACAGGTGGCCCAGGGTGGGCTGGTACAGCGTGAAACATGGCAGACCAACTCATCTTTTTTCACGCCTGGCTAATCTTCGCACTTTGTACGATTAAGGTCAAAGTGATTACCCGATTATTTATTTATTTATTTATGTATGTATTTATTTCAGGCAGATTCTTGTAGGGAGGCTTTATTTTTCATCAGGAGCAGGAGCCCGGCTCGCAAGCGGGGAGCACTAGGGCATTCTCCCCAACGGGTATGGCCCGTGTGGCTGGCTCTCCTGTTTTCTAATTTGTGCCTGTGACACAAATTTTCTGAAGGGCTGAACTGCGTGACCCTGGTGATACCCGTGGCTTAAACACAGTGCAATGTGTTGTCTTGTGGCGTACGCACAGGCGAACAAAGAAACTTTTGTTCACCTCAGCTTTACGTAACCGGGAATGCAGCGGGAGCCGCAGTAACCATCACCTGTCCTGCTGCCAAGGGCCTGCGGAGGTTCCTCCACATTAATCACACTATTTAATCACAGCCATCTGTTACAGCAGCCAGAGATGTGGCAGTCCCTTCCCCCCCCCTCCCCTCCAGGCAGCCACCGGGAGGCAGGTGGAGCTCGCCGAAGGGCGAAGCCGTCCCGGCGCGGGGAAGGTCGGGGCAGCACCTGGAGCCGGCACGGAGGACGGAGCGGCGGCCCCCCGCGCCGGGCTGAGGGCCGGAGGAGCGGCGGGAAGGCGGCCGGGGCCTGCGGGAGAAGGGCCCTGGCCAAGCTGTGGAGGCCGTTTCTCGGCGGGAAAACGGGCCCGCGGGTGAGTGAGCGCTGCCGCCGCCGCCGCCCCCTGAGGCGCGCTGCCGGGGCGGCCTCCGAACTGAGGGAGGCGCCTCCCCGTGAGGCGGCGGCGGGGCCGGGGGGGGCTGCGGGGGCGGCGGCGGTGCTTCGGCGGCGGGACGGCGTCCGCCTGTTGCTGCGGCAACCGGGCCCGCCGCCGCGCGGCCGATCCCCCCCGCGGCCGCTCGGGCGGGGCGGCGCCGCCGTGAGGGGAGAGCGGCGGGGGGCTCCGTCGCGACCCGGGGGGGCTTTTCCTCAGCGTCCCGTCACGCGGTTCTCAGCAGCGAGGAGGCTGCGGCCTGTCCCTCCCCTCGGGCCTTGGGGCAAGGCCCCTTTGGGGATCCCTGTGGCCCTACATCGGCAGGCCCTGAGGCGATGGCCGCGTCTCTCCGCGGGGCCTTACAAAGGGCGCCTGGGTCTGTGTTTCGGTGTTTCCAGGCCTTTTGCCCGCCCCTGGTGGGCACCCGGAGGCAACCGGGGCCTGACCTCCATCCCTCTGCGAGGGGCTTGGGCCTGCTGCAGCCCTGGGGTGTCGGCAGCGGCTCCTGAGGCACCAGTGAGGCGAAGAGCCGGTCACTGGTACGGGAGCCACTTCGGTGCTGGTTTGGTGCAAGACCTTGGTCACATCTCGTGATGTTTCTGTGACCCATGGGTGTTAAGATACGTTTACACAGAGCAGAAGGGGGAGAGTGAGGTTTCTGTTCTAGCTTCAGAGACCGCAGGTTTGGGATTTGTTTTTGTTTTTAAAAAATGCTTCCAGAAGACTAACCACAGTGTTGCTGTGTTTTTAGTTCTAAAAGAAGGCGTGATCCAGACATACCTTTTGTTTGTTTGCCTTCTGTTTTGCTCATCTTTCAGAGGAAAACATACTTGGTGCAGCATCGGGCTTGTGAGTTGCAAGCAGGCGTGGAACTGCACGTGTTCCTAATCTCAGGTGCATCTTCTTGTTTTGCTATATAGAAAGGAGTTTTGTTAATATTTGGATATATTCAAATTACAGCGATGCAGCAGCATAAGTACGCCAGTGCTCCGCTACATGTCGTGGCACAGACATGGCTCAGTGACTGTCTGGCACATAATAACGTTTTGTGGTTTTGTCCTGCTAACAAGGGCAAAAAGAACAAAAGGGCAAAATAGATACTAGCAAAGAACAGTTATATTTAAAGCCTTTACTTTGCCCTCAGTTCACCTCCACTGTTCTTAATATTGTCAGGTTTCCAGAGCTCAGTGGTTTCTTTTAATTTGGAATTTCCTTGTTTGTTGAGGTCAGCCCATGAGGCTTATATTTTAATGACTTTTTTTACTATTTGTGCAATCTCTTACTGCAAACAGGAAAAAAATTATTTAAAAATACTGAAAAATACTAATTGGGCAGAGAGGGAATACTGCCCATGAATATCAGCTTTCAGAGTAACAGAGCTGTCTTGTGTCGGTGTAGCCACGGCCATTTCCTTCACTTACTGTTATCATTGTTCTGGCTTTGGTGCCAGCGCTGCATGTGGATTCATGGAGTATAGGAAAGTAAAGCACTCGTTGCCCTGGAGAAGTTATATGTGACCTCAGGAGAATCTCCAACTGCTATGATAACATAACCTAAATAAGAGGTGTAACCTTGTTTGGCATTCCTGCCCGATCCCATGTGACATGTAGTAATATGCTTAAGTCCCCAAATGCTGTTGTAAATCTGGCCCGTAATCTACAGGGCACAAGCAGCAGGATCTGGGAGCAACATCTGCTCAGAGCGTGCGCACCAACTACCTCGTAATGTGTTGTGGTGCTGAAGAAGGGCCCCACTCTCTCGTTTTTCACTGAAATCAACCTGGGCTTTGTAACAGTTTAGGTGATCACAGACTGACTCAGTTCCATCATGGATGTAGAATTGACCGTTTAACCGTTTGTTTGGCTTTTTTTCTTTTTTTCTTTTTTTTTTTTTTTTAAAAAAAAGAATCTTTAGGTGCTTTTTTTCTTTTCTTTTTTTGACCCTGCTTTCCCCTTTCTGTCTGTATTATTTCAGGAGTGAGTTTTCGTTGCTTACTATCTTGCTAATGTAGCAGTTATGCTGGGCAAATGACAAAGGCAAAGAATTAACAGATGAAAGCCAACTGGTGTTACCTGTATGATTTAAAGTTGCTCTTTCTTTATATAAGCAACATGACTGAGGTTGCTGTTTCAGCTTGCTTTATCCTGGCCATTAATCTCTGGATTTACATGTCAGTCCGTGTTCTGCATTTTATCTTTTTGTGTGTGTATGTGATTCGTTATAGTGTAGCCTGATAAAGAGAATCTCTAGTGTGCAACGCATACGAGTCAGAGATACCATTATAAAATTGCTGTCCTGCAGTGCATGTAATCAGGAATATGCCCTGAGAGGAAGCTTTGGCTTCCCTAAGATGCTTTTAGAATTCTTGTGTGGCAAAATATCTCCAGCATGCCCCTGAGTGAGCAGTATCAAATGATTCTCAAAGCCCGGGTTTCTTCTTTGTGCAGTTTTATTTTAGGAATAAACACTGCAAAATCCAGCTCAGGGCTATGAAAATGGGAAGGTCTTACCCTTATCAGTCCCTTTGGAATGACATGTATTTAAAATGTCACATCAGGATAATGGTTATGAGATTCATGACCTTGTTTGCAAGGGTGTCCGAAACTAAGGCAACAGTGCCTCACGCACGGTTGCAAATTTTGATTGCAAAGCATTATCGAAGTGGTCTAAAATCTTCCATAACAGCAACAAACCTCACCTGACTCTCTGAAGAATCACATCTGACTGCAGATTATTTCTGAAGTTGAATAGTCTGTTATTTTGTTCAAAATTACAGTGTGGCCACGTCAGGAACTTGAATGAAGCTGAGAACAGTGGTGTTTGGGAAAACCAGAGTCTCATGGTATTTATGTTCATGCTTTTTGCAGGCCTCCACACTGCCTAAGGGGGAATCTGTGAAGAGCTAGATCTTCACATGAAGATCTGGTTTCACTTTTTTTTTTGTCACCATCTGGGAATTGATGTATTCTTAGAGGATCACAACTTGTTTATCATGTTCTAAAGCTGGATTCTCTTATGTGAAAACTGAAGTGCAAATATAAATGAGAGTAGATGGAGTTCAGAAATGCTGGAGATGAATACAAAATTGAACAGCAGCACTTCGTCACAGGACATTTTAAAATCAGGTCCTGATGGCTGAAAATGAAACTACATCTTGATACTTTAATCATTCTAAGCTTAAAATACAGAAAAGAAGAAAGCAAAGAAGGAGCAAGAGTAAGCTGCTTTTAAAACGTAATTCATTAAGATACAAGGTATAGTGTTCAGAATTAAAGAAATACGTCTATTTCATGTATATCTCAAGGTAATTAAAATGAATCAGTTTGATCCACTGAATTTTATCCCAAGAGTTTTTGTTCATTTTGATGAATAAACTAATGAAATACCATGTAATTAAAGTATGGAAGTAGTTCCATGGAGGACAAAAGTATAAATAGGTTGAAGAAGGGATTCTACGTGTGAGTAGAGGAGAGGTCTGTCAGTTACTACTGAGTGGCACAGTGGCGTTAATGTAGGGTGCAGCTCAGGAAACCTGTCACCTGGGTGGTGCCAGGAGCAAGAACGGTGGCGGAGTGAGAGAATCTTTGTGTGCTGCAGGATCTCTGCTTTCTGTAACTGGGTAGCTTTTGCTACTGGACTTACACCCACCCGCTGTCCTGCTTGTGTACAGAAGCCCACTGCAAAACTGAAGTTGTCATAGAGAGCCTTTATTTGTCAGCTCTGTGTCCCTTAACGTGGTAAAGGTCATTTGCCTAAGTTTGAGAATAACTCTAGTATTGCAGGATTGAAGCAATGAAGGCATTTGGGTTTTGCTAATTAAAGCCAAAAAACCCTATATGCCTCAATTTAAATGGGTGATACTTGGCAGGTCTGAATTATGCAGCTGGAGGAGCTCCAATGCTGTTGGACTCTTAGATATGGGCTAGTAATTGCCTCTGGTCTGAAACTATTTTTTACCAGGCAAAACACACAATTTGGTGATGTTTGTTATAAGCTATATTTTACTTTGGAAACCACAACAATCCTTTGTCCTCTGAGGAATGTGGAGTTGCATTTCTGCCCTTTTGATGGGGTTTTCTGTTTCAGCCTTTGTTCTTGGATTTGCTGCGCAGGTTAACGTCTACTTTGTAAGGATGGGTGCGTGGCGGGTTGGCCCCAAGCACCCGACAGCCCATATTTCTGTAAGCCCTGCAGCAGATGAGGAATCCAGTTCAGACCTTTAGTCTGGTCTCTGGTTAAAGGAAAAAAAATAGCCGTGGTCAGTCCTCTGTAAGTAGCTATTATGACTGGGAAACTGAAATGCAGAACCATGTCTGCTTCTTACAGCCTCGCTTGCCCTCGTAGGGGTCAGACGTGAAGTAGAACTTCTTCAAAGGCTGTTTTCATCTCTGCGCCGTTTCCTCTGATGAGAATCACCAATGCAAAGAAATGCTGCTGTGTAAGTCAGGACTTTATTGCCTGGTGGGTATAGTGACACCACATGATAAATGTTGATGGTGCAAGCCCAAAGTGAACTTTTTCCCCCCCCGCCCAAGTCCTCATGTTACAAATTGCATATTCAGAATGTATATTCGAATGGCCTTGTTACCCTGTTCTGATTGCTGGCAGATGCTGTACAGCTAATGGTGTCATTTCTGTTACTACATCAGTTGTTAAGTGGGCCAGAAAACAGCCTTTAAGATTAAAGTTTAATCAATCCAAGTATTTTGAGAG
This sequence comes from Leptosomus discolor, assembly GCF_034619465.1. NCBI lineage: Eukaryota > Metazoa > Chordata > Aves > Leptosomiformes > Leptosomidae > Leptosomus > Leptosomus discolor. The sequence goes on from NC_141415.1 coordinate 4,561,060, forward strand.
CGAGCAAGTATAGACTTTATTCTTCTTAGAAATTACAGTCTACTTTTTGAAATCCCTGGCAGAGATAGAATGTTCTGTCAGAAAATGTCTCCAGTGAGAAATAGCAGGCAAAGAATATTTTCTGTGGGATGGCATGAGCAACCTTGTACTTTAAAGCTTGTATATTAATTGCTTGTTAATGGGCAGCTTTTGGCAGAATTTCTTTTTGGTATGGCCTCAAGAATTTTAATGGAGCATCAGTCAGTGAGTGGAGAAAATATACTTTAAAAACAATAAACAGGATATTCAGTGGTTGTGTCAGTTTGTGACATTGGCTGAATCAGTCATGTTCTAGTTTTGGTCAATTATAAACTCTGCATTAACTTTGTCAAGAGCAGAAAGATTCATTACATTCTTCCGACTCCAATGCAATGTTTTTCTGGATTATTTTATTTTTTCCTCTGCCTGACGTAAGTGTTTTCAGAAAGGCTGAGAGCCGAACAAAAATGTTAAAACCCCTGTGGATATTGAGGGGTTAATTTTCTGTGGGCTGCTTACAGGCTTCTGAAAGTGATTCCCAAAACCTTTTCAAGCTCACTGAAGATTTTGTACGCAGTGTTTCACAAGCAGAGAGGCTATTGCAAGCTTGAGTCCTATAGGTACACTAGTGCATATATGTAAATAGGCACAAAATATCCTTTTCTTCGGAAAAAACCCAACAGTCTATTTATCCTGTACTCGTGAAAAAAACCAGTGCTGCTGAGGTGATTGAGCCTCTTGGTTTTAATTCCTATCCTTACCTTCTTTTAGTGGTCATTGCTTGAAATTTCCCAAAAGTAGGGTATTCTTCCCAGAAAAGAAAGGAAAGATCACTCTAACAACATGCCTTAAACCAACCAAAGGTAACGCAGAAGAAAACCCCAAACCAAACAAAAAACCAAACCAAACCACCTGTGGGAAAAGTGTAAAGTGCAGGAAAAGCCTTTGGCTTACACTGAGCACAGTCTGTCACTTCAAAAAAAAGGAGTCCTCAGCACAGAAAGGCTTTTCTGTACCCACCTGGTCTTTGCTGTGTCACCTCCTCTCTTGTCTTCTGGCCACCTCGCTTCAGAGGAGGAAGGGGAATTCTGAATTGCTTGAATGAGCTTTTAAATTCTATCTGACAAATTGATGCATGTTTTGACAATCTGATAGCTGAAAGGTGAGAACATAGAGCAAGTTCTCCCTTCCCCTGATCTGGCACGTTCCCGTTCCAGCTTGCTGAGCATCGTTCCCACAAAAATGTCAGGAGGAACTCCCCCTGCGGAACAAAGGAGGACTGCTGCTTCATTTTCCTCACGTCGGCTAGCTTTGCGCCTCGTTCTGTTTCCAAGAAGTAGATGCGGTAATAGTAATTTTATGGGACGTGTGTTTAACATGGGGGTTGGCAGACTTTCTTGGGGGAAAGGAAGGGCTTCAGACTGTCTTTTTGTTCTGTCTCAGCTTAAATGTTAAATGTGTTGAGAGAAACTTAAGACACCTTGTCTTTCAGAGAGGGAAGATGGTATCAGTCACTTTACTGGTGGCGCTTTGCTTTTTGTGAAAAGCGGAGTGTCCCTATTGCCGTTATGCTTAGAACTCGATGGCAGCCAGGAGACAGGAGCTATTGCCCCTCGCAGATGCTTCTCTTGGCGTGCTGCAGGTCTCGGGTCCTGGTCCTGCACTGGCTCTACTGTCTGCCGTTCAGGGTCATTCCTGTGATGCCTTTGTGTCAATGCCGACACCTGCCAATCCTTTTTTTCCCCCATTAGAACACATGGTTTCATAGTACGTGATCAGTAGAAGAATATCGTGGAGCCTTTAGTATTGCTGTACGCTGAACACAAGGTGATACTAGCAAGAAACTGGAGAGTTAAACTACTTAACAGATCCTGCTTTTCACCTTTAAATACACACCTTATTGTATAAACAGAAGTGCTGTACACATAGCATGCACTGCAACCTTAGTTCTGCTGCGGCTTTGTCCTTCTGTACACACTGCTACTGCTAGATAGTATTTTCCTTAACGCCAGGAGCTCTGCATGCTTAGCACAGAAACTAGCTGTAGGAAGGTCAGAGATTGACAATGAGTTTTGTGCAGAGTGGAGGCGAGAGAAGGTTAACGTCTTCAGGCAGGAAAGATAATGTTGTAGACAAGGCCTTAACGTGTTGATTTTAGGTAAGGTCATCGGTTGTGCGTGCATCCTACTCTGGGGAAGGGGCACCACCAGGGTAGTGAAGGTATGGGAGGTCTCCGTTAATCAAGTCTGTGTCATACACAAGATTTTTATCCAGAGTGTGGAAAAATACTTGAAAAAAAAACCCTTGGCATCTGGCTTTGCAGAATAAATCTACTTGTTGCATTGTACCTGTTGAGGAGCTTCCTCTCCACCTAGCTTTAATGCTTGGGAGATGTTCTTAAGTAGTGAAGATTATGGCAGCTGAGGCTAAGTTTTTGCTTGAACCTAATCCTGTCAGTTCCTTCAGAAAGCTACACAGAGAGGAGAAAAAACCACATGGAAAATACAAAAGTTTGAAACTAATCCTCTATGACTAGATGCATGATTTAAAATGTCTGTGCTACTGTTTTTATTTTGAAATGCCATTTTATAGCACAGCTTTAAACTCCAGATTCACTGTTGGGTATCTCTGGAGTTCAAAATTAAAAGCCAAACATCTACCAACCATGCCAGGGTTCACCTCACTTGGGCATGTCCTTTGTTTAAAATATCTGGTGTTGCTTTGTTCATCGGGTTCAGATTCTTGATCCATTCCAACTTCATTGAGGTGCTATTGAGCACTCTCTGCCTGTGTGTCTTCATAGCTCCTTTGGCTTCTGAAGCCCTCTAAGTCTTGCACGGTTCATGATCTTTCTCTCCCTCTCTCTATTTCTCCATTCCTTCTCACTGTTGCTGGCTTTGTGCTTTTTCCTTTGTTCTAAGCCTTTCCATGTGCTTGGAATAGCTGTTCCGTCAGAGTTCACAAAGACCCATTTTTCTAAAAATGGTTCTTAAGACTGAGCCGCTTTCTAACTCAAAATGCCAGCCGTCATCCTGTGTATGTTTTGTATTGATTTGTGTGCTCCTTTGGCTCCTTAAGACTAAATTTTTGGAGATGACTCTTATTTGTACAGTACATTTTACCTAGCGCGCATTGCTCTGCTCATCTAAAGCTCTATAAATAATGAAAATGTACAGGGCTTGCTGGCACAAGTCAGTGGAGAGCTGCATTTCCTGAGGCTCTGCTTCAGAGCTCTGCTTTGTTTCCGGGAGCTCTGCTTTGGTTTTGAGTCTGTTGTGCAAGTATTTTACATAAAGCTTCATGTGAGCTTCAGCGCTGAGGCTCATCTGTCTTGCACGTTACGTCAAGTACGCACAGACCTGTGCTGCACCAGAGTATGCAGGATGCAAAAAAGGCTTAGGCAGCTTCCTTTCCGCTCCCATCTCTTCCTCAAATGCAGAAATAAAGTAACTGAGAACCCTGCCTAGAGCATGGGAGTGGGTATTACTGTGCCGACAGCACGCAGAGCTGTGTGAGGAAGGTGTGTCACCGCCCACAGAACAGCTGGTTCTGGCCAACAGGCGGGCTATGTGAATGGGCTCTCTGCTTGGAGTGGCTCTGGTTGTAACTTTAGGATATAAAGCAAATTTGGGTTAAAAAAAAAAAAAAAAAAGGCGTTCATTGATTAAGGAACCCGTTTGCCGTACAAACGGCATGGTCAGCAGCAGCAGCTCTCCTGGGAGTTTGCCAAGTTAAGTGCCTTTAGATAATTTTTCTGAAGGGTGCTATATAAATAAAACAACTGCCTGATTGATTTAAAGTGAATCTCTTGAATTTTGGCTGCCCCTTCTACAAATTACTTGTGTCTAAATTTCCCTGCTTCAAAAATGAAACCAGATATATCATGAGTGGAATGAGATTAATTTTATTACACACAATAGTTCATTAGTGAAGCAGGAGCAATTTCATGTATTTATGCATAGCCTGCCCAGAATTTTTTTACTGCAGCTCTTTCAGATGTAAATAAAAATATAATGCTCATTGAATTGCTTATTAGACAGCATGCAGTAATAGAAAGTGTTTATGGTGGTGTGCTGTAGGTTACACTTCAAAATTCCTCGGGAACATCAGGCTGAAATTGGCACTGGGGACCAACCCCATGATCGAGGGCTGGCATTTTGGCCAGCAGCGTGGGCTGACCGGGACGGCTCCAGCGGCAGAAGGCTGAACCCTTGCGCCCTGGGTCCAGGCTCTGCAGCGTGCTGGCGAGGGGCTCACACGTGCCCTGTGGCAAGCAGAAGCTTGAGCTCCGTTCAGCCCCACAGATTCAAATAAGGGCTGAGCCTGTCCTGACCGAGTCCTGCGAGGACTTCCAGAGCTGAAACCAGAAGTCTCTACCTCCGTCTGGTGCTGCGGAGGCAGCGTTTGTCACCGAGGCCCGCAGCAGGCTGTGCGCGGGGTGCAGGGGGAATGTACTCGTGTTGCATAAATTCACGTGGGGTGGCAGCCATACGTTGGTGGCTGCTCACCAAGGATTCTCTATGTTTGAACTGCACGATGTTTGTGTGCCTGCATCTGTTTTGTCGAGTAGGTACCATATGTGAATGTGCCTTTTTTTTTTTTTTTCTTGACACCACAAGTATCTTTGTAGCCCAGTTTGTTCCTACATACATGAGAGCAGCTGGCAGCTGGATGAGATGAGCAGACCTGTTAATGTCAGTCCTGAGTCAGTCAGCAGGATCAATGTTTGGAGGCAGTTCTTTCTCCCAAGTGGCTGATCACAGGAGCTGCACAGAGATTTCTGCTTCTGGAACTGAATTTTTTTTCATTATGCGGTAACATCATGTTGCAACACAATTAGAGGAGCTATTCCTAATCCTGCCTGCCTTTGCTATTATTTTCAGATCTCTGTCTACTTGGTAATAAATACGTGTCCTCTTGAAAGGCATGCAAATGGTGACGATGAAATTGTATATTTTCAGCTAATTACAGCATAAACCTGTGCAGCTTTGTCTGGTACGGTGCAGTTCTCATTCTTTTCTGCTCAGCACTGTTAAGACTATGCAAGGTGACCTTCTGATATGGAGCACTGTGCTGAGGCCGTCAAACTCGCCTCAGGTTGGGCCGCAGAAGAAATTAATCTGTATGTTCAGATGTCATTCCTGGTCCTGCTAAGCCATTTGGACTCACCTGAGCACTTTTATAGAGCCTTTATAAATCTGATTATTTTCCTTAAAAAAGATGTATGTGTTTTTATTTAAGGAATAAAGTGGACATTGTCTTCCTAAAAGATACAGCTAGGGAATGGTTAAGTCTTTTAATATCCCTAGGTGGGAATTAGGGAACAAGAATGGATGCTTTGTAAGGAATTACTGGTTATTATTACAGACTTCTGAAAAACAGACATGAAATTAACAGTTGTGTGTCATTTCATTACTGCTTTGGCAGTCTGCTTTCTTTTTCTTTAAGGGTAAGATGGTTGCTAGGGCTTTGTAGTGAATAACCTTTTTGTGCTCAGCTCAAGGCGGAGTATAATTATTTTATAATTTTGGTTCATGGGGCCGTTTTAGACATTTTCAGGAAAAAAAGAACTTGGCTTCTGTTAACCCCCCTTGCACTCATTTGCCAGTCAGTGGCATGTCACAGCAACAGAAAGGGAAGCTCTGTGTCTGTCCTCATCGTTTGCACTTGGTGTTTGCCTGAGGATCTGACTACCACCCATGCCATGAATGTGGACTTCACATTGTTACAAGCTGGCACTGATTGACTTTGAAAAGTGCTGTTCCCTGTCAAGGTGTGTGTCTGGTTCGGGGTGCAATCGCTGTGCAGGGATGGGGTGGTGGACAGCAGCTGCTGCAAGAGACGGAGTTCCACATTGGGTTAAAGCTGACACCCTGCAAACCCGCATAGCTCTTTGGCTTCCAGGGGAAAACTTACTTCTAGGAGTCAACAAATTTACTTTTCCACATGGTTGTAATGAACTTCTCCCCATCAGACTGTTCAGGACACGACAGATTTTTAGTCGATAGTCCGATACAGCTGTGTTACAACCACCTCCGGTGGGGCAGTGAGGTGGCATAAGGGTGGGATCTGTCGGATCAAAAGTGGGTCTCTTGAACACGGTTATCTCCATCTGAGCCATTTATCCTGGGTCACTCAGGAGTCCTGGAGAGCAAGTTCATGGTCAATAACCCAAAGGTGTGATTTGTGCCACCTGACTGCAAGTTGTCCCTGCTTGGTCAGCTAAGTCGTGCCTGAAACTCCAGGCTACGTGGGCTGAAAGGGCAGCAGGCGCCTTGCTCAGATGCAGACAACTTGCAGGGCAGATGCCTGCAGTCGAGCAGATCCCACCCTCTTCCTGGCCCACAGTAGCACAAGCGAGCCTGCAGCATTGCTGCCGAAACCCGGGGGTTCAGGATGGACGCCCCGCTGCCCCACGGTACCTCCTGCAGCTCCGCTGCAGCTCCCGTCCGCTGACGCAGTACCCTCCTCTCTCTGTTCTGTGATGCACTGTGAGAATGTGGTTCCACCTCGTCTGTGCGCTGTCCCTTGTTGTTTGATGAGCTGCTTGCAATCCAGTGCTGCAGACACTATATTTTGGGGTTTTTTTTCCTTGCTAATTGCTTTTCTATATGTGCAAAGTCTCACATGAAGCGAATGTTAACAAAAACCACGTAAGTTAGCCTTCCTGGGACCTATTTAGAATTGCAGACTCCATGTATTTATGGGTTGGAAAGTGTTTAAAATGAGAGGAAACATATTCTTACTTAAGGTGTGTCTCTAACTTGGGATCCATCATTTCTGCGCGTTGCCGTAGCAACGCTGCAATGGCATGGGAGTTCCTTTTCTGGCTGATTTCCGAGCGGAGCGTGGCTGGAGCTGGCAGGCTGTGTAACCAAGCAACCCGGTCCTGTGCGCCCGTAACTAGGAAATGCTTTTTAATATTGCCCATGATTTTGGTCATATGTTCATTCGGTCAACTTTTGCCTTTTTGGTGCGAAATAATTACTGTTGAACACTACAGAAAGATCCCTGTTTTGTGGGGTGTCTTCCCCCCCAGCTTTTCCTCACTTGAATGTTCAATGTGGGAACACTCATAGGAAGGCAAAGACAACAGTCCATTTATTTAAAAAAAAAAAAAAAGTTCTATTCAACATGTGATGCTGAAGAGTAATTAAAGTGATGCCATCTGCACTGTGTGAAGAGAGATGCATCCTTAGCTTCCCAGGTTTGCAGCTGATCAGATGTCATATTTCAGGACAAGCCTTCCGAAACACAGGTGTTGAAATGCTTTTTGAAAGGTTGTGTTGGTTTTTTTTTTTCTGGTTCCTGCTCTGATACTGGTTCCTTTTGTGGTTTTATCTTCCCTGTACTTCAGAGGGCTTTTGATAGTAACCTGCCTCGTGGAGGAGGATGTAAATTAGTAAAACTTAGGAAATCATTATGAAGATGGATGATGAAATTAAAATGTGAAGTTGTGTTAAATGTTTATATTTGAGTTGTGTCCTACCTGAGGTTGCCTCTCAGGTCCCCCCAACAGATGAGAACAGATACAACAGCATAGTCCATGATGTGAAGAACAGTCAGTCACCTTGATTTGAACAAGAGGAAATAGTTTATGTGAGGATTAACTTCAAGCCCACAACCCCTCCTATTTAAGCTAATAGAACGATGCACGTGTTTAAAGTTAACTTTAATGACTTTGTTGTATCAGAGACCTGCCAAGGGGAGGTAGGACAGACTGTAGATGGGGGCTGTCAAAGTAGGCGTCCTTTACGAGACCGCTGAAGCGTGTGTTGCAGAGGTGGGATCCTGGTGAGGTGTGGAGTCGCACACCCACGGATCGAGGCTTGCAACATCGTGCCTGTATTCAAAGCAGCAGGCTAAAGCTGAGATGAAATCACAGGGAAACACATTGATTTGCTGGTTTTGAACTGTATTGTGGATTTCCTTGTATTTTATGGATCTTCTTAACACTGGCAGCTGGAGAGGAGGAAAGAACATGGCATGTTGTCCCCAGTGGTTGCAACCTGCCAGCTTCTTGTTTTGAGGCAGCTCCCAAACATCCCCTAGCAAGTTGATGGCATGCTCTTTATGACCTCCTTTCATATGAAGTAATCCATTCCTTCCCATTTTGTGTGCAACCCACGAGTGCACAGGGTCTTGAAAACCACAGCCTCTTGGTTAGGTCGTTAGGGTGTTCCAAGAAGGTAGTTAATGACCCATGGTGGTGGCAATTCTTTCTGTCCTCTGAGCAAGGAAAACGAGCAGTGAGGACTTGATATGTTTGGTGTTGCAGAGAAATTGTGACTTCTTGTCCCTAGTCACCTTCCTGTAGGTATTTCAGAAGACAGCATGGACAAGCAGACCGAGCATATACCACACGATTGCTTGGTGCTATTTGTCAATGAGGTCAAAGGTCCATGAAGCACCAGATACGATGTTGTGTCCATCTTTCCTGGTTTGCTGGCTCTGGCACTTCTCGGTGCTTTCAACAGGGGGTTAAAAAAAAAAAAAAAGAGGCAAAGCAAACCAAACCTAAGGCATCCGATGAATTTTTCGAGGGCAAACCCCTCATCTTGGCTGTAGACTTCGTGTATCCCAAAGCCGAAGATTAATTTGTGCACATACTTCTCGAAACAGATGCAGACATTATTTTTGGTTGCATAGTTTTTATTTGTTTTGGTGTTTGGTTTTTTTTTTTAACAGCATGTAAGAATTCGTTTGGATAAAGCAAGACAGGTTCCTAGATGATTTAATTTGGCATCACTCCACTGTCCTGAAATGGGCAGTGCTAACTTGTTACACCAACTGTAGATGTGGCCCTTCGTATCTTGTATCAGTTTTCTTTTAAATAACAATCACACCTGCCCACAGTGATATTTAACATTACTCAATCTTTGTACAAATGACAAACTTAACATCAACACTAAATTGACTGTGATTAGTCACATATGTCAACATTAACAAACGATGACACTTAAAAATGCCCGTTGTGCTTTTATTTCAAATTTTCTGTTACGTTGTGCTGTGCATTTACTGTTCCCCCAGGAATGCTCATTGTCAGGGGAAGTAATTTCACGTCTATTGCTATTTAGCAAATAGATTGTGAAAGGTGATCTTTGTTGTTTTGAGAGAAGAGATTTTTATTATCTTCAGAATAACTGACCATCCTGATTTTAATCAGGTGCACGTGTCCCAGCCTTCACTGAAGCAGACCAGATTCTAAATCCTCACACTTCATACGATTTCTGTCCAGCCTGTTGTCTTGGTTTGAAAAAGACAGGTGTCTGTGGAGGAAGGCAGGAGCCTCCCTTGAAATGGAGAGTGCAACCCCCTTCCCTCCAAACTATTATAATTTTGAAATTAACGGGCCTTCAGGCAAAGATATGGGGAATAGGAATAACAGTTCTTTACTAATATATATATATATATATATAACACAAGGCAGGGAAAAAACAAACAACCCCCTGGTTTACACTGACAGAGTCAGGAATACAACCTGACACCCTGTTAGGGTGGCAGTAGCAGTCCGATAAGATGCTGGCTGCAGTCCTCCTGAAGTGATGGGTGTAGTTCTGTGGAAGCAGCAATCAGGTAAAAGAGTCTGGTCTTCCTCCGAAGGTCCAGTGGTCGGCAGGTAGCTCTCGTCCTCTGGAACTCAGGTGGGGGGAAAAGCTCCTCTGGGAATCCAGTGGAAGAAAGGCTGCTAGGGTGTTCAAAATCTCCGTTTTTATTTGGCATGGACTGCTTGGCTCCTTCCCCCCCCTCCCCGGGCGGAGCATCTCACAATGGGATGGGGAGTCGTGAGGCAGTTCCTTGATGGGCCATTAACAGGAGATAGCCCAGGAGCGAGTTACCGATGGGTCAGGCGATAAGGCATTGTTGTGCCCAGTAACAGGAGATAGTCCAGGGGGGGGAAGCAGGGAGCACTGCCCCACCTGGTCTCAACAGCTCCTGAAGATGGTAATAGAATATATTTTTTTTTCTTTTGGCACATTTTACACTGTAACCCAGGACATAATCCACCCCTTATTCTATTACCATCTACACCATACCCAACCCAATGCCCCCTTACAGATACATATATACACAATGAAACCTTACACAGAGTTCTCACTTAAAATTAGGTCTCCTTGTGGTACACAACGGGTTTCCCCATTTTTCTGCATTACCCACCAAGTGTAACCAGGTCCTTGAGCAAAAACAACCCCACGGAGGGGTGTGCCTTTGCCTGATGTGGGATTAATCCAAACAGTCTTTCCTAACATACCTCTCGTGTGTACCACAGGGACTTTATCTCCGTCCACTGTGTGCAAGGGTCCAGACTGGGCGGGACCAGCTCGATTGATGGACCCTCGGGTATTGACCATCCAGGTGGCCTTTGCTAAGTTCAGTTCCCAATTTTTGAAAGTCCCCCCTCCAAGTGCTTTTAGGGTAGTCTTAAGTAGCCCATTGCACCGTTCAACTTTCCCGGCAGCTGGTGCATGATAAGGGATATGATATATCCATTCGATTCCGTGTTCTCTGGCCCAAGTGCTTATGAGGCTGTTCTTGAAATGTGTCCCGTTGTCTGACTCGATTCTCTCAGGGGTGCCATGTCTCCAAAGAACTTGCTTTTCCAGGCCCAAGATGGTGTTCTGGGCAGTAGCATGAGGCACAGGGTAGGTCTCCAGCCACCCAGTGGTTGCTTCCACCATGGTCAGCACGTAGCGCTTGCCTTGACGGGTTTGGGGAAGAGTGATGTAGTCAATTTGCCAGGCTTCCCCATACCTGTACTTTGACCATCGTCCACCGTACCACAGAGGCTTTACCCGCTTGGCCTGCTTGATCGCAGCGCAGGTCTCACAGTCTTGGATAACCTGGGAGATACTGTTCATGGTTAGATCCACCCCTCGGTCCCGTGCCCATTTATAAGTGGCCTCTCTGCCTTGATGGCCTGAGGCATCATGGGCCCATCGAGCTAAGAACAGCTCTCCTTTATGTTGCCAATCTAAGTCTATCTGGGACACCTCTATTTTTGCAGCCTGATCTACCTGTTCGTTGTTACGATGTTCTTCATTAGCCCGACTCCTGGGGACATGAGCATCTACATGACGGACCCTCACAGGTAGCTTCTTTACCCGAGTGGCAATATCTTTCCACTCATCAGCAGCCCAGACTGGTTTTCCCCTACGCTGCCAGTTGGCCTTTTTCCACCTTTCCAGCCAGCCCCACAGAGCATTGGCTACCATCCACGAATCAGTATAAAGGTAGAGCTTTGGCCACTTCTCTCTTTCAGCAATGTCCAGGGCTAGTTGAACGGCTTTGAGTTCAGCAAGTTGACTTGATCCACCTTCTCCTTCAGTAGCTTGTGCGACCTGTCGTGTGGGGCTCCATACGGCTGCTTTCCACTTCCGGTTCATCCCTACGATGCGACAGGAACCGTCAGTGAAAAGAGCATATCGTGTTTCCTCTGCTGGTAGTTGGTTGTACGGTGGAGCTTCTTCAGCCCGCGTCACTTGTTCCTGCTCCTCTTCGTCAGTGAGGCCAAAGTCTTCACCTTCCGGCCAGTTCGTAATTATCTCCAAAATCCCAGGGCGATTTGGGTTTCCAATACGGGCGCGTTGTGTGATGAGGGCAATCCATTTGCTCCATGTGGCGTCAGTGGCGTGGTGGGTGGAGGGAACCTTTCCTTTAAACATCCACCCCAGCACCGGTAGTCGGGGTGCCAGGAGGAGTTGTGCTTCGGTGCCAATCACTTCCGAGGCAGCTTGGACTCCTTCATAGGCTGCTAGGATTTCCTTCTCTGTGGGAGTGTAGTTGGCCTCAGACCCTCTATAACTTCGACTCCAGAATCCCAGTGGTCGGCCACGAGTCTCTCCAGGCACCTTCTGCCAAAGGCTCCAGGACAAACCATTGTTCCCGGCCGCAGAGTAGAGCACGTTCCTCACCTCTGGTCCCGTCCTGACTGGGCCAAGGGCTAGCGCATGAGCGATCTCCCGCTTGATTTGGGCAAAAGCTTGTTGCTGTTCAGGGCCCCAGTGGAAATCGTTCTTCTTGCGGGTAACCAGGTACAGAGGGCTCACAATCTGGCTGTACTCAGGAATGTGCATTCTCCAAAAACCTATGGCGCCTAGGAAAGCCTGTGTTTCCTTCTTGCTGGTTGGTGGAGACATCGCAGTGATCTTATTGATGACCTCGGTGGGGATCTGACGCCGTCCATCTTGCCACTTTACCCCCAGGAACTGGATCTCTCGGGCAGGTCCCTTGACTTTGCTCTTCTTGATGGCAAAACCAGCTTCCAGGAGAATCTGGATGATCTTCTCTCCTTTCCCAAATACTTCCTTTGCTGTGTTCCCCCACACAATGATGTCATCGATGTACTGCAGATGTTCCGGAGCTTCACCCTTTTCCAGTGCAGCCTGGATCAGTCCATGGCAGATGGTGGGACTATGCTTCCACCCCTGGGGCAGTCGGTTCCAGGTGTACTGTACGCCTCTCCAGGTGAAGGCAAATTGAGGCCTACATTCTGCTGCCAGAGGAATGGAGAAAAAAGCATTGGCAATGTCAATAGTGGCATACCACTTTGCTGCCTTGGACTCCAGCTCGTACTGGAGTTCCAGCATGTCCGGCACGGCAGCGCTCAACGGTGGAGTCACTTCATTCAAGCCACGATAGTCCACAGTCAATCTCCATTCTCCGTCAGACTTGCGCACAGGCCAAATGGGGCTGTTGAAGGGTGAGTGGGTCTTGCTGACCACCCCTTGACTCTCCAGCTCGCGGATCATTTTGTGGATGGGGATCACGGCATCTCGATTCGTCCGATACTGCCGGCGGTGCACTGTCGAGGTGGCAATTGGCACTTGTTGCTCTTCCACCTTCAAGAGTCCTACTGCAGATGGGTTTTCTGATAGTCCGGGCAAGGTGTTCAATTGCCTAATGCTCTCTGCCTCCACAGCAGCTATCCCAAATGCCCACCTGAGACCTTTTGGGTCCTTGTAATAGCCGTTCCGGAGGAAGTCTATGCCCAGAATACACGGGGCCTCTGGGCCAGTCACAATCGGATGTTTCTGCCACTCCTTCCCAGTAAGGCTCACCTCGGCTTCCAACAGAGTCAATTGCTGCGATCCCCCCGTTACCCCGGCAATGGAAACAGGTTCTGCCCCCACATGTCCCGATGGCATTAGGGTACACTGCGCACCAGTATCAACTAACGCTTTGTATTTTTGTGGCTCTGACGTGCCAGGCCATCGGATCCACACCGTCCAAAATATCCGGTTTTCCCGTGCCTCTCCCTGGCTAGAGGCAGGGCCCCTCTAGCACTGGTTACCATTCCCTTCCTGGACATACATACTAGAGGTTCCTTCAAGGGGATCTGTCAGATCATCCTCCCTTCTGTAATATCTGGCAGCTCGGTCCTGGGAGGTTGAGGCTACCTTCACTTTAGTGTTACTCCCCCGGTTAGTGTTTCCCTCCTTGAGTTGACGCACCCGTGCTGCCAGGACAGAAGTGGGTTTCCCATCCCACCTTCCCATGTCTTCCCCATGGTCGCGCAGGAAGTACCATAGCTCAGCTCGTGGGGTGTACCCTCTCCCTCTAGCTGGGGGACGTTGGGCTCCGACTTTGGGGCCTGTGACTTGTACCGGTGCCAAATGGGAACTGCTCCTCCTCACCTCCTGCTTTATTTCCCTCATCTCCTCTTGTAGGCTCTTAATCACAGCAGAAACGTTAGCCTGCATTGGGCCATTGATCATGCTTTCAAAATTTCTAAGCTTGCTCGTGACAGAACCCACTGTCTCTCGGTCGTTATCTGCATTAATCATTGCAATGAAGGTGGAGTATTCAGATGGCCCTAGAGTTGCCAGATTCCACAACATTTGCCCTGTGCACCTGACTTTGTCAGGGTCATTACCATGCTGTCCATCCCTCCCAAAGAGTACCTCCAATACTGCCACTTCTCTCAGCTGCTGGATCCCTTCCTCAAGGGTCTTCCAGCGCATTCTATGATGGTGCTCCTGCATTCTCTCTCTGTGGACAAACCTCTCTCTCACACTCATTAAAAGCCGCTCCCAGAGGGAAAGGGTCCCTGGCTCCCTTACAAATACCAGATTGACACCTGAGTCCTGAGTCAAGGGTCCCAAATTCCTTGCCTCACTGCCATCCAGTTGCACACCCGTACCCATAAGATCCCAGACCCGAAGTAACCAGGTTGTAAAAGCCTCACGCCCCCGCCGTACGATGTCTTTGTGCAGATTACGGAGACTGTCGTACGTCAGGGACTCTGTGATTATCTCAACCACTGGCTCGCCTGCAGGTTCTGAGGGCCCTCCTTTCTTAACTGAGTGGTCTGATTTCATCTTAGATTTCCTCGTTTCCACAGGGGCGACTGCTGCTGGCTCTGACTGCCCTTGCGTTTCAGCTGGAACCTGGACGGTTGTAACGTCTGTGGGTTCTACTGCTGCACCATTAGACTCTCCCTCTTCAAGGCAGGAGGAGGGATTCCCAGCAGCTGAAAGAATGCACTCCTTCAGCATCTGGCCCATCTCACGTATCTCCTTCACCCAATCCGAGTGGTTCATTTCTGATGTGAGCTGTGAGGCAGGGTCAGATTCTGGAGCAGCATTCCTAGTCAGGGTAGTTATCCAAGCCAATCTCCCCTGATCTCTGAATACTGAATAAAACAGGATTATCAGCAACACCAGCCACTGTATGATATCATTAGCACTTAGGAAAGCTCTGAATCCTTCGAAAACTGGTGGAGTAGACCCAAAGAGCTGGGTTAGGGGTTGGGAGAAAGTTTCTCCCGATGTCATTTCCTCACAGTAGGTACCATTATTAAAGTAACCCCAAAAGCATACATTTAGTGTTTGATAGCTCCGAATCCATGTGCCCGCCTTCCAGAGGAAGTTAATAAGCCATGAATTCCTCACCTTATTAATCCATAAAACAAACTGGATAACAGTCACGGTAGCCTTAGTTATAGGACCCATGTTTAGATAAGGGCCTGCAAATGGGAGAAATACAGCCACCACCACATGCCACACGAACCGGGATAAGCTAGCCCACATGATGCCACTTAACAAGGAATCTATATCCAACGCACAAGAACCGTTATTCCTTTTATCTCTCGATGCCCTCGGGCCCCACGTTGGGCGCCAAAATCTGTCTTGGTTTGAAAAAGACAGGTGTCTGTGGAGGAAGGCAGGAGCCTCCCTTGAAATGGAGAGTGCAACCCCCTTCCCTCCAAACTATTATAATTTTGAAATTAACGGGCCTTCAGGCAAAGATATGGGGAATAGGAATAACAGTTCTTTACTAATATATATATATATATAACACAAGGCAGGGAAAAAACAAACAACCCACTGGTTTACACTGACAGAGTCAGGAATACAACCTGACACCCTGTTAGGGTGGCAGTAGCAGTCCGATAAGATGCTGGCTGCAGTCCTCCTGAAGTGATGGGTGTAGTTCTGTGGAAGCAGCAATCAGGTAAAAGAGTCTGGTCTTCCTCCGAAGGTCCAGTGGTCGGCAGGTAGCTCTCGTCCTCTGGAACTCAGGTGGGGGGAAAAGCTCCTCTGGGAATCCAGTGGAAGAAAGGCTGCTAGGGTGTTCAAAATCTCCGTTTTTATTTGGCATGGACTGCTTGGCTCCTTCCCCCCCCTCCCCGGGCGGAGCATCTCACAATGGGATGGGGAGTCGTGAGGCAGTTCCTTGATGGGCCATTAACAGGAGATAGCCCAGGAGCGAGTTACCGATGGGTCAGGCGATAAGGCATTGTTGTGCCCAGTAACAGGAGATAGTCCAGGGGGGGGAAGCAGGGAGCACTGCCCCACCTGGTCTCAACAGCTCCTGAAGATGGTAATAGAATATATTTTTTTTTCTTTTGGCACATTTTACACTGTAACCCAGGACACCTGTTGTCAGCTGTAACTGGTTCTTTTTATCTTTTGTAGTAAATGTCAGGTGAGGAACTGACAGTTCTGAAGGTAACAATTTCCCATTTATCCACGGCTTGTGTAATACATGAGTGGATACTTGCTGCCTGTGAATGACCATTGCTGTCAATCCACTTTAAAATCTGTTCTTTGCTCTACTTCTGGGGGGATTCTGCCTGTATAATTTATCTGTAGATTGTAAAGGATAGAGTGGCAGTGAATTAAACTCTACATTCAGTTTATTAGTTGCGTTTTAAATATTTGGTCACAGTGAGGCTAAAGATTCGATACCAATGTGATAAGGTATGTATACGCATTGCAAATGACCGTAGTATTGGAAATGTATCAGATGAAAAAAAAATCTTTACATTTGTGAGAAAATGACGGCTACTCATATACTGCATTTCAAGCCTAAATGTCAGGCGTTGTTTACAATCTGGGAAAGGAATGTAAGCCTCCAGAGAGGACAGAGAAGAGAAAGATTAAGATCCTCTCCGTGGTAGGCATCTACAGAAGCTGGGGTGAGGCACGAACAGAAGGTGTGCCTGGGCCAGCAGCTGCCTGTGGAACGGACTGCTGAGGTGCGGAGCCGTGCACTGGGTCGGTGGGCGAGGACCTGCGCTTACACGTGTCCCTGCTGGGCCGTCTCTTCTTCCCCTCATGGAGCCATGTGGCGTGTGCCACAGGATGAGGTGGCACTGGACGAAGCCATTACAGCACTGGAGATACAACTTTGGGTTGTCTTGTGTTTCACACTCTTGAGCTCCCTCAGCTCTCGTTCACAGTGAGGCTTTTAATACCTGGTTCCCTTTCTTGCACTTCTTTCTGCAGATGCGTGAAAAGACAAAGCTGAGGTATGAGCATGACAAGGCGTCCGGTATCGAGCAGGTCATGCCTTTGTTTGCTGTAGTACTTTCACTCTGTTTATGCAACGAGTCTAATGCTGCTTCAGGTGGAATAAGGCGTTGTATTTGTATGTCCACATCTGCAGCGCGCTGTGTGACATTCCTCTGCGTGTATTCCCTTGAATAGTAAGAACCAGATTTTGAAAAATACGCCAAACATCTGGGAAAGTCAGGACTCTATGATTTTATTTTGAAGTATTTGTTCATGGGTGTCACAGATTTGCCAGGTGGTGATCACTGTTGAAACCTGTCCCTAGTTTATTATGTAAATTATGCCATCAGGTTGAATGGATCCTCTTGTGAGTTAGCATCCTACCCAAGATGAGTTATGCTGGTAGAATCCATCCTGGTAAGACATACACATTTGACTAAATGACACTTACAGTCTCTGCTCTCTTTATGTGGTGGTCATCCCGCTGTGTGTCAGAGTGCATCACAGGTTATGTGGGGAATCTTCATGGCAAAATGTTGATTTAATGAATTTTGAGCAAGAGAAACACAACATCAAAAGCCAAGACACAGAAGGAATAAGTGACTGGAAATGAGCATGCTTCATCTGAGGAGATAAAAAAAAAAAGAACCAGGATAAATATTTATCTGCGGTTTTGTTAAAGGATTCCTTTTCTTCTCAGACATGAAGAAAGCGGTGTAAGACAAACATGCTAGCAGCTACTATCCATGTTAGCTCCTTTTTGTGCTCAGTATGTCAAGGAAAGAAAAAAAAAAGATTTATGACTCATTGTTGTCCAAGGATGCTGCTTCCTCTGCAGATATTTACAGGTTGTTTTTTAGGAAAACTTACAGTTTACAGACTGCCCACTGAATTTCCATTTTTAGTGCAGGGTCATATTATTACTGCATAATTCACCATATAGTCACACAGGTTCTGCATTTAATGCTTGATTAAGGAAAAACATGGATTAGCTACTCTTATCTTACATCTTTTACCATAGATCTTTAAGGTAATGTAGGGATACAACCTGTATCGCTGTGTGTTGGTAAGGCTGGTGTTCTTCAATCCACTGCTCAGTTGAGACTGGAAGGTGTTGACGTCCCCTCCTGTAAGTGGTCTTCTCTGTTCCATTCTAGCAACATGGCTGTTGGTCTTGAGGAGCTCTAGAGTCTTCTTCGGAGCAGGAACCTGACATTTGGTACCAAAATAGCCGAAAAACAGCTTCAGGGTCATACCGTCAGTTTAAAAATCAACACATCAAACATTTAACACTTGGTAAGTACTGCAAGCGTTACTTACAAAACTGAACATTATTTTCGTTTGCAAAGTGTTCCAAAGCTTGACAGTGTTTCCCACGTATTCGTACTGTCTTCCAGCTGGAAAAATTTGGAAAACGATAGTGAAGTGTGTGCGTATGTCAGGAGGGAAAGCTCACTCTACAGAAGCCTGAAAACATGTTTGGAAGCTGTCTTTTTCCAAGAACAGTTGAAATTAAATGAAATCTCATTTTTCTAATAAAAATACTTTTGTCAAAATTTTATGACATCTTCAGATTCTCCTATTGGTGATGAAGCAGGGAGGAGAGAAAAAGATCTTGCTTTTCCTATTTCCTCTGAACGACAAACGAAAAGACTACAGAAAGTGGCATTAAAACGATGAAAATGGTGTTAGAATTGCAAAGCCAAGGATTTAAGCAATAGGAAATGAGGGAATTGAGGCTCCCATTTTATTTTATTCATCATTTATGCCTGAGCTGTCTTTGCCATGGGCCTCATTTTCTTTTGCATCACTTATTGGGTTGTTACTAACACCAAGGCAAACATGCATAACCCACACAAACATGACTGCTTTAGAAGTGCTGTAAGTTGACTGCACAGGAATAAGTAACTGCGTAAAGCAGAGGGAACGGTGCCCTGGACTCCCGTCCTCCAGCTGTTACCTTTTCATTGTACTCCTGTTTGCCTGCAGTTGTGTGTTTACACTGCGCTGTCAAAAGCCCCAGCAGTGGAGCTGTGATATTTTCAATGGAGCCGTGGTAAACGTAGCTAAATTACTGGTGTAAAGAACCTTTGGCTTTTTTACAGCACTGAATAGATTTGTCGTGAATGCTTAGCAAAATATAGCATCTGGAAGGCCAGTTGGGAGCAAGGGAACAGGGGAGGACCTTTACTGCCTGTGAATAAAATTGTTAGCTGAAAGGCAAAAAATCTCCGTAGATTGGCAGCTGCTACGCTCAACAACTGTCCTGACAGCTCAGCAACACTCATCTGCTTGGCTCTGTGCTCCAGAAACCATGATTTTTAGTCCTGTTGTTGCTGATGAGGTTAATGTATGGCTCATGGTAATGGCAAGTGAGCTCTTGAGTATTACCCATAAGGTTTAGCATTTGTTTTCTAAATAGAGGGAAAACCAAAAGCGATTACTGCTAAATTTATCCCTTGTATTCTAAACAAATGCAAACAGCTGTGGGAGCTCTGGCTGGCTTTGATGGCTGGTTGTAGCTTCAAAAGTGGGTTAATTTGCCCCCCTCTCACCTATTGGTGTCGCTGCCGTGACTTAAAGAACTACGGGGAATGTCAACCGCAACTGGATAAACAAGCTGCGTTGATGTAGTGTTGGCTGAATAAATGACTAGTTTAATGGCGTCCACTGGAGAATGGTTTTGTCAATACCAGTAATGCTCCAGTGTTGTAAATAAGGAGAGTTTGGAACTATAGTATCAGCATTTGTCAGATTATGGATTTTGCCTGTATTGAAAGGGAATATAAAAGAGCTGGTATCGATGCACGACAACTCAAGCATGGTTTGCACGGCTGGGAGGCACGCGGTGATGAGCGGGTTGCACTGTGATGCCTTTGTTGGGAAGACCTAGTGCCTAATCTTAGCCTGTGTCATCTCTGTCCCCCTCTAGGAAAATGAGCTCTGGGTGTTTATGGCCAGTTGTAAATGTATTTGAGAACTTACTTTGCAGAAATGACCCTAATTTTTGAAGCTGGCCTGTAGGGAAGGAAATTAGCATTTATTTTATTTAGCCCCTATTAAGCCTGTTTATAGGATGGCCATTGGAGTCCCCCTACCTGGTACACAGAAGATGCTCTGAAAGCTAATCAACTGAGTAACTAGAGCAAATCCACTATTAGGTATGCAGGGAGGGTTACGCTGGCAGAAACCTACAACAGGGGTGAACAATTAAGCAGATGGACAGCTCTGCAAATGACTCTGGAATTTACAGTGGGAAATGTCCTTTGAAGGGAGTTTTGCAATTTATTTGAACGGAGCCAGGATTTCACCTTGTGCTTTTGAGGCCAGTGGGGACCATGGAAGTATCTAGTGTGACCTCCTGAAAAACCTGTGTACTGAGGGTAGAACAGCTTACCTGGGATGCAAAAGCCCTGGAGAAAAGAGTTCATAGGATGCAAAAGCAGGAAGATTGGGCTAAGGTGGCCTCTGATTAGGGTCATCCAGCCTTTTTCCTTTGTGTGTTTTTTCTTGTTCCTGGCGTAGGGTGAGGAAAAGGTTATGCTGTGCCCTCAGTCTAATACGGCTGAAGCTCCATAAGCTGTGAGAAAGGTTAACTTCATCATAGTAATTTTGTTCTGTACTGTGATACAAATGGTTTTTAAAGCTTAAGTGCTTATTTTTGGGATTGACAATACGCAGCTCTTTATTGGCCCACAAAAAAAGTAAAAATGGGTGGATAGGGATTATGCAGATGTATGTGAATAATTCTTGGCAAAGCCTGTTATATATTCCTCAAATGCTAAATCTTAAGATATTTCTTTCTCTCATTTCCAGTTACACATTTTGCTGCACTTAAATCTCTTTTTTTTTTTTTTTTTTTTAATATGAGATCATGCCCAAATATTGCCGTTTGTAAATGCTTTTCCTGGTGCTGGGCTCTTTTTTTTAAAGCTTCTTGAGTGTCATAAATATTATTTCTATAGTTGAACATCAAAATGGATTACTGGAATTAACAATGTCTGTGTCCTCAGTCATTTGCTGCTGTTGTGTTATGTCCTTACTGGTGGACTGTGCAAAGCACATTTGAAGAACGTTTTCCTCTCTAACTTGCTCAGGTATTTTTCTGTTCATACACACAGGTTTCAGAGCTGAAACGTGCCACATGTTTTGAAGGCAGCCAAGAAGGAACTTTAATGGCTCTCCTGGAAGCCGTTCAAAAACCGTTCCCGTTGACTGCACCGGACACTGTATAAGGCCCCAAAAGCAATTCCCAGGGAGGTATAAGGTAAGGGATAAAGACCTGAATACTGTAGGCCTGTATTAAGAACGCTTTTGGAAGGTGACATGAAAACTTGTAAGTGTATCTTTTGCCAAATCTTAAACTTTCTGGGCCGGTTTTCTGTGTTAGTGTGGGTCCAGCACATGCTGTACCCTGCTCTGTGGCTTTCCAGAAATTCTGGTACCCAGCCATTAGTTTAGATAGTCCCTTTTTCCCAGGGTGTGAGAATTATCTGCCTTATGCTCAAAAGAGTAATAATTGAAAAACTATTTCAAACACCAGCAAAAACTGGCCCTGCACACCTCTTGGTGAACCTCCTCTCTCCCATGAATCCAGCTTGGGCTCCCTGTACCTCCTGCCCCAAAGAAGAATCGTCCTGCTGCCTCGGCAGGTGACTGTTTCCCATCAGAGTTGCTCAGGCTCTCAGTTGTTTAAAGTTTCCTTTTCCTCTTAATAAATCCAGCACTGATCAAATCATCTCACCAATGGAGACAAGGAATCTCTGTTTATTACCCATATGTAAGGAACAAAGTCTGAAGTCACAGCTTATTCTCTATAGAAATATTCTAGTTCCTGCTCAAATCTGAATTCTGAAGCACTATTTCAGGCTTCTTCCTTTCAGGACTACCTTAGTCTTAACTTTAAGCTCTTGAATGCTTTGAATTTGGAAATTTTGGGGGAGTTTTTTCTTTCTTTTTTTTTTTTCCTCTCAAGTTAATTGTTCTCACCTTTTGATTTAACTTTTAATCTTCCGCATCCAAACTTTTTCAGGACACAACTCCTGAAGCTATTGTTCCAAAAGCTGGACTACAAGGTTACTTTTGCCTCCTGGGTCATTCTTTTGCAGGTTTGTTAACAGTGTGACCTCAGGAACACTTAGTCAGTCATTAACTGGATATTAGAACGTAGGCCACCTTGCTGGAAATGATTGTCTGAGGGTAGACAGGTAAGAGGTAGGATAGAAACAAACTTCAAGCACTGTCCATAGAAGAGCGTTAACATTACAGTGGGGTTATAGTCTGAGATCTCCAGATGTGAGGACGCATCATGACTACTTCAGGGTGACCTTTGTCAGCCACTGGTCCGGTATGCCTGCTGCTCTGGAGTAACAGGAGTCCTCAGCGCTTCCCTAACATGAGTAGTTTATAAATGTACTGTTTGACTTTGCCTCGGCCTTTCCCCTTGTTCCAGACTCCACCTTTGAGCAGACCGTATTCTTGTGGTGTTCGTTGTTCTGGTACAGTCAGCATTCCCTGCGCATCCTAACCATGGGTGCTTGTCAGATGGGACAGGTCGCCTCTCCTTCATACCAGTGCCCTGGCTGCTGCTTTTCCATCAGCAAAAGAGTGTGAACGATCCCCATCTCTTATACAAGTGAGTGTAATTTGAGGTGTGGAGAAAGCTGGGG
The DNA here is from genome assembly GCF_034619465.1 of Leptosomus discolor. Classification (NCBI taxonomy): domain Eukaryota; kingdom Metazoa; phylum Chordata; class Aves; order Leptosomiformes; family Leptosomidae; genus Leptosomus; species Leptosomus discolor. The sequence goes on from NC_141415.1 coordinate 4,583,483, forward strand.
GTTTTCTTACTGTCTTTCTCGTAATTCTGGCTGGAACATACTAGTCAGGGGTGTTCTTGTCCGTTTGAGCTCCAGATGAAGAAATGACATTTGTTCTCTGTTCACGCATCGCCTAGTCAAGGGAAGTGTCTTTATTCTACAAGCGTGAAGAAAAGATATTATCTTTTCATTCTGCACACAAGGAGGTTCCTAGGTGGAAGAGGAATTGTTCCCTTGGATTATTTTTGTCTCTGTGTGCTTAAAACTCGCTTTTACTATGTCTCATGCTCTGCCTGACACTGTTGCCTCTGTGCTATACCCCATTGTTTCCTCATGTCCTTTACCACGACTCTCAGTATTCGAGTCCTATTTGAAAGATACCTCCTCCATTTGAGAGACCAGAATGCTGTTGGACGAGCAGTTTTGCATCTCTGGGAGAAGTGTCCTAGTGTCATATGGGCTTTAAAATCAAACTCTTGATAATACTTTGTGCGCGCAGTCTGTCTTTATAAACCTGTAAAGTGTACGTGTGTTAGCCCTATCTTACAGATCTCTATACCCTCCTGGTCTTCAACCTACATTCTCAAGACTTGTTCTTACCTCTGGGGGGAAAAAAAAATCTACATACTGTGGTGACGTTAGCTGAAAAGGTAAATACTGAGCACTTCTGAAAATCTTGCCTTCTCCTCTGTATCTGTGTTGTTGCTATCATTTGGGCTGTACTTCCTCCACTAGCTAATTCTTTTTTTCTTAAAAGTCTTTCTTGAAAGATTTAAGTCTGTCTCCCTAAATTATCTCCTAAAATCTTTCTTAAATATGAAGAATTCTTCAACAGTACAAATTTGTAAAAGAAAGAAATTAATTCAAGCAAGAAGTTGACTGATGTTTCTTGTGAAGGGCTGTTGTTGAGTGTGATATTTGCACCAAAAGAAGAGGTTGAAAAAATATTATGACCTTCTCCCATGGTGACTGAGTATAGAATCATACCTGATTCCAAATTGGAGTAGATATGAATGAACAGCAACTCCACTTACAGAGCCTCCTCGAGGGAAGCAGTTTGCAGTATGCCCTTTCACAGGAGAGGAGAAAACCTGACTGGCGTTAATTCACCCTTTCTAGACACAGCAGCCAGTCTCTCTCCTTTAGCTTATGATGATATCTTTGGGCAAAGTCACTCATGCCACAGTGCATTAAAGGCATTGTATAAAGGGTACTGCATTACCATATGGTCATGAGTTTATAGTGGTTTATTGCAGCAGAGAGATTATTAGGAAGTTCCTAGCGAAAAAACCCCACCAGCTTCAGCTGCATCAGGTCCAGCTGATACGATAGCAGGTGTCCCCATGGCTATGGCTGCCGTGAGAGCTATCGAATAGTGTCATCGTTTACGGTGTTTGGGGGGGGGTTGCTACTTTCTTTTGCCATCCTTTTTTTTTTTTTTCCTTTTTTTTTCCCTTTCTTTTCCCTTCATACTACCATCCTGGCACTGTCCGAGTACTTATTTTCAAATGCCTTCAGAACATCCAAGTGTAGCAACACTTGTCACAGGACAGTGATCATCCTTGATCACAGCACTGTGTTGGAGCTATGTGGGTTTTTTTACTTGCTTGAAAACGGCATGCAGATTACTGGTGAATCACTCATTTTTTTATAACATGAATAAAGTAGTTAGTTCCTCACAACACACCAGCATTTGCTAATGCTTACATTTCCTGAAGACCTCATTTCATTAGCCAGGGTCTCCTCACACTCTGTACCCATTCTGATGAGAGCAGGGATTTTTGAACTCTTCATAAAGACTTCAGAAATGTTCCAGTGGTGATGCTGATCCCCCAAGAAATGCCATGTAAGCAGACTGCTGCATGGACTCCTCTGTAGAGGCTGGTGCCTGTTAGGGGGTTGCCAAATCCACTAGCTTAATAGTCGAGGCTGCTGCAGCTCCCTTTGCCCAGGTGCAGCCAGTAGCACTGGGAGGAGCAGGTCTGGGTGCTCCGTTTTTCTGTTTGGCTCACTGAGGGGGTTCCTTGCCTGTCAGTTTTCCTCTGTGCTCCTTTCTTTGCGTGGAGATGAGCATTTTATCACGTCACCCAACATTGTCTACGTAGATCTGAAGAGCTTGTCTAGGTAAAAGAAAAGCTTGGTTATCTTTACTTGCTTAGTTACCTTCTGCAACACCTGGACGTCCATGGTCACGAGGATGACAGTAAATGGTCACAGGTTGGAAACCCCAGCCTGAGTTGCGTTGCCAGAGTTACTAACCACTGGCCTTTCTCAGCGGTACAAGTCGCGCTGTAACCTCCAACAGTTCTCGCCGCCTCTCTGCTCAGAGTGATCTGATTACTTATTTAAAAGACTTTGTGGAAGAAGAGTCAGGAGCTGTATGTATCACTGCACATTGCCTGAATATTTCAATGTAAGGGTGCTGCGGAGGTCAGAGCGCCGATAGCAGCACCAAGTGCCCAAAGCTGACCAAATGTTCTCTGTGCTTTGCTTGAGTAATCAGGACAATTCTCTGTTAGGCATAAAATGAAAGTAAATGATTAGAATAAAGATGTGCTGAGCTACTTGACAAGACTTGAGTACAGGGTACAGAATCTGTGGGTGTTTGGCACAGCCCCAGCACTGCAGATATTTTAGCTCTTGCTTATTTTTGATTCTGTTCAAATATGATTACCTTGAAAAAAAAATTAACTGCAAAGTATCTGATGTTACACAACAGATATTCACAATGGAGAAAATGGCATGACAAAGCTGTGGACATGGGTTGTAGGGCTTAAGTGGTGTTCTGAATTATCTGGGCTTCAACTCACGCTGGAGCACTCTGGCAATAATTGACTGCATACAGAGCCGTTTGTTCTATCAAATCACCCTCTTTCAGAAAAGAAACCCCCAGAGAACAAGAGCCAGCAGCCACGCTGCCATTGGTTCCGTTCACTTACGATCCGTTGTGGATTTCAAAAGCAACTAGGATGGGATGCTGAGGAAAGCAGTAATATTCCCAGAGGGATTTACACATGGAAATCCTTCCTAGGGGCAAAGCCGCAGAGCACCTCTAGAACATCTCTTCCAGGTCAGTACCCAGCCCCCAAATTCCGTTTTCTCTGGATCCCTGGAAGACAACACAGTGATGTAGAAACTGCGTTCCATGGTTTTTTGCATCCTAAGGGATACATTTACTTTAGGTGAACATTTCACTCACTCTGCTGCTGGCTAAAATGGTAGCAACAGGGACTGAAAGCTGTGGCAGAGAGCCCTTCCCATCCTGCCCATCCCAGCGTGCACTTTAATGCTGTCAGTTTGGAGATATTCCTGGGATCCTTCGCCAGGAGCATGCGCGCAGCAAGCCTCCTGGTAGCAGAAGCGATCTGTAGCTCTCCAGGGCTGCCTAGTTCAGCTGTAAGCCCATTACCAAACTTTGTTTCTCAGTTGCAGGTCTAGGCTGCAGGCACCACATCTGGACCCAGAGGAAGAAATGACTCTCTTGTGTGCGGGCTGCCGTTCAGTATCCGCACAAAAATAAGAGATAAGAGGCCAAGGGTTGGGATGGTAACTGCTAGCAGGCAGCTGGGATCAGCTGAAGTAAGGAAACTGTTAAAAAGGAATCGCAGCATCAAAGCATCATTTTTCACTTTGTAAATTCAGCTCAAGTATGTCTACAGTGTCATTTGTCCTGAAGATTTGGATTCCTGTGCTGCATCACAGAGCATTCACGTCCCTAGCAGAAGGATCTATCACTGAACTTCAGGCATCTCTAGGGTGTAAAACAACAACAGCTTGATGGCACACAACAGCAGTTCAGGGAAGCGTAAGAAAGAAGTTTCAGTAAAATACCAGCGCAGTTGGGAAGGACTGTAGGAAGGGTGTACAAACAGAACGCAGCATAATAGGCCAAGCAAGCTGCATCTTGATCATGTTCTTGCCTTTAAGATACACGGTTCTGAAAAAAATTGCCATGAAGTGTTATCAGTGCTGTGCTAGGGTGAACGCACAAGCTTTGCAGATCTTTACAGCTATCACCTGGTGACAGGAAGCTGTCAGATGGGAAATGCAGTAATGGTTACGGTAGCCGCTGAAGAGGAACAGTGAATATGATGAGCATTTTCATGAAAGGAAAGACCCACACCCCCTTTCATAATAAGAAAGTCTTTTGAGTGTAGCCCACACATGGTTTGGAGGCAGCTGCTTTGCTGATTACTGCAAGCCAAAATGTTATATCAGTACACACCTACTGAACAATACCAGTTGGGTTAATTAAGAGAAGGTTACATTTTGGTTCATATGCCTTTTGAAAAGTGGAATAAACAACAATCTTTATTCCCTTAGGAGAAAAAAAAGTGCAGATTCTGCCAGCTGGTTTGTAATATGAGAGTGCTTTACATGGTGTATTTTCACAGCTGTCTTATCAGTTTCCTAAAATGAATCAGGGTGGAGCAAACAGTTTAGGAATGTCATGAAAAAAGGATTTGGAGCTTTGCTGTGGTTCATGATAATGATGCCCTCTTGGGATAGCGTATCAGCGGTGGAAGATCCTACTGCAGATGGAATAATGCTTTTAAAATATTCTCACACAAAATTTGGCAGCTATTGTGTCTAAGCTGTGGATGGAGACATCCTCTTCACTCTTTATGGTGGTTTGACTTGGAGCTCTTTTCGGACGGGAGGCATTTCCACAGCTCCTGCTGTGAGAGTCAGTTCTGCAAAATGTGGCGCTTTCTGTCACTGTAACTCATTTCAGGGGGTGCTGAGGGATCTTGAAACTCCGTAAACCTGGGTGCTTGCTAGGTCTTAGTTGAGATCGTCAGCTCCATCTAAACTAGCCATGAAAGGTCCACTTTTTCGCCCACTGAAGACGGTGGGAGAACCCTGACTGATTCCAGTAGGTTCAGTATCACAAACTAAAACCCAGGAATACAGGGAAGGAAGTGTTTCTGTGCTGGTATGTCCAGAAAAAGTTATTGTGCTGCTTCCCCTTCATCAGTGTTGCTGTTCAGTGAATAAAATAGCTGCTCAGACCAGCGCTCTCATACGGTGCTTTGGATTTTGGTGTAGGTGAGCCATAAAAAAAAAATCATCTATACTGATTTATTGTGTGAATTCCACAGGAGACGTGCTCTGCGGGAAAGGAATCTGACATGTCCTGTTAGCACTGCTGGGGTTAATGCAATGCATGGGACTGTTTTAGCGGTTTCACTAAATATCATTTATTCCATCACCGCTAAGAGTTACAGTGTATTTGACAGAAACAAATTGAGTGAACCAAAGCTTTCTCCTTTCATAAAAATGACTGTGACTAAAACTGTACTCTTTAAAATACAGCATATTAAATCAACTTATCAAACTTTTGACAGTTTTACTTCAAGTAGCCTTACTTATTTTGTTGGCTTGTAAAATACTTATCACTGCTTTAGAACTGGTATTTTTCTGAAGACTTCCCAAGTCTGATTGTGAAGGTGAGCAATGTTATCTCCTTAGATACCTCAGGTGTCTGCTGCAAATTGTTTCAGTGACCTACCAACACAAGCACAAAAGAACAGGGATGACTTACATCAACTTTCTAATGTTTAAAAAAATGTAAAAAATGTTTTAATGGTAAGATTCATGATCATCTGGGAGACATTTTTAGAGTTAATAATTTTCCATATACCTGAAAAGCTTAAGACAATCTGATCTAGAAAAGAGTAATTTGCAGCAGGCCTTGTGTGTTACTGCATCCTCTGTGCAAAATGCTGCTGCTCTGATTCATGAGTGGCATCTGTTTTCAGAGGCCCGCTGTGGATTTCATAAGGAATCTCCAAGTCATTACCCCAGTGCTCAAAATCGGGCCCAACTGTATCTATTTTATTTATGACAAACACTTACTGTTCTTACAGGTCTCTCTGGTGGCATCACAGTCCTTACACTCAGTCTATTTCCATGCTTAACCATCCTTGCAATTAGAAAATGAGTCCCAGTTTCCAATCAGAATGATCCTTGCTGCATTTTAGGCACTTCTCCTGTTCACTGCAGTCATGGAGAAAAAACGGTTCCTTGCATCTCCTATTGACCTGAGGCACACATGAAGATTGTGTGCTTTAGGCTTTAGCCTGAACGTGCTCTTTTGCTCATTCTCTCAGGGGATAAGAGGACAGGCGGGGTAGACAGAAAATGACACAGAAATTGGTCATCTTTTTCTGCCACTTCATTTTAGACAAGATGTATTAGTAGAAGTAATGTTTTCTGATTGGAGTGATGAGAACTGTGAGGCGAATTTTTGGGCTGCACAACCCCTTTAACAGCAAAGTTCTGTCTGATCTCTGCAGAAGTAGCAAAAGTGTTTGTTTTTTTTTTTTTAAAAAAAAAAAAAAACAGAAAAGCTTTTCTAATTTTTCCAGCTGTACTTGTTGATCTGCCAAGGAGTCCTGTCCTGCCTGCATGTTGAAACCAGCACAGCACAGTACCAGTCCATATATAGTATCCTTCCGAAATGCTGGAACATAAATTACAGAGGATAATGTCCTGGAATTTTAATTGATGGACACAGACGAACTGGAAATGCAGTTGTAGCTGCTCTCAGTGTATCTTTATTCAGGACCATAAACATCACATGTAATCCAAAGCTGTTACAGTAGCTGCTGAACACAACCTGCAAATAGCTGTGCCAAGGCTGTAGAAAATGGTGCGAAACTTTTCCTACCTCAAATGAATGTTTGTCCAATTGCCATCTGCAGTCATTAACAGGGAGCTCTTAACTGAGCTAAGCTCGTCCTGGCATAATTGAATGGGGAAACACGGAAAGCCGGTATTCTAGTTTGGTCTGGCATACAGACGAATTCTGGTATCTTTTGTCTACAAAGCGCACGCTAATTCTGTGACATTAACAAAGCAGAAGGTAGGCTTGGGAAGATTTTTTCTCTGTTAATGACTGAGTGCTGCTTGCTCTCTGGCAGGTGTAGCCCAGTGTGCCAGAGGTGCATTATTCCAGTCAAGATGTTATCTTGATCACATGCAATCGTGAGAGCTCCTGTAGTGCCTCTCAAGAGGAAAATGGTGAGATTGGTATTGTTGCCAAATTATGGGCTGCATAAATACATCCTCTCTTTCAAAATTGCAATTATAGTTTGACGTACAATGTTCTTCTTTTAATAATGGGTGTTTTCTGTTAAACAGATAGAATTTGGCACTGCGGCACGTGCTTTTGGTTGGTGGATTCAGGACTCTCACTCAGCTACCTATTTTTGAAAAGAAAGCATGAGAAAGCATCGGGCAGTGTTTGAAAAGTTTCAGGGTAGGAGGAAACAGTAGGGGACACAATCATCCTACATAAAAGCACTCTTTGCTCGCTGCTACTGCAACAATGCTCTGACATCTTGTCTGACGCCCTCCTTTCACGATGCCATTTGTTGTGCTGTTGTTCTTGCTGAAAATTTCTTCAGGGCAGTAGGCAAAACCTTCCACAAAGGGTCTCTGATCACACAGAATTAAATCCTTCTGGAGGTCAGTTATCTCCTCTTCCGACAGACCTCCGGCGCATGGCACAAGGCTCTTCATCTCTTGGCCAAACACCTTTTCACTTCATCTAAGACTCTGGCTTTTTTTTTTTTCTGTGCTTCTGTCTGCTGCGGGAGTGACATGGGAATGGCTGAGAGTTGGTTCCTGTCGCAGGCAGAACCGTTTGATGGAGGTTTGATACGCTGTGGCATATGTCACCAGCTCTTTGTTTCTACATGCCCTTTAAGATTCTTTCTCTCAGTGTGGAAGGGAGTTTTGGGGTTTGGGTATACATATTTCTGAGGAGACAGAGCTCTGCAAGCTAAAAAAGTTTTGTTTCTGTTGGCTTCTATTATTGAAAGAACTAGAACTAGTATTAATTCTGAGATTCCCAAAATGCAGTTCCTTTTATGTTGCCTGGTCATCTCACTCCAAAACAGGTGTATACAGGAAAATAAAGCTATTTTTACTCATCCTGTTACTTGTTTCTTCTCTGAAGCTCTGTTGGCAAGCCCCAATTTCAGCCCTTGTTCAGCTGGAGGGTGATGCTGGTGTTAAAATGCAACCCTGGCGCTAGAAGATGGGTCACGAAGCACACGTTTCTTTAGCTTTAGACAAGCTAGAGCCAGTTATCCATAGCTCAAGGTGCTCTTGCCAAAAATTGCAAAAATTAAAATTAAACAGCCACCAAAACAGAAATCTCCATTTCCTTCTGGAAAAAAAAAAACAAACCAACAACAACCCAAATTAAATCTATTTCAAAACTCCCCAGGCTACACAAATAGATTTGCCTTTCATTAGTTACTGAAGGCATGGCAGACCCTGTGTTCCTTTAGACTGCTGAAGTGTGAAGAAAAGTAGTGTCTCACATTTACAGGATTATACTAGAATATTTTCTCCACAGGCATTACATTTCTTAGATAACAAATATTGTAAGCAATATTTATTTTTATACGGTCACACTTAATAGAATCCATCTCGGAGATGATCTGATGGTATATATGATTTAAAAGACGGAGTGTTTTTCTATCTTCCTGTAGGGATTCTGGCTATTTAAGAGACAACATCTTGTTTATTACAGCCAAATTTTTTCATCGCTGTTGTGCAAACTTCATGTCAGCTTGCAGTATAAATACACACAACACATAAAGAGTTGATTGAGGTTTTATGTGAATTTTTTGGCTCCCTACTTCACCAAAAAGATGTTTATAATGCTAAGGGGCTACATGTAGTAAGGTGTGGATGTGACCAAGATGGAACTTGGATGGGATTTCTGGACTAAAGTCAGGAATGGTGATCCTGAAAACTGCCCCCTCACGCCTTAGCTCATCTTTGAAGGCTTTAAATGCTGTAGATGATCAGTGCTGATACTCACAACCTATAGTTGTGCTTCTGTGTAGGCACAGGTCTTATAGGTCTGGGCAGTTTGGTGCTTTGTTTGTATCAAAGCCTGAACAGCCGGGATCCAGGACCTAAGTGTGCCCGTGTGTCCCGAAGGCGTTTTCAGAGCAAACTCCCTGGGTTCCAGCAGGATCTGGCTCCTTGCAGAACGCAGCGGGGGCTGGCACTGGTGGAGAACAAGGCTGCTTTCTTTTCAGTCCTCTCCTCTGCCTCGGGGACTTTGAACCCAAGTACTGAAGAAGCTCCTTGGCTACTTGCTCATAAGGCACCCAGCTTCCGCAGGCAGGCTGTGCACTGAGCTGCATGCGTAGCGGGAGCGCTCAGGAGTCACGCGTGCCTCTGGAGGTCCTAAAGCCACAAATGTCGGCTGCCGCAGGACGTGGGGGAACCTTTCTCCATGCCTGTCCGCGCTGAAGTGTCCACTTTTGGCTGTGGCCAAATAGGGCAGCGTGGGAAACGGCCCCTGTACCGTTGCCCCAGTGTTCTCGCACGTGACTGGCCCAAGTTCCGGACTGGACACAAATAACGAAATATTTAGGCACTGTGGCTCCTCTCTTCCCCTTTGGAAGCTGGTCTTGTGCCGTTCTCTCATTCCCTTTGACTTCTCAGCTCTGTACTGGGAGCGTCAGATCCTCCCTCTCTTTCACAAAGCCGTGTCTTGAAATCTGTTTTTTTAGGAGTGATCTGGGTACGTATCTAAAGCAGTTGACATCAGTTCTGAGAATATTTTCTTGTAGGTGGAACTATTATTCCTCCTTGGTACTGTAACTGCACAGTCCGTGATTTGCTATGCTAATAAGTTGCTGAAGGAAAAATGGGAATTATTCTGGCTATGTGTTCTCTGGTATATGTGGCTCAAAAAGACTAAAGGGCAACAGAAGATCAGTGATTGCAGAAGGCACTTCTGCTGGAAGCAATGGAAGAGACGGGAGGCTACACATTTAGATTAAAATATTTCTGGAAGATTTCCCTGCTGTGGGGTTTTTTGTTTTGTTGGGGTTTTTTTGTTTGTTGGGGTTTTTTTAAGTGCTTGTTGTGCTGTTTCATGGGATGCCACTCTCCTGTGACAGCAAAACCCAAGGACTGAAGGGACAGATGATGTCAATGACATACATTCACTCACTCTGATCCAGGCTTAATTCCAGAAACTTCGCGTCTTGTTTATCAGCTCTGCTAACCAATACACATAAACCCCAAAAGAGAGCTACCTCCGATTTTTATTAACACTTCCTAGGTAGGATTCCTTCTCTTGCAATTTATTCTTTGTGCAAGTAATTTTCTTGACTCGCAACTGAAGATTACCCTGTTGCTTAATTTATTTGGTCATTAATTTGGCACTGTGGGCAGATGTGATGTAAAGCTCTTAACCATTCTGGGGTTAGATGGAGGCAAGCAATCTGCACCCAGAAGGTTTAACAAGGCAGCCATCCCAAGATACTTTTAATTAATATAATTAAAGGGAACATTTTGTACAGATTATTTTGTTGACTAAGACCTAAATATTAGTTTTCTTAAAGGGAAATAACCAGATAAAACCCCCAATTCTGTTTACTATGTACTTTTTTGTGCAAAAATAACATTGATTGTTAGCTTGCTGAGAAAACCAAATTTCTGTCACTATTGTATGTCACTCACAGTGGACAATTAAGCAATGCTGTTTAGATGGCTAGTTGCAATGTGTATCTTAAGCTATTTAGGTAGTTTAAATAAATGTTTATATTAGCTTTGACAGGTAATAGAGCTTTTCCTGTGTGTTCCTTTTGCACTTGGTCTTCAACTGTCTGTCTGATCTCTTGTAGAGGAGGATGAGTGAAACGTTTTGGTTTTCAGGTATTATTCCCAGAAGTCTCCTGTGTAAAAAAAAAAAAAAAAAAAAAGAAAAATAGTAGAAGGCTGTGGGGGTGTTTTCACAGCAGAGATGTGCCTACACGCACGGAGCGGCTCCGCCTACGCGGGCAGCACACGGGCACTGGGACCGGTTGCGGTGATCGTGTTCCCATCGCCTCGTTACCTGTCATCGCCCCAAAAAATCCCTTCGCTCAGCCCCGGTCCCTTCCGAGCGGTACCTGCAGGAACAGGTTCAGCGGCCAAACGCGGTTTTAACGCCTCGGCCCTGCGGGAGGCGCTGACAAGATGCCGGAGCCACTCGAGGTCTGTTCCCCGCAGCGCAGCCCGGCCCGGGGAGCCGCCCCCGGTCCGCTCCTTCCTTTCCGGCAGACCCTTCCCCACAACATCGGTCGCCTCGGGCGTCCCGGCCCGCAGGAACGGCTCCCTCACAGCAGGGCCCCGCGCCCGCCGCCACCGCCTCCCCTCAGGGAAGGCGCCCGCGCCGCCGCGTTCCCCCTCACAGGAGGCGCTCGCGCCGCCACAGCGCGCCCCCCTCAGCGCAGGAACCCGCCCCCGCCCCACACGCGGGCCCGGCGCCGCCGCCACAGCGCTGCTCCCCCCGCCCCGGCCCACGGGGGGCCCCGCCCGCCTCCCGCTAAAGTTTCTCCCGCTCGCCGGGCGCGGGCGCTGCTCTGGCCGCGGCGGAGCCTGCCGGCGCCCTCCCGCTCGCTCCCGACCGGGGTTTATCGCAGGCGGCGATCACGGATGTGATTAAGGCGCATCCCCCCACCCCCCCTCGCCTTCCGCAGCGGCCGCGTCAGGTACGAGCGGCGGGAGAGCGCGGAACGAGCCGCGCGGCAGCGCCCCGCCCGCCCCGAGGAGACCGCCCCCGGCGCAGGTTGCGCTCGGGCGGAGAGGGGCGCGCGTTTTGCATAGCCACACCCCCCTCATGAATAACCAAACAGCCCCGCCTCTCCCGGGCGGCTCACCTCCGAGCGCGGAGGGAGCCCGGGGGCGCGCGCGCCCGCCCGCCCGCCCGCCGCCGCTTCCCTTCCCTTCCCCTCCCCCCGCCTGCCCGGGGGGCGAGCGCCGCTCCCGCCCCGCCCGCTCCCCTCCCCCCTCCGCGCGGCGGAACGCGCGCGCCCGAGGCGGCGGCGCGCTCCGAAGCGAGCGAGCGAGAGGGGGGCAGAGGCGCAGGGGCCGCCGCTCCCCGGGGGGAGGCCGCGGCGGGCGGGCGGGCGGGCAGCAGGGAGGGAGGGAGGCGCTGTGGCAGTCGGGCGGCGAGGGAGCAGCGGAGCCGGCGCCGCCGAGGAGGGGCGAGACCGGCCGCCCCCCACCCCTCCCCGTCCCCTCCCCTTCGGGCGCGCGCTCACCCCGGCGGCGGCTCCCGGCGCCGCGGCGATGTGGTGAGAGGGAGGCGCCCCGCGCTCGTCAGCCGCGGCCGCGGGCGGTGCGTCTGTGAGGGGGGCGCGGGCCACCGGGGAGCCCCGCCACACCGCCGCGCCAGGTAAGGGCCAGCGGCCGCGGGGCGCCGAGCGTGTGTCCGTCCGTGTCCGTGTCCCCACCACCCGCCGCGGCGACAGATGGGGGGGTGGGGGGGGTGGGGGGCGTGAGGGGGCGACGCCCGGCGACATGTCGGCGGGGAGGGGGACGGGGGCGGCGGGCAGCGGTGTCTGGGTGGAAATCGCGGCGAGACCCCCCCCCCCCCCCCGCCACGCCCCTCCCCCCGCGCGGTGCCGCACACGGGTGGGGGCCGAGCAGAGCCGCGCGCCGCGGCGGGGCCGTGACAGCGGGGCGGGGGCGCCGGGCGCTGCTCCCCGCGTCCCCCGCGGGGGCGACCCTCGGCCCGCACCCCGCGGGCGGGCCGGGCCGGGCCGGGCGGATTCGGGCTGAGCGGGTGGCGGTGGGGCCGTGGTTGGTGGCTCGAACTCGGGGCAGCAGCGGGCAGCGCCGGAGAGCAGCGGCGGCGGGAAAGGTGGGGTCGGTCCGGGCAGCGTGCAGGCAGAGTTTCCGAAATTCCGTCTTTTCGATTAGAAATCGCCTATTTTTAAGAGAGCGGCGTGCGAGCTAAAAAGGTAAGTGATGAATATTTCGTGTGCAAATCACGTGCTGCAGGAGTTGAGATCCATCCCTTTAAGCGCGAGGGGAGGGTATGAGAAGGAATTTTTTTTGCAGAACGGCCCCTTATTTACAGGGGCTGTGCCGCAGGTAGCAGCACGTGAGACAAACACACACCGCCCTCCGCTCCCCGCCCGCTGCTCCTGTAGAGCTGGGGAAAAACAAGGGTTAAACATCCTCCCTCTTATTCCTCCCATAGGGTGAGTAAGGAGTGTGGAGTCTAATGACACACGGTATCTTTCTATTACAGGCGTGGGTTGATTGTTGGGGGCTAAAATGTGAGAAAGAAATGCGAGATGATGAGGCAGACAGCTTCTCTCAGATGTGTGTTTTGCAAGGAAAAGACAGATTCTCATCCGCATTCGTGTTGGGAAGTTGAGGAGCTTATGTTAGGCGGTGAGCTGGGTTAGAGAACAATGCATCAATGTGGATTTTAGGCTTCTCTACAGGTGAAAATAGCATAAGGAAGATGAAGTATCTGGAGAAATTAAATAAATGATGAAGGTTAATTAGCGCTGCTGGGGAGCATAGCGTAGCTACGATGTACTGGATGAAGGCAAATTAGTGTTGAAATTAGGAGAAGAAATACAGCGAATGTGGAATAGAGAACAACAACATGGCCATGAAACCCTCCTTGCAGCATTTCTCAGGTTGGAGCTTGGAATGATTTCTTCAAAATGCGAAAGGTTGGGTGTTGTCTGTTTTTCTTATTTAATGCTCAAAAGTTAAATACCGAACCTGCAACTGAAAACATCCATTCCTAATGTGTGAATTAAACAGAAAAAAGGAGAGAAGCTAGGGAGATAAGCACCCTTTGGTGAGAACATATCAAGAGAATTTGCTGGCTATAGTCGCATGAGGCTTTCTTACTGGAGTGGTGAGAGACACCTTAGATCATGGATACTTTGTGTAGAGGTGTGTTTGTCTGGAAGACGTATGATGAACGTGCAGTCGAATTATGAAACTACAATATATTGCAACTTGCCATCCTCAAAATCCCATTTTTTGGCTCTGCGAACAAACTGTGTGGGGGGTGGGGAGCAGTTGTGCTTGGGCAAAGACTGTCTTAAACCCTTTGAGGTCTGTGGCCATTAGGACTCTGGGGCTTCTAAAAAAATAAACTTCTTAAAGAGTTGTGCTGCTTTTTGGTGGTAACTCTTGCTAAGTGCATCATAAATGCGAAAGACTCTGTGCACCCCAAACTTAACCACCAGTTTTACGTGAGTGGAGGGGGGTGGTAGGGGTGGTAGGGCCGGGTCCTGTTTGGCTCCAGGCTGTGTTCACAGTGTGGGAGCGCACCGGCACGCGGATTTAGGCTTGTAACGACCATGTCGATGACTGGTTACGTACTCTGTGTAACGGGGTGACTAATGCAATTTCATAAAATAAACTTGACAATATTGGTTGCGTTGTAGCAATTCCTGTCTTGCTCTCGTCTTCCTGGCTTTTCCGTTGGTTTTCCCATGATCCTATGTGAGCTTGTGTTTTTTTTTTTTTTTTTAAAAAAATTGAAATTCATATACTGAACAAAAATATGTCTTCCAAGGTACCTAACAATTACCTTTTAGCATTTCAGGCGACATACACTAGGTTTACTTTCAATTAAACCTTCAGAATACAAGTGATATGTTTGTTAGTGTTGAGGAATCCGTGAGCATACCTGTTATGTGCAGTGAATTTTTGAAAGATTATTTTTTATGCAGCCTGGCAGACAAGCATGCCTAACTTTTTGCTTGTAAATTCAAATTTATTAATATTAATGCCCTTATATGCAAACTGTGGAAGGCCCAAATGTGCGTCATGTACAGTATTATGCACTCTGTACACCAAGTTCTCCAGGTTTTGGTTTATAGATATATTTCCAGAAGAACACTTTATCTGCAAGGCCTTCTTTGGTTTGCCTATGGTGCATCTAAGTTTAATGAATATAGAATCTTACATTTTTTTTTTAATTTCAGGATGCTTGTTAAAGTTGGTAATAGTATCTCTTACTTTTTTATTAGGTAGCACAAGGAAAACAATAAGGCTGCCAGAAAACTCTAAAACAAGCCCATGGTATATTTAAAAAAAGAAAAAAGTAACCTGCAAACCTTTCAACTGTGCGTGTTTTTTCTCATTTATTAAAAAATAATTTAAAAAAAGGATTGTGTTCCTCCTTATGTTTTATCTAAGTTTACCTTTTCTAGAGGTGGTTAAACCTGTGAGGAGCTGAGAGGCTGGTAACACCTGGAATTCCATGTTGTGAAATACATTAAAAAAAAAAATCTTTTGCTTTAAAAATAAAAAAAAATATTCTTGATTTTGTGTCTTTTTGCTATATAAAGCTGTGAGTCTGCACATTGGTTCTTTTGCTTTTAACTTCAGAGTATGAGTTTTCTTTAGAGCAGAATGATATGGCAAGATGATTTCCTGTGACGCCTGGACAAGCGAATGGCTCTGAGGGTAGTTTCTTGATGAGATGAAGCTGATTTTAAGAATTGGTGCAAAATCAGTGACCTCTTGTCCCTGTTCTCCCACCCACAGCAGCGTGGCATTGTAGCCCTCTCTCTTGTACCAAGTGAAATGCTTGAGCAGCTGCTGGGTGAAGGAAAGCTATTTATTTTTGCAGAGTTCATTTCTGGCTGGATCAATAAACTGAACTTGACCTGTTGAAGATGGGGGTGACAGGAGGAGGATGCAGGAGTATGAAACAGGGGCTGGATCTGCCCTTCATGGCAGCCGTGAGCTCTTTGCATGGTTGTGAGCTCGTGCCTGGAGTGCTTGCATGAAGCCTTAGAACGGTGCCTGTCGATGTGCAGCGAGTGCCTTTCAGTGCAGAATGTTTTGTTTATGCTTGGTACTACACAAAGAATACTCACAGTCTTAACAGCCTCATGTACGACGCTGATTATAATCCTTGTGGTCAGCCTGATCAGTAACTTCGGGTTGTCTTGCACCTTGTTTCCAGTGTTAACAAATACCTGCCAACCTCTAGGAAGGGTTTTCAGCATCCACAGAACATGCAAAAGCTGCGTGGCCATACAGGCCCCGGTGACGCTACCAGTCAGGTCCGTGGGAGGTTACCACAGTCTTCACTGAGAGCAGAACTGAGCCCACTGGTGGTTTCTAACTGGTAGAATCTGAAGTTTGCATCTTGGAATAACGTGTTCATTTTAACTTCAAGGTAGAGAGTATTCCTGTTGCATTCACTGGAGATAAATTAGTGTTTAAAGCTCACTGCGTCTGCAAATACTTGCAGCGGTGAACTAGATCATTCATCTCTGGTTTATTTGCCAACTGGGTTTTATGAGCTTTAAAAAACAAATTCTACTTTACTTAGAATTATTCCAGTCCCATTATTTTATGGGGCTAAAATGCACTTGTTTGTTTTACACTCATTTAAAGAGTAATTGCTTTAAGTACAAACCCTACATAAATTAGAGAAGATAGCAGCTTGTTTTGTGTGCTTACATTAAGGAGGGAGAAACTGGGAATTTAGAGCCCGGTCTTGAAGTTGTCCCTTGGTAAGCTGCCCCATCTGAGAGTTCGCTGAGATTCTGCTTAAGTGGCCTGTGATGAAATGGTCCAGTTCTGTGATGAGGATGGTGGACAAATTGGAGAGCTTGTTGTCCTAGCATGGAATTGGCTGTGGGATTCTGATGAGAGAGCAGAACTTTACTGGATTTTGAAGAAAAATGCTGTATGTTTTGGGAGCTGTGGTGATGGAACTGTGGTGTTTCAGATCTTCAGGAAAAGAAATCTTTGAACACTCTATAGAGTTCTCTGACTAGAACAGGCAGCATTTGTTACTGATCTTTCCAAAATGCGTTAAATAAGTTAATTTATACTGTGGTGGGAGAAACTCCATCTTGAATAATACTCTTAAGAGAACATTAATTAGTAATGATACAACATACAATGTATAGTATGCTTTTTTGACTCAAATTTGGTTTTGTGCCACATGCGTGATTGTTTGGTTTCAAAGGAGTCGTTACTTATTCATGGTGTTTATAAAATACATGTAATAGTTGGGTTTGTGTGTGTTCTGCATAAAGCAAACCTTGGTCTCAGTTTTGCTTCCTCAGTCATTTTAATAATTTTTTTCGTGAAGCTTTATCTTGCTCTGAGTGGAGGGCTTCTTTGCTAAAATGTGGCTTTTTTGAATTTAAAATTTGAGAGTGCCTTTTTTTTTTTTTTTTTTTGTCTTTCCCTCCCACCTTCCTGTTGCTTTGTGAAGGTGAGGATTAGTTAGCTTTCCTGAAGGAGTAACCTTAGGTAGTAATCCTTAAGAGCCAGTTTGGCACAGGCACACGTAGATACTTCAGGAACATGAAGAATCCTGGTGAGTTCATGTTACTATTCCTATGCAGGCAAGTCTCCACATGCCGCCGCCGCCTTGAGCTGGGGCCCTCATGCTGATGAGGAATGATGTTGTATGAGCTAATGGGCAGGGAAGTAATCTGTTAGAGTGGTGTTCTCTTTTGAACTGGCATAACTATTGGAGACTGGTGAATCATGCATGTTGACATTTCAGCTATTACCACTATTTGTTATTTATTTGTCCTTTACGAAAAGAACATGCTGGTGACTGAAGGACTGTCTTCCAGAGCGGGCTGATAGCCCTGTGGTGCGAAGGCTGGAGTTGCTGTTAATTTTTCTGTTTGGCTGGGGAGTGATTTGTTGTTAGAGATCTTCCTTCATACTCATAATTTTGAAGTCTGGGAGCAAGTTGTTGCTCATTAGTTCTTTGCTTGTACTTAGTGAGAAAGAATAAAGTAAGTGGTGTATGTCCAAAGCAAAGATCCCGGTACGTATGAGCTATCCTTCCCTGCGCCACAAGCCATTCCATTCATGTTTTCCCATTTCACATAAGTTATTGAAAAGTCATCTGATCAGTGTTTCTGACCTTATTACGCTGATCAAAGCAGAGAAAGCTCAAAGCTGTGTTTGTTCCTGTGCTGAGCTGTAAGTGTATGCAGATAGCAAATGTCTGTCTTCCAGTACCCAAGCCTTTCCAAAGCCTGGAGACGGAGACAAGCTTTCTTGCCTCTCCTTCCTCAGGTTTTTTAATCGGGAAGTTTGTGATCATTTCTTTTAGAGTAGGCTGCATGTAAGACAGCAGAGATTTGGTCGTCATGATGAGGTATTTGTCTTTACATCCTCTTTTCTATATTTTCTGTATATTTTCTGGTTTTTGGTGGTTTTTTTTTTTTCCCCATTGAAATATATGACTTGGTTTTCAGAGATCAGTGACACTTTGCAGATTTCCATTGTGGGATTCTTAAAACCTGAAGCTTGTATAAATACATGACTAATGAAGTTTGGCTGAATAGTTGAACTGCATCTTTTACCACAATCTGTAGAAGATATTTTTAAAGATCAGAATAAGGAATCGCTTGACGGAGCAGTTGAGGTAAAATTCCGAAATAACAGTGAATAGGGTATATGTGTGGTTTTTCTCTGAGTCCCTCAGTTTCATGGTGAATGTTCTATTGTCTATTTTTTACTTACATCAGCTTTAATTGCTAATTATGGTTGAATTGTAGTGATCTCAAACTTGAGATTTATAATGATCTCATTAATGAAAGGAGTATTTTGGATAGGTGAGTTCTTATTTGCAATATAAGTCACACTGGGAATTTGTTATTAATTAGTGAGGGTGAGAAAAGAGATGGTTAATTTGTATTTTATGATAGGGGATTTTCCTGTTTACTTTAAGATATTTTGGGAGTTTATTTAATTTTTCCCTTCATGCCTGTATGATTTCTAGGGCAGGTAGAATAATATTTTGGCAGACTGCTGCTGTTTTTCTGTATTCAGATTATTTAAGTAAAATGCTTTTATAGAGCAGTCAGTAGGAAACATCACTGCTGCAATTTTTATTTTTTAGGTGCCTGAATGAGTGAGGCTTAGGTACCTGTGTGAATGGTTCCCTGGGTTTTTTATGTGTTCTTTTCAACTGGATGTCTGAAAAATTTGTGTTTCCTTCTTAGTTTGGATTAGAAACTCAATGAACACATTTGAGAAAGAGAAACCATCAGTGCATATGAAAGTATCAAAGACAGTGTGAAATATCTCTGCAGGATGGGAGTATGAATGAGGGTAGAGTTAGACTAGATATAAGGAAGATGTTTTTTACGTGAGGGTGGTGAGACAGTGGCACAGGCTGCCCAAAGAGGTGGTAGAAGCCCCATCGCTGGGAACCTTCAAGGTCAGGCTGGACGGGGCTCTGAGCAACCTGATCCAGCTAAAGACGTCCCTGCTCACTGCAGGGGGCTGGACTAGATGGCCTCTAAAGGTCCCCTCCAACCCAAACTGTTCTGTGGTTCTATGAATGTTTATCGTGTTTGTGGTTCCAGAAAGCAGTTGTGCATTGATTCCGGTTGCTGAAAAGCATTAATTGATGCTTTTGGAAGTGTCTTAATGTCCTTAACCCGGAAACACTTATGATCTCTTCTGTCCTCTGCCGGTCACCTTGATGTTATCTGAAGTTCCTTGCAGGTGAATTTTCCATCCTTGAATTGCAGAGTATTAAGCTGATGGAGCTAGTGGTCAGTTTTAATGGGTGGTTTAAATATTGGTAAGTTGTCTTTATGGGCTTGAGTCATGCTTTGCATTTTCAGTGGGCTGCTTCTGTCTGAGTTTGTGAAATACTGTTCTTTCCAATGAAGTCAAGAAAAGATATAAGGAAAACTGGGAGGAGACTGTAAGGAGAAACCAATGTGAATTGAGTAGCTTCCTGGTTGTGTATCTGGAGTATTTAGATTCCTTCTGCAGTCGTTAAATGGAAACTGGTTTATTTGCTTTATTCTTTTATGGAAACAAATAAAAAAGGCTTGTGTCTTAATGCTCTTTGAAGAAGTTGTACCTGACTCTGCCATCACCCAGTGTTGATTCCGGCTCTCTTCATCCCCTGCTGAAAGCTGCTGGTCTCTCAGCTGTGCTGAACCAGATGTCTGGGTGTCAGGTAAAAAGAATAATCCCATTTTACTGCCTTCCTTCTGGCGTTCCTGCCGTGAAATTATTTACTGATGGAGCTGATTAGGTGGAGTTAACCGTCCTGTATTGTCCCACCAGTCTGGCACAGCAGAATCTGGTGATGCCTTTTTCCAGCAATGCAGGTGAGCTGCTGCCATCTTCTCTTCTTGGGTTGTAATCCCATAAAAGTAGTATTTTTAATGAAGAAATATTATTAGAAAGTAAAGAACAGTATGCAACCGGAGTGCAATGAACAATGAAATGTGCACATTTCCTGTTGTTGGTCCTTTTGTTTCCCTCTTTAATAAGGTATTATTAAATTTAATAATTTAATTAGATTATTTTATCTTTTGCCTCATCTCCTGTTTTGTCCTGTGGGATTATTCTGTGTTGAGGAACTATTTTTGGTGGCAGAGTGCTCTCGATGTTCCAGGTAACGGTTTGAAGAGGCCTAGTGACTAGAAGATAAAGGTACACACAGTGCTTCTGTAGAAATGAGGTGCATGTTTTTAGTGCTGAGACGTCAATGGGAAAGCCCACACGTTCTGTAGCTCACCGGGACTTCAGGAGTCACTAGGCGGGTGGCAGCGTGGTGCTTGTAACTCAAAAGAAGTTGGTCAGAGTAGTTATGTCCTTTCAGGCCTAAGCCCTCTGCGTCCACTCCTCTTTCTCTGGGCTCCCTTAATAGCGTGCAGATTTTCGGTTTCACGTCTTGGCTCTCTTCTCAGTGGTTAGTGCGCGTCTGTGAACATAAGGGGTCAGTCACTGAGAGGATAATTGGCATAGCTTAGGCAGGCTGTTTCTTGTAAGTGCTGCTGAAGAAAGTCTTCAGCAAAGGGGAGATTAATGGACAAACAGATAAACAGCCTTCTGTCCTTCAGAGATTATATGGAAGGGTTCTGAGAGAGGGAAAACCGAAGTAAGTGTCGTGAGATTTTGGAAATATGCAATGCTTGGAGAAGCAGGCGAAAAAGGGAGGGGGTGTGTGTGGAGCTTTTCTGAGAGTTTTTAAACCGAGCCTGTGGAGGGCTGCATATGTAAGTGGATATAGTGATTTGAATGATCCCAATAAGTGTTTGTGCTTGTGGATTTTGCTGGTTTGCCCCAAGCTTGCAGGCGACGTTGTTCTTCATGTGACTTTATTTTTAAGGGTGTCTGCGAAATGACACGGGTTCAGGCAGTTACTCTGTGCATAAAGCTGTATGTTGCTTCATCTGTTACTTTCAGTAGTTGCTTAAGTTGGGCTCTAATGCTTATTATCTTTTCTAGCAGCTTTTACATTTCTAAATAATCTTAGTTTTATAGCTAATTTGTATTTTATGAAGGGAGAAGTCTCCCATTTGCTAATTTAATGGAGTTTTTTTTCCTTTTATTCAAATAATTCTTTCCTATTTATTTTTCAATGTGAGATTGAATTAGAGGACCCCAACTCAATTTTGTGCTGTCTCATATGGTTATTAGTATGAGATACTCAGCTTCACAGTTAGAACATTAGTGTTTGCTTGAGATCTTTGTGAGCAGCTTTCCATTGACACCAACCTTTGGTTAATACTTGAATGCGTGTCAAGGCATCCCTTCCTTTCTTGTCGTCAGGAGTGGGGGTTTAGTGTCATGGGCACTGTTAAAGAAAGGAATATTGTTCTTTGAAGGCTTAAGCTGTAATGGAGCTACATATGCCCACCCGCTTTCTCTTCAGACTGGTAATATAATCTATGTCTTGATTTAAAAAAAAATAAAATAAAGAAAACGCAATGCTGACAGCAGGCAGTGCTCCTACACCTCCTCAGCAGAGGTGGAATATACCATCTGGCACTATGTGGGTAGTAGTTATCCCAAAAAGTAATAACAGTGGGAGTTCTTGCCAGTTACAAGTTGTGATCACAAGCCAAATGGTGTAGTTCTAAATTAGTGTACGTTTCCAAAGAGAACGAGATGCAAGTATTTATTTTGGTGAACTTGAGAAGTATTTTCAGTCACGGGGGTCTCTGCCGAGGTTTTAGTTGCTAGCATTTGAGAGAAGGTGTGAGGGGAGTAAGTCAGGGGAATATGGGCTGCGATGCCTGCTAGACCATCTTCTAGGCACTGAAAAAAGTTGGCTGCTTTTCTGTATTATGTAAGCCTGTACTTGGTTAGTACATGCAAGGTTGAAACCGAGGAATTATTTTAAAAGTGAATAGTGGAGTGGCTTATTGAATTGATGTTGACTTTGCTGAATGGGATCCAAGAGAGCTCAGTTCATCCTTTGGCACTACTGACTAGTCTTGAACAAATCGCTGCTACCTGCTGCAAGAAGATGAGAAAACTTTGTGACTAGGTGAAAAATTCCCTGGCTTGCTTTTAGTAACACTTTTGGTATGGTGGCCTGTGACATTTTTGTCTGAGAAGTTAAACGTAGCGTAATCAAAACTGCTGTAAAGTGGATGCAAAACTCGTTAGCAAGTTGCTTAGTAACCTGGGTGATAGAATTGAGAGTGTACTAGTAAGACCTGTGGATGACATCAGCTTTCAAGAGGTTGCAGGGGTAGGAGGAAAGGACTAGATTCAAAAGGATCTTGAAAAAATTGAAAACTGAAAATACGAACAAATTAATTTCTCAGTTTATTCTGAAGAAAAAGAATGGTTAATAGTATAAATACAGGAAAACAGGGACAGAGCGAAACTCTGTAAAACATGTGAAATGAAATTTAAAAACACCTCAGCATCACTTGCATGCACACAGAGCAAGGGAAATTAGGAGGGGATTGTGCATTTGTGACCTTGTCCAGGTCTGGGTTCTTATTGTAGACCCTGAAAATGCTGTGTATCAGTGCAGGCGAAATTCCTGCACAGACACAGGTAGTTTTTCAAAGAGGGCTTTTGTTGTTCTTTCTTGAGTTATTTGGGTAGGTGGTTTAGCTGCTCTCATACATTGTCTCTCTGCCAGGGGACTTTGCCAATGTCTTCCCCCCCACGCCCGGCATAGCTGTAACTGCAGGGGTCCTCATAAAGTAGATAAGCTTTGCATCGGACTCTTATTTCTTTGTGGATTTTTTTTACTGCTTCTGCCTCTTGTGAATGTCCATAAGGCTACCTAACAAATCTGGTCAATAAAGACTTTGTCAAAGTCTACTGAATGTGTTCCTGGGCCTTGCACTTAGTTTTCCATGTTGTGTTGCTGTAGTTTTGATCAGCACTGAAGTTGGTGGATGCATGCACAAGTTTTTAAAGTGAGTTAATGTTGTAGGCGCCTGAATATGATTGTTTAATCTGTTCACCAAGGAATTTCTATTAAAAAATGTAGTTTAAGTCAGATAGATGTGAAAGCACCATATTTGAAATGGTTGCCTCAATTAGGTATTTTTTGGTAAGAAATTTCAATGTTCATGTAAACCAAATCCATGTCGTGATTTTTACATACCTGATGTAACTGGGTACTGGCTGTTCTCTTATATGTCGTGGTTACAATTAAAATTTTGCATTAGAGACAGCTATTATGATTAACTTCAAACTCTCGTGTTTGTCCCCGCAGACAAACAGTTTTGCAGTCAGGAAAGCAGATGAGGCACTACCACAGGCTGCATTCGCTGCTTTGCATGCGCTCCACTTTTTTGTGTAGTGGAGGTTTTTCACTGTACTGTAAACACTGAAAATCGTAGATGCAAATTAATGCTTTTCATAAATGGTAGTGAATGGAAAAATCTCTCCAAGTTTGGATAAAACCGTCTTTTAAAGAAAGATTAGATCATATAACATAAGATAATTTAGCTATTCATCGTTATCAGGAGGCTGAGCAACCATAAAAATCTTCCAAGTCATGAGTCTGTCTTTACAATGCTGTGTTTTACATGAGTGTGGTTTGGGTTTGTTTTCTTCAGTTGAAGAGTAATACTATGTGCAGGGTAAATCTTGCTGTATTGGTTATTACCCATTTAGCTATGGATGTGCTAGAGCTGACTCTGGCATATGTGGGGGATTTGCCCTTCTCGGATGTCACATGCTGCCACCTGTGTTCTTGCATCTGGTGCGTGCGAGCGCTTACCGAAGTCTGCGGTTTTGGAATTTGGGCAGCTTAAATCTATACTTGTCAAGCGTCTGTACTATAAATCCCCAGATTTCTATCTGGTGGCAGTTTGCTCATAGTCTAGACACTCGTGCTGAACTTCTGCGTGAAGCTGGTCCCGACTGCTTGCATTCAAGAAGTTGTCTTTCTGTATTGTTTTAAGAGCTTATCCATATGCTGCAAGCTCCGAGTGCAGGAAGTCTGCTGGCAGCAGTCCCGCTATTCCATATTCTGATTTCAGGCTCTTTGTGGGTCGTCAGGAAAAAAAAGACATAAAGCATGACAAGTTGTTGACTGACTGATTTCTAGATAAGTTTTGCAAGAAAATTTGCATAAATATTAATGTTATGTGTAAGAAATGATGCCGTGTGGCTGGTTCTGGTGTGAACTGCAGGATGTGATAAAAAATAAGATTGAGCTGTGCATGGGGGTCAGTTTGTTGGAGAACAGTCTCCACATTGAGCCTCCGTATCGCAGTTTAGGAGCAGAAATAGTGGCTGTTAGTTGGAGCGGGTCAGAATGCCATGAGAAACCATATATGTATTTCCTTTTGACGATAGATCTGCTTTCTCATTTATTGTCATTAGAAAGAACGTCTGATTTTTGCAGTTAGTTGGATCGAGTAATATTTTTGATGTTCCATTTTAGAACTTTGTAGGAGCAATACATAAAATAATGTTTTCTAATAAAGATTCTCACTTTTTTCCTCCCAGACATCTCTCTTGGAGGAAACAATCATTTTGGTTTCACATAGGTTGTATATAGTGACTGTTGAGTTCTTTACAAGAAACAAACCCTAAATCTGCTTGAAACTGTGGCTGACGAAACTGTGGCTGCAACAGAGTATTTGTTTCCTGACTGTCAAGGCTGGTTTTGTTTGCAGGATTTCCCAAGTCTGGGCTAAACTTTGAAATAGTTTGAGTTTTCTGAAATTTTTTATTATGTTGTGGCACGTGTAACTGGTTTACAACAGTTGATTTGGGCGCTTTGACACATAAAAATGCTGATAAGTGCTAAAGCTATAACTTACTAATATCAAGCATTGATTAAATAATCCAAAAGAATTTCCTGTGTTTCATAAACAAGAAAAGAGAAAAATTCTGGAGCCTTTTCTGACTGTGCAAGGGCAGCTCTGGCTGCTGTGCTTCAGTGTATGGATTAATAGGTGTGGATAGACGAGCTCGGGAGAGTTTAAAAACTAAGCCCATAGTAGTGTATATAATGTAAAATAATGTTGGACACATCTTCATTGTGTTTGGGGAGAAATAGCTTTTAGTTTGATATAGTATGTGCTTGTATACATTAAAGCGAATAACATCATTTTTGAGTTTTCTGGAGTGCCTGGGTAGGAAGGAAAGTTCACTCTCAGTTTGGAATTATTTCGGATAATTCAAAGGGACTATGTAATTGTTATGTAGGAGGATTTTTTTGTATTTTTAAGATGCTCTGTAACACATAATTAAAATATAACCAAGAAGAGCCCAGTGGAAAGCAGTTTGTCGGTGTTCTGTCTTTTAAAAGACTCGGCTGACATTCCTTTGTGTTCATTCCTGGTGTCAGAGCTGTGGCATCTGAAATGCTTGTGCTAATGGGAGTTGATCTGGTTGGTTTTTTGAAGTGTGGTTTTTTTGGTTTTTTTTGGATGAAACACGAATAGGAAATAATTATTGAAAGTATAAATACTTCGTAAAATTTAATTTCATGATCTTCTTCCAAATAAGAAACCACTTAAAATATTAATCACTTTGTTTACATGTTTTGTTTGATTGAAAGATTCAATATTTGTAGTTGGTTGATTTTTAGATAGAGGAAAGAACTCTCCAGGTTTCGCATTGTGTTATTGGTATACCTCTGTGAATTCAGTGTTTTCCTTTAGGAAATTGCTTTTATCTCTCTGCAGCTTGCTAGCAGGGTTTTACTAAGTAACGTTTAGATACACTGTAGGCAAAAATGTGAAAGACTTTGGAAATATTGTAAGAAAGCCGGAGAGAGAACCTGTTTTTTCAAATGTGTTTTGTTTGTTTTTCTACCAGGGTTGTGTTTACCTCTGGTATAGATATCAGATGGTGAGCTTTTGCATATTACTTATTATAGGATCAGGTTGGTTTTCCTTCCTTTATTTGTGCTCTTCCTCTTCCTCCTCCCTCCCCCTCATCCTGCTGTTGTTTTATCTTTGCAGCATTGTTGAATTTGAGTAGCAGGGCCAGAAATTGATCTCTTATCCCTCCAGTGTGGCTGTGTGCTGGTTTTCAGCAAAGGCTTGAGTAGGATCTGGTTCACAAACACCACTGATTTCTGTTCACATGTGGTGAAATCTTCTGAAATGAAACCTTTTGTATGAAATGAAGTCCCCCACCTTTCCATGATTTGGAAGTCCCCCACCTTAGGTGATTTTTTTATGATACTTCCCATTAGTAATAGGAAGGACGTCAGTAAATGATGACGCGCACAAACACTCCTTCCCACTTCTCTTTCCCATCAATGTGGAAAGCTTGCTGTAAGCTTCTAAATCATTAAAAACCGGGCAAAGGCAGCCATGAAAAAGTGTTTCTGTTTGTTCTTGAGACAAACATTAGGTGTTGGGAACTCATTCTTCTTCCAGAGAGACACCAGTCTTTGCTGTGCACGGGACTGGGAGGCCTGGAGCAGCGTGCTTGCTACCGGCAGTGTCGTGTTGGAAACCAACTTTGGCCTCAGCGAATCCGTGCTGACTGTACTGTTGGCTGCGACAGCTACGGTCTCCCAAAAGATGTCCGGTTGGCATCCCCGTGCCAAGGGGATCTGTGTTCTGGGAGCTCCGACTTCTGCTCTGTGTCCTTCAGTAGGCTGAGGGGAAATCTTTTTCTAGGATGGCAATCTCTGACCAGTGTCCCTTTCTAACCTTGCCTCATGAGATGCAGTGCACATGTCAGTGAGCTCGGATCTGCATGTGTGCTGAGCGGTCAGCATGTTGCCAGTGTGTAAGAGCCGTGTTATTTGCTTCTCCCTGGCTGTGAGTTACTGATGCAGGTGTAGATCTGTAAATACCGGGGTTTATGTTTCTCAAAACTGTCTTTATGAATTCTGAGGGTGAAGGAAGATGTGAAAAATAAATTATTGCAGGAAAACTAAATTAGCAAAGATGAAACTGAGAAACAGAACAGCAACAAGATGTTTCTGAATTAGTAAATGTGCTTCTTGAATACATAATTGCATGTAAATAAGTATGCAGGTGGGAAGAGTAACTGGAAAGTGGTGAACTTGGTAGGAAAGCTTGTATGAAAAAGGCTACCGATCTCATAATGAAGAGGTTAGAGATTACAAAAGCTTATCTGAGTATTAAGACTGACTTGGTTGAGTGGTTTAAAAGTCAAACAGAATTCTGACACATTTATACCTGTGCTATTACAAATGGCAGTCAACAGCCTTTGGACTAGAACAGGAATTGCATTTAGAGTGACTGGTTGTCCAAAGACGGATGAGTGTGCAGCTGCTTTTTCTCCTTGAATGACAGTTTGGATTAAAAAATCTAAAAATAGTTATTTTAATGTTGAAAGAAATGTGAGCAAAAATAGTTTAAATAGTATTTAATATTACTTTAGTAAGCATTTATATCGGCATTATGTATGTGGGGCAGTGGGTAAGGGGACTAGGGATATTAGTATGCTGCTAGGACTGAGTGTTTCGAAGAGTTGTAAGGAAAGTATTTGTGTATTTGTTTCTGATGAATGTTGGCTGATATTACAGTCTTTTATCTGTGAGGCAGACAAACTTGAGATTGAACTGGAATGCAAAGCGGTGTTGTTTCTGTAGACATCCTGGTAGTAAAGTTTCTATAGTTTACGTTTTGCTCTAAGCGGCATCTTTTCAGTGGATTTTTTAGTGGATTTTCACATACGTAATTATTATCTCAGTATTTAAAAGCTGGTAAGGCTTCATGACTATATTTTTTTCCAAGTTGTTCTGAATTTGCAGTATTGTTTGTGTGTATCTGTTCAGATCTTTAGGACTCAGTGACTAGGTTGATTGCAAACTTTAATACAGAATTTTACATGATTTCCCTTTTTTTAGCAAATTGATTTACTCACTTTGTTTCAAATTTCATAGGTGTGTGTATTTATAGCCATAACTTATGTTTTACTGTAGACTTGCAAAAGTACAGCAAGGGCACGTTTAGAGGGGACTAAATAGCACTTCTTAGATGGCAGCGTGGAATGTAGTAAATTGCTCTGCAGTATTAGACGTTAGTCTGTCTAATTACTGCCTGAGTTTTCTACAGATGTTTTAAAGGAAACTAATAAAATGTACCCTGACACAAATATTTTTATACAAACAAATATAATTAAGAATTAGAAGGAAGGGGTATTGCTAATAGTGTTGAAATTCATTCCTTATCTTCCTCTGTTTTAATTACTTCAGTGGTGTAGTTATTTTAATTTTGCTTACATAAATTAAGGTAAGTGTTCAACTTTACAGCCACGTATAGCATGCATGCTTAAAGCGCGTGGAGTTTGTAGCAGAAACAACTTGTGAAGAATTTTTTTTTTTCCAAACCTTCAGACAGATCTTCTTTATTAATTGATGCAATAGAGTCATGTAATAGTAATTTTTTAGTGGTAATCACTTTCTAGAAGTATTTCAAGTTGTGGATCTAATTCTCTGCTGTCAAATGACAGAACTAACACCGAATCTGTATTGCTTTTTTGCATCTTGATACATTATTCAAAACCATGTAGGGAAAGTATCCTTGTAGGTGTGGTTTATAGCGGTAGCTTGTGAACCCAGTCTACACAAATTTGACATGAAATAATTCCAAAGTTGTCTTTTCTATTGGTTTTGGTGCTAGTCAGTGTGTTGTATAAAAGAATGACTTCTTTGTCACTAGCCAGAGAGATAATGCGCACCTCCTCTGTGAAAGTTTTGGTTCTGCCATCCCTGTCCTGTTCCAAGTCATCTAATGTACTGTGCTATGGTGCTGATGGAACTTCTGCATCTTAGTGTGTGCAAAGCTGGGCCATTTCCAGGCTTCTCTTAGGCATGTCTGAAACATCAAGTGTCTCGTATTACTCTTTTAAAGGTGATATTCAACATTAAAAACATGTATTTTAGGTTTTGGTAGGATTCCTGTACTAATGTGGTGACAAACTGCAGCTGCAGATGGACGGAAATGGTTTTGTACAGATAGTTATGCCAGATAACAGTTCACGTTATATGTAAAGATAAAGTGGCAACATTTAATTGCACCTTTAAAAGCAGAGAGTGGGAAGAATTTGTTATATTCTCTGGCAGTAACATTTCTGAAACCAGCAAGCCAGTTGAATCTGAAGAAAACATAGTCTCAACATGAAAGAGAATTTTTAAATTTTTTTTAATGCTCACAACGCGTTCCATTAGAGCCTTTTAAAACCATTTAAAATGTTGCTTTTCTTACTTGGATGGTATCTGCGGGGGTGGTTTTGGAGGGCTGGTCATCTGAGCGGACAGAATAGTACTGTGCTCTTGGATTTTAACCAGATGAAGTTTCATGGAAACGTAACCGATTCCACATACTGCAGTTCTCGGGAAGTACCTCATTCGCATGTCTTGAGTAGACTTCAGCATGAGTAAGGGAAGATGTGATCGGAAGTGGAAGTTACACAAACCACTACAATTTTACATCTGAAATACTGTTCTTTATGGTATATCGTTGTCATTTAAGAGGGCTGACTTCTAAGGCATAGGAAATCGGAATGGTGGTGTTTGACATCATTATGTGTCTTTGCACCAGTTTGATTTTGGCCTGGCTGTTATTTCATGCTTGTCCTGTTAGGTATTGCATTGCCCTTGCTAAGGGCTTCCCGAAGAAAGGCTTAGTTACATATGTTCTGAAAAAATGTGAAACTTATTGAGAACATATAGCCTGCTTGGTAGCTTGAATAGTCTTGATACGGGCTCCAAAGGGAACTGTACTACCTGTGGTGGAGGATTAAAGCAGAGACTTGGAGGAAGAGCAGTTAAAAAGGAAAAGAGCAATAGGGACCGTAATGAAGCAGATACAGGTGCTGTTGTTGAGGAAGATTATTTAAATCATTCTCCCATATTACTTGTGTTTTCTCTTAAAAAGCTCCTCTAAAAGTGTGTTACCCTTGATAGTTAAGCAATTGATTTGCAGAGGGGGGGAAAAAAAAGCTAGAATATTGTTCCAAAAGAAAATTAAGCTTAAAATTTATTTTTGTGGCTATGTATCATAATTTAAAAATGGAGTAATACCAACTACCAATTCTGAATTTTTAGTAGCTTTTTTCTCAGATAGTCAGTAGTTACGTACAGAGAGATTGAATGCTCAGTTACAAATTTAAATTCTAGTTTTCAGACTAATTCTACTTTTTAAAAGAATTACCTGGTGTATTTCTTCATATGTTTGCATTTTTCTTTGCTAAGGATGGCTCTGGTAGAATGGTGGTAGGTTTGGGGTTGTTTTGTTTGTGTTGTTTTTTTTTAAATAAGAAAATAGCTTCTTTACTGAATTTAAAGCAAAACCAAACTCCAACCAGTTAACTGGAATCACTGAACTTCCAGGGAAGGTAGGTATTTGCCTAAGGACTGACTGTCCTAAACTGATGTTCAGGAATATCTTTTGGCCTGTCCTTAGCAACAGTTCGGACTGTGGAAATGTTGGTGTTTCAGCCATTTTATCTTTCACCTTTAAATGTGACGTAGGTTTCAGGAAGCTTCTTTATTCTGATGCAAGTGAAATGATCCATGTTTTTCTTGAAAGCTGAGCATAGGGACTACAATGGAACTGTACTATTTGTGCCTATGTATATTAGTGTATTAAAAGTAATTACTGTACAAGAAGTCACTCATGAGTGGAACAGTCTTTTAACAGGAGTGATCTCAGCTTGAAACTGAAAGAGTAATTTTAGGTTCAATGTTGACGCAGTTGAGATTTTCTTTTTTCTTTTCTTATTTCTGTTCTCTGTTGCTGTGTGAGTATCTCCTATAAGGGGCTGCGAGAACAGCTGAGGAAATGAACTGGCTGTACCCAGAAAACCAAATGCAAACACGGCAATATCAGCTCTGCAGAATAAGCTAATGGGGAGAAGGAAGATTTTTTTTCTTTTGGCAAGCTTCATCTATGATGATCTTAACTGCCTGGACATTATAGAGGAGAGAAATGATTTCTTAGCTGGCAGTTTTCCTGCACTTTGCCTTATTATTTTAATGGTTTCACCTTAAAGGAATTGTTGAGATACGTATCAGTTATTATGGAGGTATATTGTAGTGGCTCAGTGGTTTGGTTAATCTAAAATGACTTGATCTTATAAATAAAATAAAGAAATTTTCCTAAGAGTTACTTTTATGCTTTTTCAGTTATTTTGTGGGACTTTCAATGACATGCTTACTTGATTTAGAAAAATTCTGCGTTTGTGTTTTTAAGTGAAACTTGGTGTGAGTGAATCACATTTTTGTTGGTTTTCCTTTGAAAAAAATTGGGTCTCTTGCGCTCCTGTCTATGGCACATGGAAACCTTATTTCCACGTGGCAGCGCTAAGAGCAGTATGGTGTCTCTCAAGGCTTGCTTTGTGCTGTTTCCACCTCAGGTAGTGTATGAGGCATGGCAGGCACCACCAAGGCTACACACTGTGTAAGCAAGGAGTAGCTTGCTTGTCTTAGGTCTAAAGGAGAGAGTATAGTGCATTTACCAGGGTGGCATAATGTTGATGAGGCTAAGCCAAAGAGCTCAGTGTAAATATTCAAATGGCTCCTGATGGACTTAAGGTTTTAAGCTTCTTAATTGAATCTTTTAAAATTTTTAAATGCAGACCTACATTATTGCGATCATAGCAGGTGCCGAAATACCAGTTATAATTAGCTTAAGTTGTAGCACTTCCATTGCTGTAACTTGATTTGTACTGTACCAAAACTGGCAAGTTGGTTGAATCCTGCAGGCGCTGTCGTTGTGAGCAGCCGTTAGGACAGCAGACTCGATGGGCAGGATGTTGGGTGGATAACGGTGGTTTTGGCTCTTTATGGTCAAGTGCTGAAAGCCATAAAGAAATTCTTTTGGATTTATCAGTTTCTTCTCGCGAAATGGAAAGTCTTCTCTGCAAATGTGAACTCTGATCTGGCTTGTTGGTTTAGGAGGGTGGAGATCACGTTGTACTACTGTCACGTTTGTGTGTTCCTTCCTGCTACTTGGATGACAGCTGAATAAATACAGGAAGAGTCGCTGTGGGTTTTGTAGAAGGAATTCCTGCTTTATAAACTACATGAAGTTCTGCTGAAGGGGCCAGTGAATCATGGAGGAGAGGATCCAGTTGATATAATCCACTTGGATTTTCAGAAGTTTCATCCAAAGTTTTTCACCAAAGACATTTTAGAAGACTGAGCGAGCACAGCATGAGAGTGTCCTGACATGGAGAATAATGGGCTAAGATAAAAATGAGGATAGAAATAAATGGTCAGCTGTCATGGCAGAGGGATGTCACCTGTAGAATTTGGCACTAGGCCCTGTACTGAGGATCATGCTAATTCATGGACTCAGACATGAAGTAGGCTGGAGGTAATCAGTCTTGCTGGTGGTACAGACTTAGTGCAGTAAAAGCAAGGGGTGACTGCAGGGTTGCAGAAGGGCTTTAAGTCTTTAATTACTATTTAAGAACAGCAAATGAAATGCAATGTGGAGAAATATAAGTGTTGCACGTGCAGGAAAAACAAATCCAAGTTATAGAAAATTATGATTCTAAACTGAGTATTACCACTCAGTAGACAGTCTTGGGATTATGACTAGTAGAGCCATGGAGACATCAGCCTAGTGCTTGTCAGCTTTAAAATCAAAACAAAGCAGAAAAATCTCAATGTGAAATGTTAGGGATTAGTATGAAAGAAATAGTGAATAAAGCAAAGTGTCATAGAGCCATCGGAGAGATTTGTGGAATGGCGACATCGTGAAGACTGTGCAGTCTGGTCTGCTTATTTTCCAAAAGGTATTTTAGGGCTGGAGAAGACTTAGAGCAGGGCAACATGGATGGTCAAAGTTGTGGAATGCCCTCTGTAGAAGAGTGACGGAGTAGACAGGAACTCAGAGGAAAGAGACGTGGTGTAGAAACAATTATTTGGAAAAGAGTAAATTAAGTGCACATTTCAAGTGGAATATAGGCAAATACCCTGTGTATCTCTCAGAACACTTCTGCAGACACCCTTAAACCCTCATTTGCAACACGCCCTTTGAATCGCTGGTGAAAGTAAGGTTGTGCCAGTTTCTTTGATTGTTTAGTATACGTGTCCATCTTCTTGACTTGGCTGCATTCCTGGGAGGTGTTACTGAGCCAGTGAGTTGCTTCTCTCATGGGTTAATGAGGGATTTGTTCGTGGGTCTTGTGATCTTTAAGGGCTAGCGTGTTAAGTGAACATATCACATAACCAGGCAATCGGGATTATGAATATTGCTTTAATAGCAAGGTTCCAAAAGCCAACAGCAGAGTTCTTCCTCCTTCATGTTCCTTCTATGTGTTTATACCACATAAAGAAGCTTTTTGTGGTAGTTAAGGAAATATGCCTCTTTTTTTGGACCTGTGGTAAGAATGTTCTGAAGTGGTTTCTGCAGTATTGTTTGCGTTATTTTGCTTTAAAAGCAGTAAACTTTGGAAAATGTGATATTCATACCCAATTTAGATTTAAGATAATCCAATCTAGCTACAACACTGTAAACGTTTAACTATTTTTCCTTTTTCAGACTCATTCTCATTAAAGAAAAAAGGCTTCCTGATACGGATGGTAATACAACAGTAGAGATTACTGTATTTTCTGTAACACATCTTGATGTCAGAAATGTTTTCCTGCAGAACTTGCCCGAGGAAATTTCAGACCATTGTTTCTTAAAAGACATTGTTCCAGAGTGTAATGAAGGTGAATCAGAGACTTTGGCTTTGTTGTGCTGCAGCGAGGGTGAGAATATGCTGCTTTTTAAGCCTCAGACAAAAGAAGTGGGAATGTGTACCAAGAGGGAGGGGGTTCTTCAAGCCCTAAACTCTCCCAACGCTGGAATAAGAGTTTGAGTGGAAGTGGAGTGTATGTATGGGAGGTGTATGTATATATATATGGATATAGTATTCAAGTACTGCCTTGGAATATGTCCCCATACAGAAGCTTCTTTATGAAGAGAAGCTTTGGACCCCTGGTAGCACTTGTGTTCCGATACTCTTTCCAGATACTTACTGTCAGGGTAGCACTGTGAGTAGTGATGGTGCCACAGCAGAAAGGAGATGTAAAGGAGGGTAGGGCTTCGATCTCCCTTTTCTCACCAGCAAATCTACCTCATGGCTTTAGAGAGAAAACAAGTCTGAGTAGGTATGTATTACTCCTTCACAGATCATCTTTTCAGTTCTTTAAGAAGTATTCAGATGCTGATAGGCTTCAGAAGGGAAGCAAACCAGCTATTTTTGCTGTTTCTTCCCGTTTTCTTTGGTTGTGCACACTCTTTAATGACAAGGGTTTTCATTTAGAAATGGATAGGATTTGGGATTTGCCTCAGTGAATGATGACATAAATTGTTCTGGATTATACATAGCAACTGCAATAATTTATGTTCCAAACATAGGGAAAAACATACATCTTTTTGTCACTCTCTGTCTCTAGAAAGCATTTACATTTCTTCCATATGACAGACTATAGATAGTTAAAAAATCAGATTTTTTTTTTATAGTTATGCAACTTTATGAGGAAATCTCACCCTTCAGTGCTGAAGTGTTATTAAAGGTAAATGGGTGAAGGGGTGAACACCTTGTCTAAAGATAAAGCCAAACCAATATTGCTGTATTCAGCTCTGCTGCATTATCTTTAAGCCTTGATACACACTTTTGGATACTCGACTCCTCTGTCTGTGAGTCATGGATAGAGCGTTTCCTTTCCCAAAATGAAAGAGAACAGTGTCCCCAAGCATTGCAGTACTAAAGAGGCTCAGAAGGCACCCGTACTGTAGCATCACTACCACTCTGTGGAACAGAATGAATGGACCGAGCGGAAGAGAAGGTAAAGGGGTATATGAGACACTCAGAGCAGACCAAACCAGATTTCAGGTCAGGTTTTTCAGGTGCTCCTGCACCAGTCTTCTGAAGTGACTTAAGTACACCTGAGCCAAAGGCATTGCTCCTGCGAGCTAACATGTTTTATTTTGCAATTGGGATAAGTTGTGAGGATACTCGGTATTCTCAGCTGACTTTTTAAGCCGTGGTAAGGAAGTAGATTTCAAGAGTCACACTGAAGTAACCAAGTGTGGGCTTTGGGAAGTTCCCAGCTCACTTCGGTACTCTTGTTATGACCATTTTCTCCCTGCTGCTCTTCAGTTCCTCGTGGCTTACATTCTTTCTGGACCTGTAACAGTTTGCTTTAGGTTAGCTGGTTTCTCCAGTTAAAAAAAAATCTCACTGGGTTTTCACTTTTCTCTTGCATAAAGCTAAGGAACCGCAGTTCTTCATACCAGGACGGTATGTCTTTGTATCTACATTTTTGCTGCCCATTGCAGGATGAAATCAGAAACCTGTGAGTTGTTAGCTAACAAGAACAGTATGAAGCAGAGCTTGTATGTACAACGCTAAGTTCTGCTGAAGCATGCTGTATGCTGTAATTTCAAGTGTGCTCATACAAGGGCTTCATTTATAACTGCTTTTCGTTTAAACACATTGTCTTAAGTAGTCAAGTCTATTTTAAATATCACTGTTACACTTCATGAAAGGTGTATAAATATGCCCTTTCCTTCAAGTACTTATTCATCTATGTGTTGTTCCCTTGTTGGAAGGTTTGAAGAAGTGACTTAGAGCGGAATATCCACTTCTGCTAAGTTACAGTGTTCCTGGGTGGAATACAGTTAGCCACCTATGAAAACATGAAAGCCAAGTGAAACAAGCTATCACTTAAATCCCCTTTTCCTTGCTGTATTTCATTCAGAGTCTAAGATACAGTCTGCAGTGTTAGCAGATAAGTTAAGAACACAGAAAATACTTTCTTTATCATGTAAATGTGTTTT
This sequence comes from Leptosomus discolor, assembly GCF_034619465.1. Taxonomy (NCBI): domain Eukaryota; kingdom Metazoa; phylum Chordata; class Aves; order Leptosomiformes; family Leptosomidae; genus Leptosomus; species Leptosomus discolor. The sequence goes on from NC_141415.1 coordinate 4,619,257, forward strand.
CACACCTGAAAAGTCCTTTGTAATTTGTAAGGTATGTTTTTTCTGTGTTTCCATCTTTCCTCTTTTGTTTTAACTCAAAGCCCAAGTTGTTTGTGTATGTTAAACCTTAGTATTATTGACTACAGCAAATACAAAAAATACTTGAAAAAGAAATGTGACTATGCAATATGTTTAAGTAATTGACTTTTTATAGGGACACATACTTTTTGCTAAGAAAACTGTCAGTAGGATGTTACTTTTGTTTCATTCAACTGTAGCTAATTCTGTCCTCTGGCAATATAAAACCAAATTAATTAAAATATTCAAGCTACTTACTTGTAATACTTCTGTTAAAAAAGCAAGACCCGAAATGCCTCAGTCAATGGTTTTATTGCTCTGATTCCCACCGCACCCGCAGTTACTTGTGTTTCCTGACTGTCCTGTTTCGTGTCACTTGCTTACAGCACGTGAGGTCACAGACATCTGTTAGTGCAATCCTGTATGTGTGTGCGGTGAAAGCCTCGTCATGTTCCTCCTTCTGTAGCCGTGTGTACTGACTTACAGAGCTGTAACGAGGTCAGGCGGCACCCCCCAGCCTGCTAGGTGTGCTGCAGGGGTAGGTCTCGGTGTCACAGGCAGTCCCTGGCACGTGCAAATGCACGGTCGTGTAGTGACTTCCCTTTTCTTTCTTGCAGGTTTTCTTTCCTAGATTCTCTTTCCAGAAACTTTTTTTGACCATTGTTACTTGTATTTTTTGTCTTCTATCCTTCATTTTTCACTTTTACCACTTACCTGTTTTTTTCAGTCTGTTTTATATTCTGTGACACTTCTACCCTGTCTCTTCTTTAGAGATTCCATTCTCTTCTTCCCCATCCGCTATTTCATTTTTCCCGTTTCTTCCCCCATCTGCACTTGCTTCTCTCTCCTGGTAATTGTTTTCATCTTCACATTTTTCTGCACCATTTCCACATGGGTGTATTTACAAAAGGGAGCGGAGGCTGGGAAGGAGCGTTGTGTTTCTGAGTACTTGAGTTCTGGTTGCATGCTTCTGAAGGAGCAGAGGAAAGGTTTTGACTTTCTTTGAAATCTGTTCATTCTGTAGGAGCTGATTAAGGGAGTTTGGAGTGGTTATTTTATATCCTCAATATCCAGGAGTCTTCTGAGATAAAGCAGCACAGTAGCAGCAATTTGGGTGCTGCCTTAGGTCAGGTGCAACAGAAGTTGCCCTGCTAGAGGAGGTCCGGTGCGTGTGTCCTTTTCACACTCCGGTGAAAAGTCAAATGAGATGAAGTTGTGAAAATTGAGCACAGTTCTGCCAGGAATTAAAATAAAACAAAAAGAGAGCAGGGGGAGGGGGGGAAACTTTAGAAGTCAGCCACCTCCAAAAGGCATTGGCTGGTCCTTGCTGCTTCTCAGGCTCTTTCTTGCCAGTGGTGTCTGAAGCGGCATTGGCGGTGATGGTGGTGTATGGACACGGGCAGGTAAACACGATCCTTGGGATACAGCTGTGCTGTAAATAACACCCTTGGCGTTTTAGTAATTCGATCCTTAAATCTGTTAGATTGCGTACGTTTGAGCAGGGTTGTCAGAACTTTTTGTTTAGTTCTTGCTGAAATCCCTGGCAAAACTTTCATCAGTATTCGAAAGATCGGAATAGGCTTGGGATGTTCGGAATGACTGCTGTGCTCCATGTCTTTCCAGCGTCATGATATCTGTGGGCCATTATTTATTTGCTGACATCCATTAAAATGTCAGATAATTACGGTAAGTCTCCTAACCTTGAATTACTCTGGAATGAAAATATTTTTCTTGGTGCATACTTAACGTAACCCATCATTTTATGGTCATGTTGGCATGTGTGTTATGAGTAGCCAAAACAACTAGTTAATAAATAATGACCAATCTGTAGATAGAGCAGAGAGGGTGAACAAACAGGTTGTATTTAGTGTTATTAAACATGTTATGGTAATTAGCGTCTGAAGGCATTGGAAAGGTGAGGGCTTTGTAGCAGTGGCCATTGTAGCAACAAAACATGACAGCTCCTGCCCCCCCAAATCGCTGTGCTGGTAGATAAGTTTGAAAATGTTGATAAACATTAAGATGCTGAAACATGGGCTACTCCATTAATAGCTTGGAACTATTTGTTTGTTAAGCAGGAAATAAAATGGAAGCTCATTATAATTTTCATTTAAAAGCAGGAGTCCGAGTTGCTAAGCTAGCAGAAGGTAAATGTTGTCTGTGTTTAACGCAGAGTGGTTGGGTTTTGGGCTGTGTTTTTTTGGGTTTTTTTGGGAGGTGTGTGTGTGTTGTTTTTCTGAGTGTGGGTTTTTTTTTTGTTTGTTGTTTTTTTAAAGCACACGGGGTGAGCAGAAAAATCTTACTTTAAAGCATGGGCAATTTTCTTCCTTTTTTTTTTTTTTTCATAATTCCATTGATGTCTGGATGCTTTCCCATAGTTATTTAGAGTGATGATCATGAAGAAACTGTTGCCAGCTTAGAATATGGTAGAGTGGATGCTTGCTTAGTACTGTTGAAAATCAGCCAAGATGGACATATCTAATTATGGATTGAAGTGTTACGTTGTATGGTTTTATTTGTGGAATGCTTGATTTATCAATGGTATACGTTCCTATGGAATGAACTCTGTAAGGACAGTAATTATGTGTGGTAACATATGATTCAAATCTTATTTTTAATTAGAGAATAAGAAGTTGAGAAGACAAACTCTCTGTCAAGATGGAAACATCAGACTTGTTTTCCAGATGAGTCCCTAATAAAGTTAGGTCAGCCACATTTACGTTACTGTAATTTACAGAATATTGCCGTTGTCCTGATCTTTGATTTGTTAGATGACAGCCATCATTAAAAACACACATTTTGCTTGAAAGTTAATTTATGTAAGTTAGAATTGGAATCAAGACTATTTTTTTTGTCAGTATGTATTTTGTTCCAACATGTATGTATGTGCAAAGAATTTAAACTGTGATTTTATTTTATTTTAGAATACCATCCAAGCTTACTCAATTTATCAGATGAATACCAGCTGGTGCAACTGACAGCCAAAGCTAGAGAAATAACCTCATTTAAAGATGGAAATCCCTATTCATGAGACCATTTCAGAGATTTTTCTTTCCAGCAGGACTGGTTGAGCAACATGTTCTGATCATTGCTGTAGTGTATGGTTTTCAAAGACAGATGGTCATTGTGTTTAATGTCTGTGTATTAATGTTCTGTTGATAAAAGTATGAGTTAGTTGTTAATTTCTCTGGGAAAATATAATTAAGCTGTTGAGATCAGGGTACATGTGACCTGTACTACGTTTGGTATAGAGGCTTCAAATTCAATTAGCTTTGCAAAATTGCTCTGGATTTTTACCTGCTCAAATGCAACATCTGCTTGCTTAGATTATGGGGAAAAAAGATTGCTTTGTTTGCTCTAGGATGAATAGAAAAGTAGTCTTACATTTCATCCTGCTAATTGGAAGTTTGCTCACTACTGATGTTCAATATTTTCAGATGTAGAATGGGTGGTGTTCATCTCAAGATATCTTAACAGACTTCTCAAACTTGTTACTGTGAAATCAAACCTTCTAGAACCATTTTGTACTATACCTCTTCACAGCTGTAGTCAAGTGGCTGTGGAAAGCAGATTTTCTGTTCTGTTTCTTAAAGCTTTAAGTTTTCTGTTGTGGATTTTAGCTTGACAGGAAAACATTGCAGCTTGAATGTGTGGTGCTGTACCTGAAAATATTCGTTCCTTTAGTAGGTGCTTGTCTTCTGGGTTAGAACAGTGGTAGGGTGCTTAATTCTGTCAGCTGAAAGTGTTGACAATGTTGTGTGGTTTTTTTTTTTTTTTTCATAAACTGTTCTTCTTACCCTTTTCAATAAGTCTTATGTTAACTAGGAGCCCTTCTTCAGGGTATTCAGTTTAGTTAGCTGTTATTTTATGCCTCTTTCTGGTGCCCTCATGCCCTGGGGTGTAGATATTTAGAAATTGAGTTTAACTTGTGACCACATACTTATGTGTTTAACAGAAGACTTGAAAAGCTCTTTTTAAGAAAAGGTTCGAAGCTAGATGTGAAGGATGTTAGCGGTGTGGTGAATGGGTTTCTTTTTGCTGTTTTACACTTTGGTTGTTTGATAACGCGTTCTTCTGCAGAAGAATTCAGTACAGTTGCTACCTGCACAGGTATTAACCCAGACAGTATTTGGGACTGCAGGTCTACAGGTGTTTCTGAATTACTTAACTACCTCATCTGCTGAACATGCTAAACCTTAACTCTTGTATTTTTTAACTTTTTGTTTACCTGGCTTTGTGACATTATTATTAACTCGTACTTTTTAATGGCATTCTTTGTGCTCTTATTTTTGAACGTTCTTTCATTCACTACCGTTTGAGCAGCTTTGTCCACGATGTGTTCATTCAGAAATTGTCTGAATCAGTGAAAAGGTCCCAAATGCAGAGAATTATCAAGACCTGTTTAAAGGGGATGATTTCTGTTACGCCGGATGAAGTTCGATAAAGTGATGGGTACACTGGAACAGTAAACGTGGTATAGGAAATGTGGAGTTGAATGGATATTGCTGTGGGCTGATGATTGTTCAAAAGAAAACAGATCAACAGTTGGATGCAATGTCAGTGAATGCGATCGGTGGGTGGAGCATTTTTTTCGTGCTGTTTTGTGTCACAGAAGGGCCTTGTGAGATTCTCAGTGTTTCTTGTTTCTGCTTCTGTTACCCTGACATAAATTAGCTGATTCTGTGGACAAAAAGCATTCTTAGGTGTGGGTTTTTTTGTTGGTTTGGGTTTTTTTTGCATTGTGGACCTTGGGACTATTCCTGTTCCTAGGTCATGTTTTACACTTGCAGACTTAGCTGGGTATTCGGAGTTGGCTTTTCCAGGCAAAAATCCCAATTGACAGTAAGTGGCTTCGTCACTGATGGCCAAAGGCAGAATGAGGGTGAGGCCTGAACCACTTTTTGCAGTTGGTAGGACAGCGCTAGACAGTCGGGCTCTGTGCCTGCGTTACGGGACCCCACCTTGTGCTTGTGGGAAGGAAACAAATAGAGCGAACAACAGTCAGTTATTTGTATTGGTTTTGGAGGTGAGCAAGAGTTAAGAAGTAGGAATATTGCCTTCTCTGTGCCAAGTCCAAGGTAACTGGCTTGGAAAAACTATACTGATATAATAAAAAAGGAGTATTTTTAAAAAATATATTATTACTTGCAGCCATACCACAGGACAGAAGTTTTAAACCCCCAAACTCTTAGAATATCTGGAGTAATCCTGACTGTATGTTGCTTCTGACTGAAACACATCATAGTTGTGTTTTATGTATTTAATCAAGAGGGAATAATTCTAAAATTGGTCGTGTCCCCCCCCAAACTGTTTGTGTATTAGTCTCTAAATACGATATATTTGTTGTGATACAACATGTCAGAATTTCTAACTTTCATACAGTTAAATAGCAGAATTTACAAATATAATTAGAGGGTTAAAGGCGTTTGAAGAATAAAAGCACTTTAATGACATTCAGTTTTTATTGACAACCACTAATATCTGCTGCAGTCACATAAAGATTTCTAATGTAATAATATGAGCAGATGAAAGCTCTACTATTTAAAAGCTCAATGCAAAGCATATTCATCAAATATGCTCTCTGAATACAGATGGAAAGTTATTGAGCAAATTATGGGCAGTCAGCACTTGTCTACAGCTTACATGGCATAAGCCATATTCTACTCTTTGTTTTGCAGGGTATCATATTAAGAGAGATGTATTAAGAGGATAGATGGCAGCAAACTGAAACATTTATAAGGAGTTATTTTTAGTTATTCCAAAACTCTGCGCATGTTTTCAGTTTTCCAAAAATTGTAACATTGCCGTTTTTGAAAGAAAAAAAAATTCTCTTTGCTCCATCACTTACTGGAGATGTTTGCAAGTACCTCATTTTTGACCAGTTAAAAGAATTGTGGAGAATGACAGATAGATGTGTTAAGATGCTTTCTTCTGTTTCTTTAGTATCTAAGGAATATAGGTTTTTTTTGTGAAGTAGTGCCTAATAAAAATCTTCCTTGATCTGAATGTGTTTGGGTTTGGCCTCTGTATGGGCTCAGTTAAAATATGATCCATAAGTGTGATCTGTTCCTATATGTGGTTGGACAGTCATTCAGAAATCCTTAGCTGGGTCTTTCGAACAGCGTCGTTTCTACCAAAGGCAGACATTGAGGCAGTTGGACGATTTAGAGTGCAAGGAGCAGCCTGCAGAACCCAGCAAGGGAGTTCAACGAAGGGACGTCACCTTGCGGGGCGGCACAGGGCAGCCTGCGGTGCAGAGCCCAGGAGCCCGCGGCTGCACAGCCCCTTCCTCCGTGCTGTACCGAGCATCCTTTCCGTGCTGGGGATCAGAGCGGCGTTTGCATGTTTTCCTTGCCTGACTGATTGAAACAGCCGCAGTCCTGGGGAGCGGCCTGTGCTGGTTACTAGCTTTTTAGTTGTTCTTCCACAGAAGTGAAAAACTGCAAGCTGGGAGGTAATTGGCAACCCTGAGAAATAAGATAGAATTGCTTCATGAATTTATGGAATGTCTTACAGTTTTATATACGACGTTATTCATATAGGATCATCTGAGAAGTTTCTGTGAAGGTTCCGGAGAGCAGTGTGAATTACAAGTTAAGCTGTCAATTACTTTTCAGTATCCTCTTGCAGCAGAATAAAAAAACCCTACTGGAGTGGTTGAACATTATTCTGCTTTGCTTGAAAGTTGCAAATTTAAGATGGTCTCAATTTACTTTGAATTTTTTGTTTGTTTGTTTGATGACAAATGAGCTGTGCCTGTATTTCCTTCTGCTTCCTGTTTCTCAAATGAGATTCCTAAAGGAATAGGTGGGTAAAGCCTGTAACACAATATGGTCAGCACACAGAAACACACGTGCTGGGGGTAAAATAGGTGCTCTGGTCTTTTTCAATAAGTAGCAAGAGTTCTCTTAGCTCTTGGTTGATGAACTTGTAAGTATGTGATGACAGAGCAAAGGGCCAGGTACCAAACTCATGATTCAGTGTTGAATCCCTTTGTGGGAGTTGTGTTTATGTAAGGATCAGGTTTTAAAAAAAACACTAAGGGGAGGTTGCAGGGTTTTAGCAGGAAAGCTTGCTAGGGTGAAGGAAAATATTTGGAAGTAACATACTACGTTTTAAATAGTGTGCTATATGAGGTGTATCAAAGGAAAGGGTTATCTGCTTTTCTTCTCCTTCCATTTGGAAAGTGGTGAGAGGGAAGAGTCAAGTGACTGAAATTAGTATTGATTAACAGAGGTTTAAAACCACAAGCATTAAGTTTTTAATTGTGATGATAAAGAGTGGGGGCTGCCTGATCGCTCATACAGTAATGCTCCGGGAAAAGCGGTGAGTTTATTCCTGGGATGAGTTTATTACAGTCTGTGTGTGCAGCTAGACACTGTGGGACAGAGTAATGTGGTGAGAAGATGCCACTAAATTCTGCTGGGTTTTTTTATGTCTTTCAGGAGTTTCAGTGAATGGAGGAAGACACTTTTTACTAGAGATTTAACTTGTCTAAAGATATCAAGGTAGGAGAATTATTTTTTTTCCTACAGTCCCACGTTTTATTTGCAGTAGTTACTTAATTGTTGAAATGGGATTGAAGTTGTCCTCTGTTGCTTCTTTGTTAATCTGTGATCACTTGTAATTGGAGCATGGAGCATGGGCACTGGCTTCCTCTATCAGTTTACCAATTTTTAACCTGATTGTTTCTGTGTTTAGAGGAAAAGGTGTAACACCTTCTGCCTGTTAATGGTCGATCATTCTCTGTCTTTCCTCACTGGAGGTGATCAACAGGCAAACTGAAGTAGTACAAATATTTCTTTAGGTAGGGTTCTACGTTATTTATTGAGTTCATTCTAACTGCTAATTAAATATTTACACTTTTTTGTAAACAAAATGTGTGAGTGACACAGCATTCTGTATAAATGTACTTTGAGATTTTAATTTCTCAGGTTGTGTTTTATAAAATCCAAAATCATCTGTGTTCTGAGAAAATCTCCAGTGTTTGTCCGTGGATTGAACTTCAGTTCCATGTTGAATGTTCTTGAGACTTGAGCAGGTTTGCAGAACAGGCTTACAGCAGCTCTTTAATTAGATCTGTAATATGTATTTTTGATCATTTAAAAATTAAGAAAATAATTCAAATTTCCTTTAATTTCTCAATGTAGTCAAGTGCTGTAACATTTCCTGCCACTTTATACATTGCCTAGTTTTTTGATTTCATTTTGTGTCATACTGCTGTATCTTCAAAATTAACTTAAGCTTGGTAGGAGCCTCAAATAGAACATGCAGTGTATGTAGCTGGTGTTTTTTCGAGTGATGGATTTTTGGCTGCCTCATGTCATAGCTAGAAGTTGAAACGCAAGTGGTTCCTGATGGAGAAGCTCTGCGCTTTGATCTTCTGGTGGTTTGGGGCAGAATCTGGATTGTTGATCCTGGCGGAGCAAGGCTTGTTGATTCCAGCTATAGAAGGTGCTCTAAAATTTCTTCCAAGTCTAACTGGACTCACCTTCTGCAGAAAAGTGCCATGTTCTACCTCAAGCGTAAATACCTAGTTCAAATGGTCGTTGTGGGGGCGGCTTCTAATAATATTTAAAACTGAAGCAATAATTCTAATTGTTATGTGCCACACAGAAGACACTAAAAACACTGAAGGTGAGTTGAGGAAGTGAGGTGATTGTGTTCCTCCTTTTCCTTGGTGATCATTTTTCTGAGAGCCAGCATAATTGACATTGTGTATGGAGAACGTAAGTGTCCCTTAGGAATTCAGTCTGTATCATTAATCTAGAATTAGAAACCAGGTTATGCAAAATAATGAAGCTCTGTTCAAAATTAAATTTCCTTGATTTCAAGGTCATCACCATGTTCGAGAGAACTGGTTCTGACTTTTGACTTTTTTCTAGTGAGTGATTGCATTCTTTCAGTACTGTTTCTGATCTTGTTTTAAATAGCTATCTAGTTTTCCTGGTGTTAAATCCCAACACTTAAATAAGAAGTATTGTTAGAGATGTTTTTCCCGAAACCTTGACCGACATGTTGAGGTTGGAAAGTATATTAGTTGGTATTCTGCGATCTGCAAGCTTACCTTACCAGAATTGTTGTTGTTTGAGAATGAATCTAGATAACCTTACCAGAGTGAATCATAAGCTGTCTCAGTGATGTCTGTCTTTTAGCAGTTGCACTTTTATTCTTCACCCTTCTTACTAGAAGTATGACTATGTTCTAGACAAAATGAAAAGCAAGTTTTCCTGTTAATGGGGGAGAGGGACCTCAAGCCTACACAGAGTACAATGGAGAATTGCACCTTTCTGGTGGTGTCCTCCTGCTGCTGCCTTCCAGCTCCAGAAGCAAATAGCTGCTTCAGTCTGGCACTGTTGCCAGGCTAATTAGCCCTCTGGAAGTGCCGTGTTCCAAGCACAGTTCTAAAATCAGCAGTTCCTCAGAGTAAGTTGTATGAGTTTTCATAATGATACAGTACTTGTCGCATTCCTCTCAGGCTCTGTGTAAAAGTTACCTCTGACCATACACACCACAGAGTTTAGGTGAGCGTAGTCACCACAGACTCATCAAGAAATATGTTTGGCCACATTCACCTTAGGGCTGTTGATGGGAGCGCCACGTACGTGGGAATATTACTGTGTTATACCCTCAGAATTACTTTTCAACTGTAGCATTAAAGGCTGCTTTATTTTGCTAAAATAAAACCAGAGACTGAAGCTGACTTCCTGCTTCCTTGTGAAACGTTGTCATGTTGACCTGCTGCGTGCTTGGCCAGTGTGAATGTTGTTATTTTTATGTATTTTTATGTATTTATTGTTATGTATGTCCATCAAGAAAAGTTGGAGAAGCAAAGATGGTAGAGGCATATCAAGCTGCTCACAGGATGAAAGGAGAGTACAAATGCACGGTCTCTTGAGTTAAGGGGGTTAGTAGCAGGATCTGTAGGAAAGGTGGTTGAGAGATCTCGAAGTACTTTGAGGAGGAGGAGCAAGAGGGAATGGACAGATAGACCTTCACATCAAGCCCCCCAGTCATAATGATCAGTGCTCAGGCTTTCGGGAGGGAACATAAAATCATTAATTTTTGTTCATACTCAGATGTTCTAAAGCCTATTAGTTTAGAGAACTTTGTCTAATAAACTCTTAATTGCTTAAAAACCTGTAGTTAGGGTTTAGTCCTTTTAATTCCTCTTTTGTTTTCCTTCTTCCGAATAATCCTAGAAGTTCTTGGCATTTTTGCTAGATTACAACAATGCTTTTTTCATTCCTAGAGTTCCTGGAAATACTTAATCTCTGAATTCTGCTCCTGTGTTTTTAAATGTGTGTGCACCAAGCTTATAAATACAGATTTCCTTGGACTTTCAGGGTTGTTGTAATCGGTTATCCCCACTCCTGTTGTGAGTCAGAGCTGTTATGTGAGGCAGTGAGTTTAATGCATTTGATTGTCATGAAGTTTGTGGAGTTCTGACATAATGTGACAATTACCAGTTACGGCGTGCGGCAGTCTAGTCTGCCTGTGAACGTCGGAGCGCTGCTGAAATGTGCTCGTCTGGGCTGCTAGGCCTCATCATTAGGTTGTCTCAACATCCTCTTGAATTTCAGGGCAATTAAAAATAAGAGTGTAGGTTAAACTTTGAATAATTTATTTGAGAAGCATGGGAAGTTTCAGTCTAGCAGCTGTTAAAAGCGAATGTGGAACAGATTTCTGTGTGCAATACACCTTATACATGGAGTAAGTGCTTGAAAGCCAGACTCGGTTTGTGTTGGGTGTCGTCCTTTCATTTTTCGATTTCTTTTATCTTGTGATAATTAGCTTTATAAATCTGTCACTTGTTTTTAAAGAAGTCCTCGTTTCCTATTCCTTTCTGAAGTTTGAATGCTCTTTGAAAACAGGTCAGTAAATTGCAAAATTTTGTGGGGTTTTTTTTTTTTTTTTTGGTTCATAAAATGTTACTTTAGTCTTTACATGTTGTTAAATCCAGAAAACTAGTACTCAGAAAGGTACCTTTTTTGGGCATCTTAATATACCGTACTTGATATACACACTTCTTAATTTCTAATGTGGTGAGTTCAGCTTCCCATGTGAAAAGAGTTAATCTGGTGCTACCAGGAACTTTTAAAATAGAATATCTTATGAGTAACAACCTTTTCTGTTATTTTGCACAACTGAGTGTATATTTTCTGTCAGAGGACTTTCTTCTTTTTCAGAGAAACACAGAAGGAATTACCCTTTTAAAATATCTTCTTTCCATCATTGCTATTGGGAATTAAGGGGGGACATACTAAAGAGATGTGATGCCTCAGATCTTCTGAAGTAGACAGAAGCAGATGAATAAAGGAATAAGCAGTGAGATATGCACTGCCCGCTTTCCTGCTTGTCAATACAGAATATTGCCATGGTATTTGTCAGCAGTAAAAATACAGGCGTTAAGGTTTATCTGATGAATTTGTTTTTAAAACTTTTTTTTTGGTCAGGTTGTTCTCTGTATATTCCATTGACTTGGTGCTGCCAAGTCCCGATTCCAATTTACGAAGTGTTGTTTCATCTTTAATGATAAATTCCGACACAAGTGAAGTAGGGATGCCCGCCTCCCGCCTCCGCTGAATGATCAAAAGTGGTTTGTCACAGAGGGCTTTCCGTGTTCACGCAGTGGTGTAGTGCTCCCATCTACAGCTGGGCAAAGCACTGCGTGGGGTAGGGTGAGACACTTCTTGTGCCCTCCTGAATTTTGGAGGTGGTTTGTTACTGATAGATGTAGTGATTTTTCATTGAAAAATGTGGTTTGATAGACGTTTGTAAATACTTCAGCTGTCTATCTATAGATAAAATGTTTTGAGAATTTTTCACTAGGTAGTGATCATAAACTTCTGCTGAATATTATGAAGGTTTTGGGGGTAAATTCTGCCTTAATTTGCTACAGTATAAGATGCTGCCTGGGCTGGGCAGTGAGCTAATGGGATCTCATGGTCTGGCACGGAGGTGTTCATGTTTACAGGCTTTTACTTCACTTTTCAGCCGCAGATTAATATACAAAGAGTCAGCTGACAGAATTGTTGAACCACCTCCAGTTTGGAAGTATGGGCAATTTTTGGTTTTTTGAGTTGTCCTTTCCCCACGTTCAGTTAAAGCTCTGCGGTGACTCTGCTCTTGCTGTGCTCACTGGTCTGCCACTTGGAGCTACTGCGATCTGTGAACGTCACCGTGAGGCACGGGCAGCCTAACTGGGCTTGCTCCTACCTGAGTTTTCAAGAAGGAAAACGGTGACCATGTACAAAGAACTCTGTTTCTTTATACGATGTTTGGAAGACCAAGATGTTTACAGTCATATGACTTTCTAGAAACGACTTTTGAAATGCTTGCCCTTTTGCATAGGGATTTTCGCTATGGAGGCAAGGAAGGAACTGAAAACTCAAGGGGAAAATAAAGTTCTTAAGAAATGTGCATTGCACATAGGATTTGGATTGCATTCCCTTAATACTTTTGTAGCTAGAAACTTTTTATTATTAGAAGAAACATTGATTAGAGTTCTACTCTGGAAAGTACATGTTTAATAACTTCTAATGCTAACTTGCACAAAACTTGGCAGCAGTGGCTAAGCGATGTTTGTACGTCTCATTGGACATCAAACACTTTTGCAAAAGAGCTTAGCTTTACTAATCAGCTTTATATAAAAATAATTTTAGTTTTAGTGAGGTGATCATAGAAGAGGAAGATACTGGGATCTAGCTGTTTTAGTGGTGGTATATGGCTTTGGTTTTGAAATTCCTTGTCTGACACAATATTTTTCCCTTGGAAATCTCTAAAAAGAAGCAAAAATTACTTCTGTGGGCTGTAATATTGTGTAGCCACCCAAAATGTGAAGTGGTTTTTGCAGCTTGTCTACAAACTCTGTCTTAAAATTAAGAAAACAAAGAATTAGGCCTTAGTCATCCAGGAGGATTTAATGAGATATTGCAGGCTTGTTCTACTTAGCGTTTGGTGTAAACTTGCAGCTTGCAGCATTCAGTCTGTCTCTACTCCCTTGCCTGCCTTTACTTTTTTTCCCCCTCATTGTGCTTGTAATACTACATTTTCATTCTCCAGACACTGTTTTTGTTTATTTCATTCAAATCTGGCTTTGTTAGAAGATAAAACAACATGTGTCAGAGACTGTCTATACCTAAACCAGAGGATTCTTGAGCTGTTTTTTTTTTTAAAAAAGGCTACTTTTGTGAAGTGCCATGGATGCTATAAAACAGAGTTCATAGGGATAGTACCTTTTTCTTCACCTCCTGATACAGTTGGGAGACTTTTGCTCACCTAATACCGTCATTGGATTTGATAAAGTCACAAATGACAAGCTACATGATGAATAAAGTGTAGTAGCTGTAGGTTGCTGGATTTGATGGTAGCGGTATCCCATGGCAGTGGGAGTGTGAAGGATCCCCATCAGCACACTGCGTCTTTAGCTGCGGCTGACACAGCTGCTTGTGAGACTGGAGAAGGGAGGGAATTAACCTGGGCTGTAAGATGTGTTGAGCAGTTCGTTGGGGGTATGAAAAAATACCTGATCCAGTGCCTTCTAATGCTGTAACACCATTTGCTATTTAATCCTTCTAATTCCATGAGTAATACGACCAACAGAATTTTTAATTTAGAGTGCTTATTCTTAAATACTATTTCTGGCTTAGTTTTACCTAAACAGAGGAAGAGCTGTGACCACTTTTGCTCAAAGGCACAAAATAATGTGGTTGTGTGTGCAAAAGAAAACCGGTGATTGATTTTGGTGCCGATTCTGCTACTACTCTATATTGTGAAAACCTTAACTAATCGGGATATAAATTTAGTGAGTGCTTATGCTTAGAGTACTACAACTTCATCTGTAAGATGCGATGAGAAACCATGTTATGAGTTGGTGCTAAACTAGGTCTATTCCTAAAAGGCCTTTCTTTCCATCTCCCACCTGTGCAGGTCACTAACAATCTAGCAGTCCTCTGAGGCTCCTAGGCGAGCTCTGAGAATATGCAATTAGTCCTTGAGACATCCCATGGCTGGGAACTCAGGGCCTTAATGAAAGGCATCAATTTTTTCTCTGCTCTGTGGTTCTTAAGAGCAAGTTCATGGAGGCCCCATCTATGCCCTATGCAGAGATTTAATTCAGTCCCAGTAGCAGCACAGCATTTTCTGGCACAGTTTGCCACGTGAAGGCTAGAGGTAAGTATCTTTATCAAACTGGTGTCCTCACCTTTGGCACTGTTCAGGCCCAGTCCACTTGGCTCCTTCAGCATAATTGGGTTTAATTAGGTTATACCTCAGCACTGACGGCACAGCTCCACTCAGTTCTCTTCCCAGTGCAAGCTGACGTGGGGATAGTCCCTAAACCACCTCCTTAATTTGTAGGAATCTTGAAGTTTTGGGCTGTCCATTGCTACCATGAGAGTTTGATTCTGAGGGAAATGCCATTATAAAGATTGATTGTCCTTCCAGACTTAAGTGGGGCTCAAAATGGGTACCTGGAGATCTGCTTTTTTAAAACAAGCAAAATAAACAAGAAAAGAAAAAGAAAATACCCTACACTTGTCTTTAGTGGGATTTTAGCAGGATCTTTCTGCTCCACCCTTAGTCTCATCAGATGCTGTAAGATTGTTATTTATTTACCCTCTTTTTACCTGAATCTGAAATAGCAAGCTGAGCACTTTGCAGTCCCCTTCTGCTGTTCTACCTGAATTGTCTAACTAGTACTTAATGCCATGGGTAAAAGATGAAAAATAAGATGTAATTCTTGGGTGGTGGCAAAGTCTGATGTTACTCTGTCATTAGTAGTGGAGGTGGTTCTGGTTTAATTTAGCATGGTTAGAGACACAGCCCTATAACTGAAGTCCGCAGGTTGCAGATGGTATCATTGCTTAGTTCGCTGGAGTGCTTGGAGTTTGTCTTCCGTGGGACGCTTTGAAGGTCTTACTCAGACTGTGGCACTGTAGTCCCTGCCCCGGAAGGCAGGGGAGTTAGGTGTGGGCAGAGGAGCTTGGTGCAGGCTGTGTTATCTGCCTAGAGAAGGGGTCGGTTCCCGATCAGCTAGCCTCCCCTTTGCTCCGAGCTTCATTGTTGCAGCTACACTTCCAGAAGTGCCTCAGTTTGCTTGTTGGAACACAGTCATGTGTTATTGCGAGCTTGATATGTTAGTGTGAATCGTGATTAACCCTGATAGCTGGTGAAACTTTTTCTCCTTGTTTTTACGTATTACTATCACAGAGTGCAAGGAAACTACCTCTTCTTGTTTTTCCTGTCTTGGAAAAATGTTGCTAGGTAATAGTTACATTTTTCTGTTCATAAACTTTTAGGAAAGAATTAACTTCCCTGTGGCTGTGGCACTTGGCTTAATATAAGAACCACTTGAGTCTGCTTCTTCTAAAAAAAAAAAAAAAAATAATGAAAATCGATCAATCAAATGTACACTGTTATCAGCATAGTGCTCAGTATTGTAGAGGAGGAAAAGGTAAGTTGCATTCAGACTCAAGCCGTTCTCCAAATAGTAGCAGGAGGTGTTTACTGCCACCTTGTTGTCTTCCTCAAAGCTTAGATAAATAGATGTGGATGAGTGCGATGTTGGAGGGGTTATAATATTATCGTGATCCAAAATAAATAGCAGTTTGAGTTTGGTTCCCTCCTCTTTGCATTTCATGTCTACTTCGTATTTTCTCCTTCTGATGTTGCAAAGGCTGTTGTCCATGGAGTTTATTAATAACAGATCGTAAGAAAGGAAGGATGTGTAACCCCAGAAGTTTTGTTTCTGTGCTGTGAGCTGGGACGTAACAGCCATCTAAAGAAACTAAATGAACAGAATTCAAATTTAAGACAATTGCGTTTGTGCCCAGGTGAAAATTTTTTTTGTAGTCATGTAACAGTAGGACTCTTCGAAGAGGGGCCTGAGCTTTGTTTAGGGGCCCTGGGAATAAGCCTAAACACTCGCTCGTTGTGCTTTGATGTCATTATGCAGGGCCTGAGATGCCAGATGATACTCAAGCGATTCATAGATGCAAAGGAAATGCCAGTACTGTATTTTCTGTTTTAATATTCATGCACGCATACATATATGCATGCAGACAAACATACCCCAAATCTGCTTGTGGAATCTAATAAGGGAATGGAATCTCCTGAAAGTCAGGAAAGGCTGAAGTTAATGTCACCTATGCAGGTGTGCTGGTGTTTGCTATGTGTGTGCCCTCAGTTGCTGCCTTGGAATGTTAGTGTGTCTCTGTGAGTAAGTCATATTAAAAGGACTTTCAGTTATTTTATATATACATAGAAAGCTCTTTGAACTAAGCATTATTGTACTAATATGCTTGAAAATATTAGATAAATGTGACCGTGAGTTTCTTCACATTTTATTGAGCATCCTCTAAGAAGAACCCAATATTCTTGCAGGGAAAAATTTCATGATACATTTGTGTAAGATTAATGTCTTACCTTGTAACTATAGAATATTGTGTGTACAATAGAAGGAAAGTTGTGGTTTATTGTATGTCCTGATCAAAGACTCTTTACTATTCTTTTGGTCTAGTTAGGAGTTGCTTTTGTTGTTGCTGTTGTGATGGTTTACCTACTTTAATAGGAGAATGTTTCACCAGAACAAGCTGTCAGTGTGTCTGGTGAACCCAGAAGCTCATTCTTTTATCTTCAACAGCACAGAGACAACTTTTTTTTTTTTGAGACATATAGAGCGAGGAAAATATATGGATAATGTTTCTGTTTGATTTTTTTTTTTTTTTTTTTTGCATCAGTTAACTTTGGGTTTGAGTGGCTTTCCTCCTCATGACAATTTATTCAACTCACAGAAGGATTTGACAGTCAACTAGCTCAGGAGCTAAAGACAACAGCTTTTGTAGTCTGTGGGTTGTGTTCAGCAAGATTCACTATTTCTGAGCAATGTTAAGGGTAGCAGCTCTTTCTGATAGGTTTGGCTTTAATAGTGGTGGGAAATGGAGGCAGAGTTTGCTCCATGCTGTGTCTTTCACTATTTAGTGTGATAATTTGGTCAAATCGTTTGACAGAATAGGTGGCTGATGCTAGCAGTGCTGAAATGGTATTGTCCTGGAAGTAACCTGGACGAACGAAAGCAAACAGAATGGGAGGCTTTATCTGGATGTTGATTTCTATTGTTAGGAAATGTTTTGGCAAAATAGTTTTTCGTCCTTCCAAGTTGTTATCTTGTAAAGCACTTTCTGTAATGTTTTCCTGTTGACCAAATCAGAGTGATTTCTTTACATCTGTTGTTCTTTTGCTTTACACAGTTTCTGGGGTACGCAAAGTGGAACAGGATCGCCATGTTTCGAAACAGTCTCAAGATGCTTCTTACAGGAGGGAAGTCAAACCGCAAAAACAGGTCCAGTGGTAAGTAAATGTCAGCTCCTCATGCATGTGTTTTATTTACGGTTTTTGAAAGTAGTCCTTTTATGTGTGTTTTGGTCTTGCTGGGTCTTTTTTCTTTTTAATGAATAGACGTACTCAGTTGATGATCTTGTAGACTCACAACATCATCATAGGTCATTTTAATACTGTGCTGTGATTTGATATTTAAAAATATATGCATATTTATTTAAAAATGTATGTAAACCACATTCTGTTTTTATTGGGGAGATAAGATGTAGGGAAAAACAAATAACTATACATCATCTTGTAGTAAACTAACATCAAGGTTCATGTTTCAATTATGGAAATTTAAGAAAATTAATTTTTTTCCTCAAAAATGACTGTGATGATACCTTGTGGCAGTGAAATCTTCTTCATTACAGACAACACTTGTGATAGCAGAAGCATTTTTTTTTTTAATTAATTTTTAAACAGGAGGGAGAGAGAGGAATGGGAAGAGATGGAATCAAGGAGAAATTGCCCAAATTTAGTCACTAAATTTAGTTAGTCTCCTTTTTCCACCATCCCAGGAGAGGAGTTTACAGTTAGCACTAGGTCACGTGGCTCAGCCTGTTTGATCCGTGAAGGAGGTTAGGAGAGAGAGTAATTGTGAAGCAAAACATTACAAAAATATTGATATGCTTTAAAAACGTTTTTATTCAACTTTTGTATTTATTTCCAAAAATGGAGTGCTGGCAGTGTGAGAGCTTTTAATTAGATCTTTCGGTTTTCTTTTTAAAGCCATCTGGCAGCACATTTTGAATATTTTGGGATATGGTGTTTATTTGTGCTTGTGTGTCTGTGTAAATAGCGCCTATCTGTATTCCATGGGAAACCACAGTGAAGATGCAGAGATACAATGGTGGTAAATGCAGTGGAAAAAACGGGCTCTTTTCCCTTGGTCGAAACAAGTTGTTACGTGTTTCTCACAGTGCCAGAATTTCCCCCTGACTTTTAATCTTACTACCCCAAGTTTTAGTTGGGGAAGGGGAACTAATGTTTTCCAGCAGTACGGCTTTGCTGTGTCCTGAAGTTGCCTGGTGGCAGCGCTGACTTCGTTTTGATCCTTACACGTCAGTATCTGTTAGAGTCTGGTTTCTGGTGAGAGTCCCAGTTTGTGTTGGTTGATCCTGAAGATATTTGTCGTGAAAAGTTTAAGCAGCACATCACGGTGTTGACTTCCTCGCGTTAGTTACTGTCATTGGCGTCTGTCTCGTATAGTGGGAGAGATGTCGGTATTTTGCAGACGCCCTTAGTAATTCCAGCCTGAGGTCGTGGTTGTCATTCACTGCTTTTATGAAGGAGATTTTCTTTCCTTACGAACTCCATAGTTTTTTGTTGCAGGAGTGGTTAAGCTGAGGGGGGTACTTGCATAAAAAGACAGGTTTTGGGAAGACACACAAGCGGATGGGCTCTGTCTTCTTGTGATTTTGTATCTCTGTGAAGTATCACATTTACAATTTAAAGCCCAGGAAAGTACAAGTCCTCTGATGATACTCATAACCTTTGGAAAACTGTACATTGACAAATAATCTTAAATTGTGGTTTCTGTACAAAGCTCTATCTTCGTCAGGTATTCTGGTATCAGTCCCTAGTATTCCTTTTGGCTTATCTCCCAAAGCAATATTAAGGATCTTGTATATGCAAAGCTTTCCAAATACGTGTTACTTATTTTGTGAATGAAAAATGCCTGTTCTGATATAACAAGATTTGATACGGCCGTACTTTTGTCTTGGAGCGAAACAGAGAGAGAGATGGGCCTTCTTGAAAAACAATAGGACAGCGTTTAATCGCTGAGGTTTTCTCTAATGCCTGATGACTACAGTGTATGTTTAATTTATTGCAATTCTACCTTTGAAATGAGTTGCTTTATTGAGAAGTTCTGTTTGGTGTTCTTCAGAGGAAGAGCGGGAATAAAAAAATGTGATGATAAGGTTTGTTTTATTAGCAGTGTCTGAATGGAAAACATTCCTCCACTGGAAAATAATTTTTCAGATAAATATCAGTCTATCAAATTACAACATGACATGAGATGAATTCATTGCTGCCTAGATTTGTTTAATAAATATATTTAATTCTGTATTTCTTTGCCACACAGTAAGGGAAAAAAGCAATAAATCTTCCATGTACATTTCTGTGTAGCATACAGTATTACAAGCCTGAAATTTGTTTTTTTTATTTGCTTTGCAATTATGGCAGACTACAAATTTGATGCTTTAAAAGTTGATGAAAAAGGAGAGTACTTATCTAATAATATACAAAAGGAATTTGTCACCCGTTCTGTCCCTGACAGAGCAGTCCTGCACTGGTCTGAGCAGCCCAACTTGATCCTCGTCATCTGAGTCTTTTGCTTTGCTTACCCTAAACCTCCATGCTGCCTTTCTCTTCATCTCCCTTCCTTTCTGCTCTCTTGCTGTGTGAGGGAAAGGACCTTGAAGAATCCTCCCACCCCCTTAAATAAATGTACATGTAAAACAGCTGGGTCTGAAGGTCTCGTTCTCTACAACGTGTTCACCCGGTGAGTGCATAACTTCTGGTCACCCACATCACTGTGGCCTTCACTGTTGGGTTTTTGAGGGGGCTGTTTCGGGGGGGGGGGGGGGGGCATAGGTGGGACGCTGTGGGTTCTGTTGTTTTTTTTTTTTCAGCCAAGTACTTTAAAAAGAGTAGGTACTTACTGAATTTTTAAAATTATATTTGTCATTAACATGATTTAGATTGCTAATTAGGCGTTGGAAATGAAGCGTCCCTGATGGTTTCGGTGCTCTGGTTTGCCTCGTGGCCTCGGAAGGTGGTTCCTCCTGGGGCAGCGTGATCCGGAGGGCAGAGCCGGGGGACAGCGAGCGTGAGCTGCCCCGATGGCAGAGGCGGAACTTTGCAGAACACCCATGTTCACAGGGGAGCTAACGCAGAGCTATGGCCATCGCTGGGAATTGGGGACACAAGCAAAATCCTAAGTTCTGTGCTGTGAAAGTGATCTGTTAGAGGTTTCGGGTCTGCTGTTGATTCAGCTTCCATGTAATGGTTTTAAATTACGTGGGTAGGTGACAGCCCACGCGGGTGTCTCTGGTGCGTGTGGGTTTGGATGAAATTGCAGTCTGTGCATCTTAATTTCCTACACTCCAGCCGTTTTGCGTTCCAGTGCGGGAGTAAACCTTTGAAGCAGGGTTAAAGGTATGGTGGGTTTTTTTCCGTGGGGACTCCAAGTGAGCACGCTGGCCTTTGAAATTACTGTTCTTTGCAGTTTCTTTCATTTGCAGGAACATAGTTAGCAAATAGGGTCAGTGAAGTCAAGCTAACAATCCCTAGATGTTGTGATGTGGTTTTGATAATTCTTCATGATTAAAAGAACACTGGTAGTGGTAACAGTAAAATGCCTTCTTATTACTCCTCTTCAGAAACTGCTGAGCAACTTCTCTGAAGAACTGTGGTTGAAATTTATTTTGACTCAGCTGGGGTGGGTTTTTTCCTCGGGTACTCTTTATGGTGTTGTGGTTCAGGAACACACAAAATATTTATAAAAGAAGAATGCCTGTTACGTCTGTATGAATGTACAGTTACATGCAGCAATGCCAATTAAAATAAATGAATTTGTACTGCAACATCAGGTTGTGTAATCTCCTGTGGTTCATTTGGTGTGTGTGTGCTTTCAAAACTCTACTGACAGGATTTCGTGGCAGCGTACTGTATACAGTACAGCTCTGTACGTGTGTATTTGTGCACATATTTAATCTCTTGTCTTAACAAAAATTCTCCTGTGGCTCAAGAGCACTCAAGATACTTCACAGTAATGCCTTGAGGACACATTATGATTGCAATAGTATTTTGATTAGGCTGTATTTTCTTCTGTCGTAAATGGATATTGCACAAAGCTACCAGACAACAGTGTCTGTAAAGCTGAAATGTGATCTGAATATAGTTAAATATTACCTTTATTTTTCTATTCTGAATTAATTTACAGAGATATGCAGACATGTAGGTTTTCTGACTCGAGTTTGTACCCGGGGATAGATTTACTTAGGATATGTTTGTTTTAAAGCGTAAGAGGACTGTGCTTTGCTCCATTCTTTTACTCTTCCTGGGTGAAGATCCAGCATTATTGTGGCCAGAAGCACTGTGGCTGGGGCAAGCAGTTGCATTGAAATGTGCAGGTAGGCACTCCTGGCTGCTGCTGCTTGTCAGAAAGTTTTTTGAGGCTCTTTTCCCCTAATTCAGCCCTTTAAGGGCAGTTCTATTCTGTTCTTTGTATCCAGAGACTATAAGGTCCTCTATTTTTTTTTTAGCTGTTTTATCAAGGAACTGTCTCATATTTATCTGCAGTTTGCTTGCTTATACTGAATATTCATTGGTCTGGGTATGTATTTAATTAGTTCACATCAAATCAATCCATTAGTACATCCATTCCGGTATTGTGTTAGTGAAATAAGCCTCTGTAATGGATCCAATCTTTCCACCTGTTACAATTATCCTGGTTTCTTTTCCAACCAGATGGACTATTCCTCCTTACATTATCGCATTAGATTAATGCTACTGTAAGAGTTGAGATTCCCTTTAGAACCCAGTAATATTGAGCTGCAAAACTGCACGTTTGGTTTGGTTTTATATTTCTGCTCACTTTGTGAGGTGTTAAGTCCAGCAATTTGTTTCTTTTATTTCTGGTGGAGGCTGAAGTAGATTCTTGAAGTACTCTTGTCTTTTTTTGCATGTTAAATTTATCTGAGGCATGTAATCCTTTATAAACTAGCCCAAAGGGTCTGCTTTTTTCTTCTGAGTGAGTTAGGAATTGTATCTTTCCAGTTCTTAACTGATATAATGCACGCAATTTTTATCTCGAGCTTACCAGCTAGGAGCCTGCCTGTCATTCATAATATTTTTGGTGTAGGGTTTTTAAAATCTGTTCTTCTTTCCTGATTCACAGGAGACCTAATTACTTCCAACTTCCGATGTATTTATAGGGCCTTTTGGAACCTGCCACTTCATATTTTAATTCCAGGACTGAAGGAGCCCCTGTTGAATGCTCCGCTTTCGATTCTCGCCTTTCTAAGATAAAAGGCGTTTCTGGGAAGGTCTCAGCACTGCTTTGCCAGAACTCCGTGCAGTTTCTTATCTATCTGATCTCTTTTGGAAGTCTAAGCATAATTTTTACCCCAAAAGAGTTTTAGAGGGTCACAATCACTTCATGGATTTCGTTTCTGAAAGAAATGGCTGAGTGGTGAGATCCAGCTGGGGAGGTCCTATAGATGTTGGGATAACTTAATTTAAGAAGGTGTCAGAAGTGAGATATTAAAAGACCTATCAGAGTTACAGGATGTATTGTGGTACGGAATATCATATATATCCACATGTTCGAGGTGTTCCATCCAAATAAATCAGACCATTTTCTTCCAAAAAATTTGCTAATTTTCATAAATCCATTTTTAAACAAGTCTTGAGTATGTTGATAAATCCATAGCTCCTCTGACCACAGTGAAGCCTTGTCCTTGAGTATATTAAGAATGAACTGACCCTTTCTGAAAGTTTGTTTTTCATTTATATAATTTAGTGTATTTCTTCTTCAGAAGGAAGTATATCGGGAGGTTACATGTGTACACATGCATGCAATTTTTTTTCTTGGTAAGGCCTTCTTGGCCAAGAAGTAATTTTTCTTGGTCAGAATATGTCTTGTTCATACACCAAGCTCTCTTCCCAGACAAATAAAGGATAATTGGACAATAAAGCTTCTGCTTCTTTTCTGCGCAGCTATCTTAGCATTTTAGCAGCTAGTGCCCATGTTATTCTAATATTTTTCTTTACTTCTGATCCACAATACCTTCTTTTTTCTTAATAATACCGCAGATGTTATCTTGCTTTATAGCTCATAAATAATTCTTGTCTGACAGCTCTGTTCAGTCCTTTACTGTGTTTATAATTTTTTTAAGTGACTCAACCATTCCACTAGTTTATCAACCCGTATTGTTTTATGCTTCTGAGTGTGAGCGTATGGGGGGAGCGGGGGATAATCCAGCTCCATCAGCCTAAGCCTTGCCAGTATTTTCGCAAATTTGAACATCACCAGCTGTAACAACAACCGTGACTAAGGCTGCCTCCATCCTGTTGTGAGTAACCAGCAATGGATATCCTCACCCCACCTCTCTGTTTCCAGAGCCCTAAAAGTGACTTTGTTACCTGAAGCACCGTTCAGTGAGTTTGTTCCCACATCCCTTTTGTGGCTTTTCCCGCCATCTTGAGATTTAATTTATTGGTTTATTATTTTTTGCTTTCATCAAATACAGACATATATACTAATCTTTTTCTGGAGCGGGATTTTCAGTCCTTTCTCAGCATTTCCTGATTGTCCTCTCATGGTGCTATATGGTATTCTTCAATGATTTTCATATGCAAAATTTTTCAGAGCTGTATTTTGAGCCTCCCTCCTTGCCTCGACCCTCCTTTTCTAACTTCCCCTATTGTGGTACACTTATAAAACTCCTTTTTACTTTGCCACTGTTTTCAAACCTCGCAGTATGATTTTCCTCCATTTTTCTCAATATTTCAGCCCACCAGATTACTGCATTGTTTCTGGAATCTGGAATATTTCGACGACTTATCGTTTTCTTTCAGTTAAATCTTCTTGAATACTTATCTCCTTTTCAGTATTCACAAATGTTTTGCCCTTTTTTTTTTTTTTTTTTTTTTTTTTTTGTGGGGGAGTTGGAAGCATAGCATGTTTCTTAATGTCTGATTTTTAAGATAAAGCAGCATCTCCCTGTCTTTGAAATGCTGTATTTTGGGCTCTTTACTATGAGGCTTAAATTTTGGACACTTCTAAATCCTTTTTCCCCACTTAGGTTGTGCTTTTCTTTTCAAAATGTAACATTGTTTGAGATGCAGGCCCTGGGTATCGGGTACATTTACTGTCCTGGTACAGGTGCGGTTCTTGTCTCTTTCCTCCCTTTTCATTTAAGTAGCCTGTCAGAGCTTGAAATGGTCTTTTTCTCCTCCCCCAAGACAAAATGAATGAAAGACTCTTCAGACTCTGCCCCATTTGTTCAGAAAGGTTAAATTGTAAAATTGGGTTTGGGGAGGTGAGAGAAAAACATGAGATGTATTTCTTCTGTGCCGATTGCTCTGTTTGTTTCCAGTAGCTAAAAGGAGCGGAAGGCATGCCCTGAGTGTTTGACAGGACAGCTGCTGGGTGCTGGGGTTTTTTCTTTTGCTGTTTTCCCCATTTTTCATTTCTATCTGTGCGTCTACAAGCACTCCTTTTTTCCTCAGTCATCCTCATTTTAATTTTCAGACATATTCCTACTTGCTGGTTTTTATCCAAGATTTATCTCTAGGTCAGTGAGCCCATTCTCAAGTTCTATATCAGCTTTAATCCTTCTCAAACCTTTCCCTTCATTAGCGATTCTACAGATCTGATTGCTGAGATTAATTCACCGAAGTCCCTTCTGATAGCAAGGGCTGATTTGTCCTCCTTCTCTACTCTGAATGCTGCTTCCATTACGGCAGCCCTCTCCCCTTCTGCTGTCCTCGTATGTTCCAAGCTCTTTAACCTCCGGAGAGTTTCTTCTAGGGAAAAGAAAAAGGCTTTTTGAACTGGCCCTTTATGTGGGCATCCATTTTGCAAACAAGGGAATCGA
The DNA here is from genome assembly GCF_034619465.1 of Leptosomus discolor. Lineage (NCBI taxonomy): Eukaryota > Metazoa > Chordata > Aves > Leptosomiformes > Leptosomidae > Leptosomus > Leptosomus discolor. The sequence goes on from NC_141415.1 coordinate 4,644,306, forward strand.
TTTTCGAAATTAAAGGGGTCAGGGAGCGGTAACGTTTGCAGGTTGTGCCATTTCCCCTTCCGAGCTCTGCCCTTAGGCAGTGCTTGGCTCCACTGACACTGCGCCATCGACCACCTTCTCTCGCTCTGAACTTAGCTGGAAGCCTTCACTGTGCGTGCTTGGTTGTGAGCTGCCAGAACCTACGGTAACGATGATTTGCCTTTGTGGATGAGATGTAATGCTTTCCGTGGAGTGTTGTACTGGCAGAAAGCAGTATTTGAGCAGAGCTCATGGAATTCAGTGGTCTTCTGTATAAGCTTTGGTTTTGTGTAGGAATGAGCAGGATGAGAAAGCAAGGGGTGCTGTGAGGGATGTCCGGGGCTGTGAGTATAGCTGTGGAAGCTGCTCTTGTTTCTTACTGGAGACGGAGGGTAGGAGGCTTGGAAGAAAGGAGGGAAACGTGGTGTTAGGAGTATCCTTCTTCCTCCTATTACGTCGTATTTGTTTCTACTGCATTTGCCAGCAGTTTTAATGGAGCTGCATGGTGAATGTTGTATGAAGTTTCAGAAATAATTTTAAAATTTCTGTTCAGTTGTGCAACCTAGCTGCTTTAATCCCTGTTGACTAACCGCTGAATGCTGCTTAAAGAACACAACTGGCTGTTTACTGTACTGATAACTGCTAATAAATCTTTAAAGAGCTTTGAACAGCCTCTTCACGCAAAGAATATCAGTGTAGATAGTGTAGCATGAAAGCTGTAATAAGGCTGTTATGAACTGGAGCTCCCCAGTCATTCTCCAGATGCTTTCCACCAGACCTTGCTTCTGGCATCTCCGTATCTTCATAGGAGAATGTAGGAAGCTGGGAGGTACGTGCCAAGAAGCATGAGGAGGTCCCCGGGAACCGGGAAAAGGCAAGCGTTGTACCCATCTAAGGGAAATGAAGGGGTCTGGGGAAATACAGGCTTGACAGCCTCAGCTTAGTCATGGGAAAAATTATGAAGACTTCTTCAAAGCCGTTTCCAGACATGAAAGACAAGAAGGTCGTTGGGAAAAGCTGACACAGAAAGATTTATCAAGCTACAAATTGTGCTTGAGCAGCCTGATTGCCTTTGATGAAGTGGCTGGCTCTGCAGATGGGAACGGGGTGGTGGACACAGCTTACCTTGACTTCAGCAAGGCTTTCAACACGGTCCAAGTCCCACGTGGCCAGCTGGAGGGGATGTGGGCTAGGTAGATGGCTGCAGCCTGAGAGGAAAGCTGGCTGCACTATCAGGCTTGAAGGAGGGAGATCAGAAGCTCAAAGTCGTGACTGGTGGCCAGTTAAGAGGAGCATTCCTCAGGGGCTGATACTGGTGTCAGTAGTATATAGCATCGTCAGCAACAGCCAGGACAAGGGATGGAGAGCAACCTCACCAACTCTGTGGGCAGCACTGTCTTGGAGGCAGCAGCTGATGTGTTGGAGCATACAGGCTGCCAGTCTGAAGGATCTCAATGGTCTGGAGGAACCTTACGGAGCTGAACAAGAACAAATGCAAAGTCATGCTGGTGGGACAGAGTAACCCTGTGCGCAGGGAATGGGTAACGGATGGTACTGTGGTCTTTTGGCTGGGTGCTCACAACGAGGTGTGGTGTCAGGGTCCCAGGCCTTCTCCTGACGGGTGTTTAAGTACTTAGTTGTTATGTGCACTGAAGTAGAAGCATATTGGGAGGTAAAGAAAGAAGAAAGAGAGAAAGCAATCGCTGAGTGTGTGAAGGAGCAAAGAATGGTCAGTGCTCTCAAATGCAGCCTCTTTAATGGTTTGAGTGCCAAAAATTGGTGGAAATATTATCTGTACTCTGTGTGCCTTAGATTGCATTTGTGAAACGGGAATAATGCCTCATCCCTTACCCTTGCAAATGAGCAGTCCATTGCTGTACAACACTTGGATATTTTGAAAAGGACTGAAGAAGAGCTCACAGCAGTTAATGATTTTGTCAAAATCTTCTTACTGCATACTAGGTCAACTTGTTGAGCTTTACAATACCACATGGGTGCTAAGGAAACCAGAAGCATCGGTTCTGTTATTAAATCTTGCAGAAATTTTTGGGCTAACGGAAGAAATATATCAGTTATTATATTATTATATTATTATTACAGTCAGACTGCAGCGACAGGTCTGTAAGGGGGAACAGAGTAAAATATGTATATTTTGTGTAGTTTTGGATACATCTGGGATTTCGTGGTGTTACTCACATATACCCACCTATAGCTGCCTTGCTGTCGCTGAACCAGTAGAGGGGGCAGAAGTTTTCTGACAAATCCTGTATCAAAAGCTGTGCTGGAATGCACCAGGCTGATATGCAAGGAGATAAAGTTACATTTTTCCATGTCAAATGACCTTGCCTTCTCTTACTCCTCAAAGAAAAAAGTTTTCTCATACACAATTTAAAAAGAATATATCTGCTTGCTTCGAAAGAAAATCCCATAATCGATTTGAGGGATTTGTTAAGACAAACTGCTGGGAAAGTAGAATGTCCTTTCTAGGATGTCTGTGGAAACCATAATAATGACCATATCTGTAACAGTTTTAAAAATACCAACAAGTCAGTTAAAACCAAAGGTTTATATCTGTGACTTCAACTATTTCACGTGTAAAATCAGTAATGTCTAGTGACTGATCTTTGGTTTTATCTACTGGAAGAAGCCTAAGCCTCAGTTCCTAGGTAGGCAACAAACTTGGATTCCTTAACTTAAAGCACGATTTAAACAAAATGAATAATCTAATCTGTAAAAATAGATTTCAGGGTTTTTATACAAGCAAACTAAAGGTAATGTTATTCACAATTCTGGAAGCTTATTAAATATGAAATGTTTCTAAATAAAGAAATATTCAACCCTTGCATGTTGATTTTGCCATTTTACCTTAGTGTGTTGAATATATAATGTCTGTTTTCTTGTAATCAGATCAAAAATAAGCAAACATCTTCAGGTTCAGGAAAAAGAATTAAAATGGAGAAAAGTTCAAACTGAGTATCAGGCTTTGTAATTCTCTTCCTTTTCAATGTTGAAACTGTAATTTCTGTTCATAGGGAAATTCTGCCTGCAAGGATTTCAAATTAATCTATGTCAGTCACAGAAAGCCACAGGTAATTTCCTTTACTAGTTAGCTTGTGAATTTTCCTGTCGCATGGCTTAGCACAATTTCAAGAAGATTTTCCAAGCAATAAATGACATTGATAGATGAACTGGGCAAATCTCTCTCCTTGTGTGAGGTGCAGGTGTGCAGTGCTGCAGCAGGAGCCTGTGACTCACGGGGCAGGTGAGTTGACTTCGTCTCGTAGGGAGGAATTCAGCTCTGTGCAAAAGGTTCTTTCAAGGTGGCTTTTTGCAACTTTTAGTACTAAATTTAGCTTTTTTGGAGTCTACGGTATCAAGAGATTTGTAAAGGCTTCAGTGTCTTTCTCTGAACTTGTAGCGGTAGGTTCAATGAGACCACAAGAGAATAATCTTTTAGCAACTATATATAAATTTTTATGCAGCATAGGTAATACAAAGAATATAAAGTAGAAACTGAGTGGCAGAGCGTGTGGCACAGGTGCTACAATGCAAAGGTCATGCTTCTTATGTTTGGGGAGAGGGAAGGACGGTTCTTCTAGGTGTCTTTTGAATATTATAAAATATGGTGGAAGGAAGAAATACTACCTGTGCGATAGAGGGAGTTTATATTCCCAATTCTGTTGTAAAATATCAGAATGCAAAATAAGCCTCTTGTCTCATAATTTCATTTTGTGTTTAAGCCTGTAAATGTGATGATAAAAGTCAAGATGAGACTGTAGCTGGATGGCAGAAGGCATTATTAGGTTGTTACTTTATTAAATTTCATTTTCAATATGTTTGATGTTTTCGACTATCCAGTTATAAAGTAAGCAGCAAAGAATATAGAAAAAGATGGATGAGGTGTGGTGACAGCCAGGAGAAGTTGTAGTTATTGCTCTGAAATAAACATTAGAATACCTCTGTATGTCAGAGACGGGTTTGAGTGGAGAGATTAATGTACTCTTTGGCTATAAGGCAGGCTGAAGTTGCATCCCAAGGTGGTTCTAGTTTGACAGGGTCTGAAATGCTAACCTTGAAGAGCTGCTGTTGTGACAGGAGTTGGAGCAGCTTTAGCAAAGGCATGTCAGATGATCGTGAGGGAGTTTCTGGGACTTCACAGTACTGCTGATTTTTTTAATTTTTTTTTTTACTTGTAAAATTTAATTTTGATATTTAATCACAGTTGAGAAACAACCTGCAGTTTCATAACCTTTGACAAGACTGAAGGAGTCTCATGAAACATGACTGCCTGCTGATTCTGTGCTCCATGTGCAAAACATTTTTTGGCTATCAAACACTTCTGTACCGGCTGGAAGTGTTTTGGCTTACAGCGTGGTAGGAGTATTCCTGAACAAAATGCAACAAAGCCTACTTCATGAATTGTTTGATATTTATTTGATAAATGAAAAGTGTTTTGGGTTTGCGTGGCAAGGCTTTGGTAGCGGTGGGCTACAGAGGTGGCTTCTGTGAGAAGCTGCTAGAAGCTTCCCCCGTGTCTGATAGAGCCCAGTGCCAGCCGGCTCCAAGATGGACCTGCCGAGGCCGAGCCCATTAGTGATGGTGGTAGTGCCTCAGAGGTACCATATTTGAGAAGGGGGGGGAAAAAACCCTGTGGAATGACAGCTGGAGAGAGGAGTGAGAATATGTGCGAGAAACAGCCCTGCAGACACCCAGGTCAGTGAAGGAGGGGGGGGAGGAGGTGCTCCAGGAACCAGAGCAGAGATTCCCCTGCAGCCCCTGGTGAAGACCATGGTGAGGCAGGCTGTGCCCTGCAGCCCATGGGGGTTAACGGTGGAGCAGATCTCCACCTGCATCCCATGGAGGACCCCATGCCGGGGCAGGTGGATGTGCCCAAAGCAGGAGCAGGCTCCTGGCAGGACCTGTGGATCCATGAAGACGAGCCCACACCGGAGCAGGTCTGCTGGCAGGACTTAGGGCTCTGCGGGGGACCCACGCTGCAGCAGCCTGTTCCTGAGGGACTGCACCCTGTGGAAGGGACCCCACTAGAGCAGTTTGTGGAGAACTGCAGCCCGTGGAAAGGACTCACACTGCAGCAGAGGAAGAGTATGAGGAGTTCTGCCCCTGAGGAGGAAGGAGCGGCAGAGAGAATGTGTGATGAACTGAGGGCAACCCCCCTTCCCCATCCCTCTGCACTGCTGGGTGGGGAGGCGGTAGTAAAAATTGAGAGTGAAGTTGGGCCCAGGAAGAAGGGGAGGGGTGAGGGGAAGGTGTTTTTAAGATTTGCTTTTTATTTCTCATTACCCTGCTCTGATTTGATTGGTAGGTAATAAATTAACCTGCTTTTCCCAAGTGGAGTCCATTTTGCCCATGACAGTAATTGCTGAGTGATCTCCCTGTCCTTAGCTCAACCCACAAGCCTTGCATTGTATTTTCTCTCCCCTGTCCAGCTGAGGAAGGGAGTGACAGAGCAGCTGTGGTGGGTGCCTGGAGTCCAGCCAGGGTCAACCCACCACAAAGGTCCTGTTGGCAGATGCTGCAGGAGGTACGTCAAGTGCGGTGAGGTGTTGCTGAGGGCGAGGCCAGCGCTGCTCGGGTTTGCCCGGACCGTGCTGTTACAAAGATGACCCAGGCACTTGGCTTGAGCTGCTGCTGGTGTCGTGCCTGTACCCAGTTGCTGGATCCCTGGTGTCACTTAGCTCTTTGGAGCACGACCGGAGGGCAAGCTTGGCCTGTTCTCCTGGTGTGCGGTGGGTGTGTTTTGAAGAGAGTGGTTTGTCTTCAGTGCTGTCTCCCGAGAGCTGAACGCTCTGGCCCTACATGTGTGTTAACCAGATCCATTTTCATCACGCTTGCCTCGGTATTATTAATCCTTATTAGTCTAAGCATGCCTTTACTTAAATTTCCACCGAAGAGGTGGGATTTTTTCATATCATGTTTTTTTTTGGTTCCTAAATATAAATATTATTTATATTCAGTGTGATTTATCCATGGGAAGTGTTGATACAGATTCTTGCATTTGCTTATTACATTGACAGATGTTGAAACCATATCACTCTATCCTAGAATTATATTCCAGGTATGATTCATATTTTTATTTTTGAGGGATTTTTGTACGCAAAACATTGGCCAGCTTTTATAAAACCTGCTGATCTATCGTGAATTGTTCTAATGCAGGGTGTATACAAATATGATCAGATCAAACACAATTCAGTAAAATTGGCTCCCTTCTCCTCTTCCCAGCCTCCAGGGGTTTTATACGGCTTTGCCAGCGTGGCTTTTGCAGCTCCCAGTTCAGCACTATGTATGTAAAGTTACTGGGTTTGTGAAGACATATGTTTAACTTCATTCCTATAAGCATCTCTTTGATGCTGAAGTACCTGCACTTAGTGTCAGCAAATCAATGTCTGTAATGTCATTATTACATGCTCTTTACTGGGGTTGCATTTGCTCTTCCTTTTTTCTTTTTTCCTTAAGGAAGAGTAAGTATCTAGTACTTACTAATATTTTTAATGGAAAAATTATCTTTTCTTTATAAGAGGATTGATTTTTAAGCTATCATCTCGTTAGAAGTTTCTCTTCTTCAGACTGTTTCTGTTACATGCCCAGGAAGTTTTGTGTTCTCAATGTTCGTATGAGGACTTTTTTTTAATATTGGATGTATTTTTAGATAACTCATGGATAATTTTTGTTAAAGCTTCCATTTTTATATGACCTATTTGAGAGAATTGTGGAACTTTGCTGCAAGACCTTTCTGATGCGGAAAGATTTATTTTTCCTTTTATATCATTGTTTTCCTTTTGAGGATGTGATCAGTATAGAAACTGACCCATACTCTTCTGGCATACAATGCCCCCCCTGCCCCAAATCTAAGCAAGTTAAGGATGTGGTTTTACAAGAAGCTTTGACAAGGTGTCCAGGTCTTAGCAGAAGGTGTTTTGGGTCATTTAAGCAGGTTTGAAAATCAGTGTCTTCTGTTGGGCGAATTATGATGAAGCGATGCATGAAACCATTTGTGTACTTCAGAATGGTCATCAGCCACCAACTCTGTTCCTAATGGCTGAGACACAAAAATAATCTGATGAACAGGATCTTTAGTCTGTTCTTAGAGTAAGAAATGAAGATCATGGATTATCTCACGATTGCAATATACTGATTTAAAAGAAGTGTTTAATTTATATTTGAATTTTCTTTTGTTTCAATTTCAACTGAACTATTACTATATGAATTTACTTTTGTACTGAATACAAATTAGTCTTCTTTTAACTTACATTAAAACACTTTCTTTCACTGATACCACAAGAATTAATAGTGCATTTAAATGATTTATTTGTCACATTCTTGTCTGAGTTAAACAATTGAGTCATTCACTTACACTTTTTTTTTTTAAAGTATTCCTTGAAGTTGTTCACAGTGAGATGTCTCATTCTGATCACTGAGGTGCCAACACTGTTTTATTGAAAGAAATAAAAAGCTGTGGAAAGCATTCCTGGTGGTGTTTCTGCATTTTTCTTTTTTGTTTAGAAATTCAAGTTCAAAAATGCATCTATATTCTTAATTAGTCTGTTTACACAAACAAAACTTGTTTGAAAGTGCACAGCAACGCTGCGTTACTGAATACAGACATCTAGAAAGGTGAAAGTAGATCAAAGTTCTAAAAGGTAAGACAAATTTGAATTCTAGGTGTCTGAACATCCCAGCTGTCTTTTAGTACTGTCTGCTGATCCCAATGGCTGATAAGTGATCCTGAGCTGAGACATGTTGCCCTGAAAGCTGACCTGAAGATAAAAGCCCACTAACAGTTTGTAAGCTGAATATCCTGCTATTCCTTATCTTCTCTTTATTGACTATTAAACAAAGCAAGAACTTCTTGCTCACTGCAGATGCTGGAGACACGTCCTTGCTGTTAAAGGGAGACATTGGTCTCTGCTGGTTGTTCTTTGTACGACCGAAAAGTTTACCTCTTTTCTTGACGCACTCTAGAGAGATCATCACTTTAAAACAGATGTGAAGTTGTGAAAATAGAACTTCTTCACTGATTTTCTGAAGCAGCTCAGGAGGGAGCACACTGTTCCTACCCGTGCAGCATCGTGCTTGGGGGAGGCTGAGACAGGGGAACTGCAGGAGCTGCACCTGAAAGCACTTCAGTAAAATTAGGGCACAGGGAGACAAAAATCACATGAAACAGAGGCTACTTCGTAAGTGCATAATGACAGTGAAGCAGGCCTCGTCGTAATAATTTGCTTATTAATTCAAGTCAGTTTTCTTAATTGTCTTCCTGTTTTCCTAAGAGTATTTCCCACACTGCGTGCTGTAGCACTTCTAGTGTTGCAGAAAAGTATCACGTACTGACTTTGAGCTTCTTCATTCTAAACCCATATTTTAACAAAACAGGGGTGGCTGTTTTAGGCACAGTGTGACAAGCTTAAACTGAAGGAGTAATTTTCACTTTACTAAACAAGTCCAATTTTTAATTGGGCTAAACAAATTCTTTGGATGTTGGCCATTTAAAGAAAAGTATTTATAACTTTACTTTTGTCAGGTTTTCCAGTAGTTCTTAAATATTGAATGAGGAGGAGTACACAGGCCTCTCAGGCCCTTCTGCGAATCCTGTTGTGTCATTTGCTGCATGTTTAAGTGACTAGGTTAGATTAATAGGAAATCTGGTCTTCTACCTGGTTCCTTTTAAATTCAATAGGAAAACAAAAAGAAAAAATGTATTCTGGAAAATTAAAGAAGCGTCTTTTTTCTGATTTATGCAAATGTAGTGCATTGATGTTGTACTGTGCTCGTTACATGGTTGTTTCTTGGTTGGTTTGTCCATGGGTAGGTGTTTTGCATACAGGTTCTCAGGCATCACAGTGCACGAGAGGTTAATGGCAGCTTTGGGTTTTTTCTTTCAAGACAGAAATCTGTTAGTATTTTGTAACTATACTTGGCAACAGTAATGATTTATCACAGGGTGCTTTTTCCAAATGTGTCTCTTTAGGACACTGTGCGTGAAGGAAGTCCGGGCGGCTGGCCGTGCTCCAGCGTCTTCAGCAGAGAGAATGAATAACGTAGGAGCTCAGGGCCAGGGAGCCCAGTTAATCTCCTGTGAAAGGAAGAGGTCTTTTGGGCTTTGGAGCGGAGAAGCCAGGGAGAAAGCAGACTGGTAGATTGGCCTTGGCTGTGTGCAAGGTATCCTTCTGGCTGGGGCTGCTGCTGGCACCGTTGCCTTCGCCATGTGCTGAGGATAAAACAGTGTTGACGGCGGAGGGGGTGGCTTGGCCGTTAGTCTTGGCCAGTATAGCAAGAAGAGAACATTGTGAAAGAGCCCCTGCCTTCTGCTTCCTTAATTGTAAAAGCCCCTTTCAGTGAGCGCGGATAAGTTTCCTCGAGTAAATACTGTGTGCTGTCAAAGATGTCCATAGATCTTGGCTGCGGATTTGATCGAGGATTAAAGAACTTCTTCACAGAGCACAGTTTCTTTGTGCTGATGTGTTACTTCCCCCATGTTTGCAGGTAAGTTGGGGAGTATCTTCTGAAGTCTATGGCTGAAACCTAGAGATGAGTGTCTTTAGAACAGGAGAATGGCTCCCTCTGATTTCCAGACTGCAGGTATCTGAAGAAATCTGATTTTTTAACTTTACAGGCAACTGATTTGCAAACAGTTCTATGTAAGAATTGTAATTAAGATGACTGTGGACCTACATTAACTTCTCCTATTGATGTGCATATGAATTTCTTGTTAGGTATGAACAAAAAAAATCATAATTATGAAGCAACCGGTACGTTCTTGACATAAAAGTTACTTTTTACTTTGCTGCCTTCTATTCTTCTTGTTATAACTAGTGTGGATTCCTTGTTCATGTGGTATTTAGCATGTTTGTGAAGTTACAACCAACTTAGAGTTCAAGTAGCATTGCAGAGATCTTCAAAGTCTTATTGTTTAAAATGAATTTTAGTGAATTATCAGTATTGTGAGTTGAAGTTAAAACTAATTTTATATTTCCAATGCATTTTCCAGCATTAGAAGTCAGTAATATTTCATTACGTTACACATTTGTGCTCATCATGTATTCTATTTGTAGTGTAAATGCTCAGTCATGTGAGCAGTTTTTTGGGATGCAAGTGTTTTTCTAATCAGTGAGTGCTTTGTGCTGTGGTACTTGGCTTTGGTTGGGCAGTAATGTAAAAATATATGTAAAATAATGGCAACAAAGAGATAAAGCCATAAAAATGATCCATTTTCATGACACAGATAATATCGATTCACCAAATGTCCTCTCTGAGAATAAATTCAAAACCCCATCTTGTAATTCAACCTGTACATTCCAGAAAATGTTGTGATTTTCAGATACCGATGTGAGCTGTGAGACAGGAGCGAAGCCAAGAAACCTTTGCCAAGAGTGGTTTGCTGCCAGCTTGGTTGTACTGAAAGACCCCTTTTATTTCATGTCATGTAATACTGATGTTAAAATTGCAGCGGTTGCTTATGTGCATCACTGATACTGGGAATGTTCATAAAATGTGGAAGGTGACTTTTACAGCAGTTTGATGGAGCGTAAATGAAGTGCAGGCTAAGATGACGCTGCTGCTTTCCTCGTACGGTGCCCCAGACCTCGCAACCGTTGGGCAAATCTATAACCGTAGTTTGGGGAGTTCTGCTCAGCAAAACTGGTGGAAAAGAGAAGGTAGAGAACTACTGTAAAAGTGAGATTTGAAAAAGTTTCTGAGCTGCCAGTGTGTGAAATGCTTAATAATAGAGTGTATGAGGAGCCATACCACTATGATCGTTTCTGAGTAGCAATTAAATCTCTGTAAGTTTGCCTTCTATGTCAAATAACTCAGTTATTGAGTTTCCTGTTTAATTTTGAAAATAAATGTTTCAGGTTAAAAATTACGTATACAAATGTATGTTACAAACTTTTGAAAGGGAGGTTAAGGTTAAGGCTGCTTTCTGAAATGGGTGTGTAGGTGTGGGCGATGGGCATGGGTCTACGTGCTCCTGTGGTGACAGTGCCACATACCAACCTGGGAGTTGCTGAGGTGGTCACGGAGAAGTCCCCAAGCCTCCTTCTAGCCCAGCGAGTAGCGATCCACGGCTGTCTTGCAGATGGGAGGAGGGGGAAAGGATCTTTAAAGCGTGTGTTGAGCTGAATTTGTGGGAGTGAAAAGGACGCACAGAGTCCTGATGCTGTTTTAAATGCTGTACTGGCAACTTTCTGTTACTTAAAGTAAGCTGTAAAAAGGAAAAACATGGATAATAAAAAGATGCTTGAGATTCCCCACTAAGAATTTGTTTAAAATGTTTTCCTGTATAGAGAAACTTGCTCAGAGGTTTTCAGTGGCGTTTTTCTAGACTTGGGGCAGTTTTAAACATCAGTTACTGTGAAACCTGGTCATAAAACTTGTAGTATTGAGCCGTAGCAGAGGTGTGTGGTGGGACAGCATAGTGATTAACCCACAAAGTAGATAATTGAGTTGAGTGATGATGAAAACTCAACTGTGTTTTGCTAAACTTCAGTACAGTACCTAGATACAATTTGTTTTAAATGGGGGTTATCACAGTCAGTAGGAAGGCTGATACCCACGTCAGTGAACAGCTCTGTAACAGGTTTGTGATAAACGTGCTGGCAAAGTGAGGGTCTGCCCTCCTGTTAGCTCTTACCTTGGACCAATTCTTACATTGAATTGGTACAAACTGTAACAAAACTCTACGAATTTTTTTCCATCGGAAAAAGGTCAGGATAACTTTGCATGTCATTCTCTTCAGTGCCATCCGTGACTGGCTTTTATCTTAAAACCAAAGGGGCGATACATAACGAATGCAGGTTTAAAAGGGATCTTTTACTTTTTAAAAGGGCCTCAAAAAAGAAAGATCCCATGTTTGGTGGTAATAAATGACTGGTGAGAACCTGATGGGAGAGGAGACATCGAAGCAGGCAGGTCAGTGTTGCTCTGAAGGAAGAAGAAAATCTCTTTTATTCTCATGTGGAGGCTCGTATGTAATAGTGGATAAAGGATTTTACCAGATAGCGTTTGTATGAAGAACATATGTCAAGTATACGTTGACATAAGTGACGATGCTTCTAATGAGCAAAAGTTGATTAGCAGATGGGTGTTAAACTAATGCCCTGCACCATCCTGCTCCCTCCTAGCAGGTCCATAAGTTGTTGGGTTCAACGGGAGGCTGGCTCCTAAATTTCAGGATCAGGCGATCGCTCTTACAAATACAGCCCCTAAAACCCCAGACTTTGCCACCCTGAGCCCTGGCGATGAAGGTGGCTGCTCTCAAAGCTGGCGGCTGTTGCCCAGGTCCCACCCTGCTCCTGAGCTCGGCGAGCCGGGGGCGAGGAGAGGCGGGAAGGCTCCAGGCGCGTGGTGAATTCTGCTGAGGAAAGCAGACAGATGTGCCCAGCGGTTCGGTTGGAGGGGACCTCTGAGCAGGAAGCACCCGGTGACGACATTGATTCCCTTGTTTGCAGAAACCGACGGGCTTGTTGATGGTGCTTATTTTTCCCTAATGTGACATGGGAAGCTCCTGGATGCCTCAAGTTTCTGTGTCCAGCTGTATAATCGCTATCAATATTTTAACTACTTGGGTACAGTGTTTTAAAAATTCATGAATAAAATATGCTGTATGATTTTCAAATATTATTAGCTATACAGTTTTTTTACTCCAGGTATTCATCTTGTCATACAGTCATCTTCCCACATAAAAAAGCAAAGGGTATAGTTTCTGATTAACGTACACTTTATGCAGTATAGGTGATTTGCCGTCAACAGAGAGAAATAAGGATGCCACTTTTTCCCCTGTGGAATGGACAAGATGCATGGTATCCCAGGTGACATGTACCTCTTTCTTTCCAGGGACAATAAAAGGGTTGAGATGATTCAGGGATAGATAACTCTGTCGCTGATGCCTGAACTTATTTAGGATTCATCCTGCTCCCAAATAACCCAAAAGTTGGTTTGTATGGTTTCTGAAGGAGTGTGTGTACCTGTACATGCCAGGAAAAAAACCCACTTACTGTTGTGTCTAAAACCCATGGGAAGTAATGCTGACATTATCTTGTAGGAGTAGGACTTAAGCTAATAAATTTATTATGACAAGGCTTTTTTTGTGCTGTGTTTTTGTACAAGCTGCCAACACAGTAGGACCCTAATTCCAGCTGAGGCTTCCAAGCACTGCAGTAATAAAAATAAACACAAACATACTTGCAGAGGAAGAGAGTTCTTTTTTAATGCTGCAGTTGCACTTAGTAGCCTTGTGGCCGCTGGCTATGTGGGTTGGGTTTTTTTGTGGTTTTTCATAAACTATGAGCAATATGGGTAGTTACTCTCGGGTATCCAGCAAGCAGGCACTGTGCCTTTACCTTCTGAGGTGTGTTTATGAAGTGCGTGTATTATTGTACACAGCTCCAGCAAGACTCTGTTCTGTGCTGCTCAGGAGATGAAGTTATTGCCATAAAAATGTAGTGGGGGGGAGCCAACTTTTTAAGAGGTGCTGAGGCATTTTGGCAGTGCAGTTGCTCACTGGGTGATGCTTCGCTGGATCCCTGTTGCAGCTCCCTCAACAAAACAAAGCCATAATTCATACGGTGCTTGACTGACCTTCCTTGATGAGAGAGGAGCTTGGGTGATAAATGGATGGACTTAAGTGTGTTTATGAATTGCCAAACTTCTTAAGCCAAATTGCTATTTTTGCTTCATTAATTAGAAAGTTTCCGTATTGCAAACAGTGATGGTTTTACCCCAAAACAGATGGCTTGCTCCATAGGAGATCTAACAACGTGAAAACACCAAATGCGCTGTTCACTGATTAAAGTTTTACTTACGTTTTTACATAGAATGAGTTTGCATCTCTTTTCCATTATAAAACATGAAAAATTGCGGCTTATTTTGAATAATTTAGTGACTATGGCAAAGCACGAAGAATAAAACATGTAATAATCTGCCTGAAATGATTTTGTAAGGCAAGGTTTGCTAGCTGTATTTTTTTTTTTTTTAAAAAAAAGTGATTTTCGGCGTTGTTAATGTAAGAAATTGCACGTAGCTCAGGATGTGGGGATAGGAAGGTGGCACGTACAGCCTGGGCGGGCAGCTGCCTCCTCTGCCGCCGCGGCACCGTGTGAAGGGAAAGCAGGAGCAGAGCCCGGAGCCGCTCAGAGGGAGCGGGACCTGGCTGCGGCATCGCCCGGGCGAGCTCCGGCATCGCCTGCTCTGCTGCCCGGAGACTGGCAAAATGGTGCGGGGGGTTTGAGTGCAGAAAGGACGGACCTTCGCGTAATTCAGAGGTGGGTTTGCATCACCGAGGGAGGGAGGAAACGAGGAGGAGAGCTGGAGAGGCTGGTGGGGCTTAGGGGGTCTTTTGTTTCGCTGCCTGCTTCGGGATGCAGTTACCGCTGTCAGAGCCCAGAGGTTTAACATTTTTAAAAGCCATGGGGCCGCCTTCTGAGTGTAGAAGTACGTGAAAACGTGCGTGCCACTTGTGGTTCAGTGTTTACAAAGTGTCTTGTGGAAACGTTGGTTTGCATGCAGAAAAGGGTTATCTTCTGTGTGATTTGTTAGGATGATTCTGTATGTTTTTGGCAATCAAATACAAGTTTGTGGGGGGGTGGTTTTTTTTTTTCTTTTTAAATGAAACACACCCTGTGTATCTCTTAATCCCTTCTTCCTCCTCCTTTTCTCCACCTTTTTTATTTGTTAATTTGGTTTTGTGTGTATAATAGTGCCGGAGAGCATTAACAGAGGTGTCTCAGCTGAGATGTGGAAAATCATGGGAATGAACACTTCAGGTTTTATTGACAAGGATAGGACACGATTTAGTTTGCATTGGGGATAACAAGGCTTCAAGTTATTACTGGTTTTGTTTTTCACATAAAATACTTAATAAAAATATGTCATTGCACACTGAGGAAGGGAGCAGGGATTGGGATGGGGGGTGATGAGCATCCCAAGGACGCAGAGAGAAGAAGGTTTAGTTAAAGCTTTTTTACGTTACGGTGCGCTTATGCATGTATATATTTTTTACTGTCTATTATTTAGATCATTAAGCAGTGGTAGGAATAATGTTGCTGTGAAACTTAGTAACAAAAAGCATAATTCTGTTGTACAGCCTTAGTGAGCCTGTTCTTATACTGTATCACTACTAATGAGAGCTGTTTATTTTATGAATGCTCAGATTTCAAAGAGGATTTGGTACGTGGGGTGCTTGGGCTAAAACAATGCTGATTCATGGGCTTCGGTCATGGGGTGCAGAGCTGAGGGGGGATGGAGAAGGGGCTGAATTCCCCACTGCAGCTGAAATTCCCCCCTACAGCTTCACAGGCTGAAATGTGTCCTCGTGCAGTCAAAATTTATGTGGCCATCACTCGAACCTGTAGTGCGCTGTCATTAGGGAAGAGAACTTGCTGGATTTGACTTGTAAACTTTTTAGGTTTCTGATGAGATGGCTTATCTTAAAACATGCGGAAATGCAATCGCTACATAGCCAAAACGTAGGGGGAAATGTGTATTTATTGTGAAAGTGTGCCTCCATTTAGGTGGTTAAACTTCAGAGAGGGAAGGGAAGGAGGGCTGAGGGATTAATGTCACGAGGTTTGTGTGTGTTCATGAACTTGGGTAAATAGAAGGGGTTTTTGTGATGAAAATGTTGGCTTTTTAAGTCTGGATAATGCTTGGCCAGACCGTTTTAGTGTTGTATTTGAGGCATTTGTTTTATTTATAAATGAAAGATTATATGTTTTAACATTTTTACTTATAT
Source organism: Leptosomus discolor (assembly GCF_034619465.1). Classification (NCBI taxonomy): domain Eukaryota; kingdom Metazoa; phylum Chordata; class Aves; order Leptosomiformes; family Leptosomidae; genus Leptosomus; species Leptosomus discolor. Next base: position 4,660,072 of record NC_141415.1, read on the forward strand.
TGCTGGAGTGTAATAGTCTATTTAGTCATTCAGTTTTGTTCGGTTTGGTTCATTTATCATGCGTACCTGTTCCCCATCTCTTATTTATTGCGGTGTAAACTATAGTTCAAGGAAGGAAGCCCTGCGTTTGAATTTAATAGTGCTCCATAGTGCATATTTCCTGATTAAATTAAATATTCTGAATAAAAAGAAAGGCATCTTTGCTTCCTCTCTGTGCCTAAGCCATCATGTTTTTCAGATGCCACTTACTAGTAACTGGCTTAAAATTAGAATGATGCAGCAGATCTATAGGTGCTAAAAATAGTTTACAGTAGTAGCAAGAGTACCTCTGAAGGCAGGTTTTACATTTAGTTAGAAATCTGCTTTCCCTTATTCTTACCCATTTCATGGTGGTTATATAACTGAGAGTTGTGGATGAAACAAAAGAAGGTCAACTATCTCCATTACAAAGTACAGCAGTAATGAGTGTATCCATGTTTTCTTGCAGCACTGTGAAGGAATGATAGCAGTGAGGCTATGAATTGACTAGTTCTGTTTTATTTAAGAACTAAAATGAAGTTTAATAGAAATAATAGCTTCAGTTAGGCCTCTCCTTCGGACAGTTACATCTCCCAGTTTCTTCCTATTTGAAAGTATCATGAAAATTTTCATCTTCATCCTCAATGGTGTCGCTGCACAACCGTAACGTGCTCTGCAGGGCCAGATTATACCAGACACGTTCTCTGGGTTATGTGGGCAAAGCAAAGATAAATGGCTTGAAGTCTTCCAGGAAGAAAAAAAAGAAAGTTTAAAGTTAGTCTATTAAGTGTGAAGCAATCACAACTCCTTGAGATTTTTTTAAGCGTCGGCTGATGAAATGCCTTGCAGCAAAGACAGAGGCTCCAGAAAACAATTTTCACCGTTAGGATTTAAATTTGGCTTTAGTAATTTGTCGTTTTGGACTTCAGTGACTCTTCCTACATGAACACTTGGTAATTGGCATTCGGACAGCAGGATGTTGCAGTCAAAGCGGGTGATGAATTGTTCTGTCTGCTCCCTGTTGTGGACACCCTTGAAAAGGGGAGAGTAGCGCCTGTTCGCCTTCACGTCTTTGTTATCCATAGTTAGATGGTGCAGGGAAATACAGCTGTAATGCCTTGATCGAGTGAGTGCCCTTTTCCCTTTAATACAAAAAATACAAGTTGTACAGTGCAACTGCTTTATTCTCTTTGAAGTCACAGTATTTTGGCCCTCCTTTTAATAGCTAACAACTCAGGAAGTGTGAAAATAGCACAGGTACGGGAGTGATGGTGATTTAGTAAGGGAAGAGAAATCATCTTGCTGAATCAAAGCCAGCAGTAGTGAATCAGAAAAATCAGGTAATGGTCCTATCTGTGCAAGTGTATTTCCCACGATAAAAATCAGCCATTACTGGTATGTTCTGCTTCTTAGCTGATTTCTCTAAATGATCTGCTATGCTAATAGAGAAGTAGGCTGGAGACAGCTGGTTCTTGGTGTTACATGCTGAAAACAAAATGGCTGGTATAGATTAGTGCTGCAAAATTGCAGATGAAGAGCTAGCTGCAATTAAGTTATTTCTATTGAATAGAAATTAAGCAAAATACAATGATTTTGACTGGTTGTTGGGCAGCTGTTATTGGGATGGAAGAAAGGGAAACAGACTTAATTTAAGAAATTTGCAAACAAGTTTGCAGTTACTACTGAAAAATAAAAGATTTTCTATTCAGAAATAGATCCGAGATGTGTTTTCAGTGATGCAATTATGGAATGCTATTTGTGTTCTTAAACTCACGTTGACCGAGGCTCAGAGCTGGGTGCAAAAAAGGTAGTGTATATGGTATGTACAAGAAACACTTCAATGCTTTTTTTTTAAAAGTAACTCTCCCTTCCAAAATAGTTGTTTTCCGTTTTGAGAAGTCTCTACCTAGAGATTTTATGTGGCTGCCTTCTGAAGAACTGATTTTTCATTAGTTGGAACAGAATGATCATCACTGAGCTGCAGTACTGAGAGCTGGACGATTTGGGATTATTAACTTGACAGTACCTTTAATTGTAGGCCCTGGTCTGGGTCCATCTCAGATGAATTTGATTTAAAATAAGATAAAAAAAATCTTGTTTGATAGCCACCTACTGAGTGCTCAGCCAAAGGGGTCTTTTTTTGTAAATACTACATTTGTTGAGCATATAAATACATTGGTATTTGTACATGCTTTTATCCACAACCTGGTGACAGATGTCTTTTTGTCCTCAGCTGAGGAAACATGTGTAGTTTCCTAAAGGAGAAATAGAAAAAGGTGAAAGAATCACAGGTATTGCTACAGTGAGATACTGGCAGGTGGATGCTGTGGCTTTAAGGCAGAAGTGTTTTGAAGTTTGAGTGTTTCAAGACATGAGTTGTGGTAAAATATTTTTCTTTTAAGTTTGTTTTGTGTAAAACTATGGGCATAAAATTTATGGGACTGTGAAGTCAACAAGACTGATTGAGACTTTTGTAATAACATTTCCTATAATGGGCCCGGTAATGTAAACTGTGGAGGTTCTCACGGTGCCTTTGGTATTTATCCCTTTTGATCTAACAAGTGCAAGCTGTATAAAGAGTTTAAATTTTAAATGTTTTACTAGGGTATGTTCATAATACTGTAAGCTTTAATTTATTTCAGAATACTCTTGAGGGCTGTGCATGTTTACAGGAGAAGCAGAGCCTGTTAGTAATAGGGCGTACTGTAATTTTAGGCAAAATGATTTCTTAAGCGTGATTTTCACTGAATTGTGAGAACTGTGTGATATTTAGGGAAGTGAGGTACAGTTCCTAGTATTTACTGAGAAATATTTCTATACAGACTGTCAGGAGAGGGATTATGTCTTTACCATCACCCTGAAGAGTTGAGTTGCTGATTTCTGCTGGCCAAATAATCACATTTTATATGGCCCATATGTTTTAATTGTAAGTAATACCATAAAGACTAGAGATTTTTTAAAGACGTGTAACATACAGTGAAAAATTCCAAGAGCTAGTCTGCTCAGAAGGGCGTTGATACTTAATGAAAAAACACCATCCATGTATGTGTCAGTGTAATGTTAGGTAAATATCCGATATGTTAAATGATTTTTAAGGTCTAGTAATAAAAGCCGTTATATAGCATTATTTTCTCTGGGAGATGCTGATTTAGCAGGATGTGAGGCAAGAAACTCAACTTTTATACTACAATGATGCCATTGTGAGGATAAATCAAGCATAAGTCATTGAAAAATAGTTGCTGGGTATACCCCAGTAAATATACTGTAAATATCAAGACACTGATGTTGGTTATTATGTATTGTAGTTTTTCTTTAGTTAGATTCTGTCAGAATAACGTAGGCTATGTTAATGTTAGAAATTACTGTTTTCAAGACTTCAGATTTGCTTGAGAGAGAGAAAATGGGTATGTCTGCTTTCTTAGAAGAGCAAAGACTTTCATAGCAGCAAAACTTAAAAACAAAAGTTCAGATATCTTGCCTGGAAGTTCTCTGGTCAGCAGTCTCTCTAATATTTATTAGTTGATGTAAAGTTGGCAACATGTGGATTAATCTCTGAAGTGAAAAATGTAGCACATAATGTCTCTGTAATATGCTGAAATGTCATTCGGTCACACACATTCTGTGCGAGCAAGGCTTTAACGTTTTTTAAGTGTACAAGTTATGGATTAACCTTTAGCGAATTATTTCTTCACAGTGCACATTCGGTACTTAGGATGACCTCAGCCTTTTTTCCTGTTTGCAAAAGTTTCTCCGTGTCTTTGTGGTGCCCATGTAGCCCTGACCTTTGGTGACATGTAGGTGTCTTCACCGTGTGCTTCTACTTCTCCTATGAGGATACTCACTGGAAGCACAGCTCGCCCACGCTGCTGGAGTGCAGAGAGACAGGGATGAGCTGGATTTATTATGGAAATGTTCGTTATTTTGCGTTTCTGTGATTATTAGGACTTTATGGAAATGGCATCAAAGGATGTGTTCATTAGACTGGACGCTTCTTTCTTAGCAGTTGAAATGTGTTTTTAAAAAAGCTGCTTTGGCATGCTTCCATGGTCTTCATAGCAATATTGTTTGGAGAGTTTTGTGGCCATTAGAACACGCCGGGGTGGGAGGTGGGAAATGTTTTGATAAAAATAAAACTTAATTTGCCCAGTAGTTAGTGAAGGATTGTAATTAGGATCAGCTGGGATTAAGAATAGTTTGGCACGTAACCCTTGTCACTCTGCCAGCTAACTCAGCAGGAGATTAAACCTCCTCATCTTCCCCGAGATGTGGTGTGAGGGGCCATGGGCAGATACCATCAGGGAAACCCAACCAGAGCTCCCCTTGGAGATCTTTTGCAGAAGCTGCCCTGGTTCGGATTGGATCATCCAGTACCAGCCAGTAAGACAGAAATCCAAAACCTTTTTTAGAAGGGCTCTCAAGGGACAAAGTATTATCCCTTGTCAAAATAGGATCAGTGGACATTTGTGAGCATTACTGGACAAGTGCGTTTTTTATGTCTTATGTTTCCTGGTTGTGAATTAATCATCCAGGTCAGAATCAAAGCTTTATCATGGCACTACTGTTGTAACTGTTCTCCCTTTCCTCATTAGAGAGCTGTGGCTCAACTTTGTGCCACAAACAGCACCAGATTGTAGTTTGACTGCCCAGAAGTGTCCTTCAGATCATCTGCCTGACCAGCAGTAGCTATGAACTTTGCTTTGGGATGTTACTTTCTAGGGGGCTTGTCCAGTGTGATGATCTGTCACAGGTGGATGTGTGAGCTCTGGCTGTGTTTCTGTGATCTGATAAAGCTTTAGCTGAGAGGTTTCCGTCGCTGTCTTTTCATTTTCTCTCCCCATGTGGTCAATTTGTGTATTTCAGCTATTTGGGGTTCATGGCCAACCAAGACGACAGGTCGTTTGCACTGCGATACCCTCTTGTCTGAGTCGTACAGGTGTGGGAGTGTTTGCTCTCAAGAAGGGTTTGGGACTTGACATAATTATTTTGTTTCTCCGATAGGATGATTGAATCTTTGCTGAGAGTTATAGCGAATCTTAACGTGTGATTGCATTTGATAACTCTGCAATCTTACAAAAGGTGCCCCAAAACTAGAAATCCAATATAGGCAAAGACGTTCTTTAAAAAAGTTGCTGAAATGAAGGAGTGCCCCTCTGTTGTTGCCTGGTGGCAGCTGTAAGCCAGAGGGCAGGCTTCTGCTACAGTAATAAACACGTCTTTGGTTTAATCTTATGCAGTAAAAGTTCATGTTTTCAGAGTATCACAGTCTTATGCTACTGTTAGCCCACATGGGGAGATGGTGTTGCTAACTGTGCATGGCTGAGATAACCAGGTCCCCGGAAGGATGCCTTATCCCACCTACTTGTGCCTGCACTGATAAAGTTCACGTTGAATCCCGGCCCAGACAGGCCCTGTAGATGACTTTGAAGATTGCGTTCTCTAATGGTTTGTGGTCTCAGGCTTCCACGTGTACCGCAAAATCTGTGCTCAGAATGACCTGGGTGAGAAGAAAAGCACCTGAAAGACAGGAGAGCAGCTCCTTCCTGAGCATCGCAGTCAGTGTCTGTGAGGAACCGGGCAATGCCGTGTGCTGGTAAGGGGATACTGTTTGTGGAGAGCTCAAGGGAGCTGTGGTAAGTCTAGACAAGAAAAGCCCGGATAATCTGTCTGTTTTCCTTCATTGGACTAGATAAACCCTGCTCTTTTCTGGGGGGTGGTTGTGGAAGATGAGTAGGGACTCAGCTCAGGTTTGCGGCAGAGCTGCACAGATAAACCACGCTCCCTGCCAGAAATTAACACTCAGCAAAAACCTTCCGCGCTGCACCTTTTTTGTGCCAGGCGCTGTTGTTGCAAGGCTTTGCCTCTTAACCATCTTTTGTGGAAAAGTTGATTTTCTTGGTTGAGGGGTAAAAACTAACAGGGGCCCAAGGAACGGCTTTTCTGGCATCCCCGAGAGCTCATAATCTTCCTCAGAGGTTCCTATTTGGACAGTAGATCCACAAGCATGAGTGTGCAGGCTTCACTTTTAATATTAGAAGGGAGCAGGCGGGGGGGGAAGAGGTGATTAGAAACGTTTAGACCTTATTCATTAAGTGGGCATGTGGAACGGCAATCCAGCTGGGAGAAAGTCTGTGGATGGAGAAGAAATGAAGTGGTTGTTTGGAGAAGCAGTGCTTCCTTCAGAAGAGATGTGAGGAAACAGGGGCAGAGTATGGGTAGTTAGCTGGGGCAAGAAGAACTGTTTATTTTGCAAAGAAACAGACCAAACAAAAATGCAGAGGGTTGATAATGACCAAAAAATACAAATCAACGAACTCAGCAGAACTTGTACGTATTTTATCCGCCCTCCAGCATAACGCATCTTGCGTCAGTTGAAAGGTTTTTTCCAATAGCTTCAAGTCTTGCAACCATCTCTGTTCCCTTCAGAATGGCAGCCATCCTAAATAATAAAAATCAAAAAGAGAAGCAAAACCCTGATCCATATCGTGGCATTCTAATACTTAAGTTCTTAAAACCCATGTACATATTCTAGCAGGGAAGTCTGGGTCTTCCCTGCTGCGGAGCGTTTCTTGCAGCACAGTTGTCTGTGCGCGCTATAGTTACTATAGATGATGGTCAATTACTTTTCTTGGAAAGAAATTCCCTGAAAGTAATTTATTTCAGAAAAGCTGTCTTGAGTACGTAGTTTTGCTGCGATTTATGTAGAGTCTCTTGCATGTACTCTGGGTAGTATAAATGACGTTTTTCTGGAGTGGTTGGGAGGGTGTGTGTGCAACGGCACAACCGCTGAAAAGCAGTAATGGAAGTTTTGCTGATTTGCCTCCCTGCTTTTTCATGTGTTCGTAATTCTCACCTTCTTGAGAGGGACCAAATTTCAAAATCCATTTTTGAGGAGGGGGAAAATACCCCCTTCAGCTGTTGTGAGCAATACTTCACTAAATGCCATGGAGTAATGAAAGCAATAAAACATACTGATGGTTTAACTAGAACATTGTATTTTTACATGGCACTGTATAAACACAAATGTGGTAGATGGACAAACCAATTTTGGAGGAAGCCAACGTCGCTGTTACATAGAAGTTACAGCACATGTATTCAGTGCACGCAGTGCTTTGTGTGTAGCACTGAGTTAGTGAACATGTATTTTAAATAAACCGCAGTATGTGCAATATTTTGCAGTGTTTTTGCAGACAAATACAGCAGTGTGTTTACAGCTATATATATATTTTATTTTTTTTCTTGTGTGAGATTCAGCTTAAGCATCTATTAGCAACTTGAGGGATTAATTTCTTCTTTTTAGGATCATCCAGTGTTTCTCTCCTGGAATGCTGCTGATGACTCCCCAGTTGTCTTTGGCACTATGTGCAGTTACCCTCCTTCTGGGGGGTGTGTGTGGGGGTGTGTGTGTGTGTGATTCCTTGCTGAAAATGAAACTGTTTTGGGGAATTCTTGGGGATCTTACAGGTGTATTCTTCATGTATTTATTTTAACCTGGAGTTAATTTAAAAGGTCTTGCTCTAGTGGGCATAGTGTCTATGCAGGACTTTCCTTTGACCTATAGAGGTTTAAGAATAAACTAATCAAAGTACATGCTTTTGGGTTTTGCCACATTAAAATGAGTTGCTAACTTGAATATAGGCATTAGAAAAAAATAATTGTAATTAGGCTATTTTATTGACAATTACTTACTCTCATTGCTTCCCTAACTTGGAGAAGTTTGAGGGGCTCAGGCTTGACAGCCCGGGTCACTGAAATGGGACCACTGCAAGGCACGGTGGTGTGAGCTGCTGCATGGAGGGCTGTGTGCAGCGGGGTCTTCTGGCTCGGAAGACTGTTTAAGGAATGCTTAAACCAAAGAAAAGGACTAATTAGGCATCTCCTTACTAAGGAACATGCTTTATGATGTTTTGTTCAGGATATTTTATACATTAAGAAACCAGTTCAAAGATGGTTCTCTGCGGATTAGCTCTTAAAAGTTCTGGAAAGATTAGGGTTTTTTTTCCTTTTTGAAAGGGAATCAATATGTAGCTTAAGCTTGGAAATGTTTTTAAAGCAAAACCAGTTCTGTCTTTTTATTTTACAGGTGTACCATGTGTTGGAGTGGAGGTGACACCTAGATTATCCCTAGTGACAGGGTGAAGGGTGTGTTATCACCCTTTAAACTTCGGGCTGGCTATTGATGTGTGCTCCATTTACAATTAACGAGTATACTTGTCTGTATCCCTGCTATTAGTCATTACGGGTGACACGTAGTTACATCATGGGAACCAAAACATTTCCTTTGAAATAAGAAGTTTTCTTGGAATATAGATGAGTCCTTTTTTGGTGGAATGCAGCTCGGTTGCCTGGGGCTAGTGCTCGTGGTAACTCGGGCACATTGCAGACTGGTTTCTTGCTGTTGCTTCAGTGCGTTTGTGAAAGCCTTGGTGTTTCTTTCTGCTGGATAGATTTACCTTTGGGACGTGTTTCCTTATTGACTTGATCCTTTGAAAGATAAGGGGGAATGGCAGGTGCCTGAGAAACTCTGTGGCTCTGTCTGCTTTAGTGCCTTTTAAGTTCATTTTGTTGCAGCTTCAGACAGAGTTTGAAGCTTTTCTTTCAGGTGTGGATGAAAAGGAAAAGGTGAGTCATGCAGGTAGCTGTGCTGGCTCTGTGCAGTTTGTCATAAACATGTTACAGAAGGATCAAAATTATGAAGAGTAAAGCCCAAAGTGACCTGATCTAAATTGGTGTTGCTTGGAGTAGGAGGGGTTGGATATGCTGAACGCCAGAGTGCTCTGTGAGCCTCAGGTCCTGAGGCTGAGAACACACAGTCCCAAAGTACTTTACTTAAAAGACAAACAAAAAAACTTTTAAATTAAATAAAAATAGCAACATGCGTTTCTAAATTCTCCTGTATGTGGCTCAAGAAGAGGGTAAATGGAGATCTGTTCAAATAAAACTTTCTTTTTTTTTTTTTTTTTTGCATCTTAAGTGTTTTTTGCTGCTCAAAGACTGAAATGGAGTGCTAGAAAAGGAAAGGATTCAGGGATTGATTTGTTCTTGTTGTACTACCAGGAGTAATAAGGAAACTGTAGACTGAACTATGCAACCAGTCAGTATTCCTCTGTCCTTTAATGGAGATGAATAAACATAATTACTGGCCTGGTAATGCCTGATGTCAATTAAGAAGAAAGGATTGAGTTTGGTTGTGTAACATATTTGACTGTGGCTAACCTAAATACAAGATGTAGCTATTCGAAAGACTTAATTTTCATTAATTGCTCAAGCAGCTGTGTGACCTGACAAATGCAAGAAGAATTAGGTGTAAGGGTGCTGCTGTTTCTATGTAAAACCAGATCATACTAAAACGGAATGTGTGCAAATTATTATTTTTCCTTGTTATCTCCTCCCCTCCAACCCCCCCAGGAACTGCACGTGTAGTAGCATTATCCTATGTGTAGAATTCGGGAATAGGGTGAATCTTCTTAAACCACAGGGAAGGGATTCTTTTGTCCTTAGAAAACAAAATAAGTATATTTTGAAGTGCGCTTTTACCTGGATGGTGCAGTTTGCATATGGCTTAGGTGGCTAAAAATGTTCCGTTCCTATTGGGTTGTGAATCGAATGTGTAAGACAGATGTTTCTGGAGCCCTTTGGGTGGAAGTCCAGCAAAGTCCACCGCAAGAGTCGGCTTCTGCATCTGCAGGAGTATTTACAAAATTGGGCAGTGGTCTCCCGGAGCGAGAGTGTGTTGGAAGAGGAGGAGCTGCTGAGTGTGGTGTGATGCTGCAGGGAGCAGTTACAGATGCAGCCGATGGTGGTGGTCTTTGAGGCCACTGTCTTTAAACTCAAACCACGTGTGTTGACAGGATCTTAACCCACGTACCGACACTTCAGAAGACTGACGAAACTGCTTTGATTCTTTGTTCATAGCTAGCTTGAAAAGTAGTAGGTAATTTGCTTTAGCAGGGGACGGCTAAGGCTGTCGGTAGCGCGTTCCCTGCGTGGCCAGCCGCGATGCAGAGGAGGCAGGTACGTGTTCTGTGCAGGGCATGAGGTAATGGGCGTTATGCAAATGGCTCGGCTTGCCAGACAACCCAGGGCTGCTGTTTTGTCCATAAATGTCGATGTAGGGATTAAGTGTGGGAGGTCTTATCTCTACAGAATTGAGTTCTCCCAGGCAAGCAGTTGGACCGTATCAGTACAGTGATGCAGTTGGCTTACGGGGTAGGTTTACTGTATAAGCAGTTTAGTTCCATTAAAAGGATTGGGGTTTTTCTGTTGATCCTGGGAGAACAGCAACTGTATCGTTATTTGGGGCTATATTATTTACTTGAGATTTTGCCCAGCTTTTTGCCACTAACGTCCACAAAGATCATGAACGGGGTGAGTTTACATTTTAAGGAGCGAAACTGGCAGCTTGCTCATGTTTTATAGTATGAACTGCTTCAGATTTGATTGTTCAATGCCATTTAAATTCAGGAACACCAGGAAACGGCTATGAAAAAGGAAGGGTTTTATTTGTCAGCATCTGTGTTTAAAGCCTGTGTAAACAGATTAAAGATGTGTATACTCTACCAGAGTAAGACAGCACAGAGAGACAGATAACTCTCACTCTCCCCACCTCACACAGCTAACTGCTACTAGTTGGGCGCTCGCAAGCTTTTACCAAGTCTCCCCTGTTTATTTTCCTGAAGTACAGTTTGCCATTCAGCTGGTGTCCTTGTTAAATACACATTTACTGGCAAAGCAGCATGCGTGATGAGGGAAAGGGGGGATGATGCTGTGCCTGCCTGCTTTTATTCATGTATACGGGTTGCATTCAAATGATCGATGTAGTGCAAGTTGTTAACAGTTTACAGCTAAATTCTTTCACTTCCCTCCAGTTTTAACTTTTGCACGTTCCTTGTAAGTACCAGGCTCTGTCCCTAACGTGCTGCAATGGGGGGTGCTGGGAGCTGTAAGAAAAGTCCATTCCAGAGCAGCTCCTGCCAGTCTCACAAAGCACCTGAGTGTAAATGCCTCCGAAAGTAGATGGGTTTGTGGTTCTTCATAAATGCATGGGCTGTGGGATTTTTGTCAGTAGAAGAGTCTTGGGCTTTAAGTTTTATTTAAAAAGATATTTCAATGATCTTACATGAGCTGAAGTCTGAATTTAAACAAATCTCTGGAAGTCAGAATGAATGCAAAGCCTGACAGTCACATGGCGTGTTTCTGCTGAGGTTGTGTGTGAATTTGGTGTTGATAAAAGTCTCAGTTCTCAAAGACTCAGAGCGCAGGGGAAAGTGAGTTAGGCATAGGGGGGTGCAAACTATTTGATCATACTACCAGTGGGATAATTAATACTAGCTGATCAGATCTGAGGTCGTATACACAGAAATGCGTGCGCATACTTGCAAATGAGAAAATAATGTCTTGGACAACAGCGGTGGTGAAAAGGTTGTGTTTCTAGTTTGATAGTGTGACAGAAAGGGCTAATGACATATGTGAGTGTGTGCGAGACATCCTTAAGTAGGATGAGAGAGAAGGTGGTTTTTTATGCAAGACATCGGTGAGGTCAGTGTGCTGCGCTGCAGTCAGTGCTGGTGTCAGCATTTCAAAAAAGGGGTTGCAAAATTAGGGAAAACAGAAAGCCATGGCGGGCTGCAGGGTGTAGGGAATGAAATGTCACATCCTGGAAGATCAGGAGCTCTGGGTGTGAAGGTTATCAGGAAGGGGGAGCTGACTTACCATTCTGTACAGTATTTTGATGAAAATACGAGTGCCATAAGGCCACTCAATCTAAGACAGGGATATATGACGTGCAGCGTATAGCACCAACTGAAGTGAGAACTGGAAATGATGAAGAAAGGCACAGTGCTTTAACAGGATGAATAATCATTGATGGTAACTGAATGGAAGTGATTTTTTTGGCAGCAGAGGAGCAGATCGCTTCAGTCAAACATAAATGAATGAAAATATGTGGCTTCTATGCTGCAGTAAGTCAGGCTAGATCATCCGGTGGGCCTTCCTGGGTTTTAACATTAATCTGATTTTAAGAGATAAATAATTCTCAGGAGGAAAACCATCAGTATGGGTCTATGTATATACATATGTGCGCATGCACGTGTGTGTGTGTGTATATATGTATGTGTATATATATATATATAAAAATCGTCACTCAGTTGCCTATGAGGAAAATGTCTTGCCTTATCTTAACGTGCTCGTTGCATGGGCTGGTTTCCTGTGGAAGACTGCTATGCCCGCTGTTTCTGAGAGGCCTGAAAATTGCCTCTCAGAAAACAAATATTTGTTTGCATTAGCTTTGCAGTCCTCTATAGATCTGAGAAAATAAGGTACAGTGTTTCCTAATGCTTCTATTACGGTGCATAAAACACTTGAGTTATTATGTGTTCTTGCTTTTAAAGAAGCTGAATCTGTGAAAGCCTGAAAAGAATTAGATAATTAGATGAATTTGTACCTGCCCATAAAGCTGAAATACTTTGACATATGATTTGGTCATTATGTATTCAGGTTAAGTTTCCCTCCTTTAGATTTCTGCTCCATCTTCGCTGGAAACCTTTTGAGTTTATTACTGCTGTATCAAATCTTGTTTCATCTTTATGACTAAGCTAAGCTTAAATGTGCATCAGCCTATCTTGAGGCATTTACATTTTTTCCTCTTGACCTTACAGCGTTGGCTGACGGCTCTCTGTGCTAATGGGCGATAATGCCCACAGCCCAGGGAGAGGCTGATACTGTCCTGCCTTCAGCACTGCCACCATGTATGGAGCTTTCTTTGGAGCATGAGAAATAAATGGAGACAGTTGGTTTGTGGGGTTTTTGTGGGTTTGTTTTTTTCTTTCTTTGTTTTTCTTCTCTTTCGGTCCTACTGTGAATTTGGGTATCGGGTACAAATTTGAGAAACTAGCACTCCTTTCATTTCATCAAGGACAGTTTTTTGTGCGTCCTTAATTCACTTGCTCATTTAAATTTTCTGATAAGTCAAACTCAAATATCATTAAATTTTCTCTTACCTGAAATCTGTAGGTTACTTTAAGACAGGTCATAGTGTTAGGAATTCTTCAGAATTCTTTATCTGCATCTACAAGCAAACAGTAATTTTTTTTTTTAAAGTCTGAATGCCACTTAAAATAATGGATGGTTTGAATTCTGCTTATAATTTCACGTGTTTGTGTAATATGCTGCACATCTTTCTGCATTTCACGAGTTTTATACAATTAGTCCGTCTAGCTTTTTAATGGCTGCCTGCCTGAGGAAGCTAACACAAAAACTTAGTCATAATTTATTTAATCAGCAGAACAGCTGTTTCATTGCAAACTTTCATTAATAAACTTCAAAGTTTGTCTACATAAATAGAATAATTTTAGCACTAACAGGTTCCTCCAAAATCTTCTGTATAGCAGTAATTTTTAAAGTGTAATTATTTTACATAATGTAATGCTATGCAAAACTTGGCCTCATTAAATTAAATGCTCAACAGTCTCAATTTTAAATTGCCAAGCAAAACAAAGATGAGTATAAACAATTTTTTTAGCAGATAATTTACACCTCATCCAGGTAGTGGGGCAGCATGAGGGAAACATAACAGCTAATTAAGAGATGATAGCAAAGGCGGATGAACTGAATGCAAAGTCACTGCTGAGCCTGGTCACAGGCAAGATTACAAACATATATAACCGTATAAATCAACCCACAAGTGAAATATATCTGTACATGTGGTCTTGATTTAGTTTAAATCCTAAACTATTGATTTGGGTTCTGTCTATACATTTTCAGGTGAAAAGCTTGGTAAATGGAGCGGTGCTGGCAAGCCTGTCTGTACCTACGAAAGGGGAATGACTTCAGAAGGTTATCAGCAAAATTATTCTGGTGAAAAATTAGAACCTATAACTGATAATAGCGATGCTGAAAGAAAAGCTGGCTGGGCCTAGGATGGAGAAGGAAAAACAAAAAGCCAAAAAGCAAGAGGGGGTTAAACGGTCCAAGGGCAGCCCAGCAAGGTGTGTGTGGGGGGCTGCTGGGGTCCTGTCTGCAGAGAGACCTTGGTCCCATGGGTTTCCACTGTGAGATTCAGTCTCAGTTGTGGCGTTGACAGTGGGGTTCCTTGGCCAGGCTCAAAGTTTGAGTTTGAAGTTTTGAAGTTGTTTTTGTGGCTTCACATCACACTGTGCCTGAGACGTGTCCGGTTCGATGTGGGTGGGTTGGGGCTGCGCTGGGTCTTCGGTGCTCACGGAAGAGTCCCTGCTCTTGGGGGCTGCGAGGGTTCTCCGCCAAGTCCCTCCGTGCGTGTATGGAGATCACTTGGAGGAGAAAACAGAAATTACTTTGCCTGACAAAGTTCTCCCAGATCAAAACCTTGGATTAACGCTCCTTCCCTTGCCAAGTCCTGCCTGTAACTGTGAACCCGGGTGTGAAGGAGCAGCAGTTTCTGCAGCAGCCGCCGAGACACCCAGGCGGTTTTACCCACAGGAGTGCATCTCCGGTTATAGGTAGTGAGCTTCCGCTGGTAATGGGAATGTGAAGTCCCAGCTAACTGAACTTTGCTGTATGACAGCAACAGTGTTATCGAGATGGAGCCCCACGGAGGAAAATCTGTGCGTTGCTGAAAAGCTGTTGAATGAGCCTCAGAGGACCCACCAGTCCTTGGTTCAGGCATTAGTTGGTAGGTCATGATTTCAGGTAGAAGACTCCAGCATGTCTGCCAGGCTCCTCTGTGGAAGTGTAGCGTTGTTCTCCAGAGCTTTTTGTGTCTGAGGATGTGACAGGTCATCAGGGTGGTGTTGCCTGCTTTTCTCCAGGGAGGGAGGAGGACGTTTGTCTGGAAAAGAAGCAAATGCAGCGAAACGCCCCATGGCTGCTGGTTCTGGGTTGTCCCGTGCTAAGTCTTGTTTCTCATGTGAAAGATCAGGCTGTGCTTTGGAAATTGGTTCTTGGCCATGTTACCCGTATTCTGCTTAAGTAAATTTTCCTCATAAGCTTTCCGCAAAAGACGTTTGCTCATGATTCCTGATCCCGGTCGCCTGCTGGAGTGGCACCCCAGCCATGTGATTTCTTGCTTCTCCTGTCTTTTCCTTGCAAGGTTTCCTGACGCTGTGAGGTTTTAGCTAACCTCTGACACAGGTTCTGGGTTTGAATTTTGTGCCATCTGCTGTCGTCAGATGCTTGCTGCCGTGGTGGTAAGATACAAGCAGAGCATGTGAAAACAAAGCATCAGACTGTTTTTACCAATTTTTTAATTTATTTTTTCCCCCAAGAAATATGGCAGGGTTTTTGCCATAAGGCAATCGGTTTTTGCTTTCAGTAATTTTAAAACAGTTTGCATTTAGGCTATTGATTATTTACCATATAAATAACTTCTTAATCATTTGTGATTACATTTTCTGTCACTGTAAGAATCTTTATTTGTAGTTTTTTAACTTCTCTCCAACTGAGAAGGGCTTTTTTGTGGCTGTACACATTAATAGCATTATATGATCGGGGTAAAGGTCTGTTTCCATTAGATTACAGGTTGGTTATTGATCTGTCCTGTATGACTTGCATTTCTTTGAGGAGTGGGTTTCTTACTTCACAAAATGCTCTTTGAGATGGATGGCTTATGTAGCTGAATTTGCTGGAATACTGATGCAAGGTAAGTTCTGTGTTTCTAAAATTGTTCTTTCACTCTAGTAGCTTTTTGCGCTTGTCTCTGAATATTTCATTCTCCTTTTAAAAATGATGGAGGAGAAGGGAGTGTATCCTTACCTTCTAGGATGTGAGTAGTCCACATCATCATTTTAATTGGCAAAAAATGTTTATAAGCAGTCATGCGTACTGTGCTAGTACGAGATTGATTGTACCTCCTGGTTGATAAATCAAAAAAAAATTACTATAAAGAGCTTCTGTAATTGTATTAATTAGAGGAATTTATGTCTGGTCTCTGCAAAGCAGTTTATGATGCTGCATACAGCTCGGCAGCAGCTTGCTAAAGCTGGTGCTGCAGTGACAGGCTGACATGGCATCCCCTGGCATGGGCAAACTCATTCCTGGACAAGCAGAGATGATGTACGAATGCTTTGCTATTCCCTTGCTGTTCTGGTTTTTTAGACCCTTTTGTGTTGTTCCTGACTGAATTCAGCATTGTGCAGTACTTGAGAGGAGCCTTTCGTGGTGGTGCAGGGATTGCTGTGTAACTCCAGACTGTGCAGTGTTGTGAAGTGCCATCTAAAATTAATGTAGGAATGTCTAGAAATAGTTGGGTAGGAAATCTGGTACTGGTGATACTGCATATCAGTGTATTGCTTTTCCTTTTGCATTTTATCTTTTGGGCAGAATTTCTTGGACACTTAATTTCTTTAAAGCCCTGCCTGTGTTTATTTGTAAACATGTATATGTTACTAGTGCTGCTTGAGTAGTATCTGAAAAATAATTTTTAGAAATGATTACTCATTCTTCTAACTAAATAGAACTGTTAACCTCTTTTATGATTTACTGTATAATTGCCTTAAGTAGGAGATCGGGTGGTGTTTATGATTAAAGGCCATGAACTGTGACTGCATCCATCTGTGAAGTGTTTTCTGTTGCAGTATAGAGCCACAGGAGCCATAAGAAAGATGATTACTGAGGATGTTTGGGTTGCATTATTCCTACTGTAGCGTTTAAGCATAACCTGTAAAATTTCATTATTTGGGTTCCGGGAGGTAACAGACTGGAAGAAGGAATTTGGTTGCTTTTGGTGGAAATACCTTTGAGAAAAAGTTGGTGTGTGTTTCTGAAAACATTGGGAGTGCATTGACTGGAAATGGAATGGAAGAATTAATTCAGCTGCAGTATGAGAGTGCAGAATGCAACAAGAGCTGATGATGGAAAATGAGACTCAGTGTTACATCTGTTTGAGAAAACAATGAAATGCTAAGAAATACAAGGATTTCAGATGGGATTTTTTATTTTCTTTTCCCTTTTATTTTTGCTTAGTTATCTTACTGTAATTTCGCTAGCACATTCAGACTCAGACAGTAGTTAAATGACTGTCTTCAGTACTAAAAACCACATAATTGTTTGGAGAGTGATAACAGTTTTCATACCAGCCTGTCCAAGTATGTTTAATTGTGACAATACCACGGTGATTATCACATGCACACTTAAAGCTGGAAGACTGGTGTTTGAAACTGCATGTTAATTGTGACAAATCCTAATACAAAAGTGCTGGTACACTCTGCCAAAAATCAATTTCCTGTAGCAAGTCACAGGTGAATCAATAGGGTTGACCAAGGTAATTGAATTAAGTACATCTGGGTGGGCAGAGTGGTGCAGTCCGCAGGTGAGAGCAGGGACTCGCAGTCTGAACAGCACCGCTGACTGTCATTGATTTACTCTGTGATCTTGGGAGAATCACTTAGAGGAGCGTAAGCGACAGTGCCTCCTTACGCTTGAGTGGCAAAATTAACGTTTCTGTAGCTGTGAAACTAATTGAAGGTGTAGGAAGGACACAGTGGCCGTAGCAGCTCTAGCTATAAAATAGGGTGTACTAGTGTTATCCAGGGAAGAAAGTTTTGAGTTCTAAAGCCAAGGTTAGCCTAAGCCTTTGCAAGTACTTGAAGTATTTGGCTCGAGGTTTTGGTAGGCTGGGCTTTCTGAGGGAGGCAGGGCAGCCGCTGAGCAGAGCATCTCGGGGGCAGCGGCAGGAGCCGGCCGTGCTGTGCGAGGCGTTCCCACGCCTGCGCCCCGGCGGGTTCGGGTTCGCTTTGCCGGGCGGTTCCTGTACAGCGGTGGGCAGCGGCACCCGGTCCGGGGGGTACGGTGCGCTGGTTCATTCCCAGGGAAAGAGCCTGGATGGCATTTGGATTCCCAGGGGTTCAGCCAAGGCCAAAATGATATTTTAAACATGTTGGTTATGGGTTTGGGGGATTTGGGAACCTTTTTCCTCTGCAGTAGGGTTTGAATCCATAACAAATCCCTTTCGCTGTTCTCATTCTGTCGTCGTTCAGGGGTCGCTGAGTGCTCGCAGCAGACTGCCCATCATCAGAGTAACCTGTTTTGAGTTTCAGTCGCTTGTACCGATTTCTCAACTCATTTTAGGACAGATGACCACTAAGCCCTTCTAAAAATGCTGCTTGAACTTTTAATTAGAGACCAGCACAAATGCAAAGACGAAATTTGCCCTACAAAATAGGTAACTCTTCTTGTAACTGTTAGGAAAAGCGTATGTTGTATATAGTGTTAATTGTTTTTAGTTAATTACATTTTAACATATTCAGTCAATTGGAATAATTAGTGTATCTGTCACGCTTTTTATTTGAAGCTGAAAATGCTTGTGGTTGCTAAAGGTCCCAGACAGCCTTATGAGAGTATACAAGTATTTTATAATTTACAGATGGAGAGCGAAAGCATGTTGAGTCAGTGATGACAAGGAGGGAATTCGGAAGTCACTCATCGCTGATCCTCCTTCACTCTCTTCGCCTTCCGTCGTCGCCAACATGCATATGCTTCCCCACCAGACACCGAAAGCTCTCACATACAGAACAAAGGGTTTTTCCACCTTGTAATGAGTTTCAAAGAATGAATGACTGTACTGTCTGTGGAGTTGTTCTTTGGTTGCCTTTTGAAATGTTCTGGTTATTTTTACATTTTCCTACCTCTCTTCCCCCCCGTTACATGTTTAGGTATTGCATTTATTCGTTTGGAAGGTGTAACGGTTCAAAACTCATTCTACTTGTGTGTGTTGACACCAGATTTAATTCTGTGCTAGTTGGGTTTGAAAGTAAGACCACCTTACCCCAAAATCTTTCAAATGGCTAGAATGATGTTTTGTTCCACTGCAAGAAAAGAAGCAATTTGTGCTTTAACGTAAATGAAAACATGTTTGTTTTCATATCTTTCTGTTTAACTTCTAGATCTAGATTATGCCTCATAGGAGCTGCTGGGTTACTGAATAAGGATAATTGAAGCTGTTTCCCCGCTGTGGAACCTCCTCTGGGTTTTGTGTCTGAGGCACATTTAGGAGGAGCTGGAGGAAGCCTGAAGCATGTTTGGGCAGACTGGGAGAGGGCCCACCTGCATGTCAGAGCAGCTGGTGAGGCCCATGGGAGGTGGCGAGGCTGGGGAAGAAACTGCTGCTGGGAGGGCGAGAGCAGGGTGCCTGCGAGGGCTGTGCTTGCTGCTCCTCCAGGCAGTCATGAAGATGAGTTTCCATTTCACCACGGTGACACAACATAGCGATAGTCACAGCAGTCAGTGAGAAGCTGTGCTTTGGAGAGAGGGAAGGGCGAAGGGATGGTCCCATCTCTCTTCTCCCTGCGCTGGAGCAGGGTTGATGCAGTGTCAGGGTGTTAACTACTTCAGAGTGACTTCTCCATCTGGCTGGTTCTTCCCGAATACCCAATTATGGGCATCTTTAGCACAGTTTCTTGTAAGATCACACACAGTAACTCCAAGCTACAAATTCTAGTATGTTATATCAGAAAAGCGCTGCTGTGGGTCACGCTGCCTGCTCAATCCATAGCAGCAGCACCAAGGAACAAGGCACAAGTGTTGGCATCTTGGTTGAAACGGTTTCTTTCCGTACCAGTTTTCCAGCATGAGCTGTCTGCGCTGCAGATGTTGGAAGTTTGGATTCCAAGGTGCTTTCCTCTGGCCAGAGTTACGTTTTTGTTGTGTGATATAATGCTGATTGGCTAATGAAGAGCCCGTCATTTGTGAAGGAGAAATGCTTGGGAGAGACCGCTCAGGCTTAGAGAAATCACCTGGGTGGTGGTGGTGGTAGAGCAGTTTGCTTAAAGAAAGAAAACCTTGGGGGAAAGAAGGTCCAGGTTAACAGTCTGTGGAGGCAGTGTACCTCCTTTTCCTGTTAACCTCATTTATCTTCTGGGCGGCACATGGTTTGTTAACAAACGGTCTTCATCTGCTTGTCAGAACAAAAATAAAAGAACTAAACCGAAAAATGATGCAGTAATAATATTTTGCTAGATGGTGCTCTGAGGGAGTTGGCAGGTCCTCTGATTTTGATAGCAAAGCAGGTATTTTGTCTGAAATAAATGTCTTGTCATTGATGTGTTTTTCCATTTATCTAAGGATAAATTTTAAATTTCTTCCAAAACACTTACCGAAGTACTGTTTCAGGTATTTGCTCACAAATTCTGAGAAAAACTATTTTCTATCATCAAATCAGTATTATGTCCAATTGTTAAACCTATTTATTGTCTCCTAAAATAGTTAACGCTTACATTTAACCCCACGTCAGTGAAGTTATTTCTCACTCTGGTGGTTTGATCAGCTTTCTCCAAGCCATCTGTCACGGTTCCTCAGCCTTTTCTGAGTGGGTGGATAAAATTCCACCTCTTCTATCCATGTTTGTGTTCCTCACAATGACTTCTGAAGAGGCGAGCTCTTCTTATTTTTCTCCTCTCTGAAAGTTGCAACCGTGGCTCTTTTATCTGCTCATCC
Source organism: Leptosomus discolor (assembly GCF_034619465.1). Classification (NCBI taxonomy): domain Eukaryota; kingdom Metazoa; phylum Chordata; class Aves; order Leptosomiformes; family Leptosomidae; genus Leptosomus; species Leptosomus discolor. Next base: position 4,680,490 of record NC_141415.1, read on the forward strand.
TGGGTGATTCTGCATTGCCCCCATAGGAGCTTGAAACATAATTTCAGAAAAATAATTATAAGTTGATGCACGTAGATTGCTGCAAATTAGTACCTTTCTGATTCCGTGACAGCAAACATTACATTCAGCTGATTACTTCCTACACTGCCCCATTAACTTTTATGTAGTTTTCCAAAAAGACCAGCTTTACATTTATTTAAATTATTAAAATAGTGAACAAGTGAGGCTACTTCTATCTGTTTTAGTAACTAGAGTGAAAGATTGTTCATGAAAACAGTTTTAGGGATGAGCACTGAAAATTTGAACAGTAAATCTAAACAAAATTAGTCAGCTAAAATGCAGTGAACTTAGGTGGCTTATTTGGCTGAATTTTTAGAAGCACTGATGTGATTTAACCCAAATCTCACTGACAGTGAATGGAACTTAAGGAGTCTGAACAAGTGCAATTCTTTTGAAAATTGTCTTCACTAATCTTATTTTCTATAGAGTTTGCACCCTGTCATTTCGTCTCGGTCCTGTTTTTAAATGAATATACTTTTTTTTTTTAAGAAGAATTACAGTATATATTTGATCCACTTAGGGATGTCTACATTAGAGAAATTAGGAGTTATGCTGAATTTTAAGTTTTATTCTATCTAAAAGTTCATGGATGTTTTAGACTTCTTTTAATAAAAACGTCATGAATAAAAATAAAAAGTACTCACTGAAATCTTCAGTGTGAAAATCCGTGCTTCCAGTATACATTTTTGAACAACCGATCTTGTGACTATGAATTGGGTGGGGGTAGATTGATTTCTGGGTCATCTTTTGTGTTCACCTTGGCTGTTCAGAGTCCCCATACATTTGCTTTTGCCCTTTCTCACAGCCATTTGGGCAAATTAAGGAATGATGTTTTCCCTACAGGTTGGTTTCTCCTCTTGAGATTGTTCCTTAATGAGCTCAGATACAATATAGCTACTGAGGGTAGCTGGCCTTTGTTTATAAATTTAGATAATGTACTTATTAATGCCATTTTAAAGTGCACGAAGTATAAAGTGCACACATATTTTTATAGTTATGGATAAAATCTGTAATGTAATTTTGTAAGCTTTAATGGAATAACCAAGGCAGTGTGTGTGCTTGTTTTCTGGTCTTTAGGTGGATTAACAAAGTGGCAATAATACTGGATTTCTGCACTCCATCATGGCCTCTTACAGCCATGACTCCAGAAATAATTTGTTCATAAGGTTGAACGTTTATGATACTCAAGGTTATTTTCAAACCACAGAATCAACTGGAGTCAGTGCTTGCCTTATGTCAGTACTGACTCCTCGTCTGCTTACTGCTCCTACGTCCAGTGGGACTATATTGAACATACGGTGAGGTAACCCCCCCCCTTATTGTATTTAATGTATATTAATTTTCCACTTTAGCGATAGCATTTCAAAACACAGCCTGGCATTTCCATTTTCTTAAATACAAACATTTTGTTTGCAAAAAAGGAAGAAAGTCTTTTGATGGCCCATGGACTAATGATTACCAAGCACAATATTACCTTTATCAAAACATTTCTGTGAGTTCCCCCTCCCATTGCTTTGCATAAAAAAACTGTACACAGCTGAAAGGCTTTTGTTTTGTTGGGTGGTTTTGGCGTTTGGGTTTGGTTTTGGATTTTGTATCAGGGCAGTGATGTAACTAAGGTGGGCTTTTTCCTTTCTGACATTTTGAAATTTCACTGCTCAGCTTACCTCTGAAAAATACCTGCTGTTGGTGTGTGCTCTCAGCCTCTGAATGCAGATCAGTTCATCTGGTGTGTGTGAAAGTCCAGGAACTGGGATTAGTTTCAATAACATTCTCTTTAACGTTAATTGCAGCAGAATAATTCTACAGAGAAGCAGCACACCTGGTATGTCCTGTGTGATGTGTGTGAATTGTCAGAGTTGTTCATAAGGGGCCAACGTGTGGGAAAACGTCTGGAGCTCTTTTTTAATGATACGATGATCAGTAACCCAGGTCTGTCCTACAGTTCCATCCATAAAAATCTTCCTCCCTCCCCAACCACCCCCCTCCCCGCACCCCAGCACTCCCACTGGGGAGTTGTTTTGGTGGGGGTTGATGCTTTAGTCTGTTAGTAAATTAACGCAGTTCTTTATAATTTCTATCATAATAATAATTTTTATACTAATACTTATTTTAGCACAGTAATAATTTTTATGTTTGTTTTGCAAAGCAGAAGACTCCCTCACAAGCTAAATAATCATGAAGAATTGTTGATTAAAATGACTCTCTGAAGTACCAGCCTCCGCCCACTCTCCCCTCTTGCTCCGCTTGGGTCCGTTTTGCCTCTCTCCAGGCACGGCTCACCCCGGGAGAGCAGCAGGCGGTTGCGTTTGGCACATGTCATTCCTTCGCCTGGCTGGAATCCATCGGGATCGCTGCGAGCGAGCTGCGCGACTCCCCTCCTGCGCCGGGCTGAGCCGCTGCGGGCTCTGGGGACGGGACCCTCTGGTGATGCCCTGAGGTCCTGGGACCGGTGGGGCTGCTATCACTGCCCGCTCAGCTCCAGCGTGCCTTCCCCCCCTGGGGTGGGTTTTGGGAGCTTTTTTTTTGCCTGGGTCTGTTTTGGGAGCACGATGGCAGTTGGAAGCCACATCGCCGTACGTTACACCGTGCACAAGGCAGACCTCTGCTTCCGCAGGGGTGCCAGGCTGGGCTGGGATCGGATCCGTTTCTAACTGCTGGACTGGCTTTGTGTGAGTGTTCTGTGTTTTCCAGATCCTGTGTTATTAAGTATCGATTTATCGGCTGTTACGGTGGAGCGCGCGCTGTCAGCTGCTGTTAGAGCAGCGGCACATCTAATGCAGTCAGTTCTTGCAGCAGATTTCCCAGCATGCGTACAGCAGGCTGACCCACCCTTTTATTTTTCTGCGTTAAAAACTGCTTTGTCAGATAAAAGAACTGGGAAGATGTTTAGTCACGTTGCGTGTTCTAGACGCTGTTTTAATTAAATGGAGGAACAGGAATATTGGGCTGCCGGCACTTTATTTTATTTAAAACTTGTTGTCTTTGCCTTTAATGGGAGCACCTGGCAGCGAGGTGATGCTGAAGGTGCTGTGATATTTGCTGACATCAGATCGTGGTGTTGCAGATGCATCTTGCTTGTGTTTGCAGACCGGTTTTCCTAATTGCGATGCAGTGCTTTGTGCAGTGGATTTATTTAGTGGGGTTGCTGAAGCCCTTGGGATTTTCTTTGCCCTTCGGGAGCGGTTCCTTCAAAGAATACAGTTGTTCTGTGTATTGTAGAGGATTTGTTGTGTCACTGGTTTTCAATGGAGAACTGGTAGAAGGAGGGGGTGGGGGGACACAAGCGGGCGAGCGAGAAACAGGCGTTTCTCAGACCCATTTATAGTAGGAGAGACTGCTTTTCTGAAGCTGTTACTAAGCATGATTGTTCAGATTACTTAATCTCTTCGTAATTGAGAGAAAGAATTAATAGCTGTTACTGTTTGCTGTATGCTTGCCGTGTAATCAGCCACTCGGCCGGCCCTCTCTGGATTTCTGACCCCCATTTCTGTCTGACGTCCCAGGCGGAGGGACGTTAGATGCTGATGAGACAGCATCTTTCTGAAATTAATGTGTAAGCCTTAATGGACTTTCCTAACACTGAGATATTTAAAAATTAAAACAACCACAAAAGTTTTCCTCCCTCTCGGTGCTAGATACAAGAGAATATGGATTACTGAGCTGATATTTTACTATGTCATTTACTTCCCTGGTGGCATTTGCAAAAAATAACTGTTTTCTGTTTCTTGTGGCAACTTCTGGAGAAGCTCCTTAACCAGGTTTATCTCAGTCTGTTCTAATCTTTATTTTAAATTAACACAGATATCTGTGTTTTCTAGCAATGATTTCACAACCGATTTACTTTCGGTGACCTCTTTTAGATGTCGCATCTGAGGCTTTGTCAATAACTGTGGTGTTTCACCATTTTGACAGTCATTACAGCAACTGAGTTGATTGCAATTCCATGAGCGATACTATCTGCAAACTATTGTCCAAATAGTAGGTCATGCCTATAAAGAATAGGTATTGCTAAAGCAAATACTGACAAGGTACCTAAAATCATGCTTAAACAAAATAAGTGTTGGAACAAGAGTCCTGATATGCACACAGAGGTGAACACTATCAAGACTGTAAACTTGAGCACTCAGAAGTTTGAAAATGTGAGAATTAATGTTCCCTGAGCAACCGTAATTTGCCCCTTTTTTGCATGTATGTTAAGATAACTCTTTAATTATGTATGGTATTGTTCCCTGGTAACCTTGCTCCTCTACTACAGGGAATGGAGCGCGTTCAAAATTTTGATTTGTAGGAAAGAGGAAAAAATTAAATAGTTCAATTGTTCAGCTCTTAATTGAGGGCTGTTCCTTATCTTCCTGCAGTCCTCTGCCTTTTCACCGTACATCTTAAATTCTGCACGTACCAGCCTTCTCCGCTACCTGGCATTGACTTGTTTGTATTTTTTTATATATTATTGCAAGGGTTCATCATTTCACAGTTCCTGCTCTGCCCTGGAGGATCCATCCTGCCTGGATCTGTCTGCAGGAGGCTCCGTGTTTGCTGCTGCTTTTACATGAATATGCAGGGCATGCAGATGGGAAGGGTCGGTGGCGCACAGGGTAGAGGGTAAAGGGCTTCCCGAAGCAGCCCCGAGGCTGTCAGGCTGCCTTACGTTAATACAGTGAACCTGTGGTTTTATTTATGCCCATTACGTGTGCACACACGTGCAAGTCTGTACGTTTGTGAGAGGGGCAGCTTTGCACTGGTTGTGCTTGTTCTGGAAATACCCCTTATTAAAAGCTACTGAAGGGTTTTGAGAATGCCCGTCAGATTGTGCTGGGTTTCACCCCAGCTACAGCCTTTGCTGCCGCTGCACCGAATGCAGAAGCAATGGGCGAGCACAATTGCGTGGTGACTAAGACATAATACATGCTGAGTCATCAGATTGCTGTTTTCCTTTCCCACCCTCCTAAAATTGATTCAGGAAGTCAATTTACTGTGATCTTTCTCTCCCTCTTAACATATTCTGTAACTTGCAAATTACCTGAGAAATCTATGCCAGACTCTGAATCCTATGCAGCAGTTCCCATTCTCAAACCCAACGGCTTTGGCACCAGGTTGTCACCATTTTCCACCCCACCGGTGAGTGTTGAAGGGCATTGGAGAGCAGGACTGCCGGGACCGCCTGCCGTCAGCTCTGCTGCCTTGGGTGGAGCTGGTTCTCAAAGCACAAGCGCTGGTTTTGTTCCATCCAACTATCACTGTACGAGAGAGGTCGTGTCCTTCCAAGTGAGCTTCAATAGATGAATTCATGCTTGGGCATGAGGTATTCCAGCAGTACTGCCGCTGGTGGGTTGGTATTGTATCTCTTCAAGCTCCCATCATGTATTTTGTAAATTCAGTGCACTTAGAAAATACCTGCTTTGCTTCAGAAGGGAAACTGACTTCTGAGAGACCCAAACCTACTCCGTTTGGGCTAAAAGCTAACAGGTTTTTTTCTTTAAAATAAAGAACATGTGCTTGTCTCTTAAACTTACTCCGTTGTAGAAAATTCAAGCAAGGTTTAGATTCCCAGTAAAGCTATTGGGTAAAAGCCTTTTGTCTTCCCAACAGCAGCTTGCTTTTCCTCTCTGTTGAAAATGATGTCAAGTCAAAACCTTGTAGCTTAATGGGGGAACCAAATTTTGGAGGAGCTGCAAACCAGTTGTGGTTAAATCCACGTTGATGCTTTGATACTCCGTTTTCCCCGTTGCACCGCATGTTGTAAAAGCAGGAGACACTTCCCTGTTCTCGGTCTGCAGTCCAACACCGGGTGGTGGTGGCTCTCATTGTGGAGAGCAGGAACAGGTCCCAGTCGATGTTGATTTATTTTTCACTAATCGTCTGAATGCGGCGGGTAGGGGAGCGGAGCCGGGTCAAGTTTGTCTGAAGCAGGGGGGATCGTAAACCCGGCTGGGTGAGGAGGGAGGGCCTTAGGAGAGCTACGGGAGTGGGGCTGAACTGGAGCAAAACCGTGCTGAGGGTGACGTGGGTTTTTAAAAGAGGCCAGTTATATGAAAAAAAAAAAAAAAAGTAATTGGAATGAACTCGGGGTTCATAGGGGGTGTGTTCCTTCATCTCCAGAATTCATCCCACCCAGCAGCATAGACTGAGACTGGAGAGGTCAGGCATCCCTTACTATGCTATTGTGCTTTAAGCCAAATTTAGTCTTTAAAGTCCTTTATTATTTTTTTTTTCTGGAACTTTCAAAACTCTTCCATCTCTGTCAGGCACATATTAAGAGTTTTTTGGGTATTATTTGGCTCTTTGAGATGAATTAGAATAAGGGCATTTTAAAGTTAATTTGGAACATCTGTTTATAGTGAAACTGTATTATTAACATAATGAAATATTAGCTGCCTTTGGTGTTCAAAAGTATTTAACTGAAATTAGAGTTAAGCTGTTGTCTAAATCTTATTGCAAAGCGCTATGGAAAAAGCTACTCTGAATTCAAGAAAAACTTATAAACTGTTTCATGTCACCAAACATTCCTTCCTTTTGCCATAGGTTTTTTTTTAAAAAAAATTGCATTAGATTTCGAAGTCTTGTTTCAGAGGGTTTTTTAAAACGTAATTTAACCCGGCTGTGTTGTATCTTCCCGTCCACGGGGACCTCCTGGGTTGTTCCTGTGGCGGGACGGGGCTGTGTGGTCCATCTCTGCCACGTAACTGGACCTGTGCACGTGTGATCTCCTGCGAGGTCGCATCCTGCAGCATCCTCCTCTGTTAGAGTCCACCTCCATCAAAACCAGTCCAGCCAGCTCCGTACCAGGACAGGAAGGTTTGCCAGGACCCACCTGTGGATTAGCCGGACTGTCCTGGCAAGGTGTTCGTTAGTGTCATTCACAATAACTGTGCAAAAAAAAAAAAAAAAAAGAGTTTGTCTTTTGATGATGATTGTGTGGCTTTTGATAAATATGGGGCTTTACTCGTGATTCTAATATTGTGACTTTCTGTTTGTAACCCTTGTCTTTTAAAACTTTCAATCCTTATAATTACCTTGCACTGTTGTGTTTGTGGTTGGAACTCAAAGGCTTTTTGTTTTCTTCATAACTTCGAGGTTGTCCGTGTGGGCTCGTAGCCGGGGGCCTTTAGTGATGATGATTATATCTGTATGCAAAGCAGTGTTCAAAACCAACCTCGTGTATTACAAGTAAACGTAGAGAGATAGTGATCTGTTGATGCTCTTTTACGGCAGCCAGACTGTAGGAAGGCTCAGTGCAACGAATCCCCAAGAGATACCGGTATCTCCGGGCTAATAAAGCCTCCTATGAACACGTTGGAATGGCAGTCCCATTTGGAATGGCAGTCCCATTTGGAATGGCAGTCCCATTGCAGCGTCACATTCCTCTCGCTAGCAGAATAGAAAAGTGAGCAGGGAAGTGTCGTGGTCTGTGGCCTCCTTGACACCTGGCAGGTGAGGTGGCTTACCAGGGCACGAGCAGTTGATAGGAAATAAGGGATTTTGGGGTTGCCTTGGCTGGCTTTAGGAGGGTGACCTTTGTGTTAAGCTGTGGTATGAGCAGGGAAAAATACAAAGGTGACAGAAAATTGCATTGCTGGCACCCGTACAGGGTGCCCGAACGTTGCTTCAGGGAAACTGAGGGCTGGAAGTGTTTTGCCCAGGGAAGAGGAAACCAAAAAACCTCTCCACGGCCTGGGCTGTGGCCCTCTTTCCTTGAGGGTGGGGTGGACTGAAATTTTCGGTCACCTTACCAGTTCTGGTGGTGTGCTCCAGTACACAACGTACCTTTCAAAGCCAGAGTAACAGATGTAACTCACACGTAATATGAGTTGATAAAAGTGAATTACTGTATGGTATAACAGACCCGTCCAACAAATAACTTTGGGGATATATAGATATATGTGGATATAAATATGTCAGAGTGCAGCTGCTTTTAGTATAATCAAAACATATAAATGCTAAAATCAACTATCGAGTTTTTAAACAGCTATTTAAAAATTCAGTTATTTCAAAACTGTTTTTAAAGATTCTAAAATCTTCCCCTTCCCCTACCGTAAGGTGTAATAGCCGCTGAAATACATCCTGCATTTTAAATGCCTGGGTTTGCTTTTTCACAATCTGCATAGCTAGACTTCTTTTTGCTTTCAGCTGGTATAAACCCTGTGTACTCAAGTATCTATATTGATGTGCACATCTATTGTTTCTAATCTGGTCAGTTGATCAATGAAGACCAGCGTGTAATTAATTGTATAATATTGCACACAATGTCCCACTCTACATTTATCCAGATGGATTTGTTGTTTGTTAACTATAGCTGCTTTCCTAAACAGTTTCAGGAGAATATAATGAGAGTGGTTTTGTTCTTCCCAGCCTTCCTATTTTTTAGCTGACAAATAATTTTAAAGGGAAACGATTTCAAAGACTTATTCTTTTTTTCTTTTTCTTTGGATGTCTTCCTTCAGATGCTTAATATTTTTTATATTTTGATATAACGGTCCAAAGTGAAGGAAGTAATTGAAGATGCCCGTTTGGTTACTGCTTCATTAAAACGTGTGTGGGGTCAGTAGGAGAAATTAAAAGCCTGTTTATATCCTGAGGACCTCACAGATTTCATTTGCAGTGAGCTGGGGAAGACCTGGAAGGAACAGCAAAGGAGTCAGTCAGCAGTTTGCCCCAGCTTCAGCCTGCAAGAGGGACCTTTTGTTCTGCTGTCCCTCCAAGATAGGTGATGGTACTCAAGGAAAAGTTGCATCTGCCTGACCTGTCCACTATGATGTTCTACTTCTGCTGTTTTGGTTCTCATGCAGATGGAGGGAACGAGGAGCCACCAGACCGAAGACAGGCAAGTGTAGACTCCCGTCAGAGCCGATCTGGGCAAGGTAAACGTTAGTGTTGTTCTGCCTCAGTGACTCGTTTCTCGTTTGTTCACCTTTTATATCTACATTTTGTGTTTTGCAGAGTTTTGTAACCATCGTTATTATCCGCATAGCTACAAATTCACTAATATTCACAGCACAGACTATCTTTGCGTAGTTTGGAGGAGTTCAGACTAATTCATGGCGCAGCACAGGCGTACCTGTAGAGTGTGTGGCGTCTCCATTTTGCAGATGGAGGGACGGAGGTTCACCCAAGGGCGGTTGTTGGGGCTGGTGGGGTGAGAAGTCTTCAGCACATACCAGCACCCATCAACAGGCCGCTCAGTGACCGCTTGCCTTCCCCTGACTGCAAAGGAGAGAACCTGGCAAGTCCTCAATAACCAGGTTCTCCTTCCCCCCAGACCCGGTGATAGGATAGAGAGGGGACCTGTGCGTTCCTGCCGGGGGCCGAGCAGCCGCTTGTCACGTCTTGTGTTTTGTTTTGCTTCATCCTACAGGAACAGGAGAAAAGGTCCTAGGAAAAGAGTAGTAGAAATAGTTTTTTATATTAATTAAATAATGATTCTACAAACTCTGTTGTTCAGTATCCACCATTCACAATAGGCTTGGTGGTTAAAACCACCTGAGAGCCGTGTAACCAGGATTTCTGTCACTGACAGCAGCAGCTCTTAGATCTGTGCTGGCTTATGTGTCCTTTGAAGTCGCTTACTTAAAGTTTTAAGCATTTGCTCATTTGTGAGGGTTGTGAAAATGCTGATATTTTCACACAGCTCTTGGGACTGGGAAGCATTTTTTGGAAGCATGGCTTTAGTAGGTGCTATGTGCGTTGACTTATTTTCTCCTTGAGATTGCAGCAATCATTTTCCTTTCATTTAGGTTCAAGTCTGTTGTTGTCATGGTGTCCTAATGACTTATTATGGAGACATTTTCTCCAGAGCATTGTTCTTTTTTGGCAGTATTCCAGTGTTGCCTGGGCAAAATTATTGCAAGTGATTGAATTCTGCAATCAGAATTAGGGGGATTGGAATTTAGAGTTAAAACCCTGAAGCCCCGTGAAACATCAGCAGCTGAAACTGCTGTGTTAACATAGGATCTTTTTATTACTTTTTTTGAATTTATTATTTTAAATTTTCTTATTTTAAAATAGAAGGGTTAAAATAAAATTGGGAAAGCACAAGAGCATTTATAACTGCACATACCCTGTGATAGCTTGTACACAAGCAGCATTTCTGTGCTTCGAGAGGACAGAATGAATGGTTGCTCTTTTCCAGGGGCTGTTAGCTCAGATAAAGTTGCTGTTGTGTTGCTCGTGGAGGCTGAGCCTTGCCCACTCTCCCTGCCGCTGGTCCCTGTGATGTCCTTTCATTTGTCTGGGTTTTGTCCGGTGGTTTGTTGTTACCAGACACAGCAGCTCAGATGCAGCTGCTGATGGGAGTTGCCTGCTGGGTTTCCGTACACTCATTTCGGACGCTCTGTTCTCTCAGGTTATGTTTCAGCCTATTTACTCAGCATCCCGGCTGCTGTGGAAAAGTACCAGTTTTGGGCAGAGGACGTGGGGGTTTTTTTGCAAATACTTGCCAAAGAATGACCAACTTGTATCTCTTTGCCTTAATGAGCATGACCCAAGGAATTGCAGTAGCTAGCAAGAATTTTCAGCAGGAGAGGGGAGTAGAGGGGGAGACAGGTTAAAAAAAAGTACTTCCAGCTTCTTGGAGAAACAAGTTTCTGTGCTAAATATTTGCATTTTGATCAATGGATGCAATTGTAGATGCTTCTACTTTCTGCAGTGGGGAAGAAGTCTCTCTGCGCTATGAAAGTATTATTTTTAACTGCCCTGTTTTGTGTCCATAAGTTGCTATCTGTCTGCACGTGTTAATATTTATTTTTCTTAATGATGGGATAAGGAATTTTATGATGTTCAGAGAAACCAGCTAACTGAAACGAGGCTGTCCTCTTACTTGTGTTTAAACTTCCCCGTTGCTGCATGTGATGCCCAAGTGTTACAGCTGTCTGTAAAGCTTTCTTATCTTGGAAAACTTCAAGAAATAGTTTATTAGTTCAAACATGCACTTTGCAGCAACATTTTATTTACATATATTTTATAGACAAACTGTCAAATTTCCTGTTCAGCTGTGAATGGTCCCTAATTTGAGGGTCTGATAAACCCGATATGCTTTCTGACTGAAACAAATTTAAGACTGTTTCAATTACAATGTTTGTGTGTTTGTTTACTCCAAGGATGAGAGAGAAATTTTGACATCTGTGGAATGAAAATAGTACATTGTGGGTATTTTGTGAGTTCACTGGTTTGGTGGTAAAGCATTTGAATTTTGAGAGGGAAAATACTCCTGAAAACTTTGCAAAGATATCATTACTTTTATTTCTATGTAAGATACTGCCCCCAGATGCCCTTGGTTTTAGGTAAAAATTTAGGTAAAATTTGAACTTTGTTTTTTAAGAAGCAAAATCAAAGATGACAATTTATTTATTTATTTATTTATTATGTGTCTGGCACCAAATGTGTTTTGAAAAAAACACGGTAGCTTGTTTCTGTCCATGCCAGTGCCGACTTTGGCACTGATGCCAGTTTGTCTTTCCTGGCACTTGCAAGTGATTATGAATAGGTTTGCAGAGTCAGCAGAGGTGTTCACCTCACGATAATCCTGGAAAAAGCAAGGTCCTCGATCCGCTTATGTCAAGTAAGCTATATATGGAGCCAATAATTACAACTGGCAACACAGAGCTGGAAGAAGTCAATTTTTTTTTTTTTGCTATATTAGCAGCATGCCATCAAATTATGCCCAAGTGCCCTAACAGAGCCACTGCATCTTTTGGATGATTAGCAGGAAAAACTTATAAACAAGGTCATCAAACTTAAGGTTCCAAGCTCTGCTGAGCAGTAGCACTGTCCCGTGTGTCGTGTGTGTCCGAGACTTGGGCTTGCTCTTGAGAGCACGTGTGTCTCTCCAGCACGTCTCTGTCCTGTCTGCCTGCTGTGCTGCGTAACGTCCGAGGGAAGGAGGTCTGCGAAAGTTCAGGGCAGAGTTCCTACCTCTGAAGCTGTGGTCGTTGTGTGTAGCTCAGACATGTGTTGAATGGGAGACCTTGGGGTGGTGCTCAGGTGGCTGAACGTGGGTGGGTGCAGTGGAGCTGCCTGTCGCCCTCAACTCCCTTTGGAGTCCACAGAGAGGTAATGGATGGAGCCAGTGGAGTGTCCAGGCTGGGACTTCTCTTCCTGAAGCAGAATTCTAAAATGTGTCATTAGATGGTCTTGTCCTAAACTCCCTGCCTTTTAGAAGTGCTTCTAGATGTAGGCACGTTTTGGGGACACCAAATTACACAGGAGGAATGCTTTAGCACACTAAAGTACTGCTGGTGTGTGTGACTGAAGAGGACTGAAATGCTTTGGAGATGGCCACAAGCACAGACTCGGTGTCTGTAACGAAGCAGTGCTGGTGGTAGATGGGTCACAGTGGCACAGGGCAGCTTCACTTGGACGGTTGCAGGTGGAGAAGCAAGGCTGAGCAAATGCTGACATAGAAATGGTAGTAAACTGCAGGGGAATGGTGGTAAGGCAGTAATTCTAGTTTTCTTTGGCTATAGCCAAATATTTTTTAATATATATATATATCTGTATATACATATATATTTATGTGTGTGTATATATATAAAAGGCATGATACTGTCAGCAACAGCATCTTAATAAAAAAAAAGGAATACAACGATCTGTACTCTGTTAGAGCATTCCTGTGCACACTTAATTAAAGCAGCATGAAATGAATAGAAAAACATCACTGTCTGGCTCAGGGTTTGTGGCAATAATGACAGTCTCTGATGAATAAAACATACCGAACTGTAGCATATTTACTAGAGCATACGGAAGTTAAAGAAAATCATCTCTGTAAGGATTAGACTTTGAATGTATGTTCAGTAAACTACTGTGAATGTGGCAAGCAAGAGAGTAAAAGTTGTATTTTGAACTGTAAAAAACAGTGTGTGTGTGAAGTGTGTTAGTGTTTGTTTTGTTTTCTTGTAGAGAATGGTACAAAAATGCTGAGAGCTGTTCATGGAAGTTGGCATCATAGCAGATGGATTTTAGCCACAAACGATACTACCTCTTAGTACACTTCAGGAGCTTGTCCAAGATTTTTGACAGTTATTTCAATATGGGTTTTCCTCTGATCACAAACAAGTTGGGTTGTTCACGTTGTCCTTTGGCTATCTGGAATAGAATTAGTCCGTCATCTCCTCTGGAATACCACGTATTTGAGGCATTTACCCTTTTGTTTTGTGTCCGTCTACCCTTCTGTCCAGGAGTTACATTTTCTTTTTTAAACATATTCTGGCAAGTCTTTGAGAACCACACAGGTATCCAGTGGAAATCGAGTAATAGATGTCTTTATGGAGGAAAAACGTCAGTAGGCACGAAAAGCTAAAATCCATCTCTTAAAGGTGTGGCACAAGTGTAATCGTCTTACGTTACCTGTAATGAAATATTAACGTTAACAGTTTTAAGTTGGTTGTGCAGATGAATTATTTGTGGTCTGTGTTAGGCTATCAGCCTTACTGACTAGCAGTGGAGAACCAAGTGTTCTTGACCAGAGGTTTCCATATTCTGCAGGTAATGGGAGGAACCTTACTGCTCCCAATTCTGGCTGATCTGGAGCACCTGCCCTTCATTTGCTATTATAATTTATTGCAACAATTAGCAATATGTGCTTTTATTGTTCTATCTCCACTCGTCGTCATCTTATTTGATGTTTTCCATGTGGATCTGTAGTGATGCGACCCCCATACAGGCTTTGTGCGGCTCTGGGCGCTTTGGTGCATTTGCCAGGGGGGAGTTGGAGGTGGTGGTGGCTGCTTTCAGAGGCTTTTGTTCTTCTGTTTGAGGGGGGATTTTAGGCTAAAGGTTCTCATGTTGAAATTTAATTCAGCTGGAATTATTTTTAGAAATGCACAAAAAGCTTATTGGTAAAAGGATTATTGCTTTGTCAGAATTATGTTTAAAACTGGTGACTCTAGGATTCCAAAAGACAAATTAAAAGAATTGAAACAAATTCTTCATCGTTATGCTGTTCATAATCTAAAGAAGTGTGCTGAGATGCTGTTCCAGAAATCCAATTTCTTCGAGGGAAGTGTCAAGACCGTGCAAGAGGAACAGGAGAGAGCAGCCGTCCCTGCTCCCTGTGCAGCGAGGTGGCTTTGCGGCTGGGCTCACCCGAGCCGGACAGCCCTCTGCCTAGGGACGGTAAGAGCAGGAGACTCCCTTGTGTTCTAACCAGTTCCTTTTTGTTTTTGTATTCCCATCAGGCACCTCCACAGAGAACGACTGTGCTTTTGAACCAGACTACGCTATTCCGCCACTCCCAGTGACCGAAGGTATGCAGCACATTCGGATTATGGAGGGCATGTCCCGCTCCCTTCCATCCTCCCCCTTACTCACACATCAGTCTATCAGTGTTCGGCTCCAACCTGTGAAGAAGTTAACTGGTAAGGACTTTAAATAAAGTTCAGTGGGGCTTTTAAGGTCCATTGGTGCAAAAATCTGTAAGAAAACGCTTTGAACAAGCTTCTATATACAGTCATCGTTTGTTTATTATAGCAGCTACTTCAGTCAAAACCAGGAACGGATTGGATTTCATGCTGACAGAGAAATCTTTCTATTCTGAAAATGATCTCTCTGTTTTACAAATATTCTCTTATTTTTCTGAGAAATTTCTACCAGAGTGTATTTCAGTTCCACTCTGTATTGCAGTTTATGCACAGTAGAAGTGTTACAGTCATTTTAAAGAACTTTATGCTAAAATTTTGAATGCTGAGGGAATACGTCAGAAAAATTATAAACTTATACAGCAACGTGATTTTTTTTTTTCATGGTTCATGCATATTTTTGAACTGTTTTGTTTGTCTAATCTGCTGGGATTGTGGTTTGAACACCTAGAGATTTTAAAGTAGTTGGATTTTCAAAAGCACTTGGAGTCTGACATCCATTTAAAGGCCTGACATTGTATTTCTACTGGTAACAGTTTTGAGAAGCTTGCTTCTTGCCTAAAATCCGACATCCCTCCATGCCCATCTTTAAAATTGATCAACCAGTGCACTGCGTTTGTACTAAGAGAAACCTCCAAAAAGAGGTTTTACCTGATATAATCTGATCTGTGCTTACTAAAGGGAGCTCTGATACACTTTGTACCTTTTGTTTTCCGTGCCCTCTGGTGAAAGGAGAAATTGAAAAGGACAGGAGGAAGGGATTCCTGAATCGTGATCGAGTCGCTTTGCAGGATCTCGTGGTGGTCTGAGCCCGTGCAGGACCAGTGGAGCTCAAGAGGTGCAAGAGAATCAGGCAGAAGGAGATAGAAAAGGACATGAAAGTTGTTTAAAAGAAAAGTTTCAGTGTCTTAGCTGTCTACAATGTGCAGTTCCCATCACTAGGGACTTCGGAAGTGTGGCTGAAGTTCTGCCTTAAATTGCAGCCAGCTTTTTAGTGGAAATGAGAACAGCTATGTAGTCCAGAGCCCGTTCTTCAGGAGGACCAATGATGTGACACTTGGAGGATTTGTGGGGTTTTGTGGATTTTGGGGTTTTCTTGAAATGCTTTCCTTTTTAAGAGTATCCTTCAGTTTGCAGTCCTGAGTGAGGGCTGTGCAGCTGGATGTTCAGAGCTCCTTTCTGTTTGTCCTTCGGCTTTTCCTTCTCTTCTGGAACACAGGAACACAACGTACTGCACTTTACCAGAGCAGCTGCTAAAACACGCTAGACTTTTAGAAGTTCGGTGTCAACTTCTAGAATCATGACATTCAGTGGTGGATTACAAAAATAGTTTCAAAGTGCCATCCGTTTCAGCCTAGTGTCTCTCAAACCTTGGTATTTTTTATTCTAGTTATCAGTACTTTTCTCTGCTATGAATACGCTGCGTGCAGCACTCGGGGGGGTGGAAATTCTGTGTGTGCTTGGTTTGTTGTTGTTTTGGGTTTTTTCCCCCCCTGCCATGCCCCATCATGGTGGGTAGGTGTGGAATCACAACCTTCCTGCCACAAAAAGCATGGGTCGTGAAGAATGACAAAAATAAATCAAGACTATTTTTTCTTCTACAGCGTCTCTGTACTTGTTTAATTCGTTGTGTAATGTATAGATAGTGTGTTCCTGCTTTTCCTGAGTTTTCTGCCATGATCCTCACATTCATCCAGTTACCGCTTCCTTTTAGTGTTTGAGTTACTTGCAACGGGTTTCTTCTTTGGTGTGTCTTCCTTGGTAGAGGCAGGTAGTATTAGCCAGTTCCATAGAGCTTTTTTTCAGTTAGGAAAGGATGAAAAGCATTATATTTTACAGATAGTTTAGGCCTTTGGTAGTATCTTTGTCTTGTTCATTACCCCTCTGTCCCCTTCTTTTGAACTATAATCCTTTGTGTTTATACGCTTGCTGCTGTGGCTCTGAGGTACATTATATTCGTGTATCTACTTGAACAGTTCATTACTCTTCTCTGAAATACTGTTTGGCAGAGGGTTTGAGCTGTACCCCATGGAAAGAGCAATTTTTCTTATACTGCTGCAGCTCCATTTCTCTAACAACTTCCAGCCTGCTCAGTGAGCTGCCTTGCTGTAGATCTGCTGGACTTCTGGCTTGTAAATAGACGTTAACCTCCTCCCGCTCCTCAAAGTCACAATTCATTCCAGCAGATTAAGCTCCATCTATTCATAATTATTTTTTTCCAGGTGGAAACAGATGAGACTCCACTTAGCTCCAAGCTCAGAAAGCTTTTGTTGGATTTGGCAGGGCTGCTGTTTGGAGTGTCCCACTAGACAAAAGACCAGATACTGGAATTCCAGCAGTGGCTTTTGCAGGTAGTAATTCAGAGACAGGGGTGGTGATTCACACAGACTTCAGGGGTTTGGGCAGCTCGCTCAAACACCAGTGAGATGGTCCTGGAGAGCCATGCTGTAGACGTTCAGCTGGTGAAAATGCGTACTCCTCTGTCGGGCTGGTTTGGAAACGATACACGATGAAATTGAGACCTGAACAAAACAGGATGACGTCAATAAAATGTCCATAATTGTTATTGCACAAAAGCAAGAGAAGAAAAGTGTAGGCTCCTGGTTTTGTTCGGAGATCTGTTTTGGGGCCACACAGGGAAGATGGCTAGGTCTGTCTTCTGCTTGCATACTTCTCCTTTTCCATCTGTTCTGCATATCCTGTTCTGGCTAGACCCGATCCACTGTAGCATGGAAACACATGCTAATGTTTTGCATGTACATGTCTTGGTGACTCCAGTGGAGCTACTGATACACTTAGAATTCGAAGTGTGTTTGAGTGCATTGGTGGATTAGCATGATTTTTTAAATTATTAGTTTAATTTAACGTTGATATTGTAAAAGGAAGGTGTTTATTTTACATCCTCACGCAGTCATTATAGGACTGTGTTTGCTTTCATTAAGGTGACATGTAAAGGAACTGGGAAAGGACTGCTTTCCGCTCTTTGTTATTCATAGTATTTATCAAGTTTCTTCAACTATTCCTTATCTGTCTGCCTTTATTTGCTACTAATCTGAGAGATTTAAAAAGCAAAAAAATTCCAGCAGCAGAAAGAGATGGCTGTGGAATGACTGACCATTTCCTGTACAGCAAATAAAAAGGCTGGGGTTTGGTTTGGTTTTTTTTTTTTTTGGCTGGGGGACGTCAACTGGCAGTTTGTAAAAGACCCTCCTCCTCATTTATATGCATTAGTGAAACAGCATGAGCTGTAAAATAAAATTTGGAGTTAATATTAGATTTGTGAAGACAAGTTCACAGCCTTGTGCTATTTTTTATGTGTTTCTCCCCAGTTTTGCCCAATATGCCTCTGATTTTACAGAAGTCTTGTAAGTGCCCCCGTAGCGTGCTTAAAATCTGGTAGAATTGATAAGCAACTTGGTTCAAAAAATCTTCATGTGACTGTGGGAGCTTTCAGATGAAAATAAGCAGCCAGCAGCTCAACAGTAAATGTATGGAGACGTTTCACAGAGTCTCGCTGGCTGTGATGGTTTCCTCTTCTGCTTTGTCTCGTTCTGCTGTCCAGTTGTTAATCCTACACAATAACAGCAGTGATTCCTTTTGGAGAAGGGATGAGCGTGATTCTGGGAAACTGAAGTATTACAAAGAGAGGCTTTTGTCCGTCTGACAGTTGCCGCATGGATTTTTCAAAGCGACCTTCAGAGCATAGAAAATTGTTGAGAAATTATCCAATTGTAGGGGCTTTTTCATGCTGTTTGCTTCTTACATACATTTGTGTGTGACTAACCCATTCATGACATAATTTCCATATCTGCGGAGTGGTCGGATGGCGGAATGGTACCGTTTGTTACATAAACCACTTTGTCTCATTTTATTTTTTTTTCCCCCCAAAAGATTTAATTCCCAAGACCATTTGCAACAAAACGTGGCTGTACCAACTTCTGCATTTATGCTTTCTGGAATTCTTCAGAGATGAAAATTTAAATACAACAGGCTTCTTAGGCTCTTTACAAGATGATTTGCTCCTGTTTGATGGCTAAAGTATCTTGGGTAATTCTGGATCTGCGTGTGTCTTCTAGTGTAGCAGAGAAGATTGTCAGGTCCAACAGGGAGGGGAAAGCAGCGACTGAGATAGCGCTTTTTCATGGGCATCAGGGGGTGTCATGTTAATTTGGGGGTTAACTTGGCCCTTTAAAAAGGAAGAGTTTATTTATTGATAATATAAACTTTTCAAGTTCTGAACCTGGCTGATGTGTAAACAAGTCAGCAGCTCCTCCGCAGAACAGTTAAAATGCCCACTCACTTTTGGTAAAAAGCAATAGGAACACGTTACACAGGGTGTTCAGTTTCTTTCCTGAGGGACTGAGGTCACTTGCTAACATGTTGATATCTGAGTTTTCTGTGCAAGGAGACTTGGCTGGATTCAGAGGTTGAGAAATATTCGGTATGTTGCAGTTTTCACTCTGCTGAGTAGTCTGGTGATGAAGAAAAACTAAGGTCACTGTGGCTCTAAAGGGTGAAGTAGTGGTAAGCATAAGTTATTGGCTCTCCCTCTCCTGCCTGTATAACCCATTGTTCAGCAGTGGCTAAGAACATATTTAGATCGGCATGTTCATACTCAGTTGATGATGTTTAATTTTTTTTTTTTTTTTTTTAATAACAACAGTGGCTTTATTAGCAAGTGTAATGTGAAAAATCCATAATAAAAAGGAAAAAAAAAAAGAAAAAACCCCCAACCCTGTCAACCCAGGATAAGTACGTAGGAGACACCATTTTGATTTCTGTCTGGAATAAAATTAGCACTTAAAAGTTACCATGCTTACTGCACAAAGAGAGCAACCATTTTCAAAACCAGAGGGTTAAATTTCTACGATACATCAGAAGTGTATCACTGATGACTCAAAGCCGTGGCTGCAATGAAAATAATGCAATTGCATTGTATACCTTCATTCAGGAAAGCCGGGCTTTTCAGGAGGGTGCTTGTAGAGATGAATGTATCTGAGTGCTTTCCTGAATCAATGCCAAAAATAGTAACCCAGCGTTGTATTAGGTTAAAAGAGGAGATATTGGGCTGAAATGCTCAGCTACCGCTGCTTTATTCTATTACTGTGGAACCCACCATGTGCCAAGGGCTTGCACAAAGCCCAGTGTGGCACCTAACTCCTCCTCAGGAAAGATTTTTAATTTGCATGCTGTAAATTTATATGCGCAGCGATAATTTTATTCGTCACTGTACTTGGCTATTTCTATTTCTTTCCATTGAATGACAGATTGCAAGCTTTAGGATTCTTTTAGAAAGAGCATGTGTGTGAGTGCCCGTGCACAGAGGGAGGAGGGGAGAGTATTACCAAGAAATTTAGGAAATAAATCATGTTTTTCTAAAAGCGGCCTAGATGTTTAGGTTGGGATTCTCAAAGGCCTCATTCCTCCTGTATCCAGCGTGAATTAGATGCTCCAGCGTCTTTGAAGACACGGGCCTGAGGAATCGGTTTCATTGCAAATCACCGGCTTTGAGAACGTTCCTCCCTTGCGCTTTGGGAACGTGCGCACTTTCCCTAAGAACTAACTTGGCAGAAATGAGTAGCAACGTTCCTAGGCGTGTTCAGGCAATGGATAGCATCCTCTTTCCTAAAGAAGACATGTACTCCTTTCTTAGATCCTTCGGAGATGGCGAGAGCAGAGCTAAGCAGGATGGAGCCTTGCTCTTCCCTGTGACACCAGTGAGGACCCACTGCTGTGGTTCCCAACACCCTCCAGATCCAGCTGGGCTGGGGCCACCCACGGGCAATGTCCCCTGTGCCACCGTCACCCATGCCATTTGTAGCGCTGGGGTCTTGTTGTCACCCCGTCCCTCCACATCCTCCTTCATATCTCTTGGCAACAGCCATAAGGACCGTAATTTCTTCGTGCTCTGTGTCTTCAGCAAATGGTTAAATATTCCTGATGCTAATTGTAATTGTGGGACTAAACAAGCAGAGAGATCTCTACTTGGAAACTCCGACTGTTCCTTGTTTAATGGTGACAAACCCAGATGAATAATTGCACCCTCTGGGACTGCTTATTCTCTCGAAACTCATGCACTATCTCAGCTGGGTGTGAACATCAGAGGTGATGAGGCAGCTGCTTTAGGGGTGTGAGTGCTGGGGAGAAGCTGGCCGTGCTGGTACCTGTTTGTTCAGATTAAATAGGGTAATCAGTGGAAAGGATCCCTAAAAGTTTAGGTTTCAGTTACTGAGCAGAGACTTCAGAACTACAGCGTTGTGTCAGCTTTTGGTGAAACAGTTGCAGTTCTCTTCATCATGGTGTATTGTCTGTGGGAGCACATGCATTAAGTGACAAGCATCTGATGATGATTGTGTAAAATAAAGTGGTTTTCCCCCTCTGTGTTACAGCACAGAATATAAACCTTGGTCTTTTGTTTATAGCTTGTTATGGCAACTGTATGTATGAGTTGGCTTCTGCTGCACTGCTGTATCTGGAGATGCTTTAAGGGCACTGCCAGCCTTCGTTGTACAACAGCGACTGGTTTACAGGTTAATTTGGGGATATTTTACTGTCTCTAGGAGGAGTGGCTGGATCTCTCTCGGTGGCACTGCCGCTCAGGCAGTCAGCCACCTGATGGTGCTGCAGTTTGGTTCATCTCAGGCTTGCTTCCATACAGACAGAGCTTCTTACCTGCGCAGAGCTGCACAGGATCCGTGGGGCTCACCGGTACCCTCGTTTTCCACAGATGTTAGTTTGGGTCATTGTTAGCACCCTGCCATTTTCCTTACTTAATAATTTCAGTTATTTCAATGTCAGTTGTTTCAAAACACTGCCAAACCCGTGTTGTTTCGTTGTGTTTTGGTACACCACTCACAATGAGGCCACGTCTTGCGTTGATGCGATTGTGTGTGTGATGATTTGTGTCGACTGCTTCAGTCTGAACAATGAAACCTGTATCCAACCGAGATGGGGATGCTGCAGCTTTAAAGCATCCAAGGGCTTACAGCCTTTTAGTATAAATTGTTCCCAGAATCCATGTCACAACTCCTTATATGGTGCTGCTTTTTTTCCTCTTGGTTGCCATGACAACAGCAGCACTGCACCATTCATCAGCTCTGGTCCTGGGCTGCATTGCTAGCCCTTCGCCTTACTCCGAAATGTTCAGGAGAGCATCAGTGAATCATTCACTCCCGTATTCTGCGCCATTATTTACCTATTCTTTCAGCAGTTTGCTCTAACAAAAGAGCAAATTAAACTGCGCCATAGAAAGAAACTATAAAAATACTTCATTTTCCCCCCAAGGGAGGCGTATAGTCTACATTTGCTGCAGCATTCTGGAAGGAAAGGCTCCTCAATGCTGAGGGACTTAACGAAGAGAGAAAGCTCTGTGTCTGTAAGCTTTTCTGAAATCATCTTGGAGCCTGCTCCTGGGGAACAGAGAAGATGCAGAAGTGATGCTTGTTAGGGGCAGTAGGCACTGCAGGGAGGTGGTTGTTGTGCTTTTGGGAACCGAGCTTGACATCAGCAGCGGGAGGTGTCACCTGTAACATCATCCTGACGTTGTGAGCAGCAATATGGAGCTAGCGCTAGGGAGAGGGGTGGACCGGAGGAGGATCTTGACTGAAGTGCTGCTCTCAAGGCACCAGCACCCATGAATTAACAGGCTTGCTGACTTCCTGCTGCAAGGCTACCCGCTCTCAGGTGATGAGGAGAGAAAACAAAGCCCTGTGAGTATTTGGACAATTTGTCTTGCATGGACTTTGATTTAAATTGTGTTAGGCATTCCTTGGCCTCCTTTAACTCTGCAGAAAATCAATGTAGAGGGAGGGATTCTGATGCTCTCAGTTTACAAGGAAGCCATTATTAGAAGGTTTTTTAGTGTCAGTAGGGGTTATACTGCTGGGGTGGTTGTTCTTTTAGTTGTTGCAATACTTTTACATAATCTGAGTTTGTCACCTGCTTGCTAGGATGTGCAGAATTTCACATACAAAATGTAAAATTAGCCTGCGATGAAAAAATTCCACTTGTCAGCACTGCTAAAATAGAACTACTGAGGAGTCAGTTGAATAATACTACATATATCAGAAGTGTTTTATTTTTAAAATTTAGAACAATGGGATTGAGATAAGCTTTTCCTTTTGTATTGCAAAATGATCACAAATTAGATTTGAGTGGATTACAAAATGCCTGTGTGCTGAGGGAGAGAGGATAATTGCTTCTCTAAAAGAGTGAGATTTTAAATTCAACGCTGCTAGAAGAAATACATACATATATTCAGTCATTTTTGAGGTATAATTTGAGGAAAAGCTATTCAAGTGCCTAGTGCTCATGTTGCATCTAATTTTTGAGGGGTGTTGTGCTTAAAATTGTTGGTGTTGGGACAGACTTTCATCCTTTTTAGGTATTTTTATAGCACCCTGTTTGCAGTATGCTTCCATTTCTTTTTATTGCTTTCTTTAACTGTCATACTGTCAGCATGACATTGATCTGAAATTCATGTTTTTCATGTAGGAGTGGAGGCTGGACTGGAGGCCCGCTCTTGCGTTTCTGAACTGCACAGTAATGACAAGGACTGAGTTAGCTGTAAAGTGCCATTAGATTCAGGGGGTTTTCAAGATACATAATGAATTTTTTTCTCGGCATAATTAATTTTCCATTTAATTTTCCCTTGATGCATTGCAATCTGTGGCTATCCAGAGGTTTAACAAGTAGAAAACTTGTGTTTTGTCACAATTATTGAGTCGTCCCTTTAAAAAAACCCCACACACACCCAACATTTCATTGTGGTTTTGGCACCTGTCTTGTACTCTAGTGTGGCAAACCCTAATGTCTCCAGCAATGGAACCTGCTGGAGAAGGAGGATCCACTTTCATTTACAAAGATTTATGCTGAGTACTTTTTTCCTGTTGTGTCAATTCTTGCTGTTCATTTTTGGGATGCTTCATCTATTATTTTTGGACTTGTGATTTGTTTTGACAGGCGTATGCTTAAATGGAAACCAACTGGGCTTGCAGAAGTGAAACAGGTGGATGAATGTGTCTCTGTGCATACACACGTACCTACATTTATCTTTATTAAACAAACATAACTCATTATGTGAAATTGGAAAATTTCCTACTTAAGTTTTTTGGGGGCTCCAAAACTGTCCCTGAAGTTTATACAGATAAATAGCGTGTCTATCTGTAACTTTCTGAATTACAGCAAATCCTGTGTTGAGGGCTTTTCTTTTGTTGGAGACCTGTCAAACTTGTGACGTTTCTGCATTAATTTCAGGACAGTTTGGATGTAACTTTTATTTTTTAAATGGAGGGAAGGGAAAAATTGGTGTATCTTATTTATTGGTTTTTGAAAGTCACTAACTGGTTTTAGCATGGATTTTCCCAAATGCTGCTTGCAAGACGATCCCCTATTCTGTCTTGTTTTGCTCCACAACTGACTTCCATAGTGATGGAGTAGAGATATGCAGAAAATCCCACATGCTTTCCCTTGGCGTTTGTGTGTGAGATTGCCTGCCTGCCAGGCCTGCAGAACCTTCCTAATTTGCTCTTCCCCAGGATTTTTTTTATTTTTTTTTTTTGCATCAAGGCTGTTGAACTGCTCAGACTTGCAGAGGATGGGGTAAACATGTCGTCACAGCACTGTTGCTGGAAAAGGTGGTAATGGCTTTTCATTTCTGATATTTGTATAGATGCTTAATCAAAGGCAGAACCCCGAAGGTTTACGTTTAGTGCAGATATTGTTAAAAAGGCAAACAAAATAGCCCTGAACCTCCACGGCTTTTCAGAAGCTCAGAGCTGGAAGTCTGTCCTTATTTCACACTGGTGCTGCGCAAAATGGAGCATCTGTCACAATTACACTTCTGGTGTGTGAGAATTTTAATTTTTAGACATAGCTAAGAGGTTTCTATAGCAAGAGAAGGTGGTGTAGGAAGCCTCCTGTGGAGTTAAATCAGGCCATCGCTCTTCCCTTTGCCACATCTTTCTCCTCCTGCTCCTAGAGCATGCCCTCAGAGGTGTTCTGTGCACTTGGTTGTGCCGCTCCTTGTGAGCAGGACGCACTCGTTTGGAATAAGCCCTCATCTCCAACTGGGCTCTTGCTTTCCAGTCCTTTCCTACTTCTATAACAAGACAACCTCTTTTGGAAGCTCTTCTTCCTGTGTCTGCATGATCATGCTGGGTTATCAGGTTGGATTATTTGTCCGAAGACTGACGGTTACTTCTGCAACAGTTAATTTCTGGTGCGATCTGTACCTGCTTGCCTCTAGTCCTGTAGGAAGCTTTGGTCAGGCTCATCAAGACTCGCGGTGTTATCGCTAAGTTTGGAGCGATGCCTCTTCGTAGAAGTCCCCGCAGCACGTGCCCAGCATTGTGATGTGCTCACCTCCTGCAGAGCTGCCTGCTGGGTTTTCATCACAGATCTCTGACCGATGCCCAAAACAGAGAGGAAGTTGAGAACCGAGGTTGCTCACTGGTGCTGGACCTTCGCTTTGGCACTTGCTGTCTCTTTCCTTGCTCTGTGGTGACTTCCCTGGAGTAACTGTTGGTGCTGTGATTCCATTCCTGGATATGTTGCTGATTTAACCACACGCACACGATTTGGGGTTGGATCAAAGATGCTTTGGCCCAATGTTCAGGCTGTGCTCCTGTATACCTGCATGCCTTCCGTTGCCAGAAACCCTTACCAACGGTTCTTGCACCTCAAAATATGCAATAGTATAATCCATCCCTCTTCCTTGCACTTCATTAGCAACATGTTTGTCACCAAGGTATGATTCCTGATTTATTTCCAAGCACTTACTGTGTGTACACATTTCTGAATTAGCTGCTTTCTTATCCCAGCATCAGCTTTGTTAATAAACAATAGCCCTCAAAGTACCCAGTTTGTTGAAGCTACAGCTACAGCTGATACACCTGAGATTTTTATTCTGCATGTGGAGATGGGTATTTTTTCTGCCAACAAAGAAGGAACATCCCACAGCTAAATGAACCGAGGAAACAAATTAACCCAAACTGTTTTGAAATGGTACTTGGAACAAATTAAAAAAAAATAATCCTCGCTTCCAGTATTTATTTGGTTTGGTACCTTTGTATTTATTAAACCAGATATTTAGGGTCCTGACACGTGCCATGTTGTAACTGAATGCCACTTATCTCGCAGGACCCACAGGTCTGGTCCGTGTCTGTCAGGGTCCGAACTTGGTTGGCGCTTGTGATGGCTGCCCAGGCACCTCTGCCCTCGGGCCTTTGTCCCACGGGGACTCCTGATTAGCTGTGGGTGGTGGCTTGGCTGGAGATGACAGTGTAGATGTGTGGTTTCACAAGCGATTTTGAGAGGGTTCCCGTTGGCTCGTGCGAAGGAGCTCTGTGCCTACTGCAATCGCAGATCGTGCTGTGCCTGATGCCTCATGAGGTGCTGCTTTAGGTCTTGGTAGTCGATTGTTCTTTAGGATTTTTTAAACACACAATTATAATTTCTTTATCCTCTCCCTCCCCACCCCCCCAGTTAGAAAAGATGTTTTTGGAATCGTGTTTCCAAATCAGCCTGGTTATATAGGCAAGAGGCGTGGCAATGGGAAACAAAAATTTTCTGAAATATTAGAACATTCCTAAAAGCTTTTCTGGTTTCTTGTGTTTTACGCCAGAGAAATGAGTAATGTGGATCCGTACCTGTTGCTGGTGCTGCTCTGGAAAATAGGCAGATTCTTGCTGCCCCCTTAATCCAGTGCAGGTTGCATAAGGGGATGAGAATTAATAAGTCCATATTGTCTTCTAGTAAAGGAATCACTGCTGCAGAACATATGGGCTTAGTTTTATCTTGTACCGTATTTGTTAAAAGTTTATATTGGACAGAAGGCATTTATGCATATATAAATACATTGTTGTGCTGAGACGTTCTTTCTGATTGCCAAATACACAGCACTGCTGTGCCATAACCATCTAAACATTGCACATTTGATTTGTTTATACACACACGATTAAATTTCTGCTTTCATGTTTGCATCAAAATAGTACTTAGTATATAGTATTGTGTTATACTTTGATTTCAGAAGTAAGTGGCTTTGCACTGTAAGTATTTAATTCTGTGCTAATCATGTGGTTGTAACCTAACTTCATGTCAAGTTTGTCCTAAAGCTGCAGTGCCCTTTGTTTTACAATGTCAGACACCATGAAATTTAAGCAGAGGAAATGTATTGGTCAGCTTTTGTAAATCTGCATTGGCAGATGCTAATTTAAACCTAACGTCGTTCTTTCCCATTGTTTTAAAATTTCACCTCTTAAGAAAACAAAGACTTGTTTATGTACCTTTGTTTTCAGCAGGATACGTTTGAGTAGCATGTTAGTTCATGCAGAGGTGAAAGATATGGACTGTTGCTTGCTCTTTTACATTCTTCTGGGTTTGCCTGGTTTATCCTTCTACAGTGTTTCTGTGATTTTTCTCCGTAAATGTAGCATAGACAAATTTCTTGTGTGCGGATTCCTGTCTACCCTATTTCTTTAGGAAGCAAGACTTGCTCTTTTTTTTCTGTTCGGTGGTAGAATCTTTCAGATCAAGGTCTATAGAGACAAGTCGATGGTATAAGTCCTTTGTGGGTTTTTCCTATTAGAATGTCCAAGTTTCTATTTCATGAGTATATGACTACAGAGAATGATTTCTGAGTGAACTTAAACAGCCTCTTGAACCTTAGTTTTTGCCAAAGGTTTGCATCCTCATTTTTCGCTTCATGGGGAGGGGAGAAACTAAGCACTTTGCTTTCTGCAGTTCTTCCTAGGGCATGCTTTGAAACTTCTAGCCACAGTTTGAACAGGTGAATAAGATTGTCCAGCGCTTTGTTCATAAGAGCAACAGTGATATGAATCCCACCAATCTAAAAGAACTATACCAAAAAGACGGTAAACCCAACCTCTTGCCAAGCTGAGCTTCTATTATAACTACATATTTATGAACAAACCAGTTGCTTTTTAAAAAGAACTAAATGCAAAGAAAAACGGGTTTTGTTGAAGCTGATCAACTGTCCCCCTTCAAAAAAAAAAACAACCCCAACCCTACCTTTAAATAATGACCACTGCAATTCTGAATGTTCTAACTATTTTTATTGGCAATTCTGTTACTGCTGCTGGTAATAACTGGCAGCTGGGGAAGCTTCCACACTGCAGTACTGAACCTGAAGACTTCCCAGCAATGAATACAAGAACCACTGGGGAGTGGCTGTAGATGCGCGCCAGGATGTTGCACCAGCTAACCCTGCTGTAGAGGAGGTTGGTCCTGCAAGAGCTCAGGGCCGTGGTGGTCAGCTGTCGGACTTCGTGGTTTCTTTTCCTGTTGTCTCAGCAGCGTTTTTGGGGGTTTTGTATTGATTTTCTGTCCTTTTTTTTGTCTTTTCTGGTTCTGCGAAGTATCAAATCTGTTTAGGGGGCTGTAAAGGCAGCTCGCCTGCCTTGCTTCTCCTGATCTGCTTTAGAGTCCTCAAAATGGGCAATAGGAGAGCGAGCAGAAGAGGAGAGATGGTGTGATTAGGGCTGGTTGGAAGATGAAGGCATCAGTGCTGCGAGGGGATGGGACAGCTATCAGATAGTGTGAAGGCTGGATAGGGAGAAAGTGTAGGTGGAAAAAATGAAGCTTCAATTCAGAGGAGTGGGGAGGAAAAACACTCAATTTGACAAAGGATAAAGATAAAACGAAAAAGGGAAGATAAGGGCGCTGAGGATGCGGAGAAGAACCGAGGCAGGTGTGAGCTGGGATAAGGCAGCGCTTCTGAGGCAGGTTACAAAACAAGTATTTGTTCTGGGAGTTGCCTTTGTGGAAAACGGCACGCTCCAGAGCTTACAGAGGAGCGGGTAAATCTTTGATCCTTTCGTTGAAACGCCCTACTTCAGCTTTTGTGTCGTGGGTAGGAAGGTCGCCCAGCCCAGGAGGGAGGAGCAGCAGCCGTGCCCGGTGTCACCAGCAGTTCTTCAGCTGTCAGAGCTGGACTGAGCGTCGCCCTTGCGTTACCGGCTGATCACCACGTGTGTTTGGACCCGGGGATGGATGGTGCGTCATGGAGGGAGTTGTGTGACTGTGATGAAGAGTGCAGCTCCTTGGTTTGCTTCTGTTTGTGGGTTGTGCAAAGTTGAAACTTGGAATTTCTACAAGGTTTTTACCTGCAAAGCTTAGGGGAGTATGTTGGGTTGTTTTTTTTTTCCCCTGTTATACTTTTCTTTTTACCTTCTCAGTCATGGAAGTAAGTAAGGGGAAGTGAGAAAATGTTTTTTGAAGAAAAGTTACCAGATTGGTGCCTTTCTTTGAGTAAATGGTCACTGGCCTTGTTATGTGCCATGACTGTTGCTTCTTCAGCTTAGAGATGGGTGCTGAGAGCGCTGCCTTCCCACCAAAGTGAACATCAGTTTCACTTAAAGGACTAGACAGGACCTGGTCCTTCACGGGACATCTCGCAAGTGCAGTTGGTCTGCTTTAACTGTCTGCGTTCACACAAATAATCCCATGTTCATTAGATCTATTAATTAAAGCATCTAGGCATGCCGTGTTTCCTGGTCCCTGTTCCTACTAACACAAGTAGATAAAGAATTTTAAAAGCAAAGAATAAATTACTGAAAACTAAAAGTGGTTGAACGGTAGCAATTTCCTTAGGTAAAAAACCACCTCGTAAACACAGCATAATATGTTTTTCGAGTGTTAACAAACAAGTTCAGCTAATTCAGGCTTGTGTCTTGCCAGATAAGCAGCTTCATTTTAGGAATGTAATATTCTGTGAAGCTCCTACCAGCAAAGAAATATGGATCCTAAATACAGTTTCGTATCAATTGAACCATTATGCATACATGTCAGTGTAATTACAGGTCTGCCTTTATCAGCTAAACCAACTACATTAGTCTTAGCGTAGCAAAATTTGAATGACTGACAGATAAATAAAATCATTGTATCTGTTCACATCTTCTGCCTTAATTTTAGATGCTGTTATCAAGTATTGAGTTTATATTAGCTTGTGTGCTATATGGTCCTGGTCATGAACAATGGTGTTGTATAGTGAACAGGGTCTAGTCTCATATGTGCTTTAGCATGGGATTACTTGGGCTTTGAATGGGTATTTTACAATTTAGCCTTCCCTTTTATTGTGGTTACAATATCTTGGTATGATCTTAAGGATATGGTAGGAG